>NC_138976.1:103731190-104931190 GCF_964341445.2 Mesoplodon mirus | reverse complement strand
GTCAACATGGGCTCTGTCACCATGAGCACTGTCACCATAGGCAATGTCACCGTGGTCAGTGTCACCATGAGCAATGTCTCCATGGGCACTCCTACAGTGGGCACTGTCACTGTGCGAACTGTCACCATGGTTACTGCCACTATGAGCAGTGTCTCTGTGAGTACTGTCAGCATGGGTTTTTACCGTGAGCACTGTCACCATGAGCCCTGTCACCATTTTTCAGTGCCACCATGTGCACTACCACCATGTGCACTCTCACCATGGGCACTATCACCGATAACACTGTCACCATAAGTACTGTCTGCATGGGCACTGTCACCAAGGGCACGGCCAACATGTGACCTGTAACCATTGTCAGTGTCACTGTGAGAAGTGTAACCATGGGAATTAACAACATAGGCACTCTCATCATGAGCACTGTCACCATGAGCACTGACACCACGAGCACTGTCACCCAGGGCAGTGCCACCGTGAGCACTGTCACCATAACTGTTGCTATGAGAATTCTAACCATGGGCAATTTCTCAATGAGTAATGTCACCATGTGTATTTTCACCTTGGGCACTCTCAAAGTAAACAGTATTACCATGAGCACTTTCACTGTGAACACTGTCACCATGGGCACTGGCACAATGTGGTGTGTCACCATGAGCCATGTCACCATGGGAAATGTCACCGTGAGAAGTGTCACCATAGGCAATGTCACCATGGGCAATGTCACCATGGGAACTGCCATTTTGAGCACTGTCACCATGGGTACTGCAACCATGAGTACTGTCACCATGAGTAATTTAACCATTGGCAGTATGACCATGTGCACTGTCACCATGGGCACTATCACCATGACAACTCTCAGCGTGAGCACTGTCACTGTTGGAAATGGCATTGTGTGCAATTCCACCATGGGCAATGTCACCATGGACATTATCGCTGTGAGCACTGTCAATATGAGCACGTCAACGTGAGCCCTGTCACCATGGGCAATGTCACTGTGAGAAGTGTCACTATAGGCAATGTCACCGTGGGCACTGTCACCATGGTCACTGCCACCACTGTCACTGTCATTTTGAGCACTGTCACCATGGGTACTGCAACCATGAGCGCTGTCACAATGAGCACTGTCACCATTGCAAGTATCACCATGTGCACTGTCACCATGGGCACTATCACAATGAGAACTGTCAGCATGGGCACTGTCACTCTTGGCAATGTCACAATGGGCACTATCACTGTGAGCACTGTCAACATGAGCACGTCACCATGGGCACTGTCAACATGGGTACTATCTCGAAGGGCAATGCCACCATGAGCATTGTCAGGAAGGGCAACTTCACCATGAACACTGTCACCAAAGGCACTATCACCATGAGCAATGTCACTTTGGGCCGTGTCACCAGGGGCACTATCACCATGGTTAATGTTATCATTGGCACTTTCCCCGTGAGCACTGTCACCCTGGGCACTGTCATCATGGGCACGGTCACCGTGAGCACTATCTCCATGAGCACAGCCACTGTGAACACCATCACCATAATCACTGGCCTCATCGGTACTGTCACCATGAGCACTGCCACAATGAGCACTGTCAGCATGGGCACTTCCCCCATGAGCACTGTCACTATGAGAACTGCTAGCATGGGTATTTTCACCATGAGTACTGTCACCCTCTGTATTGTCACCATTTGCACTGTCACCATCAGGACTATTACCGTGAGTGCTATCACCGTGAGATCTCTCACCATGGTCACTGTCACCATGGCACCTTGCACAATGCGTGCTGTCAACATGAGTGCTGTCACCATTGGCAATATCACCGTGAGCATTCTCACTGTGGTCAGAGTCAACATGGGCTCTGTCACCATGAGCACTGTCACCATAGGCAATGTCACCGTGGTCAGTGTCACCATGAGCAATGTCTCCATGGGCACTCCTACAGTGGGCACTGTCACAGTGCGAACTGTCACCATGGTTACTGCCACTATGAGCAGTGTCTCTGTGAGTACTGTCAGCATGGGTTTTTACCGTGAGCACTGTCACCATGAGCCCTGTCACCATTTTTCAGTGCCACCATGTGCACTACCACCATGTGCACTCTCACCATGGGCACTATCACCGATAACACTGTCACCATAAGTACTGTCTGCATGGGCACTGTCACCAAGG
Source organism: Mesoplodon mirus (assembly GCF_964341445.2). Taxonomy (NCBI): domain Eukaryota; kingdom Metazoa; phylum Chordata; class Mammalia; order Artiodactyla; family Ziphiidae; genus Mesoplodon; species Mesoplodon mirus. Next base: position 104,929,027 of record NC_138976.1, on the reverse strand, counting down.
GCACGGCCAACATGTGACCTGTAACCATTGTCAGTGTCACTGTGAGAAGTGTAACCATGGGAATTAACAACATAGGCACTCTCATCATGAGCACTGTCACCATGAGCACTGACACCACGAGCACTGTCACCCAGGGCAGTGCCACCGTGAGCACTGTCACCATAACTGTTGCTATGAGAATTCTAACCATGGGCAATTTCTCAATGAGTAATGTCACCATGTGTATTTTCACCTTGGGCACTCTCAAAGTAAACAGTATTACCATGAGCACTTTCACTGTGAACACTCTCACCATGGGCACTGGCACAATGTGGTGTGTCACCATGAGCCATGTCACCATGGGAAATGTCACCGTGAGAAGTGTCACCATAGGCAATGTCACCATGGGCAATGTCACCATGGGAACTGCCATTTTGAGCACTGTCACCATGGGTACTGCAACCATGAGTACTGTCACCATGAGTAATTTAACCATTGGCAGTATGACCATGTGCACTGTCACCGTGGGCACTATCACCATAACAACTCTCAGCGTGTGCACTGTCACTGTTGGAAATGGCATTGTGTGCAATTCCACCATGGGCAATGTCACCATGGACATTATCGCTGTGAGCACTGTCAATATGAGCACGTCAACATGAGCCCTGTCACCATGGGCAATGTCACTGTGAGAAGTGTCACTATAGGCAATGTCACCGTGGGCACTGTCACCATGGTCACTGCCACCACTGTCACTCTCATTTTGAGCACTGTCACCATGGGTACTGCAACCATGAGCGCTGTCACCATGAGCACTGTCACCATTGCAAGTATCACCATGTGCACTGTCACCATGGGCACTATCACAATGAGAACTGTCAGCATGGGCACTGTCACTCTTGGCAATTTCACAATGGGCACTATCACTGTGAGCACTGTCAACATGAGCACGTCACCATGGGCACTGTCAACATGGGTACTATCTCGAAGGGCAATGTCACCATGAGCATTGTCAGGAAGGGCAATTTCACCATGAACACTGTCACCAAAGGCACTATCACCATGAGCAATGTCACTGTGGGCCGTGTCACCAGGGGCACTATCACCATGGTTAATGTTCTCATTGGCACTTTCCCCGTGAGCACTGTCACCCTGGGCACTGTCATCATGGGCACGGTCACCGTGAGCACTATCTCCATGAGCACAGCCACTGTGAACACCATCACCATAATCACTGGCCTCATCGGTACTGTCACCATGAGCACTGCCACAATGAGCACTGTCAGCATGGGCACTTCCCCCATGAGCACTGTCACTATGAGAACTGCTAGCATGGGTATTTTCACCATGAGTACTGTCACCCTCTGTATTGTCACCATTTGCACTGTCACCATCAGGACTATTACCGTGAGTGCTATCACCATGAGATCTCTCACCATGGTCACTGTCACCATGGAACCTTGCACAACGCGTGCTCTCAACATGAGTGCTGTCACCATTGGCACTATCACTGTGAGCATTCTCACTGTGGTCAGAGTCAACATGGGCTCTGTCACCATGAGCACTGTCACCATAGGCAATGTCACCGTGGTCAGTGTCACCATGAGCAATGTCTCCATGGGCACTCCTACAGTGGGCACTGTCACTGTGCGAACTGTCAACATGGTTACTGCCACTATGAGCAGTGTCTCTGTGAGTACTGTCAGCATGGGTTTTTACCGTGAGCACTGTCACCATGAGCCCTGTCACCATTTTTCAGTGCCACCATGTGCACTACCACCATGTGCACTCTCACCATGGGCACTATCACCGATAACACTGTCACCATAAGTACTGTCTGCATGGGCACTGTCACCAAGGGCACGGCCAACATGTGACCTGTAACCATTGTCAGTGTCACTGTGAGAAGTGTCACCATGGGAATTAACAACATAGGCACTCTCATCATGAGCACTGTCACCATGAGCACTGACACCACGAGCACTGTCACCCAGGGCAGTGCCACCGTGAGCACTGTCACCATAACTGTTGCTATGAGAATTGTAACCATGGGCAATTTCTCAATGAGTAATATCACCATGTGTATTTTCACCTTGGGCACTCTCAAAGTAAACAGTATTACCATGAGCACTTTCACTGTGAACACTGTCACCATGGGCACTGGCACAATGTGGTGTGTCACCATGAGCCATGTCACCATGGGAAATGTCACCGTGAGAAGTGTCACCATAGGCAATGTCACCATGGGCAATGTCACCATGGGAACTGCCATTTTGAGCACTGTCACCATGGGTACTGCAACCATGAGTACTGTCACCATGAGTAATTTAACCATTGGCAGTATGACCATGTGCACTGTCACCATGGGCACTATCACCATGACAACTCTCAGCGTGAGCACTGTCACTGTTGGAAATGGCATTGTGTGCAATTCCACCATGGGCAATGTCACCATGGACATTATCGCTGTGAGCACTGTCAATATGAGCACGTCAACATGAGCCCTGTCACCATGGGCAATGTCACTGTGAGAAGTGTCACTATAGGCAATGTCACCGTGGGCACTGTCACCATGGTCACTGCCACCACTGTCACTGTCATTTTGAGCACTGTCACCATGGGTACTGCAACCGTGAGTGCTGTCACCATGAGCACTGTCACCATTGCAAGTATCACCATGTGCATTGTCACCATGGGCACTATCACAATGAGAACTGTCAGCATGGGCACTGTCACTCTTGGCAATGTCACCATGGGCACTATCACTGTGAGCACTGTCAACATGAGCACGTCACCATGGGCACTGTCAACATGGGTACTATCTCGAAGGTCAATGTCACCATGAGCATTGTCAGGATGGGCAACTTCACCATGAGCACTGTCACCAAAGGCACTATCACCATGAGCAATGTCACTGTGGGCCGTGTCACCAGGGGCACTATCACCATGGTTAATGTTCTCATTGGCACTTTCCCCGTGAGCACTGTCACCCTGGGCACTGTCATCATGGGCACGGTCACCGTGAGCACTATCTCCATGAGCACAGCCACTGTGAACACCATCACCATAATCACTGGCCTCATCGGTACTGTCACCATGAGCACTGCCACAATGAGCACTGTCAGCATGGGCACTTCCCCCATGAGCACTGTCACTATGAGAACTGCTAGCATGGGTATTTTCACCATGAGTACTGTCACCCTCTGTATTGTCACCATTTGCACTGTCACCATCAGGACTATTACCGTGAGTGCTATCACCGTGAGATCTCTCACCATGGTCACTGTCACCATGGCACCTTGCACAATGCGTGCTGTCAACATGAGTGCTGTCACCATTGGCACTATCACCGTGAGCATTCTCACTGTGGTCAGAGTCAACATGGGCTCTGTCACCATGAGCACTGTCACCATAGGCAATGTCACCGTGGTCAGTGTCACCATGAGCAATGTCTCCATGGGCACTCCTACAGTGGGCACTGTCACTGTGCGAACTGTCACCATGGTTACTGCCACTATGAGCAGTGTCTCTGTGAGTACTGTCAGCATGGGTTTTTACCGTGAGCACTGTCACCATGAGACCTGTCACCATTTTTCAGTGCCACCATGTGCACTACCACCATGTGCGCTCTCACCATGGGCACTATCACCGATAACACTGTCACCATAAGTACTGTCTGCATGGGCACTGTCACCAAGGGCACGGCCAACATGTGACCTGTAACCATTGTCAGTGTCACTGTGAGAAGTGTCACCATGGGAATTAACAACATAGGCACTCTCATCATGAGCACTGTCACCATGAGCACTGACACCACGAGCACTGTCACCCAGGGCAGTGACACCGTGAGCACTGTCACCATAACTGTTGCTATGAGAATTGTAACCATGGGCAATTTCTCAATGAGTAATATCACCATGTGTATTTTCACCTTGGGCACTCTCAAAGTAAACAGTATTACCATGAGCACTTTCACTGTGAACACTGTCACCATGGGCACTGGCACAATGTGGTGTGTCACCATGAGCCATGTCACCATGGGAAATGTCACCGTGAGAAGTGTCACCATAGGCAATGTCACCATGGGCAATGTCACCATGGGAACTGCCATTTTGAGCACTGTCACCATGGGTACTGCAACCATGAGTACTGTCACCATGAGTAATTTAACCATTGGCAGTATGACCATGTGCACTGTCACCATGGGCACTATCACCATGACAACTCTCAGCGTGAGCACTGTCACTGTTGGAAATGGCATTGTGTGCAATTCCACCATGGGCAATGTCACCATGGACATTATCGCTGTGAGCACTGTCAATATGAGCACGTCAACATGAGCCCTGTCACCATGGGCAATGTCACTGTGAGAAGTGTCACTATAGGCAATGTCACCGTGGGCACTGTCACCATGGTCACTGCCACCACTGTCACTGTCATTTTGAGCACTGTCACCATGGGTACTGCAACCGTGAGTGCTGTCACCATGAGCACTGTCACCATTGCAAGTATCACCATGTGCACTGTCACCATGGGCACTATCACAATGAGAACTGTCAGCATGGGCACTGTCACTCTTGGCAATGTCACCATGGGCACTATCACTGTGAGCACTGTCAACATGAGCACGTCACCATGGGCACTGTCAACATGGGTACTATCTCGAAGGTCAATGTCACCATGAGCATTGTCAGGATGGGCAACTTCACCATGAGCACTGTCACCAAAGGCACTATCACCATGAGCAATGTCACTGTGGGCCGTGTCACCAGGGGCACTATCACCATGGTTAATGTTCTCATTGGCACTTTGCCCGTGAGCACTGTCACCCTGGGCACTGTCATCATGGGCACGGTCACCGTGAGCACTATCTCCATGAGCACAGCCACTGTGAACACCATCACCATAATCACTGGCCTCATCGGTACTGTCACCATGAGCACTGCCACAATGAGCACTGTCAGCATGGGCACTTCCCCCATGAGCACTGTCACTATGAGAACTGCTAGCATGGGTATTTTCACCATGAGTACTGTCACCCTCTGTATTGTCACCATTTGCACTGTCACCATCAGGACTATTACCGTGAGTGCTATCACCGTGAGATCTCTCACCATGGTCACTGTCACCATGGCACCTTGCACAATGCGTGCTGTCAACATGAGTGCTGTCACCATTGGCACTATCACCGTGAGCATTCTCACTGTGGTCAGAGTCAACATGGGCTCTGTCACCATGAGCACTGTCACCATAGGCAATGTCACCGTGGTCAGTGTCACCATGAGCAATGTCTCCATGGGCACTCCTACAGTGGGCACTGTCACTGTGCGAACTGTCACCATGGTTACTGCCACTATGAGCAGTGTCTCTGTGAGTACTGTCAGCATGGGTTTTTACCGTGAGCACTGTCACCATGAGCCCTGTCACCATTTTTCAGTGCCACCATGTGCACTACCACCATGTGCGCTCTCACCATGGGCACTATCACCGATAACACTGTCACCATAAGTACTGTCTGCATGGGCACTGTCACCAAGGGCACGGCCAACATGTGACCTGTAACCATTGTCAGTGTCACTGTGAGAAGTGTCACCATGGGAATTAACAACATAGGCACTCTCATCATGAGCACTGTCCCCATGAGCACTGACACCACGAGCACTGTCACCCAGGGCAGTGCCACCGTGAGCACTGTCACCATAACTGTTGCTATGAGAATTGTAACCATGGGCAATTTCTCAATGAGTAATATCACCATGTGTATTTTCACCTTGGGCACTCTCAAAGTAAACAGTATTACCATGAGCACTTTCACTGTGAACACTGTCACCATGGGCACTGGCAAATGTGGTGTGTCACCATGAGCCATGTCACCATGGGAAATGTCACCGTGAGAAGTGTCACCATAGGCAATGTCACCATGGGCAATGTCACCATGGGAACTGCCATTTTGAGCACTGTCACCATGGGTACTGCAACCATGAGTACTGTCACCATGAGTAATTTAACCATTGGCAGTATGACCATGTGCACTGTCACCATGGGCACTATCACCATGACAACTCTCAGCGTGAGCACTGTCACTGTTGGAAATGGCATTGTGTGCAATTCCACCATGGGCAATGTCACCATGGACATTATCGCTGTGAGCACTGTCAATATGAGCACGTCAACATGAGCCCTGTCACCATGGGCAATGTCACTGTGAGAAGTGTCACTATAGGCAATGTCACCGTGGGCACTGTCACCATGGTCACTGCCACCACTGTCACTGTCATTTTGAGCACTGTCACCATGGGTACTGCAACCGTGAGTGCTGTCACCATGAGCACTGTCACCATTGCAAGTATCACCATGTGCACTGTCACCATGGGCACTATCACAATGAAAACTGTCAGCATGGGCACTGTCACTCTTGGCAATGTCACCATGGGCACTATCACTGTGAGCACTGTCAACATGAGCACGTCACCATGGGCACTGTCAACATGGGTACTATCTCGAAGGTCAATGTCACCATGAGCATTGTCAGGATGGGCAACTTCACCATGAGCACTGTCACCAAAGGCACTATCACCATGAGCAATGTCACTGTGGGCCGTGTCACCAGGGGCACTATCACCATGGTTAATGTTCTCATTGGCACTTTCCCCGTGAGCACTGTCACCCTGGGCACTGTCATCATGGGCACGGTCACCGTGAGCACTATCTCCATGAGCACAGCCACTGTGAACACCATCACCATAATCACTGGCCTCATCGGTACTGTCACCATGAGCACTGCCACAATGAGCACTGTCAGCATGGGCACTTCCCCCATGAGCACTGTCACTATGAGAACTGCTAGCATGGGTATTTTCACCATGTGTACTGTCACCCTCTGTATTGTCACCATTTGCACTGTCACCATCAGGACTATTACCGTGAGTGCTATCACCGTGAGATCTCTCACCATGGTCACTGTCACCATGGCACCTTGCACAATGCGTGCTGTCAACATGAGTGCTGTCACCATTGGCACTATCACCGTGAGCATTCTCACTGTGGTCAGAGTCAACATGGGCTCTGTCACCATGAGCACTGTCACCATAGGCAATGTCACCGTGGTCAGTGTCACCATGAGCAATGTCTCCATGGGCACTCCTACAGTGGGCACTGTCACTGTGCGAACTGTCACCATGGTTACTGCCACTATGAGCAGTGTCTCTGTGAGTACTGTCAGCATGGGTTTTTACCGTGAGCACTGTCACCATGAGCCCTGTCACCATTTTTCAGTGCCACCATGTGCACTACCACCATGTGCGCTCTCACCATGGGCACTATCACCGATAACACTGTCACCATAAGTACTGTCTGCATGGGCACTGTCACCAAGGGCACGGCCAACATGTGACCTGTAACCATTGTCAGTGTCACTGTGAGAAGTGTCACCATGGGAATTAACAACATAGGCACTCTCATCATGAGCACTGTCACCATGAGCACTGACACCACGAGCACTGTCACCCAGGGCAGTGCCACCGTGAGCACTGTCACCATAACTGTTGCTATGAGAATTGTAACCATGGGCAATTTCTCAATGAGTAATATCACCATGTGTATTTTCACCTTGGGCACTCTCAAAGTAAACAGTATTACCATGAGCACTTTCACTGTGAACACTGTCACCATGGGCACTGGCACAATGTGGTGTGTCACCATGAGCCATGTCACCATGGGAAATGTCACCGTGAGAAGTGTCACCATAGGCAATGTCACCATGGGCAATGTCACCATGGGAACTGCCATTTTGAGCACTGTCACCATGGGTACTGCAACCATGAGTACTGTCACCATGAGTAATTTAACCATTGGCAGTATGACCATGTGCACTGTCACCATGGGCACTATCACCATGACAACTCTCAGCGTGAGCACTGTCACTGTTGGAAATGGCATTGTGTGCAATTCCACCATGGGCAATGTCACCATGGACATTATCGCTGTGAGCACTGTCAATATGAGCACGTCAACATGAGCCCTGTCACCATGGGCAATGTCACTGTGAGAAGTGTCACTATAGGCAATGTCACCGTGGGCACTGTCACCATGGTCACTGCCACCACTGTCACTGTCATTTTGAGCACTGTCACCATGGGTACTGCAACCGTGAGTGCTGTCACCATGAGCACTGTCACCATTGCAAGTATCACCATGTGCACTGTCACCATGGGCACTATCACAATGAGAACTGTCAGCATGGGCACTGTCACTCTTGGCAATGTCACCATGGGCACTATCACTGTGAGCACTGTCAACATGAGCACGTCACCATGGGCACTGTCAACATGGGTACTATCTCGAAGGTCAATGTCACCATGAGCATTGTCAGGATGGGCAACTTCACCATGAGCACTGTCACCAAAGGCACTATCACCATGAGCAATGTCACTGTGGGCCGTGTCACCAGGGGCACTATCACCATGGTTAATGTTCTCATTGGCACTTTCCCCGTGAGCACTGTCACCCTGGGCACTGTCATCATGGGCACGGTCACCGTGAGCACTATCTCCATGAGCACAGCCACTGTGAACACCATCACCATAATCACTGGCCTCATCGGTACTGTCACCATGAGCACTGCCACAATGAGCACTGTCAGCATGGGCACTTCCCCCATGAGCACTGTCACTATGAGAACTGCTAGCATGGGTATTTTCACCATGAGTACTGTCACCCTCTGTATTGTCACCATTTGCACTGTCACCATCAGGACTATTACCGTGAGTGCTATCACCGTGAGATCTCTCACCATGGTCACTGTCACCATGGCACCTTGCACAATGCGTGCTGTCAACATGAGTGCTGTCACCATTGGCACTATCACCGTGAGCATTCTCACTGTGGTCAGAGTCAACATGGGCTCTGTCACCATGAGCACTGTCACCATAGGCAATGTCACCGTGGTCAGTGTCACCATGAGCAATGTCTCCATGGGCACTCCTACAGTGGGCACTGTCACTGTGCGAACTGTCACCATGGTTACTGCCACTATGAGCAGTGTCTCTGTGAGTACTGTCAGCATGGGTTTTTACCGTGAGCACTGTCACCATGAGCCCTGTCACCATTTTTCAGTGCCACCATGTGCACTACCACCATGTGCACTCTCACCATGGGCACTATCACCGATAACACTGTCACCATAAGTACTGTCTGCATGGGCACTGTCACCAAGGGCACGGCCAACATGTGACCTGTAACCATTGTCAGTGTCACTGTGAGAAGTGTCACCATGGGAATTAACAACATAGGCACTCTCATCATGAGCACTGTCACCATGAGCACTGACACCACGAGCACTGTCACCCAGGGCAGTGCCACCGTGAGCACTGTCACCATAACTGTTGCTATGAGAATTGTAACCATGGGCAATTTCTCAATGAGTAATATCACCATGTGTATTTTCACCTTGGGCACTCTCAAAGTAAACAGTATTACCATGAGCACTTTCACTGTGAACACTGTCACCATGGGCACTGGCACAATGTGGTGTGTCACCATGAGCCATGTCACCATGGGAAATGTCACCGTGAGAAGTGTCACCATAGGCAATGTCACCATGGGCAATGTCACCATGGGAACTGCCATTTTGAGCACTGTCACCATGGGTACTGCAACCATGAGTACTGTCACCATGAGTAATTTAACCATTGGCAGTATGACCATGTGCACTGTCACCATGGGCACTATCACCATGACAACTCTCAGCGTGAGCACTGTCACTGTTGGAAATGGCATTGTGTGCAATTCCACCATGGGCAATGTCACCATGGACATTATCGCTGTGAGCACTGTCAATATGAGCACGTCAACATGAGCCCTGTCACCATGGGCAATGTCACTGTGAGAAGTGTCACTATAGGCAATGTCACCGTGGGCACTGTCACCATGGTCACTGCCACCACTGTCACTGTCATTTTGAGCAATGTCACCATGGGTACTGCAACCGTGAGTGCTGTCACCATGAGCACTGTCACCATTGCAAGTATCACCATGTGCACTGTCACCATGGGCACTATCACAATGAGAACTGTCAGCATGGGCACTGTCACTCTTGGCAATGTCACCATGGGCACTATCACTGTGAGCACTGTCAACATGAGCACGTCACCATGGGCACTGTCAACATGGGTACTATCTCGAAGGTCAATGTCACCATGAGCATTGTCAGGATGGGCAACTTCACCATGAGCACTGTCACCAAAGGCACTATCACCATGAGCAATGTCACTGTGGGCCGTGTCACCAGGGGCACTATCACCATGGTTAATGTTCTCATTGGCACTTTCCCCGTGAGCACTGTCACCCTGGGCACTGTCATCATGGGCACGGTCACCGTGAGCACTATCTCCATGAGCACAGCCACTGTGAACACCATCACCATAATCACTGGCCTCATCGGTACTGTCACCATGAGCACTGCCACAATGAGCACTGTCAGCATGGGCACTTCCCCCATGAGCACTGTCACTATGAGAACTGCTAGCATGGGTATTTTCACCATGAGTACTGTCACCCTCTGTATTGTCACCATTTGCACTGTCACCATCAGGACTATTACCGTGAGTGCTATCACCGTGAGATCTCTCACCATGGTCACTGTCACCATGGCACCTTGCACAATGCGTGCTGTCAACATGAGTGCTGTCACCATTGGCACTATCACCGTGAGCATTCTCACTGTGGTCAGAGTCAACATGGGCTCTGTCACCATGAGCACTGTCACCATAGGCAATGTCACCGTGGTCAGTGTCACCATGAGCAATGTCTCCATGGGCACTCCTACAGTGGGCACTGTCACTGTGCGAAATGTCACCATGGTTACTGCCACTATGAGCAGTGTCTCTGTGAGTACTGTCAGCATGGGTTTTTACCGTGAGCACTGTCACCATGAGCCCTGTCACCATTTTTCAGTGCCACCATGTGCACTACCACCATGTGCGCTCTCACCATGGGCACTATCACCGATAACACTGTCACCATAAGTACTGTCTGCATGGGCACTGTCACCAAGGGCACGGCCAACATGTGACCTGTAACCATTGTCAGTGTCACTGTGAGAAGTGTCACCATGGGAATTAACAACATAGGCACTCTCATCATGAGCACTGTCACCATGAGCACTGACACCACGAGCACTGTCACCCAGGGCAGTGCCACCGTGAGCACTGTCACCATAACTGTTGCTATGAGAATTGTAACCATGGGCAATTTCTCAATGAGTAATATCACCATGTGTATTTTCACCTTGGGCACTCTCAAAGTAAACAGTATTACCATGAGCACTTTCACTGTGAACACTGTCACCATGGGCACTGGCACAATGTGGTGTGTCACCATGAGCCATGTCACCATGGGAAATGTCACCGTGAGAAGTGTCACCATAGGCAATGTCACCATGGGCAATGTCACCATGGGAACTGCCATTTTGAGCACTGTCACCATGGGTACTGCAACCATGAGTACTGTCACCATGAGTAATTTAACCATTGGCAGTATGACCATGTGCACTGTCACCATGGGCACTATCACCATGACAACTCTCAGCGTGAGCACTGTCACTGTTGGAAATGGCATTGTGTGCAATTCCACCATGGGCAATGTCACCATGGACATTATCGCTGTGAGCACTGTCAATATGAGCACGTCAACATGAGCCCTGTCACCATGGGCAATGTCACTGTGAGAAGTGTCACTATAGGCAATGTCACCGTGGGCACTGTCACCATGGTCACTGCCACCACTGTCACTGTCATTTTGAGCACTGTCACCATGGGTACTGCAACCGTGAGTGCTGTCACCATGAGCACTGTCACCATTGCAAGTATCACCATGTGCACTGTCACCATGGGCACTATCACAATGAGAACTGTCAGCATGGGCATTGTCACTCTTGGCAATGTCACCATGGGCACTATCACTGTGAGCACTGTCAACATGAGCACGTCACCATGGGCACTGTCAACATGGGTACTATCTCGAAGGTCAATGTCACCATGAGCATTGTCAGGATGGGCAACTTCACCATGAGCACTGTCACCAAAGGCACTATCACCATGAGCAATGTCACTGTGGGCCGTGTCACCAGGGGCACTATCACCATGGTTAATGTTCTCATTGGCACTTTCCCCGTGAGCACTGTCACCCTGGGCACTGTCATCATGGGCACGGTCACCGTGAGCACTATCTCCATGAGCACAGCCACTGTGAACACCATCACCATAATCACTGGCCTCATCGGTACTGTCACCATGAGCACTGCCACAATGAGCACTGTCAGCATGGGCACTTCCCCCATGAGCACTGTCACTATGAGAACTGCTAGCATGGGTATTTTCACCATGAGTACTGTCACCCTCTGTATTGTCACCATTTGCACTGTCACCATCAGGACTATTACCGTGAGTGCTATCACCGTGAGATCTCTCACCATGGTCACTGTCACCATGGCACCTTGCACAATGCGTGCTGTCAACATGAGTGCTGTCACCATTGGCACTATCACCGTGAGCATTCTCACTGTGGTCAGAGTCAACATGGGCTCTGTCACCATGAGCACTGTCACCATAGGCAATGTCACCGTGGTCAGTGTCACCATGAGCAATGTCTCCATGGGCACTCCTACAGTGGGCACTGTCACTGTGCGAACTGTCACCATGGTTACTGCCACTATGAGCAGTGTCTCTGTGAGTACTGTCAGCATGGGTTTTTACCGTGAGCACTGTCACCATGAGCCCTGTCACCATTTTTCAGTGCCACCATGTGCACTACCACCATGTGCACTCTCACCATGGGCACTATCACCGATAACACTGTCACCATAAGTACTGTCTGTATGGGCACTGTCACCAAGGGCACGGCCAACATGTGACCTGTAACCATTGTCAGTGTCACTGTGAGAAGTGTCACCATGGGAATTAACAACATAGGCACTCTCATCATGAGCACTGTCACCATGAGCACTGACACCACGAGCACTGTCACCCAGGGCAGTGCCACCGTGAGCACTGTCACCATAACTGTTGCTATGAGAATTCTAACCATGGGCAATTTCTCAATGAGTAATGTCACCATGTGTATTTTCACCTTGGGCACTCTCAAAGTAAACAGTATTACCATGAGCACTTTCACTGTGAACACTGTCACCATGGGCACTGGCACAATGTGGTGTGTCACCATGAGCCATGTCACCATGGGAAATGTCACCGTGAGAAGTGTCACCATAGGCAATGTCACCATGGGCAATGTCACCATGGGAACTGCCATTTTGAGCACTGTCACCATGGGTACTGCAACCATGAGTACTGTCACCATGAGTAATTTAACCATTGGCAGTATGACCATGTGCACTGTCACCGTGGGCACTATCACCATAACAACTCTCAGCGTGAGCACTGTCACTGTTGGAAATGGCATTGTGTGCAATTCCACCATGGGCAATGTCACCATGGACATTATCGCTGTGAGCACTGTCAATATGAGCACGTCAACATGAGCCCTGTCACCATGGGCAATGTCACTGTGAGAAGTGTCACTATAGGCAATGTCACCGTGGGCACTGTCACCATGGTCACTGCCACCACTGTCACTGTCATTTTGAGCACTGTCACCATGGGTACTGCAACCATGAGCGCTGTCACCATGAGCACTGTCACCATTGCAAGTATCACCATGTGCACTGTCACCATGGGCACTATCACAATGAGAACTGTCAGCATGGGCACTGTCACTCTTGGCAATGTCACAATGGGCACTATCACTGTGAGCACTGTCAACATGAGCACGTCACCATGGGCACTGTCAACATGGGTACTATCTCGAAGGGCAATGCCACCATGAGCATTGTCAGAAAGGGCAATTTCACCATGAACACTGTCACCAAAGGCACTATCACCATGAGCAATGTCACTTTGGGCCGTGTCACCAGGGGCACTATCACCATGGTTAATGTTATCATTGGCCCTTTCCCCGTGAGCACTGTCACCCTGGGCACTGTCATCATGGGCACGGTCACCGTGAGCACTATCTCCATGAGCACAGCCACTGTGAACACCATCACCATAATCACTGGCCTCATCGGTACTGTCACCATGAGCACTGCCACAATGAGCACTGTCAGCATGGGCACTTCCCCCATGAGCACTGTCACTATGAGAACTGCTAGCATGGGTATTTTCACCATGAGTACTGTCACCCTCTGTATTGTCACCATTTGCACTGTCACCATCAGGACTATTACCGTGAGTGCTATCACCGTGAGATGTCTCACCATGGTCACTGTCACCATGGCACCTTGCACAATGCGTGCTGTCAACATGAGTGCTGTCACCATTGGCACTATCACCGTGAGCATTCTCACTGTGGTCAGAGTCAACATGGGCTCTGTCACCATGAGCACTGTCACCATAGGCAATGTCACCGTGGTCAGTGTCACCATGAGCAATGTCTCCATGGGCACTCCTACAGTGGGCACTGTCACTGTGCGAACTGTCACCATGGTTACTGCCACTATGAGCAGTGTCTCTGTGAGTACTGTCAGCATGGGTTTTTACCGTGAGCACTGTCACCATGAGCCCTGTCACCATTTTTCAGTGCCACCATGTGCACTACCACCATGTGCGCTCTCACCATGGGCACTATCACCGATAACACTGTCACCATAAGTACTGTCTGCATGGGCACTGTCACCAAGGGCACGGCCAACATGTGACCTGTAACCATTGTCAGTGTCACTGTGAGAAGTGTCACCATGGGAATTAACAACATAGGCACTCTCATCATGAGCACTGTCACCATGAGCACTGACACCACGAGCACTGTCACCCAGGGCAGTGCCACCGTGAGCACTGTCACCATAACTGTTGCTATGAGAATTGTAACCATGGGCAATTTCTCAATGAGTAATATCACCATGTGTATTTTCACCTTGGGCACTCTCAAAGTAAACAGTATTACCATGAGCACTTTCACTGTGAACACTGTCACCATGGGCACTGGCACAATGTGGTGTGTCACCATGAGCCATGTCACCATGGGAAATGTCACCGTGAGAAGTGTCACCATAGGCAATGTCACCATGGGCAATGTCACCATGGGAACTGCCATTTTGAGCACTGTCACCATGGGTACTGCAACCATGAGTACTGTCACCATGAGTAATTTAACCATTGGCAGTATGACCATGTGCACTGTCACCATGGGCACTATCACCATGACAACTCTCAGCGTGAGCACTGTCACTGTTGGAAATGGCATTGTGTGCAATTCCACCATGGGCAATGTCACCATGGACATTATCGCTGTGAGCACTGTCAATATGAGCACGTCAACATGAGCCCTGTCACCATGGGCAATGTCACTGTGAGAAGTGTCACTATAGGCAATGTCACCGTGGGCACTGTCACCATGGTCACTGCCACCACTGTCACTGTCATTTTGAGCACTGTCACCATGGGTACTGCAACCGTGAGTGCTGTCACCATGAGCACTGTCACCATTGCAAGTATCACCATGTGCACTGTCACCATGGGCACTATCACAATGAGAACTGTCAGCATGGGCACTGTCACTCTTGGCAATGTCACCATGGGCACTATCACTGTGAGCACTGTCAACATGAGCACGTCACCATGGGCACTGTCAACATGGGTACTATCTCGAAGGTCAATGTCACCATGAGCATTGTCAGGATGGGCAACTTCACCATGAGCACTGTCACCAAAGGCACTATCACCATGAGCAATGTCACTGTGGGCCGTGTCACCAGGGGCACTATCACCATGGTTAATGTTCTCATTGGCACTTTCCCCGTGAGCACTGTCACCCTGGGCACTGTCATCATGGGCACGGTCACCGTGAGCACTATCTCCATGAGCACAGCCACTGTGAACACCATCACCATAATCACTGGCCTCATCGGTACTGTCACCATGAGCACTGCCACAATGAGCACTGTCAGCATGGGCACTTCCCCCATGAGCACTGTCACTATGAGAACTGCTAGCATGGGTATTTTCACCATGAGTACTGTCACCCTCTGTATTGTCACCATTTGCACTGTCACCATCAGGACTATTACCGTGAGTGCTATCACCGTGAGATCTCTCACCATGGTCACTGTCACCATGGCACCTTGCACAATGCGTGCTGTCAACATGAGTGCTGTCACCATTGGCACTATCACCGTGAGCATTCTCACTGTGGTCAGAGTCAACATGGGCTCTGTCACCATGAGCACTGTCACCATAGGCAATGTCACCGTGGTCAGTGTCACCATGAGCAATGTCTCCATGGGCACTCCTACAGTGGGCACTGTCACTGTGCGAACTGTCACCATGGTTACTGCCACTATGAGCAGTGTCTCTGTGAGTACTGTCAGCATGGGTTTTTACCGTGAGCACTGTCACCATGAGCCCTGTCACAATTTTTCAGTGCCACCATGTGCACTACCACCATGTGCGCTCTCACCATGGGCACTATCACCGATAACACTGTCACCATAAGTACTGTCTGCATGGGCACTGTCACCAAGGGCACGGCCAACATGTGACCTGTAACCATTGTCAGTGTCACTGTGAGAAGTGTCACCATGGGAATTAACAACATAGGCACTCTCATCATGAGCACTGTCACCATGAGCACTGACACCACGAGCACTGTCACCCAGGGCAGTGCCACCGTGAGCACTGTCACCATAACTGTTGCTATGAGAATTGTAACCATGGGCAATTTCTCAATGAGTAATATCACCATGTGTATTTTCACCTTGGGCACTCTCAAAGTAAACAGTATTACCATGAGCACTTTCACTGTGAACACTGTCACCATGGGCACTGGCACAATGTGGTGTGTCACCATGAGCCATGTCACCATGGGAAATGTCACCGTGAGAAGTGTCACCATAGGCAATGTCACCATGGGCAATGTCACCATGGGAACTGCCATTTTGAGCACTGTCACCATGGGTACTGCAACCATGAGTACTGTCACCATGAGTAATTTAACCATTGGCAGTATGACCATGTGCACTGTCACCATGGGCACTATCACCATGACAACTCTCAGCGTGAGCACTGTCACTGTTGGAAATGGCATTGTGTGCAATTCCACCATGGGCAATGTCACCATGGACATTATCGCTGTGAGCACTGTCAATATGAGCACGTCAACGTGAGCCCTGTCACCATGGGCAATGTCACTGTGAGAAGTGTCACTATAGGCAATGTCACCATGGGCACTGTCACCATGGTCACTGCCACCACTGTCACTGTCATTTTGAGCACTGTCACCATGGGTACTGCAACCATGAGCGCTGTCACCATGAGCACTGTCACCATTGCAAGTATCACCATGTGCACTGTCACCATGGGCACTATCACAATGAGAACTGTCAGCATGGGCACTGTCACTCTTGGCAATGTCACAATGGGCACTATCACTGTGAGCACTGTCAACATGAGCACGTCACCATGGGCACTGTCAACATGGGTACTATCTCGAAGGGCAATGCCACCATGAGCATTGTCAGGAAGGGCAACTTCACCATGAACACTGTCACCAAAGGCACTATCACCATGAGCAATGTCACTTTGGGCCGTGTCACCAGGGGCACTATCACCATGGTTAATGTTATCATTGGCACTTTCCCCGTGAGCACTGTCACCCTGGGCACTGTCATCATGGGCACGGTCACCGTGAGCACTATCTCCATGAGCACAGCCACTGTGAACACCATCACCATAATCACTGGCCTCATCGGTACTGTCACCATGAGCACTGCCACAATGAGCACTGTCAGCATGGGCACTTCCCCCATGAGCACTGTCACTATGAGAACTGCTAGCATGGGTATTTTCACCATGAGTACTGTCACCCTCTGTATTGTCACCATTTGCACTGTCACCATCAGGACTATTACCGTGAGTGCTATCACCGTGAGATCTCTCACCATGGTCACTGTCACCATGGCACCTTGCACAATGCGTGCTGTCAACATGAGTGCTGTCACCATTGGCAATATCACCGTGAGCATTCTCACTGTGGTCAGAGTCAACATGGGCTCTGTCACCATGAGCACTGTCACCATAGGCAATGTCACCGTGGTCAGTGTCACCATGAGCAATGTCTCCATGGGCACTCCTACAGTGGGCACTGTCACTGTGCGAACTGTCACCATGGTTACTGCCACTATGAGCAGTGTCTCTGTGAGTACTGTCAGCATGGGTTTTTACCGTGAGCACTGTCACCATGAGCCCTGTCACCATTTTTCAGTGCCACCATGTGCACTACCACCATGTGCACTCTCACCATGGGCACTATCACCGATAACACTGTCACCATAAGTACTGTCTGCATGGGCACTGTCACCAAGGGCACGGCCAACATGTGACCTGTAACCATTGTCAGTGTCACTGTGAGAAGTGTAACCATGGGAATTAACAACATAGGCACTCTCATCATGAGCACTGTCACCATGAGCACTGACACCACGAGCACTGTCACCCAGGGCAGTGCCACCGTGAGCACTGTCACCATAACTGTTGCTATGAGAATTCTAACCATGGGCAATTTCTCAATGAGTAATGTCACCATGTGTATTTTCACCTTGGGCACTCTCAAAGTAAACAGTATTACCATGAGCACTTTCACTGTGAACACTCTCACCATGGGCACTGGCACAATGTGGTGTGTCACCATGAGCCATGTCACCATGGGAAATGTCACCGTGAGAAGTGTCACCATAGGCAATGTCACCATGGGCAATGTCACCATGGGAACTGCCATTTTGAGCACTGTCACCATGGGTACTGCAACCATGAGTACTGTCACCATGAGTAATTTAACCATTGGCAGTATGACCATGTGCACTGTCACCGTGGGCACTATCACCATAACAACTCTCAGCGTGTGCACTGTCACTGTTGGAAATGGCATTGTGTGCAATTCCACCATGGGCAATGTCACCATGGACATTATCGCTGTGAGCACTGTCAATATGAGCACGTCAACATGAGCCCTGTCACCATGGGCAATGTCACTGTGAGAAGTGTCACTATAGGCAATGTCACCGTGGGCACTGTCACCATGGTCACTGCCACCACTGTCACTCTCATTTTGAGCACTGTCACCATGGGTACTGCAACCATGAGCGCTGTCACCATGAGCACTGTCACCATTGCAAGTATCACCATGTGCACTGTCACCATGGGCACTATCACAATGAGAACTGTCAGCATGGGCACTGTCACTCTTGGCAATTTCACAATGGGCACTATCACTGTGAGCACTGTCAACATGAGCACGTCACCATGGGCACTGTCAACATGGGTACTATCTCGAAGGGCAATGTCACCATGAGCATTGTCAGGAAGGGCAATTTCACCATGAACACTGTCACCAAAGGCACTATCACCATGAGCAATGTCACTGTGGGCCGTGTCACCAGGGGCACTATCACCATGGTTAATGTTATCATTGGCACTTTCCCCGTGAGCACTGTCACCCTGGGCACTGTCATCATGGGCACGGTCACCGTGAGCACTATCTCCATGAGCACAGCCACTGTGAA
This sequence comes from Mesoplodon mirus, assembly GCF_964341445.2. NCBI lineage: Eukaryota > Metazoa > Chordata > Mammalia > Artiodactyla > Ziphiidae > Mesoplodon > Mesoplodon mirus. The sequence goes on along the minus strand of NC_138976.1, from coordinate 104,909,442 downwards.
CACCATCACCATAATCAATGGCCTCATCGGTACTGTCACCATGAGCACTGCCACAATGAGCACTGTCAGCATGGGCACTTCCCCCATGAGCACTGTCACTATGAGAACTGCTAGCATGGGTATTTTCACCATGAGTACTGTCACCCTCTGTATTGTCACCATTTGCACTGTCACCATCAGGACTATTACCGTGAGTGCTATCACCATGAGATCTCTCACCATGGTCACTGTCACCATGGAACCTTGCACAACGCGTGCTCTCAACATGAGTGCTGTCACCATTGGCACTATCACTGTGAGCATTCTCACTGTGGTCAGAGTCAACATGGGCTCTGTCACCATGAGCACTGTCACCATAGGCAATGTCACCGTGGTCAGTGTCACCATGAGCAATGTCTCCATGGGCACTCCTACAGTGGGCACTGTCACTGTGCGAACTGTCACCATGGTTACTGCCACTATGAGCAGTGTCTCTGTGAGTACTGTCAGCATGGGTTTTTACCGTGAGCACTGTCACCATGAGCCCTGTCACCATTTTTCAGTGCCACCATGTGCACTACCACCATGTGCACTCTCACCATGGGCACTATCACCGATAACACTGTCACCATAAGTACTGTCTGCATGGGCACTGTCACCAAGGGCACGGCCAACATGTGACCTGTAACCATTGTCAGTGTCACTGTGAGAAGTGTCACCATGGGAATTAACAACATAGGCACTCTCATCATGAGCACTGTCACCATGAGCACTGACACCACGAGCACTGTCACCCAGGGCAGTGCCACCGTGAGCACTGTCACCATAACTGTTGCTATGAGAATTGTAACCATGGGCAATTTCTCAATGAGTAATATCACCATGTGTATTTTCACCTTGGGCACTCTCAAAGTAAACAGTATTACCATGAGCACTTTCACTGTGAACACTGTCACCATGGGCACTGGCACAATGTGGTGTGTCACCATGAGCCATGTCACCATGGGAAATGTCACCGTGAGAAGTGTCACCATAGGCAATGTCACCATGGGCAATGTCACCATGGGAACTGCCATTTTGAGCACTGTCACCATGGGTACTGCAACCATGAGTACTGTCACCATGAGTAATTTAACCATTGGCAGTATGACCATGTGCACTGTCACCGTGGGCACTATCACCATAACAACTCTCAGCGTGTGCACTGTCACTGTTGGAAATGGCATTGTGTGCAATTCCACCATGGGCAATGTCACCATGGACATTATCGCTGTGAGCACTGTCAATATGAGCACGTCAACATGAGCCCTGTCACCATGGGCAATGTCACTGTGAGAAGTGTCACTATAGGCAATGTCACCGTGGGCACTGTCACCATGGTCACTGCCACCACTGTCACTGTCATTTTGAGCACTGTCACCATGGGTACTGCAACCGTGAGTGCTGTCACCATGAGCACTGTCACCATTGCAAGTATCACCATGTGCACTGTCACCATGGGCACTATCACAATGAGAACTGTCAGCATGGGCACTGTCACTCTTGGCAATGTCACCATGGGCACTATCACTGTGAGCACTGTCAACATGAGCACGTCACCATGGGCACTGTCAACATGGGTACTATCTCGAAGGTCAATGTCACCATGAGCATTGTCAGGATGGGCAACTTCACCATGAGCACTGTCACCAAAGGCACTATCACCATGAGCAATGTCACTGTGGGCCGTGTCACCAGGGGCACTATCACCATGGTTAATGTTCTCATTGGCACTTTCCCCGTGAGCACTGTCACCCTGGGCACTGTCATCATGGGCACGGTCACCGTGAGCACTATCTCCATGAGCACAGCCACTGTGAACACCATCACCATAATCACTGGCCTCATCGGTACTGTCACCATGAGCACTGCCACAATGAGCACTGTCAGCATGGGCACTTCCCCCATGAGCACTGTCACTATGAGAACTGCTAGCATGGGTATTTTCACCATGAGTACTGTCACCCTCTGTATTGTCACCATTTGCACTGTCACCATCAGGACTATTACCGTGAGTGCTATCACCGTGAGATCTCTCACCATGGTCACTGTCACCATGGCACCTTGCACAATGCGTGCTGTCAACATGAGTGCTGTCACCATTGGCACTATCACCGTGAGCATTCTCACTGTGGTCAGAGTCAACATGGGCTCTGTCACCATGAGCACTGTCACCATAGGCAATGTCACCGTGGTCAGTGTCACCATGAGCAATGTCTCCATGGGCACTCCTACAGTGGGCACTGTCACTGTGCGAACTGTCACCATGGTTACTGCCACTATGAGCAGTGTCTCTGTGAGTACTGTCAGCATGGGTTTTTACCGTGAGCACTGTCACCATGAGCCCTGTCACCATTTTTCAGTGCCACCATGTGCACTACCACCATGTGCACTCTCACCATGGGCACTATCACCGATAACACTGTCACCATAAGTACTGTCTGCATGGGCACTGTCACCAAGGGCACGGCCAACATGTGACCTGTAACCATTGTCAGTGTCACTGTGAGAAGTGTCACCATGGGAATTAACAACATAGGCACTCTCATCATGAGCACTGTCACCATGAGCACTGACACCACGAGCACTGTCACCCAGGGCAGTGCCACCGTGAGCACTGTCACCATAACTGTTGCTATGAGAATTGTAACCATGGGCAATTTCTCAATGAGTAATATCACCATGTGTATTTTCACCTTGGGCACTCTCAAAGTAAACAGTATTACCATGAGCACTTTCACTGTGAACACTGTCACCATGGGCACTGGCACAATGTGGTGTGTCACCATGAGCCATGTCACCATGGGAAATGTCACCGTGAGAAGTGTCACCATAGGCAATGTCACCATGGGCAATGTCACCATGGGAACTGCCATTTTGAGCACTGTCACCATGGGTACTGCAACCATGAGTACTGTCACCATGAGTAATTTAACCATTGGCAGTATGACCATGTGCACTGTCACCATGGGCACTATCACCATGACAACTCTCAGCGTGAGCACTGTCACTGTTGGAAATGGCATTGTGTGCAATTCCACCATGGGCAATGTCACCATGGACATTATCGCTGTGAGCACTGTCAATATGAGCACGTCAACATGAGCCCTGTCACCATGGGCAATGTCACTGTGAGAAGTGTCACTATAGGCAATGTCACCGTGGGCACTGTCACCATGGTCACTGCCACCACTGTCACTGTCATTTTGAGCACTGTCACCATGGGTACTGCAACCGTGAGTGCTGTCACCATGAGCACTGTCACCATTGCAAGTATCACCATGTGCACTGTCACCATGGGCACTATCACAATGAGAACTGTCAGCATGGGCACTGTCACTCTTGGCAATGTCACCATGGGCACTATCACTGTGAGCACTGTCAACATGAGCACGTCACCATGGGCACTGTCAACATGGGTACTATCTCGAAGGTCAATGTCACCATGAGCATTGTCAGGATGGGCAACTTCACCATGAGCACTGTCACCAAAGGCACTATCACCATGAGCAATGTCACTGTGGGCCGTGTCACCAGGGGCACTATCACCATGGTTAATGTTCTCATTGGCACTTTCCCCGTGAGCACTGTCACCCTGGGCACTGTCATCATGGGCACGGTCACCGTGAGCACTATCTCCATGAGCACAGCCACTGTGAACACCATCACCATAATCACTGGCCTCATCGGTACTGTCACCATGAGCACTGCCACAATGAGCACTGTCAGCATGGGCACTTCCCCCATGAGCACTGTCACTATGAGAACTGCTAGCATGGGTATTTTCACCATGAGTACTGTCACCCTCTGTATTGTCACCATTTGCACTGTCACCATCAGGACTATTACCGTGAGTGCTATCACCGTGAGATCTCTCACCATGGTCACTGTCACCATGGCACCTTGCACAATGCGTGCTGTCAACATGAGTGCTGTCACCATTGGCACTATCACCGTGAGCATTCTCACTGTGGTCAGAGTCAACATGGGCTCTGTCACCATGAGCACTGTCACCATAGGCAATGTCACCGTGGTCAGTGTCACCATGAGCAATGTCTCCATGGGCACTCCTACAGTGGGCACTGTCACTGTGCGAACTGTCACCATGGTTACTGCCACTATGAGCAGTGTCTCTGTGAGTACTGTCAGCATGGGTTTTTACCGTGAGCACTGTCACCATGAGCCCTGTCACCATTTTTCAGTGCCACCATGTGCACTACCACCATGTGCACTCTCACCATGGGCACTATCACCGATAACACTGTCACCATAAGTACTGTCTGCATGGGCACTGTCACCAAGGGCACGGCCAACATGTGACCTGTAACCATTGTCAGTGTCACTGTGAGAAGTGTCACCATGGGAATTAACAACATAGGCACTCTCATCATGAGCACTGTCACCATGAGCACTGACACCACGAGCACTGTCACCCAGGGCAGTGCCACCGTGAGCACTGTCACCATAACTGTTGCTATGAGAATTGTAACCATGGGCAATTTCTCAATGAGTAATATCACCATGTGTATTTTCACCTTGGGCACTCTCAAAGTAAACAGTATTACCATGAGCACTTTCACTGTGAACACTGTCACCATGGGCACTGGCACAATGTGGTGTGTCACCATGAGCCATGTCACCATGGGAAATGTCACCGTGAGAAGTGTCACCATAGGCAATGTCACCATGGGCAATGTCACCATGGGAACTGCCATTTTGAGCACTGTCACCATGGGTACTGCAACCATGAGTACTGTCACCATGAGTAATTTAACCATTGGCAGTATGACCATGTGCACTGTCACCATGGGCACTATCACCATGACAACTCTCAGCGTGAGCACTGTCACTGTTGGAAATGGCATTGTGTGCAATTCCACCATGGGCAATGTCACCATGGACATTATCGCTGTGAGCACTGTCAATATGAGCACGTCAACATGAGCCCTGTCACCATGGGCAATGTCACTGTGAGAAGTGTCACTATAGGCAATGTCACCGTGGGCACTGTCACCATGGTCACTGCCACCACTGTCACTGTCATTTTGAGCACTGTCACCATGGGTACTGCAACCGTGAGTGCTGTCACCATGAGCACTGTCACCATTGCAAGTATCACCATGTGCACTGTCACCATGGGCACTATCACAATGAGAACTGTCAGCATGGGCACTGTCACTCTTGGCAATGTCACCATGGGCACTATCACTGTGAGCACTGTCAACATGAGCACGTCACCATGGGCACTGTCAACATGGGTACTATCTCGAAGGTCAATGTCACCATGAGCATTGTCAGGATGGGCAACTTCACCATGAGCACTGTCACCAAAGGCACTATCACCATGAGCAATGTCACTGTGGGCCGTGTCACCAGGGGCACTATCACCATGGTTAATGTTCTCATTGGCACTTTCCCCGTGAGCACTGTCACCCTGGGCACTGTCATCATGGGCACGGTCACCGTGAGCACTATCTCCATGAGCACAGCCACTGTGAACACCATCACCATAATCACTGGCCTCATCGGTACTGTCACCATGAGCACTGCCACAATGAGCACTGTCAGCATGGGCACTTCCCCCATGAGCACTGTCACTATGAGAACTGCTAGCATGGGTATTTTCACCATGAGTACTGTCACCCTCTGTATTGTCACCATTTGCACTGTCACCATCAGGACTATTACCGTGAGTGCTATCACCGTGAGATCTCTCACCATGGTCACTGTCACCATGGCACCTTGCACAATGCGTGCTGTCAACATGAGTGCTGTCACCATTGGCACTATCACCGTGAGCATTCTCACTGTGGTCAGAGTCAACATGGGCTCTGTCACCATGAGCACTGTCACCATAGGCAATGTCACCGTGGTCAGTGTCACCATGAGCAATGTCTCCATGGGCACTCCTACAGTGGGCACTGTCACTGTGCGAACTGTCACCATGGTTACTGCCACTATGAGCAGTGTCTCTGTGAGTACTGTCAGCATGGGTTTTTACCGTGAGCACTGTCACCATGAGCCCTGTCACCATTTTTCAGTGCCACCATGTGCACTACCACCATGTGCACTCTCACCATGGGCACTATCACCGATAACACTGTCACCATAAGTACTGTCTGCATGGGCACTGTCACCAAGGGCACGGCCAACATGTGACCTGTAACCATTGTCAGTGTCACTGTGAGAAGTGTCACCATGGGAATTAACAACATAGGCACTCTCATCATGAGCACTGTCACCATGAGCACTGACACCACGAGCACAGTCACCCAGGGCAGTGCCACCGTGAGCACTGTCACCATAACTGTTGCTATGAGAATTGTAACCATGGGCAATTTCTCAATGAGTAATATCACCATGTGTATTTTCACCTTGGGCACTCTCAAAGTAAACAGTATTACCATGAGCACTTTCACTGTGAACACTGTCACCATGGGCACTGGCACAATGTGGTGTGTCACCATGAGCCATGTCACCATGGGAAATGTCACCGTGAGAAGTGTCACCATAGGCAATGTCACCATGGGCAATGTCACCATGGGAACTGCCATTTTGAGCACTGTCACCATGGGTACTGCAACCATGAGTACTGTCACCATGAGTAATTTAACCATTGGCAGTATGACCATGTGCACTGTCACCATGGGCACTATCACCATGACAACTCTCAGCGTGAGCACTGTCACTGTTGGAAATGGCATTGTGTGCAATTCCACCATGGGCAATGTCACCATGGACATTATCGCTGTGAGCACTGTCAATATGAGCACGTCAACGTGAGCCCTGTCACCATGGGCAATGTCACTGTGAGAAGTGTCACTATAGGCAATGTCACCGTGGGCACTGTCACCATGGTCACTGCCACCACTGTCACTGTCATTTTGAGCACTGTCACCATGGGTACTGCAACCATGAGCGCTGTCACCATGAGCACTGTCACCATTGCAAGTATCACCATGTGCACTGTCACCATGGGCACTATCACAATGAGAACTGTCAGCATGGGCACTGTCACTCTTGGCAATGTCACAATGGGCACTATCACTGTGAGCACTGTCAACATGAGCACGTCACCATGGGCACTGTCAACATGGGTACTATCTCGAAGGGCAATGCCACCATGAGCATTGTCAGGAAAGGCAACTTCACCAAGAACACTGTCACCAAAGGCACTATCACCATGAGCAATGTCACTTTGGGCCGTGTCACCAGGGGCACTATCACCATGGTTAATGTTATCATTGGCACTTTCCCCGTGAGCACTGTCACCCTGGGCACTGTCATCATGGGCACGGTCACCGTGAGCACTATCTCCATGAGCACAGCCACTGTGAACACCATCACCATAATCACTGGCCTCATCGGTACTGTCACCATGAGCACTGCCACAATGAGCACTGTCAGCATGGGCACTTCCCCCATGAGCACTGTCACTATGAGAACTGCTAGCATGGGTATTTTCACCATGAGTACTGTCACCCTCTGTATTGTCACCATTTGCACTGTCACCATCAGGACTATTACCGTGAGTGCTATCACCGTGAGATCTCTCACCATGGTCACTGTCACCATGGCACCTTGCACAATGCGTGCTGTCAACATGAGTGCTGTCACCATTGGCAATATCACCGTGAGCATTCTCACTGTGGTCAGAGTCAACATGGGCTCTGTCACCATGAGCACTGTCACCATAGGCAATGTCACCGTGGTCAGTGTCACCATGAGCAATGTCTCCATGGGCACTCCTACAGTGGGCACTGTCACTGTGCGAACTGTCACCATGGTTACTGCCACTATGAGCAGTGTCTCTGTGAGTACTGTCAGCATGGGTTTTTACCGTGAGCACTGTCACCATGAGCCCTGTCACCATTTTTCAGTGCCACCATGTGCACTACCACCATGTGCACTCTCACCATGGGCACTATCACCGATAACACTGTCACCATAAGTACTGTCTGCATGGGCACTGTCACCAAGGGCACGGCCAACATGTGACCTGTAACCATTGTCAGTGTCACTGTGAGAAGTGTAACCATGGGAATTAACAACATAGGCACTCTCATCATGAGCACTGTCACCATGAGCACTGACACCACGAGCACTGTCACCCAGGGCAGTGCCACCGTGAGCACTGTCACCATAACTGTTGCTATGAGAATTCTAACCATGGGCAATTTCTCAATGAGTAATGTCACCATGTGTATTTTCACCTTGGGCACTCTCAAAGTAAACAGTATTACCATGAGCACTTTCACTGTGAACACTCTCACCATGGGCACTGGCACAATGTGGTGTGTCACCATGAGCCATGTCACCATGGGAAATGTCACCGTGAGAAGTGTCACCATAGGCAATGTCACCATGGGCAATGTCACCATGGGAACTGCCATTTTGAGCACTGTCACCATGGGTACTGCAACCATGAGTACTGTCACCATGAGTAATTTAACCATTGGCAGTATGACCATGTGCACTGTCACCGTGGGCACTATCACCATAACAACTCTCAGCGTGTGCACTGTCACTGTTGGAAATGGCATTGTGTGCAATTCCACCATGGGCAATGTCACCATGGACATTATCGCTGTGAGCACTGTCAATATGAGCACGTCAACATGAGCCCTGTCACCATGGGCAATGTCACTGTGAGAAGTGTCACTATAGGCAATGTCACCGTGGGCACTGTCACCATGGTCACTGCCACCACTGTCACTCTCATTTTGAGCACTGTCACCATGGGTACTGCAACCATGAGCGCTGTCACCATGAGCACTGTCACCATTGCAAGTATCACCATGTGCACTGTCACCATGGGCACTATCACAATGAGAACTGTCAGCATGGGCACTGTCACTCTTGGCAATTTCACAATGGGCACTATCACTGTGAGCACTGTCAACATGAGCACGTCACCATGGGCACTGTCAACATGGGTACTATCTCGAAGGGCAATGTCACCATGAGCATTGTCAGGAAGGGCAATTTCACCATGAACACTGTCACCAAAGGCACTATCACCATGAGCAATGTCACTGTGGGCCGTGTCACCAGGGGCACTATCACCATGGTTAATGTTATCATTGGCACTTTCCCCGTGAGCACTGTCACCCTGGGCACTGTCATCATGGGCACGGTCACCGTGAGCACTATCTCCATGAGCACAGCCACTGTGAACACCATCACCATAATCACTGGCCTCATCGGTACTGTCACCATGAGCACTGCCACAATGAGCACTGTCAGCATGGGCACTTCCCCCATGAGCACTGTCACTATGAGAACTGCTAGCATGGGTATTTTCACCATGAGTACTGTCACCCTCTGTATTGTCACCATTTGCACTGTCACCATCAGGACTATTACCGTGAGTGCTATCACCATGAGATCTCTCACCATGGTCACTGTCACCATGGAACCTTGCACAACGCGTGCTCTCAACATGAGTGCTGTCACCATTGGCACTATCACTGTGAGCATTCTCACTGTGGTCAGAGTCAACATGGGCTCTGTCACCATGAGCACTGTCACCATAGGCAATGTCACCGTGGTCAGTGTCACCATGAGCAATGTCTCCATGGGCACTCCTACAGTGGGCACTGTCACTGTGCGAACTGTCACCATGGTTACTGCCACTATGAGCAGTGTCTCTGTGAGTACTGTCAGCATGGGTTTTTACCGTGAGCACTGTCACCATGAGCCCTGTCACCATTTTTCAGTGCCACCATGTGCACTACCACCATGTGCACTCTCACCATGGGCACTATCACCGATAACACTGTCACCATAAGTACTGTCTGCATGGGCACTGTCACCAAGGGCACGGCCAACATGTGACCTGTAACCATTGTCAGTGTCACTGTGAGAAGTGTCACCATGGGAATTAACAACATAGGCACTCTCATCATGAGCACTGTCACCATGAGCACTGACACCACGAGCACTGTCACCCAGGGCAGTGCCACCGTGAGCACTGTCACCATAACTGTTGCTATGAGAATTGTAACCATGGGCAATTTCTCAATGAGTAATATCACCATGTGTATTTTCACCTTGGGCACTCTCAAAGTAAACAGTATTACCATGAGCACTTTCACTGTGAACACTGTCACCATGGGCACTGGCACAATGTGGTGTGTCACCATGAGCCATGTCACCATGGGAAATGTCACCGTGAGAAGTGTCACCATAGGCAATGTCACCATGGGCAATGTCACCATGGGAACTGCCATTTTGAGCACTGTCACCATGGGTACTGCAACCATGAGTACTGTCACCATGAGTAATTTAACCATTGGCAGTATGACCATGTGCACTGTCACCGTGGGCACTATCACCATAACAACTCTCAGCGTGTGCACTGTCACTGTTGGAAATGGCATTGTGTGCAATTCCACCATGGGCAATGTCACCATGGACATTATCGCTGTGAGCACTGTCAATATGAGCACGTCAACATGAGCCCTGTCACCATGGGCAATGTCACTGTGAGAAGTGTCACTATAGGCAATGTCACCGTGGGCACTGTCACCATGGTCACTGCCACCACTGTCACTCTCATTTTGAGCACTGTCACCATGGGTACTGCAACCATGAGCGCTGTCACCATGAGCACTGTCACCATTGCAAGTATCACCATGTGCACTGTCACCATGGGCACTATCACAATGAGAACTGTCAGCATGGGCACTGTCACTCTTGGCAATGTCACAATGGGCACTATCACTGTGAGCACTGTCAACATGAGCACGTCACCATGGGCACTGTCAACATGGGTACTATCTCGAAGGGCAATGTCACCATGAGCATTGTCAGGAAGGGCAATTTCACCATGAACACTGTCACCAAAGGCACTATCACCATGAGCAATGTCACTGTGGGCCGTGTCACCAGGGGCACTATCACCATGGTTAATGTTATCATTGGCACTTTCCCCGTGAGCAGTGTCAATCTGGGCACTGTCATCATGGGCACGGTCACCGTGAGCACTATCTCCATGAGCACAGCCACTGTGAACACCATCACCATAATCACTGGCCTCATCGGTACTGTCACCATGAGCACTGCCACAATGAGCACTGTCAGCATGGGCACTTCCCCCATGAGCACTGTCACTATGAGAACTGCTAGCATGGGTATTTTCACCATGAGTACTGTCACCCTCTGTATTGTCACCATTTGCACTGTCACCATCAGGACTATTACCGTGAGTGCTATCACCGTGAGATCTCTCACCATGGTCACTGTCACCATGGAACCTTGCACAACGCGTGCTCTCAACATGAGTGCTGTCACCATTGGCACTATCACTGTGAGCATTCTCACTGTGGTCAGAGTCAACATGGGCTCTGTCACCATGAGCACTGTCACCATAGGCAATGTCACCGTGGTCAGTGTCACCATGAGCAATGTCTCCATGGGCACTCCTACAGTGGGCACTGTCACTGTGCGAACTGTCACCATGGTTACTGCCACTATGAGCAGTGTCTCTGTGAGTACTGTCAGCATGGGTTTTTACCGTGAGCACTGTCACCATGAGCCCTGTCACCATTTTTCAGTGCCACCATGTGCACTACCACCATGTGCGCTCTCACCATGGGCACTATCACCGATAACACTGTCACCATAAGTACTGTCTGCATGGGCACTGTCACCAAGGGCACGGCCAACATGTGACCTGTAACCATTGTCAGTGTCACTGTGAGAAGTGTCACCATGGGAATTAACAACATAGGCACTCTCATCATGAGCACTGTCACCATGAGCACTGACACCACGAGCACTGTCACCCAGGGCAGTGACACCGTGAGCACTGTCACCATAACTGTTGCTATGAGAATTGTAACCATGGGCAATTTCTCAATGAGTAATATCACCATGTGTATTTTCACCTTGGGCACTCTCAAAGTAAACAGTATTACCATGAGCACTTTCACTGTGAACACTGTCACCATGGGCACTGGCACAATGTGGTGTGTCACCATGAGCCATGTCACCATGGGAAATGTCACCGTGAGAAGTGTCACCATAGGCAATGTCACCATGGGCAATGTCACCATGGGAACTGCCATTTTGAGCACTGTCACCATGGGTACTACAACCATGAGTACTGTCACCATGAGTAATTTAACCTTTGGCAGTATGACCATGTGCACTGTCACCATGGGCACTATCACCATGACAACTCTCAGCATGAGCACTGTCACTGTTGGAAATGGCATTGTGTGCAATTCCACCATGGGCAAAGTCACGATGGACATTATCGCTGTGAGCACTGTCAATATGAGCACGTCAACATGAGCCCTGTCACCATGGGCAATGTCACTGTGAGAAGTGTCACTATAGGCAATGTCACCGTGGGCACTGTCACCATGGTCACTGCCACCACTGTCACTGTCATTTTGAGCACTGTCACCATGGGTACTGCAACCGTGAGCACTGTCACTATGAGCACTGTCACCATTGCAAGTATCACCATGTGCACTGTCACCATGGGCACTATCACAATGAGAACTGTCAGCATGGGCACTGTCACTCTTGGCAATGTCACCATGGGCACTATCACTGTGAGCACTGTCAACATGAGCACGTCACCATGGGCACTGTCAACATGGGTACTATCTCGAAGGTCAATGTCACCATGAGCATTGTCAGGATGGGCAATTTCACCATGAACACTGTCACCAAAGGCACTATCACCATGAGCAATGTCACTGTGGGCCGTGTCACCAGGGGCACTATCACCATGGTTAATATTATCATTGGCACTTTCCCCGTGAGCACTGTCACCCTGGGCACTGTCATCATGGGCACGGTCACCGTGAGCACTATCTCCATGAGCACAGCCACTGTGAACACCATCACCATAATCACTGGCCTCATCGGTACTGTCACCATGAGCACTGCCACAATGAGCACTGTCAGCATGGGCACATCCCCCATGAGCACTGTCACTATGAGAACTGCTACCATGGGTATTTTCACCATGTGTACTGTCACCCTGTGTATTGTCACCATTTGCACTGTCACCATGAGGACTATTACCGTGAGCGCTATCACCGTGAGATCTCTCACCATGGTCACTGTCACCATGGCAACTTGCACAATGGGGGCTGTCAACATGAGTGCTGGCACCATTGGCACTATCACTGTGAGCATTCTCACTGTGGTCAGTGTCACCATGGGCACTGTCACCATGAGCACTGTCACCATAGGCAATGTCACCATGGTCAGTGTCACCATGAGCACTGTCAACATGGGCACTCATACAGTGGGCACTCTCACTGGGAGCACTGTCACCTTGGGTACTGCCACCATGAGCGCTGTCACCATGAGCACTGTCACCATTGCGAGTATCACAATGTGCACTGTCACCATGGGCACTGGCACAATGTCCTGTGTCACCTTGAGCAATGTCACCATGGGAAATGTCACCGTGAGATGTGTCACCATAGGCAATGTCACCATGGGCAATGTCACCATGGGAAATGCCATTTTGCACACTGTCACCATGGGTACTGCAACCATGAGTACTGACACCATTGGCAGTATGACCATGTGCACTGTCACCATGGGCACTATCACCATGACAACTCTCAGCGTGAGCACTGTCACTGTGGGAACTGGCATTGTGTGCAATTCCACCATGGGCACTATCACTGTGAGCACTGTCAATATAAGCACGTCAAGATGAGCCCTGTCACCATTGGCAATGTCACCGTGAGAAGTGTCACTATAGGCAATGTCACCGTGGGCACTGTCACCGTGGTCACTGCCACCACTGTCACTGTCATTTTGAGCACTGTCACCATGGGTACTGCAAACATGAGCACTGTCACCATTGCGATTATCACCATGTGTACTGTCACCATGGGCACTATCACAATGAGAACTGTCAGCGTGGGCACTGTCACTGTTGGCAAGGGCACCGTGGGCACTTCCACCATGGGCAATGTCACCATGGGCACTATCACTGTGAGCACTGTCAACATGAGCACGTCACCATGGGCACTGTCAACATGGGTACTATCTCGAAGGGCAATGTCACCATGAGCATTGTCAGGAAGGGCAATTTCACCATGAGCACTGTCACCAAAGGCACTATCACCATGAGCAATGTCACTGTGGGCCGTGTCACCAGGGGCACTATCACCATGGTTAATGTTATCATTGGCACTTTCCCCGTGAGCACTGTCACCCTGGGCACTGTCATCATGGGCACTGTCACCGTGAGCACTATCTCCATGAGCACAGCCACTGTGAACACCATCACCATAATCACTGGCCTCATCGGTACTGTCACCATGAGCACTGCCACAATGAGCACTGTCAGCATGGGCACTTCCCCCATGAGCACTGTCACTATGAGAACTGCTAGCATGGGTATTTTCACCATCAGTACTGTCACCCTCTGTATTGTCACCATTTGCACTGTCACCATCAGGACTATTACCGTGAGTGCTATCACCGTGAGATCTCTCACCATGGTCACTGTCACCATGGCACCTTGCACAATGCGTGCTGTCAACATGAGTGCTGTCACCATTGGCACTATCACCGTGAGCATTCTCACTGTGGTCAGAGTCAACATGGGCTCTGTCACCATGAGCACTGTCACCATAGGCAATGTCACCATGGTCAGTGTCACCATGAGCAATGTCTCCATGGGCACTCCTACAGTGGGCACTGTCACTGTGCGAACTGTCACCATGGTTACTGCCACTATGAGCAGTGTCTCTGTGAGTACTGTCAGCATGGGTTTTTACCGTGAGCACTGTCACCATGAGCCCTGTCACCATTTTTCAGTGCCACCATGTGCACTACCACCATGTGCACTCTCACCATGGGCACTATCACCGATAACACTGTCACCATAAGTACTGTCTGCATGGGCACTGTCACCAAGGGCACGGCCAACATGTGACCTGTAACCATTGTCAGTGTCACTGTGAGAAGTGTCACCATGGGAATTAACAACATAGGCACTCTCATCATGAGCACTGTCACCATGAGCACTGACACCACGAGCACTGTCACCCAGGGCAGTGCCACCATGAGCACTGTCACCATAACTGTTGCTATGAGAATTGTAACCATGGGCAATTTCTCAATGAGTAATGTCACCATGTGTATTTTCACCTTGGGCACTCTCAAAGTAAACAGTATTACCATGAGCACTTTCACTGTGAACACTGTCACCATGGGCACTGGCACAATGTGGTGTGTCACCATGAGCCATGTCACCATGGGAAATGTCACCGTGAGAAGTGTCACCATAGGCAATGTCACCATGGGCAATGTCACCATGGGAACTGCCATTTTGAGCACTGTCACCATGGGTACTGCAACCATGAGTACTGTCACCATGAGTAATTTAACCATTGGCAGTATGACCATGTGCACTGTCACCATGGGCACTATCACCATGACAACTCTCAGCGTGAGCACTGTCACTGTTGGAAATGGCACTGTGTGCAATTCCACCATGGGCAATGTCACCATGGACATTATCACTGTGAGCACTGTCAATATGAGCACGTCAGCATGAGCCCTGTCACCATGGGCAATGTCACTGTGAGAAGTGTCACTATAGGCAATGTCACCGTGGGCACTGTCACCATGGTCACAGCCACCACTGTCACTGTCATTTTGAGCACTGTCACCATGGGTACTGCAACCATGAGCGCTGTCACCATGAGCACTGTCACCATTGCAAGTATCACCATGTGCACTGTCACCATGGGCACTATCACAATGAGAACTGTCAGCATGGGCACTGTCACTCTTGGCAATGTCACAATGGGCACTATCACTGTGAGCACTGTCAACATGAGCACGTCACCATGGGCACTGTCAACATGGGTACTATCTCGAAGGGCAATGCCACCATGAGCATTGTCAGGAAGGGCAATTTCACCATGAACACTGTCACCAAAGGCACTATCACCATGAGCAATGTCACTTTGGGCCGTGTCACCAGGGGCACTATCACCATGGTTAATGTTATCATTGGCACTTTCCCCGTGAGCACTGTCACCCTGGGCACTGTCATCATGGGCACGGTCACCGTGAGCACTATCTCCATGAGCACAGCCACTGTGAACACCATCACCATAATCACTGGCCTCATCGGTACTGTCACCATGAGCACTGCCACAATGAGCACTGTCAGCATGGGCACTTCCCCCATGAGCACTGTCACTATGAGAACTGCTAGCATGGGTATTTTCACCATGAGTACTGTCACCCTCTGTATTGTCACCATTTGCACTGTCACCATCAGGACTATTACCGTGAGTGCTATCACCGTGAGATCTCTCACCATGGTCACTGTCACCATGGCACCTTGCACAATGCGTGCTGTCAACATGAGTGCTGTCACCATTGGCACTATCACCGTGAGCATTCTCACTGTGGTCAGAGTCAACATGGGCTCTGTCACCATGAGCACTGTCACCATAGGCAATGTCACCGTGGTCAGTGTCACCATGAGCAATGTCTCCATGGGCACTCCTACAGTGGGCACTGTCACTGTGCGAACTGTCACCATGGTTACTGCCACTATGAGCAGTGTCTCTGTGAGTACTGTCAGCATGGGTTTTTACCGTGAGCACTGTCACCATGAGCCCTGTCACCATTTTTCAGTGCCACCATGTGCACTACCACCATGTGCGCTCTCACCATGGGCACTATCACCGATAACACTGTCACCATAAGTACTGTCTGCATGGGCACTGTCACCAAGGGCACGGCCAACATGTGACCTGTAACCATTGTCAGTGTCACTGTGAGAAGTGTCACCATGGGAATTAACAACATAGGCACTCTCATCATGAGCACTGTCACCATGAGCACTGACACCACGAGCACTGTCACCCAGGGCAGTGACACCGTGAGCACTGTCACCATAACTGTTGCTATGAGAATTGTAACCATGGGCAATTTCTCAATGAGTAATATCACCATGTGTATTTTCACCTTGGGCACTCTCAAAGTAAACAGTATTACCATGAGCACTTTCACTGTGAACACTGTCACCATGGGCACTGGCACAATGTGGTGTGTCACCATGAGCCATGTCACCATGGGAAATGTCACCGTGAGAAGTGTCACCATAGGCAATGTCACCATGGGCAATGTCACCATGGGAACTGCCATTTTGAGCACTGTCACCATGGGTACTGCAACCATGAGTACTGTCACCATGAGTAATTTAACCATTGGCAGTATGACCATGTGCACTGTCACCATGGGCACTATCACCATGACAACTCTCAGCGTGAGCACTGTCACTGTTGGAAATGGCATTGTGTGCAATTCCACCATGGGCAATGTCACCATGGACATTATCGCTGTGAGCACTGTCAATATGAGCACGTCAACATGAGCCCTGTCACCATGGGCAATGTCACTGTGAGAAGTGTCACTATAGGCAATGTCACCGTGGGCACTGTCACCATGGTCACTGCCACCACTGTCACTGTCATTTTGAGCACTGTCACCATGGGTACTGCAACCGTGAGTGCTGTCACCATGAGCACTGTCACCATTGCAAGTATCACCATGTGCACTGTCACCATGGGCACTATCACAATGAGAACTGTCAGCATGGGCACTGTCACTCTTGGCAATGTCACCATGGGCACTATCACTGTGAGCACTGTCAACATGAGCACGTCACCATGGGCACTGTCAACATGGGTACTATCTCGAAGGTCAATGTCACCATGAGCATTGTCAGGATGGGCAACTTCACCATGAGCACTGTCACCAAAGGCACTATCACCATGAACAATGTCACTGTGGGCCGTGTCACCAGGGGCACTATCACCATGGTTAATGTTCTCATTGGCACTTTTCCCGTGAGCACTGTCACCCTGGGCACTGTCATCATGGGCACGGTCACCGTGAGCACTATCTCCATGAGCACAGCCACTGTGAACACCATCACCATAATCACTGGCCTCATCGGTACTGTCACCATGAGCACTGCCACAATGAGCACTGTCAGCATGGGCACTTCCCCCATGAGCACTGTCACTATGAGAACTGCTAGCATGGGTATTTTCACCATGAGTACTGTCACCCTCTGTATTGTCACCATTTGCACTGTCACCATCAGGACTATTACCGTGAGTGCTATCACCGTGAGATCTCTCACCATGGTCACTGTCACCATGGCACCTTGCACAATGCGTGCTGTCAACATGAGTGCTGTCACCATTGGCACTATCACCGTGAGCATTCTCACTGTGGTCAGAGTCAACATGGGCTCTGTCACCATGAGCACTGTCACCATAGGCAATGTCACCGTGGTCAGTGTCACCATGAGCAATGTCTCCATGGGCACTCCTACAGTGGGCACTGTCACTGTGCGAACTGTCACCATGGTTACTGCCACTATGAGCAGTGTCTCTGTGAGTACTGTCAGCATGGGTTTTTACCGTGAGCACTGTCACCATGAGCCCTGTCACCATTTTTCAGTGCCACCATGTGCACTACCACCATGTGCACTCTCACCATGGGCACTATCACCGATAACACTGTCACCATAAGTACTGTCTGCATGGGCACTGTCACCAAGGGCACGGCCAACATGTGACCTGTAACCATTGTCAGTGTCACTGTGAGAAGTGTCACCATGGGAATTAACAACATAGGCACTCTCATCATGAGCACTGTCACCATGAGCACTGACACCACGAGCACTGTCACCCAGGGCAGTGCCACCGTGAGCACTGTCACCATAACTGTTGCTATGAGAATTCTAACCATGGGCAATTTATCAATGAGTAATGTCACCATGTGTATTTTCACCTTGGGCACTCTCAAAGTAAACAGTATTACCATGAGCACTTTCACTGTGAACACTCTCACCATGGGCACTGGCACAATGTGGTGTGTCACCATGAGCCATGTCACCATGGGAAATGTCACCGTGAGAAGTGTCACCATAGGCAATGTCACCATGGGCAATGTCACCATGGGAACTGCCATTTTGAGCACTGTCACCATGGGTACTGCAACCATGAGTACTGTCACCATGAGTAATTTAACCATTGGCAGTATGACCATGTGCACTGTCACCGTGGGCACTATCACCATAACAACTCTCAGCGTGTGCACTGTCACTGTTGGAAATGGCATTGTGTGCAATTCCACCATGGGCAATGTCACCATGGACATTATCGCTGTGAGCACTGTCAATATGAGCACGTCAACATGAGCCCTGTCACCATGGGCAATGTCACTGTGAGAAGTGTCACTATAGGCAATGTCACCGTGGGCACTGTCACCATGGTCACTGCCACCACTGTCACTCTCATTTTGAGCACTGTCACCATGGGTACTGCAACCATGAGCGCTGTCACCATGAGCACTGTCACCATTGCAAGTATCACCATGTGCACTGTCACCATGGGCACTATCACAATGAGAACTGTCAGCATGGGCACTGTCACTCTTGGCAATGTCACAATGGGCACTATCACTGTGAGCACTGTCAACATGAGCACGTCACCATGGGCACTGTCAACATGGGTACTATCTCGAAGGGCAATGTCACCATGAGCATTGTCAGGAAGGGCAATTTCACCATGAACACTGTCACCAAAGGCACTATCACCATGAGCAATGTCACTGTGGGCCGTGTCACCAGGGGCACTATCACCATGGTTAATGTTCTCATTGGCACTTTCCCCGTGAGCACTGTCACCCTGGGCACTGTCATCATGGGCACGGTCACCGTGAGCACTATCTCCATGAGCACAGCCACTGTGAACACCATCACCATAATCACTGGCCTCATCGGTACTGTCACCATGAGCACTGCCACAATGAGCACTGTCAGCATGGGCACTTCCCCCATGAGCACTGTCACTATGAGAACTGCTAGCATGGGTATTTTCACCATGAGTACTGTCACCCTCTGTATTGTCACCATTTGCACTGTCACCATCAGGACTATTACCGTGAGTGCTATCACCATGAGATCTCTCACCATGGTCACTGTCACCATGGAACCTTGCACAACGCGTGCTCTCAACATGAGTGCTGTCACCATTGGCACTATCACTGTGAGCATTCTCACTGTGGTCAGAGTCAACATGGGCTCTGTCACCATGAGCACTGTCACCATAGGCAATGTCACCGTGGTCAGTGTCACCATGAGCAATGTCTCCATGGGCACTCCTACAGTGGGCACTGTCACTGTGCGAACTGTCACCATGGTTACTGCCACTATGAGCAGTGTCTCTGTGAGTACTGTCAGCATGGGTTTTTACCGTGAGCACTGTCACCATGAGCCCTGTCACCATTTTTCAGTGCCACCATGTGCACTACCACCATGTGCGCTCTCACCATGGGCACTATCACCGATAACACTGTCACCATAAGTACTGTCTGCATGGGCACTGTCACCAAGGGCACGGCCAACATGTGACCTGTAACCATTGTCAGTGTCACTGTGAGAAGTGTCACCATGGGAATTAACAACATAGGCACTCTCATCATGAGCACTGTCACCATGAGCACTGACACCACGAGCACTGTCACTCAGGGCAGTGCCACCGTGAGCACTGTCACCATAACTGTTGCTATGAGAATTGTAACCATGGGCAATTTCTCAATGAGTAATATCACCATGTGTATTTTCACCTTGGGCACTCTCAAAGTAAACAGTATTACCATGAGCACTTTCACTGTGAACACTGTCACCATGGGCACTGGCACAATGTGGTGTGTCACCATGAGCCATGTCACCATGGGAAATGTCACCGTGAGAAGTGTCACCATAGGCAATGTCACCATGGGCAATGTCACCATGGGAACTGCCATTTTGAGCACTGTCACCATGGGTACTGCAACCATGAGTACTGTCACCATGAGTAATTTAACCATTGGCAGTATGACCATGTGCACTGTCACCATGGGCACTATCACCATGACAACTCTCAGCGTGAGCACTGTCACTGTTGGAAATGGCATTGTGTGCAATTCCACCATGGGCAATGTCACCATGGACATTATCGCTGTGAGCACTGTCAATATGAGCACGTCAACATGAGCCCTGTCACCATGGGCAATGTCACTGTGAGAAGTGTCACTATAGGCAATGTCACCGTGGGCACTGTCACCATGGTCACTGCCACCACTGTCACTGTCATTTTGAGCACTGTCACCATGGGTACTGCAACCGTGAGTGCTGTCACCATGAGCACTGTCACCATTGCAAGTATCACCATGTGCACTGTCACCATGGGCACTATCACAATGAGAACTGTCAGCATGGGCACTGTCACTCTTGGCAATGTCACCATGGGCACTATCACTGTGAGCACTGTCAACATGAGCACGTCACCATGGGCACTGTCAACATGGGTACTATCTCGAAGGTCAATGTCACCATGAGCATTGTCAGGATGGGCAACTTCACCATGAGCACTGTCACCAAAGGCACTATCACCATGAGCAATGTCACTGTGGGCCGTGTCACCAGGGGCACTATCACCATGGTTAATGTTCTCATTGGCACTTTTCCCGTGAGCACTGTCACCCTGGGCACTGTCATCATGGGCACGGTCACCGTGAGCACTATCTCCATGAGCACAGCCACTGTGAACACCATCACCATAATCACTGGCCTCATCGGTACTGTCACCATGAGCACTGCCACAATGAGCACTGTCAGCATGGGCACTTCCCCCATGAGCACTGTCACTATGAGAACTGCTAGCATGGGTATTTTCACCATGAGTACTGTCACCCTCTGTATTGTCACCATTTGCACTGTCACCATCAGGACTATTACCGTGAGTGCTATCACCGTGAGATCTCTCACCATGGTCACTGTCACCATGGCACCTTGCACAATGCGTGCTGTCAACATGAGTGCTGTCACCATTGGCACTATCACCGTGAGCATTCTCACTGTGGTCAGAGTCAACATGGGCTCTGTCACCATGAGCACTGTCACCATAGGCAATGTCACCGTGGTCAGTGTCACCATGAGCAATGTCTCCATGGGCACTCCTACAGTGGGCACTGTCACTGTGCGAACTGTCACCATGGTTACTGCCACTATGAGCAGTGTCTCTGTGAGTACTGTCAGCATGGGTTTTTACCGTGAGCACTGTCACCATGAGCCCTGTCACCATTTTTCAGTGCCACCATGTGCACTACCACCATGTGCGCTCTCACCATGGGCACTATCACCGATAACACTGTCACCATAAGTACTGTCTGCATGGGCACTGTCACCAAGGGCACGGCCAACATGTGACCTGTAACCATTGTCAGTGTCACTGTGAGAAGTGTCACCATGGGAATTAACAACATAGGCACTCTCATCATGAGCACTGTCACCATGAGCACTGACACCACGAGCACTGTCACCCAGGGCAGTGCCACCGTGAGCACTGTCACCATAACTGTTGCTATGAGAATTGTAACCATGGGCAATTTCTCAATGAGTAATATCACCATGTGTATTTTCACCTTGGGCACTCTCAAAGTAAACAGTATTACCATGAGCACTTTCACTGTGAACACTGTCACCATGGGCACTGGCACAATGTGGTGTGTCACCATGAGCCATGTCACCATGGGAAATGTCACCGTGAGAAGTGTCACCATAGGCAATGTCACCATGGGCAATGTCACCATGGGAACTGCCATTTTGAGCACTGTCACCATGGGTACTGCAACCATGAGTACTGTCACCATGAGTAATTTAACCATTGGCAGTATGACCATGTGCACTGTCACCATGGGCACTATCACCATGACAACTCTCAGCGTGAGCACTGTCACTGTTGGAAATGGCATTGTGTGCAATTCCACCATGGGCAATGTCACCATGGACATTATCGCTGTGAGCACTGTCAATATGAGCACGTCAACATGAGCCCTGTCACCATGGGCAATGTCACTGTGAGAAGTGTCACTATAGGCAATGTCACCGTGGGCACTGTCACCATGGTCACTGCCACCACTGTCACTGTCATTTTGAGCACTGTCACCATGGGTACTGCAACCGTGAGTGCTGTCACCATGAGCACTGTCACCATTGCAAGTATCACCATGTGCACTGTCACCATGGGCACTATCACAATGAGAACTGTCAGCATGGGCACTGTCACTCTTGGCAATGTCACAATGGGCACTATCACTGTGAGCACTGTCAACATGAGCACGTCACCATGGGCACTGTCAACATGGGTACTATCTCGAAGGGCAATGTCACCATGAGCATTGTCAGGAAGGGCAATTTCACCATGAACACTGTCACCAAAGGCACTATCACCATGAGCAATGTCACTGTGGGCCGTGTCACCAGGGGCACTATCACCATGGTTAATGTTCTCATTGGCACTTTCCCCGTGAGCACTGTCACCCTGGGCACTGTCATCATGGGCACGGTCACCGTGAGCACTATCTCCATGAGCACAGCCACTGTAAACACCATCACCATAATCACTGGCCTCATCGGTACTGTCACCATGAGCACTGCCACAATGAGCACTGTCAGCATGGGCACTTCCCCCATGAGCACTGTCACTATGAGAACTGCTAGCATGGGTATTTTCACCATGAGTACTGTCACCCTCTGTATTGTCACCATTTGCACTGTCACCATCAGGACTATTACCGTGAGTGCTATCACCGTGAGATCTCTCACCATGGTCACTGTCACCATGGAACCTTGCACAACGCGTGCTGTCAACATGAGTGCTGTCACCATTGGCACTATCACTGTGAGCATTCTCACTGTGGTCAGAGTCAACATGGGCTCTGTCACCATGAGCACTGTCACCATAGGCAATGTCACCGTGGTCAGTGTCACCATGAGCAATGTCTCCATGGGCACTCCTACAGTGGGCACTGTCACTGTGCGAACTGTCACCATGGTTACTGCCACTATGAGCAGTGTCTCTGTGAGTACTGTCAGCATGGGTTTTTACCGTGAGCACTGTCACCATGAGCCCTGTCACCATTTTTCAGTGCCACCATGTGCACTACCACCATGTGCGCTCTCACCATGGGCACTATCACCGATAACACTGTCACCATAAGTACTGTCTGCATGGGCACTGTCACCAAGGGCACGGCCAACATGTGACCTGTAACCATTGTCAGTGTCACTGTGAGAAGTGTCACCATGGGAATTAACAACATAGGCACTCTCATCATGAGCACTGTCACCATGAGCACTGACACCACGAGCACTGTCACCCAGGGCAGTGACACCGTGAGCACTGTCACCATAACTGTTGCTATGAGAATTGTAACCATGGGCAATTTCTCAATGAGTAATATCACCATGTGTATTTTCACCTTGGGCACTCTCAAAGTAAACAGTATTACCATGAGCACTTTCACTGTGAACACTGTCACCATGGGCACTGGCACAATGTGGTGTGTCACCATGAGCCATGTCACCATGGGAAATGTCACCGTGAGAAGTGTCACCATAGGCAATGTCACCATGGGCAATGTCACCATGGGAACTGCCATTTTGAGCACTGTCACCATGGGTACTACAACCATGAGTACTGTCACCATGAGTAATTTAACCTTTGGCAGTATGACCATGTGCACTGTCACCATGGGCACTATCACCATGACAACTCTCAGCATGAGCACTGTCACTGTTGGAAATGGCATTGTGTGCAATTCCACCATGGGCAAAGTCACGATGGACATTATCGCTGTGAGCACTGTCAATATGAGCACGTCAACATGAGCCCTGTCACCATGGGCAATGTCACTGTGAGAAGTGTCACTATAGGCAATGTCACCGTGGGCACTGTCACCATGGTCACTGCCACCACTGTCACTGTCATTTTGAGCACTGTCACCATGGGTACTGCAACCGTGAGCACTGTCACTATGAGCACTGTCACCATTGCAAGTATCACCATGTGCACTGTCACCATGGGCACTATCACAATGAGAACTGTCAGCATGGGCACTGTCACTCTTGGCAATGTCACCATGGGCACTATCACTGTGAGCACTGTCAACATGAGCACGTCACCATGGGCACTGTCAACATGGGTACTATCTCGAAGGTCAATGTCACCATGAGCATTGTCAGGATGGGCAATTTCACCATGAACACTGTCACCAAAGGCACTATCACCATGAGCAATGTCACTGTGGGCCGTGTCACCAGGGGCACTATCACCATGGTTAATGTTCTCATTGGCACTTTCCCCGTGAGCACTGTCACCCTGGGCACTGTCATCATGGGCACGGTCACCGTGAGCACTATCTCCATGAGCACAGCCACTGTGAACACCATCACCATAATCACTGGCCTCATCGGTACTGTCACCATGAGCACTGCCACAATGAGCACTGTCAGCATGGGCACTTCCCCCATGAGCACTGTCACTATGAGAACTGCTAGCATGGGTATTTTCACCATGTGTACTGTCACCCTGTGTATTGTCACCATTTGCACTGTCACCATTTGGACTATTACCGTGAGCGCTATCACCGTGAGATCTCTCACCATGGTCACTGTCACCATGGCAACTTGCACAATGGGGGCTGTCAACATGAGTGCTGGCACCATTGGCACTATCACTGTGAGCATTCTCACTGTGGTCAGTGTCACCATGGGCACTGTCACCATGAGCACTGTCACCATAGGCAATGTCACCATGGTCAGTGTCACCATGAGCACTGTCAACATGGGCACTCATACAGTGGGCACTCTCACTGGGAGCACTGTCACCTTGGGTACTGCCACCATGAGCGCTGTCACCATGAGCACTGTCACCATTGCGAGTATCACAATGTGCACTGTCACCATGGGCACTGGCACAATGTCCTGTGTCACCTTGAGCAATGTCACCATGGGAAATGTCACCGTGAGATGTGTCACCATAGGCAATGTCACCATGGGCAATGTCACCATGGGAAATGCCATTTTGCACACTGTCACCATGGGTACTGCAACCATGAGTACTGACACCATTGGCAGTATGACCATGTGCACTGTCACCATGGGCACTATCACCATGACAACTCTCAGCGTGAGCACTGTCACTGTGGGAACTGGCATTGTGTGCAATTCCACCATGGGCACTATCACTGTGAGCACTGTCAATATAAGCACGTCAAGATGAGCCCTGTCACCATTGGCAATGTCACCGTGAGAAGTGTCACTATAGGCAATGTCACCGTGGCCACTGTCACCGTGGTCACTGCCACCACTGTCACTGTCATTTTGAGCACTGTCACCATGGGTACTGCAAACATGAGCACTGTCACCATTGCGATTATCACCATGTGTACTGTCACCATGGGCACTATCACAATGAGAACTGTCAGCGTGGGCACTGTCACTGTTGGCAAGGGCACCGTGGGCACTTCCACCATGGGCAATGTCACCATGGGCACTATCACTGTGAGCACTGTCAACATGAGCACGTCACCATGGGCACTGTCAACATGGGTACTATCTCGAAGGGCAATGTCACCATGAGCATTGTCAGGAAGGGCAATTTCACCATGAGCACTGTCACCAAAGGCACTATCACCATGAGCAATGTCACTGTGGGCCGTGTCACCAGGGGCACTATCACCATGGTTAATGTTATCATTGGCACTTTCCCCGTGAGCACTGTCACCCTGGGCACTGTCATCATGGGCACTGTCACCGTGAGCACTATCTCCATGAGCACAGCCACTGTGAACACCATCACCATAATCACTGGCCTCATCGGTACTGTCACCATGAGCACTGCCACAATGAGCACTGTCAGCATGGGCACTTCCCCCATGAGCACTGTCACTATGAGAACTGCTAGCATGGGTATTTTCACCATCAGTACTGTCACCCTCTGTATTGTCACCATTTGCACTGTCACCATCAGGACTATTACCGTGAGTGCTATCACCGTGAGATCTCTCACCATGGTCACTGTCACCATGGCACCTTGCACAATGTGTGCTGTCAACATGAGTGCTGTCACCATTGGCACTATCACCGTGAGCATTCTCACTGTGGTCAGAGTCAACATGGGCTCTGTCACCATGAGCACTGTCACCATAGGCAATGTCACCATGGTCAGTGTCACCATGAGCAATGTCTCCATGGGCACTCCTACAGTGGGCACTGTCACTGTGCGAACTGTCACCATGGTTACTGCCACTATGAGCAGTGTCTCTGTGAGTACTGTCAGCATGGGTTTTTACCGTGAGCACTGTCACCATGAGCCCTGTCACCATTTTTCAGTGCCACCATGTGCACTACCACCATGTGCACTCTCACCATGGGCACTATCACCGATAACACTGTCACCATAAGTACTGTCTGCATGGGCACTGTCACCAAGGGCACGGCCAACATGTGACCTGTAACCATTGTCAGTGTCACTGTGAGAAGTGTCACCATGGGAATTAACAACATAGGCACTCTCATCATGAGCACTGTCACCATGAGCACTGACACCACGAGCACTGTCACCCAGGGCAGTGCCACCATGAGCACTGTCACCATAACTGTTGCTATGAGAATTGTAACCATGGGCAATTTCTCAATGAGTAATGTCACCATGTGTATTTTCACCTTGGGCACTCTCAAAGTAAACAGTATTACCATGAGCACTTTCACTGTGAACACTGTCACCATGGGCACTGGCACAATGTGGTGTGTCACCATGAGCCATGTCACCATGGGAAATGTCACCGTGAGAAGTGTCACCATAGGCAATGTCACCATGGGCAATGTCACCATGGGAACTGCCATTTTGAGCACTGTCACCATGGGTACTGCAACCATGAGTACTGTCACCATGAGTAATTTAACCATTGGCAGTATGACCATGTGCACTGTCACCATGGGCACTATCACCATGACAACTCTCAGCGTGAGCACTGTCACTGTTGGAAATGGCACTGTGTGCAATTCCACCATGGGCAATGTCACCATGGACATTATCACTGTGAGCACTGTCAATATGAGCACGTCAGCATGAGCCCTGTCACCATGGGCAATGTCACTGTGAGAAGTGTCACTATAGGCAATGTCACCGTGGGCACTGTCACCATGGTCACAGCCACCACTGTCACTGTCATTTTGAGCACTGTCACCATGGGTACTGCAACCATGAGCGCTGTCACCATGAGCACTGTCACCATTGCAAGTATCACCATGTGCACTGTCACCATGGGCACTATCACAATGAGAACTGTCAGAATGGGCACTGTCACTCTTGGCAATGTCACCATGGGCACTATCACTTTGAGCACTGTCAACATGAGCATGTCACCATGGGCACTGTCAACATGGGTACTATCTCGAAGGTCAATGTCACCATGAGCATTGTCAGGATGGGCAACTTCACCATGAGCACTGTCACCAATGGCACTATCACCATGAGCAATGTCACTGTGGGCCGTGTCACCAGGGGCACTATCACCATGGTTAATGTTATCATTGGCACTTTCCCCGTGAGCACTGTCACCCTGGGCACTGTCATCATGGGCACGGTCACCGTGAGCACTATCTCCATGAGCACAGCCACTGTGAACACCATCACCATAATCACTGGCCTCATCGGTACTGTCACCATGAGCACTGCCACAATGAGCACTGTCAGCATGGGCACTTCCCCCATGAGCACTGTCACTATGAGAACTGCTAGCATGGGTATTTTCACCATGAGTACTGTCACCCTCTGTATTGTCACCATTTGCACTGTCACCATCAGGACTATTACCGTGAGTGCTATCACCGTGAGATCTCTCACCATGGTCACTGTCACCATGGCACCTTGCACAATGCGTGCTGTCAACATGAGTGCTGTCACCATTGGCACTCTCACCGTGAGCATTCTCACTGTGGTCAGAGTCAACATGGGCTCTGTCACCATGAGCACTGTCACCATAGGCAATGTCACCGTGGTCAGTGTCACCATGAGCAATGTCTCCATGGGCACTCCTACAGTGGGCACTGTCACTGTGCGAACTGTCACCATGGTTACTGCCACTATGAGCAGTGTCTCTGTGAGTACTGTCAGCATGGGATTTTACCGTGAGCACTGTCACCATGAGCCCTGTCACCATTTTTCAGTGCCACCATGTGCACTACCACCATGTGCACTTTCACCATGGGCTCTATCACCGATAACACTGTCACCATAAGTACTGTCTTCATGGGCACGGTCACCAAGGGCACGGCCAACATGTGACCTGTAACCATTGTCAGTGTCACTGTGAGAAGTGTCACCATGGGAATTAACAACATAGGCACTCTCATCATGAGCACTGTCACCATGAGCACTTTCACCACGAGCACTGTCACCCAGGGCAGTGCCACCGTGAGCACTGTCACCATAACTGTTGCTATGAGAATTGTAACCATGGGCAATTTCTCAATGAGTAATGTCACCATGTGTATTTTCACCTTGGGCACTCTCAAAGTAAACAGTATTACCATGAGCACTTTCACTGTGAACACTCTCACCATGGGCACTGGCACAATGTGGTGTGTCACCATGAGCCATGTCACCATGGGAAATGTCACCGTGAGAAGTGTCACCATAGGCAATGTCACCATGGGCAATGTCACCATGGGAACTGCCATTTTGAGAACTGTCACCATGGGTACTACAACCATGAGTACTGTCACCATGAGTAATTTAACCATTGGCAGTATGATCATGTGCACTGTCACCATGGGCACTATCACCATGACAACTCTCAGCGTGAGCACTGTCACTGTTGAAAATGGCATTGTGTGCAATTCCACCATGGGCAATGTCACCATGGACATTATTGCTGTGAGCACTGTCAATATGAGCACGTCAAAATGAGCCCTGTCACAATGGGCAATGTCACTGTGAGAAGTGTCACTATAGGCAATGTCACCATGGGCACTGTCACCATGGTCACTGCCACCACTGTCACTGTCATTTTGAGCACTGTCACCATGGGTACTGCAACCATGAGCGCTGTCACCATGAGCACTGTCACCATTGCAAGTATCACCATGTGCACTGTCACCATAGGCACTATCACAATGAGAACTGTCAGCATGGGCACTGTCACTCTTGGCAATGTCACCATGGGCACTATCACTGTGAGCACTCTCAACATGAGCACGTCACCATGGGCACTGTCAAAATGGGTACTATCTCGAAGGGCAATGTCACCATGAGCATTGTCAGGAAGGGCAATTTCACCATGAACACTGTCACCAAAGGCACTATCACCATGAGCAATGTCACTGTGGGCCGTGTCACCAGGGGCACTATCACCATGGTTAATGTTCTCATTGGCACATTCCCCGTGAGCACTGTCACCCTGGGCACTGTCATCATGAGTACGGTCACCGTGAGCACTATCTCCATGAGCACAGCCACTGTGAACACCATCACCATAATCAATGGCCTCATCGGTACTGTCACCATGAGCACAGCCACAATGAGCACTGTCAGCATGGGCACTTCCCCCATGAGCACTGTCACTATGAGAACTGCTAGCATGGGTATTTTCACCATGAGTACTGTCACCCTCTGTATTGTCACCATTTGCACTGTCATCATCAGGACTACTACCGTGAGTGCTATCACCGTGAGATCTCTCACCATGGTCACTGTCACCATGGCACCTTGCACAATGCGTGCTGTCAACATGAGTGCTGTCACCATTGGCACTATCACCGTGAGCATTCTCACTGTAGTCAGAGTCAACATGGGCTCTATCTCCATGAGCACTGTCACCATAGGCAATGTCACCGTGGTCAGTGTCACCATGAGCAATGTCTCCATGGGCACTCCTACAGTGGGCACTGTCACTGTGCGAACTGTCACCATGGTTACTGCCACTATGAGCAGTGTCTCTGTGAGTACTCTCAGCATGGGTTTTTACCGTGAGCACTGTCACCATGAGCCCTGTCACCATTTTTCAGTGCCACCATGTGCACTACCACCATGTGCACTCTCACCATGGGCACTATCACCGATAACACTGTCACCATAAGTACTGTCTGCATGGGCACTGTCACCAAGGGCACGGCCAACATGTGACCTGTACCCATTGTCAGTGTCACTGTGAGAAGTGTCACCATGGGAATTAACAACATAGGCACTCTCATCATGAGCACTGTCACCATGAGCACTGACACCACGAGCACTGTCAGCCAGGGCAGTGCCACCATGAGCACTGTCACCATAACTGTTGCTATGAGAATTGTAACCATGGGCAATTTCTCAATGAGTAATGTCACCATGTGTATTTTCACCTTGGGCACTCTCAAAGTAAACAGTATTACCATGAGCACTTTCACTGTGAACACTGTCACCATGGGCACTGGCACAATGTGGTGTGTCACCATGAGCCATGTCACCATGGGAAATGTCACCGTGAGAAGTGTCACCATAGGCAATGTCACCATGGACAATGTCAACATGGGAACTGCCATTTTGAGCACTGTCACCATGGGTACTACAACCATGAGTACTGTCACCATGAGTAATTTAACCATTGGCAGTATGACCATGTGCACTGTCACCATGGGCACTATCACCATGACAACTCTCAGCGTGAGCACTGTCACTGTTGGAAATGGCATTGCGTGCAATTCCACCATGGGCAATGTCACCATGGACATTATCGCTGTGAGCACTGTCAATATGAGCACGTCAACATGAGCCCTGACACCATGGGCAATGTCACTGTGAGAAGTGTCACTATAGGCAATGTCACCGTGGGCACTGTCACCATGGTCACTGCCACCACTGTCACTGTCATTTTGAGCACTGTCACCATGGGTACTGCAACCATGAGTGCTGTCACCATGAGCACTGTCACCATTGCAAGTATCACCATGTGCACTATCACCATGGGCACTATCACAATGAGAACTGTCAGCATGGGCACTGTCACTCTTGGCAATGTCACCATGGGCACTATCACTTTGAGCACTGTCAACATGAGCACGTCACCATGGGCACTGTCACTATGAGAACTGCTAGCATGGGTATTTTCACCATGTGTACTGTCACCCTGTGTATTGTCACCATTTGCACTGTCACCATGAGGACTATTACCGTGAGCGCTATCACCGTGAGATCTCTCACAATGGTCCCTGTCACCATGACACCTTGCACAAAGGGGGCTGTCAACATGAGTGCTGGCACCATTGGCACTATCACTGTGAGCATTCTCACTGTGGTCAGTGTCACCATGGCCACTGTCACCATGAGCACTGTCACCATAGGCAATGTCACCATGGTCAGTGTCACCATGAGCACTGTCAACATCGGCACTCATACAGTGGGCACTGTCACTGTGAGCACTGTCACCTTGGGTACTGCCACCATGAGCGCTGTCACCATGAGCACTGTCACCATTGCGAGTATCACAATGTGCACTGTCACCATGGGCACTGGCACAATGTCGTGTGTCACCTTGAGCAATGTCACCATGGGAAATGTCACCGTGAGATGTGTCACCATAGGCAATGTCACCATGGGCAATGTCACCATGGGAAATGCCATTTTGCACACTGTCACCATGGGTACTGCAACCATGAGTACTGTCACCATTGGCAGTATGACCATGTGCACTGTCACCATGGGCACTATCACCATGACAACTCTCAGCGTGAGCACTGTCACTGTGGGAACTGGCATTGTGTGCAATTCCACCATGGGCAATGTCACCATGGGCCCTATCACTGTGAGCACTGTCAATATAAGCACGTCAACATGAGCCCTGTCACCATTGGCAATGTCACCGTGAGAAGGGTCACTATAGGCGATGTCACCATGGGCACTGTCACCATGGTCACTGCCACCACTGTCACTGTCATTTTGAGCACTGTCACCATGGGTATTGCAACCATGAGCACTGTCACCATTGCGATTATCACCATGTGTACTTTCACCATGGGCACTATCACAATGAGAACTGTCAGCGTGGGCACTGTCACTGTTGGCAAGGGCACCGTGGGCACTTCCACCATGGGCAATGTCACCATGGGCACTATCACTGTGAGCACTGTCAACATGAGCACGTCACCATGGGCACTGTCAACATGGGTACTATCTCGAAGGGCAATGTCACCATGAGCATTGTCAGGAAGGGCAATTTCACCATGAGCACTGTCACCAAAGGCACTATCACCATGAGCAATGTCACTGTGGGCCGTGTCACCAGGGGCACTATCACCATGGTTAATGTTCTCATTGGCACTTTCCCC
The DNA here is from genome assembly GCF_964341445.2 of Mesoplodon mirus. NCBI lineage: Eukaryota > Metazoa > Chordata > Mammalia > Artiodactyla > Ziphiidae > Mesoplodon > Mesoplodon mirus. The sequence continues at coordinate 104,876,204 of NC_138976.1, read as the reverse complement.
GTGAGCACTGTCACCCTGGGCACTGTCATCATGGGCACTGTCACCGTGAGCACTATCTCCATGAGCACAGCCACTGTGAACACCATCACCATAATCACTGGCCTCATCGGTACTGTCACCATGAGCACTGCCACAATGAGCACTGTCAGCATGGGCACTTCCCCCATGAGCACTGTCACTATGAGAACTGCTAGCATGGGTATTTTCACCATCAGTACTGTCACCCTCTGTATTGTCACCATTTGCACTGTCACCATCAGGACTATTACCGTGAGTGCTATCACCGTGAGATCTCTCACCATGGTCACTGTCACCATGGCACCTTGCACAATGCGTGCTGTCAACATGAGTGCTGTCACCATTGGCACTATCACCGTGAGCATTCTCACTGTGGTCAGAGTCAACATGGGCTCTGTCACCATGAGCACTGTCACCATAGGCAATGTCACCGTGGTCAGTGTCACCATGAGCAATGTCTCCATGGGCACTCCTACAGTGGGCACTGTCACTGTGCGAACTGTCACCATGGTTACTGCCACTATGAGCAGTGTCTCTGTGAGTACTGTCAGCATGGGTTTTTACCGTGAGCACTGTCACCATGAGCCCTGTCACCATTTTTCAGTGCCACCATGTGCACTACCACCATGTGCACTCTCACCATGGGCACTATCACCGATAACACTGTCACCATAAGTACTGTCTGCATGGGCACTGTCACCAAGGGCACGGCCAACATGTGACCTGTAACCATTGTCAGTGTCACTGTGAGAAGTGTCACCATGGGAATTAACAACATAGGCACTCTCATCATGAGCACTGTCACCATGAGCACTGACACCACGAGCACTGTCACCCAGGGCAGTGCCACCATGAGCACTGTCACCATAACTGTTGCTATGAGAATTGTAACCATGGGCAATTTCTCAATGAGTAATATCACCATGTGTATTTTCACCTTGGGCACTCTCAAAGTAAACAGTATTACCATGAGCACTTTCACTGTGAACACTGTCACCATGGGCACTGGCACAATGTGGTGTGTCACCATGAGCCATGTCACCATGGGAAATGTCACCGTGAGAAGTGTCACCATAGGCAATGTCACCATGGGCAATGTCACCATGGGAACTGCCATTTTGAGCACTGTCACCATGGGTACTGCAACCATGAGTACTGTCACCATGAGTAATTTAACCATTGGCAGTATGACCATGTGCACTGTCACCATGACAACTCTCAGCGTGAGCACTGTCACTGTTGGAAATGGCATTGTGTGCAATTCCACCATGGGCAATGTCACCATGGACATTATCGCTGTGAGCACTGTCAATATGAGCACGTCAGCATGAGCCCTGTCACCATGGGCAATGTCACTGTGAGAAGTGTCACTATAGGCAATGTCACCGTGGGCACTGTCACCATGGTCACAGCCACCACTGTCACTGTCATTTTGAGCACTGTCACCATGGGTACTGCAACCATGAGCGCTGTCACCATGAGCACTGTCACCATTGCAAGTATCACCATGTGCACTGTCACCATGGGCACTATCACAATGAGAACTGTCAGCATGGGCACTGTCACTCTTGGCAATGTCACCATGGGCACTATCACTTTGAGCACTGTCAACATGAGCACGTCACCATGGGCACTGTCAACATGGGTACTATCTCGAAGGTCAATGTCACCATGAGCATTGTCAGGAAGGGCAATTTCACCATGAACACTGTCACCAAAGGCACTATCACCATGAGCAATGTCACTGTGGGCCGTGTCACCAGGGGCACTATCACCATGGTTAATGTTCTCATTGGCACTTTCCCCGTGAGCACTGTCACCCTGGGCACTGTCATCATGGGCACGGTCACCGTGAGCACTATCTCCATGAGCACAGCCACTGTGAACACCATCACCATAATCACTGGCCTCATCGGTACTGTCACCATGAGCACTGCCACAATGAGCACTGTCAGCATGGGCACTTCCCCCATGAGCACTGTCACTATGAGAACTGCTAGCATGGGTATTTTCACCATGAGTACTGTCACCCTCTGTATTGTCACCATTTGCACTGTCACCATCAGGACTATTACCGTGAGCGCTATCACCGTGAGATCTCTCACCATGGTCACTGTCACCGTGGCACCTTGCACAATGCATGCTGTCAACATGAGTGCTGTCACCATTGGCACTATCACCGTGAGCATTCTCACTGTGGTCAGAGTCAACATGGGCTCTGTCACCATGAGCACTGTCACCATAGGCAATGTCACCGTAGTCAGTGTCACCATGAGCAATGTCTCCATGGGCACTCCTACAGTGGGCACTGTCACTGTGCGAACTGTCACCATGGTTACTGCCACTATGAGCAGTGTCTCTGTGAGTACTGTCAGCATGGGTTTTTACCGTGAGCACTGTCACCATGAGCCCTGTCACCATTTTTCAGTGCCACCATGTGCACTACCACCATGTGCACTCTCACCATGGGCACTATCACCGATAACACTGTCACCATAAGTACTGTCTTCATGGGCAATGTCACCAAGGGCACGGACAACATGTGACCTGTAACCATTGTCAGTGTCACTGTGAGAAGTGTCACCATGGGAATTAACAACATAGGCACTCTCATCATGAGCACTGTCACCATGAGCACTGACACCACGAGCACTGTCACCCAGGGCAGTGCCACCGTGAGCACTGTCACCATAACTGTTGCTATGAGAATTGTAACCATGGGCAATTTCTCAATGAGTAATGTCACCATGTGTATTTTCACCTTGGGCACTCTCAAAGTAAACAGTATTACCATGAGCACTTTCACTGTGAACACTCTCACCATGGGCACTGGCACAATGTGGTGTGTCACCATGAGCCATGTCACCATGGGAAATGTCACCGTGAGAAGTGTCACCATAGGCAATGTCAGCATGGGCAATGTCACCATGGGAACTGCCATTTTGAGCACTGTCACCATGGGTACTACAACCATGAGTACTGTCACCATGAGTAATTTAACCATTGGCAGTATGACCATGTGCACTGTCACCATGGGCACTATCACCATGACAACTCTCAGCGTGAGCACTGTCACTGTTGGAAATGGCATTGTGTGCAATTCCACCATGGGCAATGTCACCATGGACATTATCGCTGTGAGCACTGTCAATATGAGCACGTCAACATGAGCCCTGTCACCATGGGCAATGTCACTGTGAGAAGTGTCACTATAGGCAATGTCACCGTGGGCACTGTCACCATGGTCACTGCCACCACTGTCACTGTCATTTTGAGCACTGTCACCATGGGTAGTGCAACCATGAGCGCTGTCACCATGAGCACTGTCACCATTGCAAGTATCACCATGTGCAGTGTCACCATAGGCACTATCACAATGAGAACTGTCAGCATGGGCACTGTCACTCTTGGCAATGTCACCATGGGCACTATCACTGTGAGCACTGTCAACATGAGCACGTCACCATGGGCACTGTCAACATGGGTACTATCTCGAAGGGCAATGTCACCATGAGCATTGTCAGGAAGGGCAATTTCACCATGAACACTGTCACCAAAGGCACTATCACCATGAGCAATGTCACTGTGGGCCGTGTCACCAGGGGCACTATCCCCATGGTTAATGTTATCATTGGCACTTTCCCCATGAGCACTGTCACCCTGGGCACTGTCATCATGGGCACGGTCACCGTGAGCACTATCTCCATGACCACAGTCACTGTGAACACCATCACCATAATCAATGGCCTCATCGGTACTGTCACCATGAGCACTGCCACAATGAGCACTGTCAGCATGGGCACTTCCCCCATGAGCACTGTCACTATGAGAACTGCTAGCATGGGTATTTTCACCATGAGTACTGTCACCCTCTGTATTGTCACCATTTGCACTGTCACCATCAGGACTACTACCGTGAGTGCTATCACCGTGAGATCTCTCACCATGGTCACTGTCACCATGGCACCTTGCACAATGCGTGCTGTCAACATGAGTGCTGTCACCATTGGCACTATCACCGTGAGCATTCTCACTGTGGTCAGAGTCAACATGGGCTCTATCACCATGAGCACTGTCACCATAGGCAATGTCACCGTGGTCAGTGTCACCATGAGCAATGTCTCCATGGGCACTCCTACAGTGGGCACTGTCACTGTGCGAAATGTTACCATGGTTACTGCCACTATGAGCAGTGTCTCTGTGAGTACTGCCAGCATGGGTTTTTACCGTGAGCACTGTCACCATGAGCCCTGTCACCATTTTTCAGTGCCACCATGTGCACTACCACCATGTGCACTCTCACCATGGGCACTATCACCGATAACACTGTCACCATAAGTACTGTCTGCATGGGCACTGTCACCAAGGTCACGGCCAACATGTGACCTGTAACCATTGTCAGTGTCACTGTGAGAAGTGTCACCATGGGAATTAACAACATAGGCACTCTCATCATGAGCACTGTCACCATGAGCACTGACACCACGAGCACTGTCACCCAGGGCAGTGCCACCGTGAGCACTGTCACCATAACTGTTGCTATGAGAATTGTAACCATGGGCAATTTCTCAATGAGTAATGTCACCATGTGTATTTTCACCTTGGGCACTCTCAAAGTAAACAGTATTACCATGAGCACTTTCACTGTGAACACTGTCACCATGGGCACTGGCACAATGTGGTGTGTCACCATGAGCCATGTCACCATGGGAAATGTCACCGTGAGAAGTGTCACCATAGGCAATGTCACCATGGGCAATGTCACCATGGGAACGGCCATTTTGAGCACTGTCACCATGGGTATTGCAACCATGAGTACTGTCACCATGAGTAATTTAACCTTTGGCTGTATGACCATGTGCACTGTCACCATGGGCACTCTCAGCATGACAACTCTCAGCGTGAGCACTGTCACTGTTGGAAATGGCATTGTGTGCAATTCCACCATGGGCAATGTCACCATGGACATTATCGCTGTGAGCACTGTCAATATGAGCACGTCAGCATGAGCCCTGTCACCATGGGCAATGTCACTGTGAGAAGTGTCACTATAGGCAATGTCACCGTGGGCACTGTCACCATGGTCACTGCCACCACTGTCACTGTCATTTTGAGCACTGTCACCATGGGTACTGCAACCATGAGTGCTGTCACCATGAGCACTGTCACCATTGCAAGTATCACCATGTGCACTATCACCATGGGCACTATCACAATGAGAACTGTCAGCATGGGCACTGTCACTCTTGGCAATGTCACCATGGGCACTATCACTTTGAGCACTGTCAACATGAGCACGTCACCATGGGCACTGTCACTATGAGAACTGCTAGCATGGGTATTTTCACCATGTGTACTGTCACCCTGTGTATTGTCACCATTTGCACTGTCACCATGAGGACTATTACCGTGAGCGCTATCACCGTGAGATCTCTCACAATGGTCCCTGTCACCATGACACCTTGCACAAAGGGGGCTGTCAACATGAGTGCTGGCACCATTGGCACTATCACTGTGAGCATTCTCACTGTGGTCAGTGTCACCATGGGCACTGTCACCATGAGCACTGTCACCATAGGCAATGTCACCATGGTCAGTGTCACCATGAGCACTGTCAACATCGGCACTCATACAGTGGGCACTGTCACTGTGAGCACTGTCACCTTGGGTACTGCCACCATGAGCGCTGTCACCATGAGCACTGTCACCATTGCGAGTATCACAATGTGCACTGTCACCATGGGCACTGGCACAATGTCGTGTGTCACCTTGAGCAATGTCACCATGGGAAATGTCACCGTGAGATGTGTCACCATAGGCAATGTCACCATGGGCAATGTCACCATGGGAAATGCCATTTTGCACACTGTCACCATGGGTACTGCAACCATGAGTACTGTCACCATTGGCAGTATGACCATGTGCACTGTCACCATGGGCACTATCACCATGACAACTCTCAGCGTGAGCACTGTCACTGTGGGAACTGGCATTGTGTGCAATTCCACCATGGGCAATGTCACCATGGGCCCTATCACTGTGAGCACTGTCAATATAAGCACGTCAACATGAGCCCTGTCACCACTGGCAATGTCACCGTGAGAAGGGTCACTATAGGCGATGTCACCATGGGCACTGTCACCATGGTCACTGCCACCACTGTCACTGTCATTTTGAGCAATGTCACCATGGGTATTGCAACCATGAGCACTGTCACCATTGCGATTATCACCATGTGTACTTTCACCATGGGCACTATCCCAATGAGAACTGTCAGCGTGGGCACTGTCACTGTTGGCAAGGGCACCGTGGGCACTTCCACCATGGGCAATGTCACCATGGGCACTATCACTGTGAGCACTGTCAACATGAGCACGTCACCATGGGCACTGTCAACATGGGTACTATCTCGAAGGTCAATGTCACCATGAGCATTGTCAGGAAGGGCAATTTCACCATGAGCACTGTCACCAAAGGCACTATCACCATGAGCAATGTCACTGTGGGCCGTGTCACCAGGGGCACTATCACCATGGTTAATGTTCTCATTGGCACTTTCCCCGTAAGCACTGTCACCCTGGGCACTGTCATCATGGGCACTGTCACCGTGAGCACTATCTCCATGAGCACAGCCACTGTGAACACCATCACCATAATCACTGGCCTCATCGGTACTGTCACCATGAGCACTGCCACAATGAGCACTGTCAGCATGGGCACTTCCCCCATGAGCACTGTCACTATGAGAACTGCTAGCATGGGTATTTTCACCATGAGTACTGTCACCCTCTGTATTGTCACCATTTGCACTGTCACCATCAGGACTATTACCGTGAGTGCTATCACCGTGAGATCTCTCACCATGGTCACTGTCACCATGGCACCTTGCACAATGCGTGCTGTCAACATGAGTGCTGTCACCATTGGCACTATCACCGTGAGCATTCTCACTGTGGTCAGAGTCAACATGGGCTCTGTCACATTGAGCACTGTCACCATAGGCAATGTCACCATGGTCAGTGTCACCATGAGCAATGTCTCCATGGGCACTCCTACAGTGGGCACTGTCACTGTGCGAACTGTCACCATGGTTACTGCCACTATGAGCAGTGTCTCTGTGAGTACTGCCAGCATGGGTTTTTACCGTGAGCACTGTCACCATGAGCCCTGTCACCATTTTTCAGTGCCACCATGTGCACTACCACCATGTGCACTCTCACCATGGGCACTATCACTGATAACACTGTCACCATAAGTACTGTCTGCATGGGCACTGTCACCAAGGGCACGGCCAACATGTGACCTGTAACCATTGTCAGTGTCACTGTGAGAAGTGTCACCATGGTAATTAACAACATAGGCACTCTCATCATGAGCACTGTCACCATGAGCACTGACACCACGAGGACTGTCACCCAGGGCAGTGCCACCATGAGCACTGTCACCATAACTGTTGCTATGAGAATTGTAACCATGGGCAATTTCTCAATGAGTAATGTCACCATGTGTATTTTCACCTTGGGCACTCTCAAAGTAAACAGTATTACCATGAGCACTTTCACTGTGAACACTGTCACCATGGGCACTGGCACAATGTGGTGTGTCACCATGAGCCATGTCACCATGCGAAATGTCACCGTGAGAAGTGTCACCATAGGCAATGTCACCATGGGCAATGTCACCATGGGAACTGCCATTTTGAGCACTGTCACCATGGGTACTGCAACCATGAGTACTGTCACCATGAGTAATTTAACCATTGGCAGTATGACCATGTGCACTGTCACCATGACAACTCTCAGCGTGAGCACTGTCACTGTTGGAAATGGCATTGTGTGCAATTCCACCATGGGCAATGTCACCATGGACATTATCGCTGTGAGCACTGTCAATATGAGCACGTCAGCATGAGCCCTGTCACCATGGGAAATGTCACTGTGAGAAGTGTCACTATAGGCAATGTCACCGTGGGCACTGTCACCATGGTCACTGCCACCACTGTCACTGTCATTTTGAGCACTGTCACCATGGGTACTGCAACCATGAGCGCTGTCACCATGAGCACTGTCACCATTGCAAGTATCACCATGTGCACTGTCACCATGGGCACTATCACAATGAGAACTGTCAGCATGGGCACTGTCACTCTTGGCAATATCACCATGGGCACTATCACTTTGAGCACTGTCAACATGAGCACGTCACCATGGGCACTGTCAACATGGGTACTATCTCGAAGGTCAATGTCACCATGAGCATTGTCAGGAAGGGCAATTTCACCATGAACACTGTCACCAAAGGCACTATCACCATGAGCAATGTCACTGTGGGCCGTGTCACCAGGGGCACTATCACCATGGTTAATGTTATCATTGGCACTTTCCCCGTGAGCACTGTCACCCTGGGCACTGTCATCATGGGCACGGTCACCGTGAGCACTATCTCCATGAGCACAGCCACTGTGAACACCATCACCATAATCACTGGCCTCATCGGTACTGTCACCGTGAGCACTGCCACAATGAGCACTGTCAGAATGGGCAATTCCCCCATGAGCACTGTCACTATGAGAACTGCTAGCATGGGTATTTTCACCATGAGTACTGTCACCCTCTGTATTGTCACCATTTGCACTGTCACCATCAGGACTATTACCGTGAGCGCTATCACCGTGAGATCTCTCACCATGGTCACTGTCACCGTGGCACCTTGCACAATGCGTGCTGTCAACATGAGTGCTGTCACCATTGGCACTATCACCGTGAGCATTCTCACTGTGGTCAGAGTCAACATGGGCTCTGTCACCATGAGCACTGTCACCATAGGCAATGTCACCGTAGTCAGTGTCACCATGAGCAATGTCTCCATGGGCACTCCTACAGTGGGCACTGTCACTGTGCGAACTGTCACCATGGTTACTGCCACTATGAGCAGTGTCTCTGTGAGTACTGTCAGCATGGGTTTTTACCGTGAGCACTGTCACCATGAGCCCTGTCACCATTTTTCAGTGCCACCATGTGCACTCTCACCATGGGCACTATCACCGATAACACTGTCACCATAAGTACTGTCTGCATGGGCACTGTCACCAAGGGCACGGCCAACATGTGACCTGTAACCATTGTCAGTGTCACTGTGAGAAGTGTCACCATGGGAATTAACAACATAGGCACTCTCATCATGAGCACTGTCACCACAAGCACTTACACCACGAGCACTGTCACCCAGGGCAGTGCCACCGTGAGCACTGTCACCATAACTGTTGCTATGAGAATTGTAACCATGGGCAATTTCTCAATGAGTAATGTCACCATGTGTATTTTCACCTTGGGCACTCTCAAAGTAAACAGTATTACCATGAGCACTTTCACTGTGAACACTGTCACCATGGGCACTGGCACAATGTGGTGTGTCACCATGAGCCATGTCACCATGGGAAATGTCACCGTGAGAAGTGTCACCATAGGCAATGTCACCATGGGCAATGTCACCATGGGAACTGCCATTTTGAGCACTGTCACCATGGGTACTACAACCATGAGTACTGTCACCATGAGTAATTTAACCATTGGCAGTATGACCATGTGCACTGTCACCATGGGCACTATCACCATGACAACTCTCAGCGTGAGCACTGTCACTGTTGGAAATGGCATTGTGTGCAATTCCACCATGGGCAATGTCACCATGGACATTATCGCTGTGAGCACTGTCAATATGAGCATGTCAACATGAGCCCTGTCACCATGGGCAATGTCACTGTGAGAAGTGTCACTATAGGCAATGTCACCGTGGGCACTGTCACCATGGTCACTGCCACCACTGTCACTGTCATTTTGAGCACTGTCACCATGGGTACTGCAACCGTGAGCGCTGTCACCATGAGCACTGTCACCATTGCAAGTATCACCATGTGCACTGTCACCATGGGCACTATCACAATGAAAACTGTCAGCATGGGCACTGTCACTCTTGGCAATGTCACCATGGGCACTATCACTGTGAGCACTGTCAACATGAGCACGTCACCATGGGCACTGTCAACATGGGTACTATCTCGAAGGTCAATGTCACCATGAGCATTGTCAGGATGGGCAATTTCACCATGAACACTGTCACCAAAGGCACTATCACCATGAGCAATGTCACTGTGGGCCGTGTCACCAGGGGCACTATCACCATGGTTAATATTATCATTGGCACTTTCCCCGTGAGCACTGTCACCCTGGGCACTGTCATCATGGGCACGGTCACCGTGAGCACTATCTCCATGAGCACAGCCACTGTGAACACCATCACCATAATCACTGGCCTCATCGGTACTGTCACCATGAGCACTGCCACAATGAGCACTGTCAGCATGGGCACATCCCCCATGAGCACTGTCACTATGAGAACTGCTACCATGGGTATTTTCACCATGTGTACTGTCACCCTGTGTATTGTCACCATTTGCACTGTCACCATGAGGACTATTACCGTGAGCGCTATCACCGTGAGATCTCTCACCATGGTCACTGTCACCATGGCACCTTGCACAATGGGGGCTGTCAACATGAGTGCTGGCACCATTGGCACTATCACTGTGAGCATTCTCACTGTGGTCAGTGTCACCATGGGCACTGTCACCATGAGCACTGTCACCATAGGCAATGTCACCATGGTCAGTGTCACCATGAGCACTGTCAACATGGGCACTCATACAGTGGGCACTGTCACTGGGAGCACTGTCACCTTGGGTACTGCCACCATGAGCGCTGTCACCATGAGCACTGTCACCATTGCGAGTATCACAATGTGCACTGTCACCATGGGCACTGGCACAATGTCGTGTGTCACCTTGAGCAATGTCACCATGGGAAATGTCACCGTGAGATGTGTCACCATAGGCAATGTCACCATGGGCAATGTCACCATGGGAAATGCCATTTTGCACACTGTCACCATGGGTACTGGAACCATGAGTACTGACACCATTGGCAGTATGACCATGTGCACTGTCACCATGGGCACTATCACCATGACAACTCTCAGCGTGAGCACTGTCACTGTGGGAACTGGCATTGTGTGCAATTCCACCATGGGCACTATCACTGTGAGCACTGTCAATATAAGCACGTCAAGATGAGCCCTGTCACCATTGGCAATGTCACCGTGAGAAGTGTCACTATAGGCAATGTCACCGTGGGCACTGTCACCGTGGTCACTGCCACCACTGTCACTGTCATTTTGAGCACTGTCACCATGGGTATGGCAACCAGGAGCACTGTCACCATTGCGATTATCACCATGTGTACTGTCACCATGGGCACTATCACAATGAGAACTGTCAGCGTGGGCACTGTCACTGTTGGCAAGGGCACCGTGGGCACTTCCACCATGGGCAATGTCACCATGGGCACTATCACTGTGAGCACTGTCAACATGAGCACGTCACCATGGGCATTGTCAACATGGGTACTATCTCGAAGGGCAATGTCACCATGAGCATTGTCAGGAAGGGCAATTTCACCATGAGCACTGTCACCAAAGGCACTATCACCATGAGCAATGTCACTGTGGGCCGTGTCACCAGGGGCACTATCACCATGGTTAATGTTATCATTGGCACTTTCCCCGTGAGCACTGTCACCCTGGGCACTGTCATCATGGGCATGGTCACCGTGAGCACTATCTCCATGAGCACAGCCACTGTGAACACCATCACCATAATCAATGGCCTCATCGGTACTGTCACCATGAGCACTGCCACAATGAGCACTGTCAGCATGGGCACTTCCCCCATGAGCACTGTCACTATGAGAACTGCTAGCATGGGTATTTTCACCATGAGTACTGTCACCCTCTGTATTGTCACCATTTGCACTGTCACCATCAGGACTATTACCGTGAGTGCTATCACCGTGAGATCTCTCACCATGGTCACTGTCACCATGGCACCTTGCACAATGCGTGCTATCAACATGAGTGCTGTCACCATTGGCACTATCACCGTGAGCATTCTCACTGTGGTCAGAGTCAACATGGGCTCTGTCACCATGAGCACTGTCACCATAGGCAATGTCACCGTGGTCAGTGTCACCATGAGCAATGTCTCCATGGGCACTCCTACAGTGGGCACTGTCACTGTGCGAACTGTCACCATGGTTACTGCCACTATGAGCAGTGTCTCTGTGAGTACTGTCAGCATGGGTTTTTACCGTGAGCACTGTCACCATGAGCCCTGTCACCATTTTTCAGTGCCACCATGTGCACTACCACCATGTGCACTCTCACCATGGGCACTATCACCGATAACACTGTCACCATAAGTACTGTCTGCATGGGCACTGTCACCAAGGGCACGGCCAACATGTGACCTGTAACCATTGTCAGTGTCACTGTGAGAAGTGTCACCATGGGAATTAACAACATAGGCACTCTCATCATGAGCACTGTCACCATGAGCACTGACACCACGAGCACTGTCACCCAGGGCAGTGCCACCGTGAGCACTGTCACCATAACTGTTGCTATGAGAATTGTAACCATGGGCAATTTCTCAATGAGTAATGTCACTATGTGTATTTTCACCTTGGGCACTCTCAAAGTAAACAGTATTACCATGAGCACTTTCAATGTGAACACTGTCACCATGGGCACTGGCACAATGTGGTGTGTCACCATGAGCCATGTCACCATGGGAAATGTCACCGTGAGAAGTGTCACCATAGGCAATGTCACCATGGGCAATGTCACCATGGGAACTGCCATTTTGAGCACTGTCACCATGGGTACTGCAACCATGAGTACTGTCACCATGAGTAATTTAACCATTGGCAGTATGACCATGTGCACTGTCACCATGGGCACTATCACCATGACAACTCTCAGCGTGAGCACTGTCACTGTTGGAAATGGCACTGTGTGCAATTCCACCATGGGCAATGTCACCATGGACATTATCACTGTGAGCACTGTCAATATGAGCACGTCAGCATGAGCCCTGTCACCATGGGCAATGTCACTGTGAGAAGTGTCACTATAGGCAATGTCACCGTGGGCACTGTCACCATGGTCACTGCCACCACTGTCACTGTCATTTTGAGCACTGTCACCATGGGTACTGCAACCATGAGCGCTGTCACCATGAGCACTGTCACCATTGCAAGTATCACCATGTGCACTGTCACCATGGGCACTATCACAATGAGAACTGTCAGAATGGGCACTGTCACTCTTGGCAATGTCACCATGGGCACTATCACTTTGAGCACTGTCAACATGAGCACGTCACCATGGGCACTGTCAACATGGGTACTATCTCGAAGGTCATTGTCACCATGAGCATTGTCAGGATGGGCAACTTCACCATGAGCACTGTCACCAATGGCACTATCACCATGAGCAATGTCACTGTGGGCCGTGTCACCAGGGGCACTATCACCATGGTTAATGTTATCATTGGCACTTTCCCCGTGAGCACTGTCACCCTGGGCACTGTCATCATGGGCACGGTCACCGTGAGCACTATCTCCATGAGCACAGCCACTGTGAACACCATCACCATAATCACTGGCCTCATCGGTACTGTCACCATGAGCACTGCCACAATGAGCACTGTCAGCATGGGCACTTCCCCCATGAGCACTGTCACTATGAGAACTGCTAGCATGGGTATTTTCACCATGAGTACTGTCACCCTCTGTATTGTCACCATTTGCACTGTCACCATCAGGACTATTACCGTGAGTGCTATCACCGTGAGATCTCTCACCATGGTCACTGTCACCATGGCACCTTGCACAATGCGTGCTGTCAACATGAGTGCTGTCACCATTGGCACTATCACCGTGAGCATTCTCACTGTGGTCAGAGTCAACATGGGCTCTGTCACCATGAGCACTGTCACCATAGGCAATGTCACCGTGGTCAGTGTCACCATGAGCAATGTCTCCATGGGCACTCCTACAGTGGGCACTGTCACTGTGCGAACTGTCACCATGGTTACTGCCACTATGAGCAGTGTCTCTGTGAGTACTGCCAGCATGGGTTTTTACCGTGAGCACTGTCACCATGAGCCCTGTCACCATTTTTCAGTGCCACCATGTGCACTACCACCATGTGCACTCTCACCATGGGCACTATCACCGATAACACTGTCACCATAAGTACTGTCTGCATGGGCACTGTCACCAAGGGCACGGCCAACATGTGACCTGTAACCATTGTCAGTGTCACTGTGAGAAGTGTCACCATGGGAATTAACAACATAGGCACTCTCATCATGAGCACTGTCACCATGAGCACTGACACCACGAGCACTGTCACCCAGGGCAGTGCCACCATGAGCACTGTCACCATAACTGTTGCTATGAGAATTGTAACCATGGGCAATTTCTCAATGAGTAATGTCACCATGTGTATTTTCACCTTGGGCACTCTCAAAGTAAACAGTATTACCATGAGCACTTTCACTGTGAACAATGTCACCATGGGCACTGGCACAATGTGGTGTGTCACCATGAGCCATGTCACCATGGGAAATGTCACCGTGAGAAGTGTCACCATAGGCAATGTCACCATGGGCAATGTCACCATGGGAACTGCCATTTTGAGCACTGTCACCATGGGTACTGCAACCATGAGTACTGTCACCATGAGTAATTTAACCATTGGCAGTATGACCATGTGCACTGTCACCATGGGCACTATCACCATGACAACTCTCAGCGTGAGCACTGTCACTGTTGGAAATGGCATTGTGTGCAATTCCACCATGGGCAATGTCACCATGGACATTATCGCTGTGAGCACTGTCAATATGAGCATGTCAGCATGAGCCCTGTCACCATGGGCAATGTCACTGTGAGAAGTGTCACTATAGGCAATGTCACCGTGGGCACTGTCACCATGGTCACTGCCACCACTGTCACTGTCATTTTGAGCACTGTCACCATGGGTACTGCAACCATGAGCGCTGTCACCATGAGCACTGTCACCATTGCAAGTATCACCATGTGCACTGTCACCATGGGCACTATCACAATGAGAACTGTCAGCATGGGCACTGTCACTCTTGGCAATGTCACCATGGGCACTATCACTGTGAGCACTGTCAACATGAGCACGTCACCATGGGCACTGTCAACATGGGTACTATCTCGAAGGTCAATGTCACCATGAGCATTGTCAGGATGGGCAACGTCACCGTGAGCACTGTCACCAATGGCACTATCACCATGAGCAATGTCACTGTGGGCCGTGTCACCAGGGGCACTATCACCATGGTTAATGTTATCATTGGCACTTTCCCCGTGAGCACTGTCACCCTGGGCACTGTCATCATGGGCACGGTCACCGTGAGCACTATCTCCATGAGCACAGCCACTGTGAACACCATCACCATAATCACTGGCCTCATCGGTACTGTCACCATGAGCACTGCCACAATGAGCACTGTCAGCATGGGCACTTCCCCCATGAGCACTGTCACTATGAGAACTGCTAGCATGGGTATTTTCACCATGAGTACTGTCACCCTCTGTATTGTCACCATTTGCACTGTCACCATCAGGACTATTACCGTGAGCGCTATCACCTTGAGATCTCTCACCATGGTCAATGTCACCATGGCACCTTGCACAATGCGTGCTGTCAACATGAGTGCTGTCACCATTGGCACTATCACCGTGAGCATTCTCACTCTGGTCAGAGTCAACATGGGCTCTGTCACCATGAGCACTGTCACCATAGGCAATGTCACCGTGGTCAGTGTCACCATGAGCAATGTCTCCATGGGCACTCCTACAGTGGGCACTGTCACTGTGCGAACTGTCACCATGGTTACTGCCACTATGAGCAGTGTCTCTGTGAGTACTGTCAGCATGGGTTTTTACCGTGAGCACTGTCTCCATGAGCCCTGTCACCATTTTTCAGTGCCACCATGTGCACTACCACCATGTGCACTCTCACCATGGGCACTATCACCGATAACACTGTCACCATAAGTACTGTCTTCATGGGCAATGTCACCAAGGGCACGGACAACATGTGACCTGTAACCATTGTCAGTGTCACTGTGAGAAGTGTCACCATGGGAATTAACAACATAGGCACTCTCATCATGAGCACTGTCACCATGAGCACTGACACCACGAGCACTGTCACCCAGGGCAGTGCCACCGTGAGCACTGTCACCATAACTGTTGCTATGAGAATTGTAACCATGGGCAATTTCTCAATGAGTAATGTCACCATGTGTATTTTCACCTTGGGCACTCTCAAAGTAAACAGTATTACCATGAGCACTTTCACTGTGAACACTCTCACCATGGGCACTGGCACAATGTGGTGTGTCACCATGAGCCATGTCACCATGGGAAATGTCACCGTGAGAAGTGTCACCATAGGCAATGTCAGCATGGGCAATGTCACCATGGGAACTGCCATTTTGAGCACTGTCACCATGGGTACTACAACCATGAGTACTGTCACCATGAATAATTTAACCATTGGCAGTATGATCATGTGCACTGTCACCATGGGCACTATCACCATGACAACTCTCAGCGTCAGCACTGTCACTGTTGGAAATGGCATTGTGTGCAATTCCACCATGGGCAATGTCACCATGGACATTATCGCTGTGAGCACTGTCAATATGAGCACGTCAACATGAGCCCTGTCACCATGGGCAATGTCACTGTGAGAAGTGTCACTATAGGCAATGTCACCGTGGGCACTGTCACCATGGTCACTGCCACCACTGTCACTGTCATTTTGAGCACTGTCACCATGGGTAGTGCAACCATGAGCGCTGTCACCATGAGCACTGTCACCATTGCAAGTATCACCATGTGCACTGTCACCATGGGCACTATCACAATGAGAACAGTCAGCATGGGCACTGTCACTCTTGGCAATGTCACCATGGGCACTATCACTGTGAGCACTGTCAACATGAGCACGTCACCATGGGCACTGTCAACATGGGTACTATCTCGAAGGGCAATGTCACCATGAGCATTGTCAGGAAGGGCAATTTCACCATGAGCACTGTCACCAAAGGCACTATCACCATGAGCAATGTCACTGTGGGCCGTGTCACCAGGGGCACTATCCCCATGGTTAATGTTATCATTGGCACTTTCCCCATGAGCACTGTCACCCTGGGCACTGTCATCATGGGCACGGTCACCGTGAGCACTATCTCCATGACCACAGTCACTGTGAACACCATCACCATAATCAATGGCCTCATCGGTAATGTCACCATGAGCACTGCCACAATGAGCACTGTCAGCATGGGCACTTCCCCCATGAGCACTGTCACTATGAGAACTGCTAGCATGGGTATTTTCACCATGAGTACTGTCACCCTCTGTATTGTCACCATTTGCACTGTCACCATCAGGACTACTACCGTGAGTGCTATCACCGTGAGATCTCTCACCATGGTCACTGTCACCATGGCACCTTGCACAATGCGTGCTGTCAACATGAGTGCTGTCACCATTGGCACTATCACCGTGAGCATTCTCACTGTGGTCAGAGTCAACATGGGCTCTATCACCATGAGCACTGTCACCATAGGCAATGTCACCGTGGTCAGTGTCACCATGAGCAATGTCTCCATGGGCACTCCTACAGTGGGCACTGTCACTGTGCGAACTGTTACCATGGTTACTGCCACTATGAGCAGTGTCTCTGTGAGTACTGCCAGCATGGGTTTTTACCGTGAGCACTGTCACCATGAGCCCTGTCACCATTTTTCAGTGCCACCATGTGCACTACCACCATGTGCACTCTCACCATGGGCACTATCACCGATAACACTGTCACCATAAGTACTGTCTGCATGGGCACTGTCACCAAGGGCACGGCCAACATGTGACCTGTAACCATTGTCAGTGTCACTGTGAGAAGTGTCACCATGGGAATTAACAACATAGGCACTCTCATCATGAGCACTGTCACCATGAGCACTGACACCACGAGCACTGTCACCCAGGGCAGTGCCACCGTGAGCACTGTCACCATAACTGTTGCTATGAGAATTGTAACCATGGGCAATTTCTCAATGAGTAATGTCACCATGTGTATTTTCACCTTGGGCACTCTCAAAGTAAACAGTATTACCATGAGCACTTTCACTGTGAACACTGTCACCATGGGCACTGGCACAATGTGGTGTGTCACCATGAGCCATGTCACCATGGGAAATGTCACCGTAAGAAGTGTCACCATAGGCAATGTCACCATGGGCAATGTCACCATGGGAACTGCCATTTTGAGCACTGTCACCATGGGTACTGCAACCATGAGTACTGTCACCATGAGTAATTTAACCTTTGGCTGTATGACCATGTGCACTGTCACCATGGGCACTCTCAGCATGACAACTCTCAGCGTGAGCACTGTCACTGTTGGAAATGGCATTGTGTGCAATTCCACCATGGGCAATGTCACCATGGACATTATCGCTGTGAGCACTGTCAATATGAGCACGTCAGCATGAGCCCTGTCACCATGGGCAATGTCACTGTGAGAAGTGTCACTATAGGCAATGTCACCGTGGGCACTGTCACCATGGTCACTGCCACCACTGTCACTGTCATTTTGAGCACTGTCACCATGGGTACTGCAACCATGAGCGCTGTCACCATGAGCACTGTCACCATTGCAAGTATCACCATGTGCACTGTCACCATGGGCACTATCACAATGAGAACTGTCAGCATGGGCACTGTCACTCTTGGCAATGTCACCATGGGCACTATCACTTTGAGCACTGTCAACATGAGCACGTCACCATGGGCACTGTCAACATGGGTACTATCTCGAAGGTCAATGTCACCATGAGCATTGTCAGGATGGGCAACTTCACCATGAGCACTGTCACCAATGGCACTATCACCATGAGCAATGTCACTGTGGGCCGTGTCACCAGGGGCACTATCACCATGGTTAATGTTATCATTGGCACTTTCCCCGTGAGCACTGTCACCCTGGGCACTGTCATCATGGGCACGGTCACCGTGAGCACTATCTCCATGAGCACAGCCACTGTGAACACCATCACCATAATCACTGGCCTCATCGGTACTGTCACCATGAGCACTGCCACAATGAGCACTGTCAGCATGGGCACTTCCCCCATGAGCACTGTCACTATGAGAACTGCTAGCATGGGTATTTTCACCATGAGTACTGTCACCCTCTGTATTGTCACCATCTGCACTGTCACCATCAGGACTATTACCGTGAGTGCTATCACCGTGAGATCTCTCACCATGGTCACTGTCACCATGGCACCTTGCACAATGCGTGCTGTCAACATGAGTGCTGTCACCATTGGCACTATCACCGTGAGCATTCTCACTGTGGTCAGAGTCAACATGGGCTCTGTCACCATGAGCACTGTCACCATAGGCAATGTCACCGTGGTCAGTGTCACCATGAGCAATGTCTCCATGGGCACTGCTACAGTGGGCACTGTCACTGTGCGAACTGTCACCATGGTTACTGCCACTATGAGCAGTGTCTCTGTACTGTCAGCATGGGTTTTTACCGTGAGCACTGTCACCATGAGCCCTGTCACCATTTCTCAGTGCCACCATGTTCACTACCACCATGTGCACTCTCACCATGGGCACTATCACCGATAACACTGTCACCATAAGTACTGACTGCATGGGCACTGTCACCAAGGTCACGGCCAACATGTGACCTGTAACCATTGTCAGTGTCACTGTGAGAAGTGTCACCATGGGAATTAACAACATAGGCACTCTCATCATGAGCACTGTCACCATGAGCACTGACACCACGAGCACTGTCACCCAGGGCAGTGCCAACATAAGCACTGTCACCATAACTGTTGCTATGAGAATTGTAACCATGGGCAATTTCTCAATGAGTAATGTCACCATGTGTATTTTCACCTTGGGCACTCTCAAAGTAAACAGTATTACCATGAGCACTTTCACTGTGAACACTGTCACCATGGGCACTGGCACAATGTGGTGTGTCACCATGAGCCATGTCACCATGGGAAATGTCACCGTGAGAAGTGTCACCATAGGCAATGTCACCATGGGCAATGTCACCATGGGAACGGCCATTTTGAGCACTGTCACCATGGGTACTGCAACCATGAGTACTGTCACCATGAGTAATTTAACCTTTGGCTGTATGACCATGTGCACTGTCACCATGGGCACTCTCAGCATGACAACTCTCAGCGTGAGCTCTGTCACTGTTGGAAATGGCATTGTGTGCAATTCCACCATGGGCAATGTCACCATGGACATTATCGCTGTGAGCACTGTCAATATGAGCACGTCAGCATGAGCCCTGTCACCATGGGCAATGTCACTGTGAGAAGTGTCACTATAGGCAATGTCACCGTGGGCACTGTCACCATGGTCACTGCCACCACTGTCACTGTCATTTTGAGCACTGTCACCATGGGTACTGCAACCATGAGCGCTGTCACCATGAGCACTGTCACCATTGCAAGTATCACCATGTGCACTGTCACCATGGGCACTATCACAATGAGAACTGTCAGCATGGGCACTGTCACTCTTGGCAATGTCACCATGGGCACTATCACTGTGAGCACTGTCAACATGAGCACGTCACCATGGGCACTGTCAACATGGGTACTATCTCGAAGGTCAATGTCACCATGAGCATTGTCAGGATGGGCAACTTCACCATGAGCACTGTCACCAAAGGCACTATCACCATGAGCAATGTCACTGTGGGCCGTGTCACCAGGGGCACTATCACCATGGTTAATGTTCTCATTGGCACTTTCCCCGTGAGCACTGTCACCCTGGGCACTGTCATCATGGGCACGGTCACCGTGAGCACTATCTCCATGAGCACAGCCACTGTGAACACCATCACCATAATCACTGGCCTCATCGGTACTGTCACCATGAGCACTGCCACAATGAGCACTGTCAGCATGGGCACTTCCCCCATGAGCACTGTCACTATGAGAACTGCTACCATGGGTATTTTCACCATGAGTACTGTCACCCTCTGTATTGTCACCATCTGCACTGTCACCATCAGGACTATTACCGTGAGTGCTATCACCGTGAGATCTCTCACCATGGTCACTGTCACCATGGCACCTTGCACAATGCGTGCTGTCAACATGAGTGCTGTCACCATTGGCACTATCACCGTGAGCATTCTCACTGTGGTCAGAGTCAACATGGGCTCTGTCACCATGAGCACTGTCACCATAGGCAATGTCACCGTGGTCAGTGTCACCATGAGCAATGTCTCCATGGGCACTGCTACAGTGGGCACTGTCACTGTGCGAACTGTCACCATGGTTACTGCCACTATGAGCAGTGTCTCTGTACTGTCAGCATGGGTTTTTACCGTGAGCACTGTCACCATGAGCCCTGTCACCATTTCTCAGTGCCACCATGTGCACTACCACCATGTGCACTCTCACCATGGGCACTATCACCGATAACACTGTCACCATAAGTACTGTCTGCATGGGCACTGTCACCAAGGGCACGGCCAACATGTGACCTGTAACCATTGTCAGTGTCACTGTGAGAAGTGTCACCATGGGAATTAACAACATAGGCACTCTCATCATGAGCACTGTCACCATGAGCACTGACACCACGAGCACTGTCACCCAGGGCAGTGCCAACATAAGCACTGTCACCATAACTGTTGCTATGAGAATTGTAACCATGGGCAATTTCTCAATGAGTAATGTCACCATGTGTATTTTCACCTTGGGCACTCTCAAAGTAAACAGTATTACCATGAGCACTTTCACTGTGAACACTGTCACCATGGGCACTGGCACAATGTGGTGTGTCACCATGAGCCATGTCACCATGGGAAATGTCACCGTGAGAAGTGTCACCATAGGCAATGTCACCATGGGCAATGTCACCATGGGTACTGCAACCATGAGTACTGTCACCATGAGTAATTTAACCATTGGCAGTATGACCATGTGCACTGTCACCATGGGCACTATCACCATGACAACTCTCAGCGTGAGCACTGTCACTGTTGGAAATGGCATTGTGTGCAATTCCACCATGGGCAATGTCACCATGGACATTATCGCTGTGAGCACTGTCAATATGAGCACGTCAACATGAGCCCTGTCACCATGGGCAATGTCACTGTGAGAAGTGTCACTATAGGCAATGTCACCGTGGGCACTGTCACCATGGTCACTGCCACCACTGTCACTGTCATTTTGAGCACTGTCACCATGGGTACTGCAACCATGAGCGCTGTCACCATGAGCACTGTCACCATTGCAAGTATCACCATGTGCACTGTCATCATGGGCACTATCACAATGAGAACTGTCAGCATGGGCACTGTCACTCTTGGCAATGTCACCATGGGCACTATCACTGTGAGCACTGTCAACATGAGCACGTCACCATGGGCACTGTCAACATGGGTACTATCTCGAAGGTCAATGTCACCATGAGCATTGTCAGGATGGCCAACGTCACCGTGAGCACTGTCACCAATGGCACTATCACCATGAGCAATGTCACTGTGGGCCGTGTCACCAGGGGCACTATCACCATGGTTAATGTTATCATTGGCACTTTCCCCGTGAGCACTGTCACCCTGGGCACTGTCATCATGGGCACGGTCACCGTGAGCACTATCTCCATGAGCACAGCCACTGTGAACACCATCACCATAATCACTGGCCTCATCGGTACTGTCACCATGAGCACTGCCACAATGAGCACTGTCAGCATGGGCACTTCCCCCATGAGCACTGTCACTATGAGAACTGCTAGCATGGGTATTTTCACCATGAGTACTGTCACCCTCTGTATTGTCACCATTTGCACTGTCACCATCAGGACTATTACCGTGAGTGCTATCACCGTGCGATCTCTCACCATGGTCACTGTCACCATGGCACCTTGCACAATGCGTGCTGTCAACATGAGTGCTGTCACCATTGGCACTATCACCGTGAGCATTCTCACTGTGGTCAGAGTCAACATGGGCTCTGTCACCATGAGCACTGTCACCATAGGCAATGTCACCGTGGTCAGTGTCACCATGAGCAATGTCTCCATGGGCACTCCTACAGTGGGCACTGTCACTGTGCGAACTGTCACCATGGTTACTGCCACTATGAGCAGTGTCTCTGTGAGTACTGTCAGCATGGGATTTTACCGTGAGCACTGTCACCATGAGCCCTGTCACCATTTTTCAGTGCCACCATGTGCACTACCACCATGTGCACTTTCACCATGGGCTCTATCATCGATAACACTGTCACCATAAGTACTGTCTTCATGGGCACTGTCACCAAGGGCACGGCCAACATGTGACCTGTAACCATTGTCAGTGTCACTGTGAGAAGTGTCACCATGGGAATTAACAACATAGGCACTCTCATCATGAGCACTGTCACCATGAGCACTATCACCACGAGCACTGTCACCCAGGGCAGTGCCACCGTGAGCACTGTCACCATAACTGTTGCTATGAGAATTGTAACCATGGGCAATTTCTCAATGAGTAATGTCACCATGTGTATTTTCACCTTGGGCACTCTCAAAGTAAACAGTATTACCATGAGCACTTTCACTGTGAACACTGTCACCATGGGCACTGGCACAATGTGGTGTGTCACCATGAGCCATGTCACCATGGGAAATGTCACCGTGAGAAGTGTCACCATAGGCAATGTCACCATGGGCAATGTCACCATGGGAACTGCCATTTTGAGCACTGTCACCATGGGTACTACAACCATGAGTACTGTCACCATGAGTAATTTAACCATTGGCAGTATGATCATGTGCACTCTCACCATGGGCACTATCACCATGACAACTCTCAGCGTGAGCACTGTCACTGTTGAAAATGTCATTGTGTGCAATTCCACCATGGGCAATGTCACCATGGACATTATCGCTGTGAGCACTGTCAATATGAGCACGTCAACATGAGCCCTGTCACCATGGGCAATGTCACTGTGAGAAGTGTCACTATAGGCAATGTCACCGTGGGCACTGTCACCATGGTCACTGCCACCACTGTCACTGTCATTTTGAGCACTGTCACCATGGGTACTGCAACCATGAGCGCTGTCACCATGAGCACTGTCACCATTGAAAGTATCACCATGTGCACTGTCACCATAGGCACTATCACAATGAGAACTGTCAGCATGGGCACTGTCACTCTTGGCAATGTCACCATGGGCACTATCACTGTGAGCACTGTCAACATGAGCACGTCACCATGGGCACTGTCAAAATGGGTACTATCTCGAAGGGCAATGTCACCATGAGCATTGTCAGGAAGGGCAATTTCACCATGAACACTGTCACCAAAGGCACTATCACCATGAGCAATGTCACTGTGGGCCGTGTCACCAGGGGCACTATCACCATGGTTAATGTTCTCATTGGCACATTCCCCATGAGCACTGTCACCCTGGGCACTGTCATCATGGGCGCGGTCACCGTGAGCACTATCTCCATGAGCACAGCCACTGTGAACACCATCACCATAATCAATGGCCTCATCGGTACTGTCACCATGAGCACTGCCACAATGAACACTGTCAGCATGGGCACTTCCCCCATGAGCACTGTCACTATGAGAACTGCTAGCATGGGTATTTTCACCATGAGTACTGTCACCCTCTGTATTGTCACCATTTGCACTGTCATCATCAGGACTACTACCGTGAGTGCTATCACCGTGAGATCTCTCATCATGGTCACTGTCACCATGGCACCTTGCACAATGCGTGCTGTCAACATGAGTGCTGTCACCATTGGCACTATCACCGTGAGCATTCTCACTGTAGTCAGAGTCAACATGGGCTCTATCACCATGAGCACTGTCACCATAGGCAATGTCACCGTGGTCAGTGTCACCATGAGCAATGTCTCCATGGGCACTCCTACAGTGGGCACTGTCACTGTGCGAACTGTCACCATGGTTACTGCCACTATGAGCAGTGTCTCTGTGAGTACTCTCAGCATGGGTTTTTACCGTGAGCACTGTCACCATGAGCCCTGTCACCATTTTTCAGTGCCACCATGTGCACTACCACCATGTGCACTCTCACCATGGGCACTATCACCGATAACACTGTCACCATAAGTACTGTCTGCATGGGCACTGTCACCAAGGGCACGGCCAACATGTGACCTGTAACCATTGTCAGTGTCACTGTGAGAAGTGTCACCATGGGAATTAACAACATAGGCACTCTCATCATGAGCACTGTCACCATGAGCACTGACACCACGAGCACTGTCAGCCAGGGCAGTGCCACCATGAGCACTGTCACCATAACTGTTGCTATGAGAATTGTAACCATGGGCAATTTCTCAATGAGTAATGTCACCATGTGTATTTTCACCTTGGGCACTCTCAAAGTAAACAGTATTACCATGAGCACTTTCACTGTGAACACTGTCACCATGGGCACTGGCACAATGTGGTGTGTCACCATGAGCCATGTCACCATGGGAAATGTCACCGTGAGAAGTGTCACCATAGGCAATGTCACCATGGACAATGTCACCATGGGAACTGCCATTTTGAGCACTGTCACCATGGGTACTACAACCATGAGTACTGTCACCATGAGTAATTTAACCATTGGCAGTATGACCATGTGCACTGTCACCATGGGCACTATCACCATGACAACTCTCAGCGTGAGCACTGTCACTGTTGGAAATGGCATTGTGTGCAATTCCACCATGGGCAATGTCACGATGGACATTATCGCTGTGAGCACTGTCAATATGAGCACGTCAACATGAGCCCTGTCACCATGGGCAATGTCACTGTGAGAAGTGTCACTATAGGCAATGTCACCGTGGGCACTGTCACCATGGTCACTGCCACCACTGTCACTGTCATTTTGAGCACTGTCACCATGGGTACGGCAACCATGAGCGCTGTCACCATGAGCAATGTCACCATTGCAAGTATCACCATGTGCACTATCACCATGGGCACTATCACAATGAGAACTGTCAGCATGGGCACTGTCACTCTTGGCAATGTCACCATGGGCACTATCACTTTGAGCACTGTCAACATGAGTACGTCACCATGGGCACTGTCACTATGAGAACTGCTAGCATGGGTATTTTCACCATGTGTACTGTCACCCTGTGTATTGTCACCATTTGCACTGTCACCATGAGGACTATTACCGTGAGCGCTATCACCGTGAGATCTCTCACAATGGTCCCTGTCACCATGACACCTTGCACAAAGGGGGCTGTCAACATGAGTGCTGGCACCATTGGCACTATCACTGTGAGCATTCTCAGTGTGGTCAGTGTCACCATAGGCACTGTCACCATGAGCACTGTCACCATAGGCAATGTCACCATGGTCAGTGTCACCATGAGCACTGTCAACATCGGCACTCATACAGTGGGCACTGTCACTGTGAGCACTGTCACCTTGGGTACTGCCACCATGAGCACTGTCACCATGAGCACTGTCACCATTGCGAGTATCACAATGTGCACT
Source organism: Mesoplodon mirus (assembly GCF_964341445.2). NCBI lineage: Eukaryota > Metazoa > Chordata > Mammalia > Artiodactyla > Ziphiidae > Mesoplodon > Mesoplodon mirus. The sequence continues at coordinate 104,849,645 of NC_138976.1, read as the reverse complement.
GTCACCATGGGCACTGGCACAATGTCGTGTGTCACCTTGAGCAATGTCACCATGGGAAATGTCACCGTGAGATGTGTCACCATAGGCAATGTCACCATGGGCAATGTCACCATGAGAAATGCCATTTTGCACACTGTCACCATGGGTACTGCAACCATGAGTACTGTCACCATTGGCAGTATGACCATGTGCACTGTCACCATGGGCACTATCACCATGACAACTCTCAGCGTGAGCACTGTCACTGTGGGAACTGGCATTGTGTGCAATTCCACCATGGGCAATGTCACCATGGGCCCTATCACTGTGAGCACTGTCAATATAAGCACGTCAACATGAGCCCTGTCACCATTGGAAATGTCACCGTGAGAAGGGTCACTATAGGCGATGTCACCATGGGCACTGTCACCATGGTCACTGCCACCACTGTCACTGTCATTTTGAGCACTGTCACCATGGGTATTGCAACCATGAGCACTGTCACCATTGCGATTATCACCATGTGTCCTTTCACCATGGGCACTATCCCAATGAGAACTGTCAGCGTGGGCACTGTCACTGTTGGCAAGGGCACCGTGGGCACTTCCACCATGGGCAATGTCACCATGGGCACTATCACTTTGAACACTGTCAACATGAGCACGTCACCATGGGCACTGTCAACATGGGTACTATCTCGAAGGGCAATGTCACCATGAGCATTGTCAGGAAGGGCAATTTCACCATGAGCACTGTCACCAAAGGCACTATCACCATGAGCAATGTCACTGTGGGCCGTGTCACCAGGGGCACTATCACCATGGTTAATGTTCTCATTGGCACTTTCCCCGTGAGCACTGTCACCCTGGGCACTGTCATCATGGGCACTGTCACCGTGAGCACTATCTCCATGAGCACAGCCACTGTGAACACCATCACCATAATCACTGGCCTCATCGGTACTGTCACCATGAGCACTGCCACAATGAGCACTGTCAGCATGGGCACTTCCCCCATGAGCACTGTCACTATGAGAACTGCTAGCATGGGTATTTTCACCATGAGTACTGTCACCCTCTGTATTGTCACCATTTGCACTGTCACCATCAGGACTATTACCGTGAGTGCTATCACCGTGAGATCTCTCACCATGGTCACTGTCACCATGGCACCTTGCACAATGCGTGCTGTCAACATGAGTGCTGTCACCATTGGCACTATCACCGTGAGCATTCTCACTGTGGTCAGAGTCAACATGGGCTCTGTCACCATGAGCACTGTCACCATAGGCAATGTCACCGTGGTCAGTGTCACCATGAGCAATGTCTCCATGGGCACTCCTACAGTGGGCACTGTCACTGTGCGAACTGTCACCATGGTTACTGCCACTATGAGCAGTGTCTCTGTGAGTACTGTCAGCATGGGTTTTTACCGTGAGCACTGTCACCATGAGCCCTGTCACCATTTTTCAGTGCCACCATGTGCACTACCACCATGTGCACTCTCACCATGGGCACCATCACCGATAACACTGTCACCATAAGTACTGTCTGCATGGGCACTGTCACCAAGGGCACGGCCAACATGTGACCTGTAACCATTGTCAGTGTCACTGTGAGAAGTGTCACCATGGGAATTAACAACATAGGCACTCTCATCATGAGCACTGTCACCATGAGCACTGACACGACGAGCACTGTCACCCAGGGCAGTGCCACCATGAGCACTGTCACCATAACTGTTGCTATGAGAATTGTAACCATGGGCAATTTCTCAATGAGTAATGTCACCATGTGTATTTTCACCTTGGGCACTCTCAAAGTAAACAGTATTACCATGAGCACTTTCACTGTGAACACTGTCACCATGGGCACTGGCACAATGTGGTGTGTCACCATGAGCCATGTCACCATGGGAAATGTCACCGTGAGAAGTGTCACCATAGGCAATGTCACCATGGGCAATGTCACCATGGGAACTGCCATTTTGAGCACTGTCACCATGGGTACTGCAACCATGAGTACTGTCACCATGAGTAATTTAACCATTGGCAGTATGACCATGTGCACTGTCACCATGGGCACTATCACCATGACAACTCTCAGCGTGAGCACTGTCACTGTTGGAAATGGCATTGTGTGCAATTCCACCATGGGCAATGTCACCATGGACATTATCGCTGTGAGCACTGTCAATATGAGCACGTCAGCATGAGCCCTGTCACCATGGGCATTGTCACTGTGAGAAGTGTCACTATAGGCAATGTCACCGTGGGCACTGTCACCATGGTCACAGCCACCACTGTCACTGTCATTTTGAGCACTGTCACCATGGGTATTGCAACCATGAGCGCTGTCACCATGAGCACTGTCACCATTGCAAGTATCACCATGTGCACTGTCACCATGGGCACTATCACAATGAGAACTGTCAGCATGGGCACTGTCACTCTTGGCAATGTCACCATGGGCACTATCACTTTGAGCACTGTCAACATGAGCACGTCACCATGGGCACTGTCAACATGGGTACTATCTCGAAGGTCAATGTCACCATGAGCATTGTCAGGAAGGGCAATTTCACCATGAACACTGTCACCAAAGGCACTATCACCATGAGCAATGTCACTGTGGGCCGTGTCACCAGGGGCACTATCACCATGGTTAATGTTATCATTGGCACTTTCCCTGTGAGCACTGTCACCCTGGGCACTGTCATCATGGGCACGGTCACCGTGAGCACTATCTCCATGAGCACAGCCACTGTGAACACCATCACCATAATCACTGGCCTCATCGGTACTGTCACCATGAGCACTGCCACAATGAGCACTGTCAGCATGGGCACTTCCCCCATGAGCACTGTCACTATGAGAACTGCTAGCATGGGTATTTTCACCATGAGTACTGTCACCCTCTGTATTGTCACCATTTGCACTGTCACCATCAGGACTATTACCGTGAGTGCTATCACCGTGAGATCTCTCACCATGGTCACTGTCACCATGGCACCTTGCACAATGCGTGCTGTCAACATGAGTGCTGTCACCATTGGCACTATCACCGTGAGCATTCTCACTGTGGTCAGAGTCAACATGGGCTCTGTCACCATGAGCACTGTCACCATAGGCAATGTCACCGTGGTCAGTGTCACCATGAGCAATGTCTCCATGGGCACTCCTACAGTGGGCACTGTCACTGTGCGAACTGTCACCATGGTTACTGCCACTATGAGCAGTGTCTCTGTGAGTACTGTCAGCATGGGTTTTTACCGTGAGCACTGTCACCATGAGCCCTGTCACAATTTTTCAGTGCCACCATGTGCACTACCACCATGTGCACTCTCACCATGGGCACCATCACCGATAACACTGTCACCATAAGTACTGTCTGCATGGGCACTGTCACCAAGGGCACGGCCAACATGTGACCTGTAACCATTGTCAGTGTCACTGTGAGAAGTGTCACCATGGGAATTAACAACATAGGCACTCTCATCATGAGCACTGTCACCATGAGCACTGACATCACGAGCACTGTCACCCAGGGCAGTGCCACCATGAGCACTGTCACCATAACTGTTGCTATGAGAACTGTAACCATGGGCAATTTCTCAATGAGTAATGTCACCATGTGTATTTTCACCTTGGGCACTCTCAAAGTAAACAGTATTACCATGAGCACTTTCACTGTGAACACTGTCACCATGGGCACTGGCACAATGTGGTGTATCACCATGAGCCATGTCACCATGGGAAATGTCACCGTGAGAAGTGTCACCATAGGCAATGTCACCATGGGCAATGTCACCATGGGAACTGCCATTTTGAGCACTGTACCATGGGTACTGCAACCATGAGTACTGTCACCATGAGTAATTTAACCATTGGCAGTATGACCATGTGCACTGTCACCATGGGCACTATCACCATGACAACTCTCAGCGTGAGCACTGTCACTGTTGGAAATGGCATTGTGTGCAATTCCACCATGGGCAATGTCACCATGGACATTATCGCTGTGAGCACTGTCAATATGAGCACGTCAACATGAGCCCTGTCACCATGGGCAATGTCACTGTGAGAAGTGTCACTATAGGCAATGTCACCGTGGGCACTGTCACCATGGTCACTGCCACCACTGTCACTGTCATTTTGAGCACTGTCACCATGGGTACTGCAACCATGAGCGCTGTCACCATGAGCACTGTCACCATTGCAAGTATCACCATGTGCACTGTCACCATGGGCACTATCACAATGAGAACTGTCAGCATGGGCACTGTCACTCTTGGCAATGTCACCATGGGCACTATCACTGTGAGCACTGTCAACATGAGCACGTCACCATGGGCACTGTCAACATGGGTACTATCTCGAAGGTCAATGTCACCATGAGCATTGTCAGGAAGGGCAATTTCACCATGAACACTGTCACCAAAGGCACTATCACCATGAGCAATGTCACTGTGGGCCGTGTCACCAGGGGCACTATCACCATGGTTAATGTTCTCATTGGCACATTCCCCGTGAGCACTGTCACCCTGGGCACTGTCATCATGGGCGCGGTCACCGTGAGCACTATCTCCATGAGCACAGCCACTGTGAACACCATCACCATAATCACTGGCCTCATCGGTACTGTCACCATGAGCAATGCCACAATGAGCACTGTCAGCATGGGCACTTCCCCCATGAGCACTGTCACTATGAGAACTGCTACCATGGGTATTTTCACCATGTGTACTGTCACCCTGTGTATTGTCACCATTTGCACTGTCACCATGAGGACTATTACCGTGAGCGCTATCACCGTGAGATCTCTCACAATGGTCCCTGTCACCATGACACCTTGCACAAAGGGGGCTGTCAACATGAGTGCTGGCACCATTGGCACTATCACTGTGAGCATTCTCACTGTGGTCAGTGTCACCATGGGCACTGTCACCATGAGCACTGTCACCATAGGCAATGTCACCATGGTCAGTGTCACCATGAGCACTGTCAACATGGGCACTCATACAGTGGGCACTGTCACTGTGAGCACTGTCACCTTGGGTACTGCCACCATGAGCGCTGTCACCATGAGCACTGTCACCATTGCGAGTATCACAATGTGCACTGTCACCATGGGCACTGGCACAATGTCGTGTGTCACCTTGAGCAATGTCACCATGGGAAATGTCACCGTGAGATGTGTCACCATAGGCAATGTCACCATGGGCAATGTCACCATGGGAAATGCCATTTTGCACACTGTCACCATGGGTACTGCAACCATGAGTACTGTCACCATTGGCAGTATGACCATGTGCACTGTCACCATGGGCACTATCACCATGACAACTCTCAGCGTGAGCACTGTCACTGTGGGAACAGGCATTGTGTGCAATTCCACCATGGGCAATGTCACCATGGGCACTATCACTGTGAGCACTGTCAATATAAGCACGTCAACATGAGCCCTGTCACCATTGGCAATGTCACCGTGAGAAGTGTCACTATAGGCGATGTCACCGTGGGCACTGTCACCATGGTCACTGCCACCACTGTCACTGTCATTTTGAGCACTGTCACCATGGGTATTGCAACCATGAGCACTGTCACCATTGCGATTATCACCATGTGTACTGTCACCATGGGCACTATCACAATGAGAACTGTCAGCGTGGGCACTCTCACTGTTGGCAAGGGCACCGTGGGCACTTCCACCATGGGCAATGTCACCATGGGCACTATCACTGTGAGCACTGTCAACATGAGCACGTCACCATGGGCACTGTCAACATGGGTACTATCTCGAAGGGCAATGTCACCATGAGCATTGTCAGGAAGGGCAATTTCACCATGAGCACTGTCACCAAAGGCACTATCACCATGAGCAATGTCACTGTGGGCCGTGTCACCAGGGGCACTATCACCATGGTTAATGTTCTCATTGGCACTTTCCCCGTGAGCACTGTCACCCTGGGCACTGTCATCATGGGCACTGTCACCGTGAGCACTATCTCCATGAGCACAGCCACTGGGAACACCATCACCATAATCACTGGCCTCATCGGTACTGTCACCATGAGCACTGCCACAATGAGCACTGTCAGCATGGGCACTTCCCCCATGAGCACTGTCACTATGAGAACTGCTAGCATGGGTATTTTCACCATGAGTACTGTCACCCTCTGTATTGTCACCATTTGCACTGTCACCATCAGGACTATTACCGTGAGTGCTATCACCGTGAGATCTCTCACCATGGTCACTGTCACCATGGCACCTTGCACAATGCGTGCTGTCAACATGAGTGCTGTCACCATTGGCACTATCACCGTGTGCATTCTCACTGTGGTCAGAGTCAACATGGGCTCTGTCACCATGAGCACTGTCACCATAGGCAATGTCACCGTGGTCAGTGTCACCATGAGCAATGTCTCCATGGGCATTCCTACAGTGGGCACTGTCACTGTGCGAACTGTCACCATGGTTACTGCCACTATGAGCAGTGTCTCTGTGAGTACTGTCAGCATGGGTTTTTACCGTGAGCACTGTCACCATGAGCCCTGTCACCATTTTTCAGTGCCACCATGTGCACTACCACCATGTGCGCTCTCACCATGGGCACTATCACCGATAACACTGTCACCATAAGTACTGTCTGCATGGGCACTGTCACCAAGGGCACGGCCAACATGTGACCTGTAACCATTGTCAGTGTCACTGTGAGAAGTGTCACCATGGGAATTAACAACATAGGCACTCTCATCATGAGCACTGTCACCATGAGCACTGACACCACGAGCACTGTCACCCAGGGCAGTGCCACCATGAGCACTGTCACCATAACTGTTGCTATGAGAATTGTAACCATGGGCAATTTCTCAATGAGTAATGTCACCATGTGTATTTTCACCTTGGGCACTCTCAAAGTAAACAGTATTACCATGAGCACTTTCACTGTGAACATTGTCACCATGGGCACTGGCACAATGTGGTGTGTCACCATGAGCCATGTCACCATGGGAAATGTCACCGTGAGAAGTGTCACCATAGGCAATGTCACCATGGGCAATGTCACCATGGGAACTGCCATTTTGAGCACTGTCACCATGGGTACTGCAACCATGAGTACTGTCACCATGAGTAATTTAACCATTGGCAGTATGACCATGTGCACTGTCACCATGACAACTCTCAGCGTGAGCACTGTCACTGTTGGAAATGGCATTGTGTGCAATTCCACCATGGGCAATGTCACCATGGACATTATCGCTGTGAGCACTGTCAATATGAGCACGTCAGCATGAGCCCTGTCACCATGGGCAATGTCACTGTGAGAAGTGTCACTATAGGCAATGTCACCGTGGGCACTGTCACCATGGTCACAGCCACCACTGTCACTGTCATTTTGAGCACTGTCACCATGGGTACTGCAACCATGAGCGCTGTCACCATGAGCACTGTCACCATTGCAATTATCACCATGTGCACTGTCACCATGGGCACTATCACAATGAGAACTGTCAGCATGGGCACTGTCACTCTTGGCAATGTCACCATGGGCACTATCACTTTGAGCACTGTCAACATGAGCACGTCACCATGGGCACTGTCAACATGGGTACTATCTCGAAGGTCAATGTCACCATGAGCATTGTCAGGAAGGGCAATTTCACCATGAACACTGTCACCAAAGGCACTATCACCATGAGCAATGTCACTGTGGGCCGTGTCACCAGGGGCACTATCACCATGGTTAATGTTCTCATTGGCACTTTCCCCGTGAGCACTGTCACCCTGGGCACTGTCATCATGGGCACGGTCACCGTGAGCACTATCTCCATGAGCACAGCCACTGTGAACACCATCACCATAATCACTGGCCTCATCGGTACTGTCACCATGAGCACTGCCACAATGAGCACTGTCAGCATGGGCACTTCCTCCATGAGCACTGTCACTATGAGAACTGCTAGCATGGGTATTTTCACCATGAGTACTGTCACCCTCTGTATTGTCACCATTTGCACTGTCACCATCAGGACTATTACCGTGAGTGCTATCACCGTGAGATCTCTCACCATGGTCACTGTCACCATGGCACCTTGCACAATGCGTGCTGTCAACATGAGTGCTGTCACCATTGGCACTATCACCGTGAGCATTCTCACTGTGGTCAGAGTCAACATGGGCTCTGTCACCATGAGCACTGTCACCATAGGCAATGTCACCGTGGTCAGTGTCACCATGAGCAATGTCTCCATGGGCACTCCTACAGTGGGCACTGTCACTGTGCGAACTGTCACCATGGTTACTGCCACTATGAGCAGTGTCTCTGTGAGTACTGTCAGCATGGGTTTTTACCGTGAGCACTGTCACCATGAGCCCTGTCACAATTTTTCAGTGCCACCATGTGCACTACAACCATGTGCACTCTCACCATGGGCACCATCACCGATAACACTGTCACCATAAGTACTGTCTGCATGGGCACTGTCACCAAGGGCACGGCCAACATGTGACCTGTAACCATTGTCAGTGTCACTGTGAGAAGTGTCACCATGGGAATTAACAACATAGGCACTCTCATCATGAGCACTGTCACCATGAGCACTGACATCACGAGCACAGTCACCCAGGGCAGTGCCACCATGAGCACTGTCACCATAACTGTTGCTATGAGAATTGTAACCATGGGCAATTTCTCAATGAGTAATGTCACCATGTGTATTTTCACCTTGGGCACTCTCAAAGTAAACAGTATTACCATGAGCACTTTCACTGTGAACATTGTCACCATGGGCACTGGCACAATGTGGTGTGTCACCATGAGCCATGTCACCATGGGAAATGTCACCGTGAGAAGTGTCACCATAGGCAATGTCACCATGGGCAATGTCACCATGGGAACTGCCATTTTGAGCACTGTACCATGGGTACTGCAACCATGAGTACTGTCACCATGAGTAATTTAACCATTGGCAGTATGACCATGTGCACTGTCACCATGGGCACTATCACCATGACAACTCTCAGCGTGAGCACTGTCACTGTTGGAAATGGCATTGTGTGCAATTCCACCATGGGCAATGTCACCATGGACATTATCGCTGTGAACACTGTCAATATGAGCACGTCAACATGAGCCCTGTCACCATGGGCAATGTCACTGTGAGAAGTGTCACTATAGGCAATGTCACCGTGGGCACTGTCACCATGGTCACTGCCACCACTGTCACTGTCATTTTGAGCACTGTCACCATGGGTACTGCAACCATGAGCGCTGTCACCATGAGCAATGTCACCATTGCAAGTATCACCATGTGCACTGTCACCATGGGCACTATCACAATGAGAACTGTCAGCATGGGCACTGTCACTCTTGGCAATGTCACCATGGGCACTATCACTGTGAGCACTGTCAACATGAGCACGTCACCATGGGCACTGTCAACATGGGTACTATCTCGAAGGTCAATGTCACCATGAGCATTGTCAGGAAGGGCAATTTCACCATGAACACTGTCACCAAAGGCACTATCACCATGAGCAATGTCACTGTGGGCCGTGTCACCAGGGGCACTATCACCATGGTTAATGTTCTCATTGGCACATTCCCCGTGAGCACTGTCACCCTGAGCACTGTCATCATGGGCGCGGTCACCGTGAGCACTATCTCCATGAGCACAGCCACTGTGAACACCATCACCATAATCACTGGCCTCATCGGTACTGTCACCATGAGCAATGCCACAATGAGCACTGTCAGCATGGGCACATCCCCCATGAGCACTGTCACTATGAGAACTGCTACCATGGGTATTTTCACCATGTGTACTGTCACCGTGTGTATTGTCACCATTTGCACTGTCACCATGAGGACTATTACCGTGAGCGCTATCACCGTGAGATCTCTCACAATGGTCCCTGTCACCATGACACCTTGCACAAAGGGGGCTGTCAACATGAGTGCTGGCACCATTGGCACTATCACTGTGAGCATTCTCACTGTGGTCAGTGTCACCATGGGCACTGTCACCATGAGCACTGTCACCATAGGCAATGTCACCATGGTCAGTGTCACCATGAGCACTGTCAACATGGGCACTCATACAGTGGGCACTGTCACTGTGAGCACTGTCACCTTGGGTACTGCCACCATGAGCGCTGTCACCATGAGCACTGTCACCATTGCGAGTATCACAATGTGCACTGTCACCATGGGCACTGGCACAATGTCGTGTGTCACCTTGAGCAATGTCACCATGGGAAATGTCACCGTGAGATGTGTCACCATAGGCAATGTCACCATGGGCAATGTCACCATGGGAAATGCCATTTTGCACACTGTCACCATGGGTACTGCAACCATGAGTACTGTCACCATTGGCAGTATGACCATGTGCGCTGTCACCATGGGCACTATCACCATGACAACTCTCAGCGTGAGCACTGTCACTGTGGGAACAGGCATTGTGTGCAATTCCACAATGGGCAATGTCACCATGGGCACTATCACTGTGAGCACTGTCAATATAAGCACGTCAACATGAGCCCTGTCACCATTGGCAATGTCACCGTGAGAAGTGTCACTATAAGCGATGTCACCGTGGGCACTGTCACCATGGTCACTGCCACCACTGTCACTGTCATTTTGAGCACTGTCACCATGGGTATTGCAACCATGAGCACTGTCACCATTGCGATTATCACCATGTGTACTGTCACCATGGGCACTATCACAATGAGAACTGTCAGCGTGGGCACTGTCACTGTTGGCAAGGGCACCGTGGGCACTTCCACCATGGGCAATGTCACCATGGGCACTATCACTGTGAGCACTGTCAACATGAGCACGTCACCATGGGCACTGTCAACATGCGTACTATCTCGAAGGTCAATGTCACCATGAGCATTGTCAGGATGGGCAACTTCACCGTGAGCACTGTCACCAATGGCACTATCACCATGAGCAATGTCACTGTGGGCCGTGTCACCAGGGGCACTATCACCATGGTTAATGTTATCATTGGCACTTTCCCCGTGAGCACTGTCACCCTGGGCACTGTCATCATGGGCACGGTCACCGTGAGCACTATCTCCATGAGCACAGCCACTGTGAACACCATCACCATAATCACTGGCCTCATCGGTACTGTCACCATGAGCACTGCCACAATGAGCACTGTCAGCATGGGCACTTCCCCCATGAGCACTGTCACTATGAGAACTGCTAGCATGGGTATTTTCACCATGAGTACTGTCACCCTCTGTATTGTCACCATTTGCACTGTCACCATCAGGACTATTACCGTGAGTGCTATCACCGTGAGATCTCTCACCATGGTCACTGTCACCATGGCACCTTGCACAATGCGTGCTGTCAACATGAGTGCTGTCACCATTGGCACTATCACCGTGAGCATTCTCACTGTGGTCAGAGTCAACATGGGCTCTGTCACCATGAGCACTGTCACCATAGGCAATGTCACCGTGGTCAGTGTCACCATGAGCAATGTCTCCATGGGCACTCCTACAGTGCGCACTGTCACTGTGCGAACTGTCACCATGGTTACTGCCACTATGAGCAGTGTCTCTGTGAGTACTGTCAGCATGGGTTTTTACCGTGAGCACTGTCACCATGAGCCCTGTCACCATTTTTCAGTGCCACCATGTGCACTACCACCATGTGCACTCTCACCATGGGCACTATCACCGATAACACTGTCACCATAAGTACTGTCTGCATGGGCACTGTCACCAAGGGCACGGCCAACATGTGACCTGTAACCATTGTCAGTGTCACTGTGAGAAGTGTCACCATGGGAATTAACAACATAGGCACTCTCATCATGAGCACTGTCACCATGAGCACTGACACCACGAGCACTGTCACCCAGGGCAGTGCCACCATGAGCACTGTCACCATAACTGTTGCTATGAGAATTGTAACCATGGGCAATTTCTCAATGAGTAATGTCACCATGTGTATTTTCACCTTGGGCACTCTCAAAGTAAACAGTATTACCATGAGCACTTTCACTGTGAACACTGTCACCATGGGCACTGGCACAATGTGGTGTGTCACCATGAGCCATGTCACCATGGGAAATGTCACCGTGAGAAGTGTCACCATAGGCAATGTCACCATGGGCAATGTCACCATGGGAACTGCCATTTTGAGCACTGTACCATGGGTACTGCAACCATGAGTACTGTCACCATGAGTAATTTAACCATTGGCAGTATGACCATGTGCACTGTCACCATGGGCACTATCACCATGACAACTCTCAGCGTGAGCACTGTCACTGTTGGAAATGGCATTGTGTGCAATTCCACCATGGGCAATGTCACCATGGACATTATCGCTGTGAGCACTGTCAATATGAGCACGTCAACATGAGCCCTGTCACCATGGGCAATGTCACTGTGAGAAGTGTCACTATAGGCAATGTCACCGTGGGCACTGTCACCATGGTCACTGCCACCACTGTCACTGTCATTTTGAGCACTGTCACCATGGGTACTGCAACCATGAGCGCTGTCACCATGAGCACTGTCACCATTGCAAGTATCACCATGTGCACTGTCACCATGGGCACTATCACAATGAGAACTGTCAGCATGGGCACTGTCACTCTTGGCAATGTCACCATGGGCACTATCACTTTGAGCACTGTCAACATGAGCACATCACCATGGGCACTGTCAACATGGGTACAATCTCGAAGGGCAATGTCACCATGATCATTGTCAGGAAGGGCAATTTCACCATGAACACTGTCACCAAAGGCACTATCACCATGAGCAATGTCACTGTGGGCCGTGTCACCAGGGGCACTATCACCATGGTTAATGTTCTCATTGGCACTTTCCCCGTGAGCACTGTCACCCTGGGCACTGTCATCATGGGCACGGTCACCGTGAGCACTATCTCCATGAGCACAGCCACTGTGAACACCATCACCATAATCACTGGCCTCATCGGTACTGTCACCATGAGCACTGCCACAATGAGCACTGTCAGCATGGGCACTTCCCCCATGAGCACTGTCACTATGAGAACTGCTAGCATGGGTATTTTCACCATGAGTACTGTCACCCTCTGTATTGTCACCATTTGCACTGTCACCATCAGGACTATTACCGTGAGTGCTATCACCGTGAGATCTCTCACCATGGTCACTGTCACCATGGCACCTTGCACAATGCGTGCAGTCAACATGAGTGCTGTCACCATTGGCACTATCACCGTGAGCATTCTCACTGTGGTCAGAGTCAACATGGGCTCTGTCACCATGAGCACTGTCACCATAGGCAATGTCACCGTGGTCAGTGTCACCATGAGCAATGTCTCCATGGGCACTCCTACAGTGGGCACTGTCACTGTGCGAACTGTCACCATGTTTACTGCCACTATTAGCAGTGTCTCTGTGAGTACTGTCAGCATGGGTTTTTACCGTGAGCACTGTCACCATGAGCCCTGTCACCATTTTTCAGTGCCACCATGTGCACTACCACCATGTGCACTCTCACCATGGGCACTATCACCGATAACACTGTCACTATAAGTACTGTCTGCATGGGCACTGTCACCAAGGGCACGGCCAACATGTGACCTGTAACCATTGTCAGTGTCACTGTGAGAAGTGTCACCATGGGAATTAACAACATAGGCACTCTCATCATGAGCACTGTCACCATGAGCACTGACACCACGAGCACTGTCAGCCAGGGCAGTGCCACCGTGAGCACTGTCACCATAACTGTTGCTATGAGAATTGTAACCATGGGCAATTTCTCAATGAGTAATGTCACCATGTGTATTTTCACCTTGGGCACTCTCAAAGTAAACAGTATTACCATGAGCACTTTCACTGTGAACACTGTCACCATGGGCACTGGCACAATGTGGTGTGTCACCATGAGCCATGTCACCATGGGAAATGTCACCGTGAGAAGTGTCACCATAGGCAATGTCACCATGGGCAATGTCACCATGGGAACTGCCATTTTGAGCACTGTCACCATGGGTACTGCAACCATGAGTACTGTCACCATGAGTAATTTAACCATTGGCAGTATGACCATGTGCACTGTCACCATGGGCACTATCACCATGACAACTCTCAGTGTGAGCACTGTCACTGTTGGAAATGGCATTGTGTGCAATTCCACCATGGGCAATGTCACCATGGACATTATCGCTGTGAGCACTGTCAATATGAGCACGTCAACATGAGCCCTGTCACCATGGGCAATGTCACTGTGAGAAGTGTCACTATAGGCAATGTCACCGTGGGCACTGTCACCATGGTCACTGCCACCACTGTCAATGTCATTTTGAGCACTGTCACCATGGGTACTGCAACCATGAGCGCTGTCACCATGAGCACTGTCACCATTGCAAGTATCACCATGTGCACTGTCACCATGGGCACTATCACAATGAGAACTGTCAGCATGGGCACTGTCACTCTTGGCAATGTCACCATGGGCACTATCACTGTGAGCACTGTCAACATGAGCACGTCACCATGGGCACTGTCAACATGGGTACTATCTCGAAGGTCAATGTCACCATGAGCATTGTCAGGAAGGGCAATTTCACCATGAACACTGTCACCAAAGGCACTATCACCATGAGCAATGTCACTGTGGGCCGTGTCACCAGGGGCACTATCACCATGGTTAATGTTCTCATTGGCACATTCCCCGTGAGCACTGTCACCCTGGGCACTGTCATCATGGGCGCGGTCACCGTGAGCACTATCTCCATGAGCACAGCCACTGTGAACACCATCACCATAATCACTGGCCTCATCGGTACTGTCACCATGAGCAATGCCACAATGAGCACTGTCAGCATGGGCACATCCCCCATGAGCACTGTCACTATGAGAACTGCTACCATGGGTATTTTCACCATGTGTACTGTCACCGTGTGTATTGTCACCATTTGCACTGTCACCATGAGGACTATTACCGTGAGCGCTATCACCGTGAGATCTCTCACAATGGTCCCTGTCACCATGACACCTTGCACAAAGGGGGCTGTCAACATGAGTGCTGGCACCATTGGCACTATCACTGTGAGCATTCTCACTGTGGTCAGTGTCACCATGGGCACTGTCACCATGAGCACTGTCACCATAGGCAATGTCACCATGGTCAGTGTCACCATGAGCACTGTCAACATGGGCACTCAAACAGTGGGCACTGTCACTGTGAGCACTGTCACCTTGGGTACTGCCACCATGAGCGCTGTCACCATGAGCACTGTCACCATTGCGAGTATCACAATGTGCACTGTCACCATGGGCACTGGCACAATGTCGTGTGTCACCTTGAGCAATGTCACCATGGGAAATTTCACCGTGAGATGTGTCACCACAGGCAATGTCACCATGGGCAATGTCACCATGGGAAATGCCATTTTGCACACTGTCACCATGGGTACTGCAACCATGAGTACTGTCACCATTGGCAGTATGACCATGTGCACTGTCACCATGGGCACTATCACCATGACAACTCTCAGCGTGAGCACTGTCACTGTGGGAACAGGCATTGTGTGCAATTCCACCATGGGCAATGTCACCATGGGCACTATCACTGTGAGCACTGTCAATATAAGCACGTCAACATGAGCCCTGTCACCATTGGCAATGTCACCGTGAGAAGTGTCACTATAGGCGATGTCACCGTGGGCACTGTCACCATGGTCACTGCCACCACTGTCACTGTCATTTTGAGCACTGTCACCATGGGTATTGCAACCATGAGCACTGTCACCATTGCGATTATCACCATGTGTACTGTCACCATGGGCACTATCACAATGAGAACTGTCAGCGTGGGCACTGTCACTGTTGGCAAGGGCACCGTGGGCACTTCCACCATGGGCAATGTCACCATGGGCACTATCACTGTGAGCACTGTCAACATGAGCACGTCACCATGGGCACTGTCAACATGGGTACTACCTCGAAGGGCAGTGTCACCATGAGCATTGTCAGGAAGGGCAATTTCACCATGAGCACTGTCACCAAAGGCACTATCACCATGAGCAATGTCACTGTGGGCCGTGTCACCAGGGGCACTATCACCATGGTTAATGTTCTCATTGGCACTTTCCCCGTGAGCACTGTCACCCTGGGCACTGTCATCATGGGCACTGTCACCGTGAGCACTATCTCCATGAGCACAGCCACTGGGAACACCATCACCATAATCACTGTCCTCATCGGTACTGTCACCATGAGCACTGCCACAATGAGCACTGTCAGCATGGGCACTTCCCCCATGAGCACTGTCACTATGAGAACTGCTAGCATGGGTATTTTCACCATGAGTACTGTCACCCTCTGTATTGTCACCATTTGCACTGTCACCATCAGGACTATTACCGTGAGTGCTATCACCGTGAGATCTCTCACCATGGTCACTGTCACCATGGCACCTTGCACAATGCGTGCTGTCAACATGAGTGCTGTCACCATTGGCACTATCACCGTGAGCATTCTCACTGTGGTCAGAGTCAACATGGGCTCTGTCACCATGAGCACTCTCACCATAGGCAATGTCATCGTGGTCAGTGTCACCATGAGCAATGTCTCCATGGGCACTCCTACAGTGGGCACTGTCACTGTGCGAACTGTCACCATGGTTACTGCCACTATGAGCAGTGTCTCTGTGAGTACTGTCAGCATGGGTTTTTACCGTGAGCACTGTCACCATGAGCCCTGTCACCATTTTTCAGTGCCACCATGTGCACTACCACCATGTGCACTCTCACCATGGGCACTATCACCGATAACACTGTCACCATAAGTACTGTCTGCATGGGCACTGTCACCAAGGGCACGGCCAACATGTGACCTGTAACCATTGTCAGTGTCACTGTGAGAAGTGTCACCATGGGAATTAACAACATAGGCACTCTCATCATGAGCACTGTCACCATGAGCACTGACACCACGAGCACTGTCAGCCAGGGCAGTGCCACCGTGAGCACTGTCACCATAACTGTTGCTATGAGAATTGTAACCATGGGCAATTTCTCAATGAGTAATGTCACCATGTGTATTTTCACCTTGGGCACTCTCAAAGTAAACAGTATTACCATGAGCACTTTCACTGTGAACACTGTCACCATGGGCACTGGCACAATGTGGTGTGTCACCATGAGCCATGTCACCATGGGAAATGTCACCGTGAGAAGTGTCACCATAGGCAATGTCACCATGGGCAATGTCACCATGGGAACTGCCATTTTGAGCACTGTCACCATGGGTACTGCAACCATGAGTACTGTCACCATGAGTAATTTAACCATTGGCAGTATGACCATGTGCACTGTCACCATGGGCACTATCACCATGACAACTCTCAGTGTGAGCACTGTCACTGTTGGAAATGGCATTGTGTGCAATTCCACCATGGGCAATGTCACCATGGACATTATCGCTGTGAGCACTGTCAATATGAGCACGTCAACATGAGCCCTGTCACCATGGGCAATGTCACTGTGAGAAGTGTCACTATAGGCAATGTCACCGTGGGCACTGTCACCATGGTCACTGCCACCACTGTCAATGTCATTTTGAGCACTGTCACCATGGGTACTGCAACCATGAGCGCTGTCACCATGAGCACTGTCACCATTGCAAGTATCACCATGTGCACTGTCACCATGGGCACTATCACAATGAGAACTGTCAGCATGGGCACTGTCACTCTTGGCAATGTCACCATGGGCACTATCACTGTGAGCACTGTCAACATGAGCACGTCACCATGGGCACTGTCAACATGGGTACTATCTCGAAGGGCAATGTCACCATGAGCATTGTCAGGAAGGGCAATTTCACCATGAACACTGTCACCAAAGGCACTATCACCATGAGCAATGTCACTGTGGGCCGTGTCACCAGGGGCACTATCACCATGGTTAATGTTCTCATTGGCACATTCCCCGTGAGCACTGTCACCCTGGGCACTGTCATCATGGGCGCGGTCACCGTGAGCACTATCTCCATGAGCACAGCCACTGTGAACACCATCACCATAATCACTGGCCTCATCGGTACTGTCACCATGAGCAATGCCACAATGAGCACTGTCAGCATGGGCACATCCCCCATG
Organism: Mesoplodon mirus; assembly: GCF_964341445.2. Lineage (NCBI taxonomy): Eukaryota > Metazoa > Chordata > Mammalia > Artiodactyla > Ziphiidae > Mesoplodon > Mesoplodon mirus. The sequence continues at coordinate 104,831,524 of NC_138976.1, read as the reverse complement.
AGCACTGTCACTATGAGAACTGCTACCATGGGTATTTTCACCATGTGTACTGTCACCCTGTGTATTGTCACCATTTGCACTGTCACCATGAGGACTATTACCGTGAGCGCTATCACCGTGAGATCTCTCACAATGGTCCCTGTCACCATGACCCCTTGCACAAAGGGGGCTGTCAACATGAGTGCTGGCACCATTGGCACTATCACAGTGAGCATTCTCACTGTGGTCAGTGTCACCATGGGCACTGTCACCATGAGCACTGTCACCATAGGCAATGTCACCATGGTCAGTGGCACCATGAGCACTGTCAACATGGGCACTCATACAGTGGGCACTGTCACTGTGAGCACTGTCACCTTGGGTACTGCCACCATGAGCGCTGTCACCATGAGCACTGTCACCATTGCGAGTATCACAATGTGCACTGTCACCATGGGCACTGGCACAATGTCGTGTGTCACCTTGAGCAATGTCACCATGGGAAATGTCACCGAGAGATGTGTCACCACAGGCAATGTCACCATGGGCAATGTCACCATGGGAAATGCCATTTTGCACACTGTCACCATGGGTACTGCAACCATGAGTACTGTCACCATTGGCAGTATGACCATGTGCACTGTCACCATGGGCACTATCACCATGACAACTCTCAGCGTGAGCACTGTCACTGTGGGAACAGGCATTGTGTGCAATTCCACCATGGGCAATGTCACCATGGGCACTATCACTGTGAGCACTGTCAATATAAGCACGTCAACATGAGCCCTGTCACCATTGGCAATGTCACCGTGAGAAGTGTCACTATAGGCGATGTCACCGTGGGCACTGTCACCATGGTCACTGCCACCACTGTCACTGTCATTTTGAGCACTGTCACCATGGGTATTGCAACCATGAGCACTGTCACCATTGCGATTATCACCATGTGTACTGTCACCATGGGCACTATCACAATGAGAACTGTCAGCGTGGGCACTGTCACTGTTGGCAAGGGCACCGTGGGCACTTCCACCATGGGCAATGTCACCATGGGCACTATCACTGTGAGCACTGTCAACATGAGCACGTCACCATGGGCACTGTCAACATGGGTACTATCTCGAAGGGCAATGTCACCATGAGCATTGTCAGGAAGGGCAATTTCACCATGAGCACTGTCACCAAAGGCACTATCACCATGAGCAATGTCACTGTGGGCCGTGTCACCAGGGGCACTATCACCATGGTTAATGTTCTCATTGGCACTTTCCCCGTGAGCACTGTCACCCTGGGCACTGTCATCATGGGCACTGTCACCGTGAGCACTATCTCCATGAGCACAGCCACTGGGAACACCATCACCATAATCACTGGCCTCATCGGTACTGTCACCATGAGCACTGCCACAATGAGCACTGTCAGCATGGGCACTTCCCCCATGAGCACTGTCACTATGAGAACTGCTAGCATGGGTATTTTCACCATGAGTACTGTCACCCTCTGTATTGTCACCATTTGCACTGTCACCATCAGGACTATTACCGTGAGTGCTATCACCGTGAGATCTCTCACCATGGTCACTGTCACCATGGCACCTTGCACAATGCGTGCTGTCAACATGAGTGCTGTCACCATTGGCACTATCACCGTGAGCATTCTCACTGTGGTCAGAGTCAACATGGGCTCTGTCACCATGAGCACTCTCACCATAGGCAATGTCATCGTGGTCAGTGTCACCATGAGCAATGTCTCCATGGGCACTCCTACAGTGGGCACTGTCACTGTGCGAACTGTCACCATGGTTACTGCCACTATGAGCAGTGTCTCTGTGAGTACTGTCAGCATGGGTTTTTACCGTGAGCACTGTCACCATGAGCCCTGTCACCATTTTTCAGTGCCACCATGTGCACTACCACCATGTGCACTCTCACCATGGGCACTATCACCGATAACACTGTCACCATAAGTACTGTCTGCATGGGCACTGTCACCAAGGGCACGGCCAACATGTGACCTGTAACCATTGTCAGTGTCACTGTGAGAAGTGTCACCATGGGAATTAACAACATAGGCACTCTCATCATGAGCACTGTCACCATGAGCACTGACACCACGAGCACTGTCAGCCAGGGCAGTGCCACCGTGAGCACTGTCACCATAACTGTTGCTATGAGAATTGTAACCATGGGCAATTTCTCAATGAGTAATGTCACCATGTGTATTTTCACCTTGGGCACTCTCAAAGTAAACAGTATTACCATGAGCACTTTCACTGTGAACACTGTCACCATGGGCACTGGCACAATGTGGTGTGTCACCATGAGCCATGTCACCATGGGAAATGTCACCGTGAGAAGTGTCACCATAGGCAATGTCACCATGGGCAATGTCACCATGGGAACTGCCATTTTGAGCACTGTCACCATGGGTACTGCAACCATGAGTACTGTCACCATGAGTAATTTAACCATTGGCAGTATGACCATGTGCACTGTCACCATGGGCACTATCACCATGACAACTCTCAGTGTGAGCACTGTCACTGTTGGAAATGGCATTGTGTGCAATTCCACCATGGGCAATGTCACCATGGACATTATCGCTGTGAGCACTGTCAATATGAGCACGTCAACATGAGCCCTGTCACCATGGGCAATGTCACTGTGAGAAGTGTCACTATAGGCAATGTCACCGTGGGCACTGTCACCATGGTCACTGCCACCACTGTCAATGTCATTTTGAGCACTGTCACCATGGGTACTGCAACCATGAGCGCTGTCACCATGAGCACTGTCACCATTGCAAGTATCACCATGTGCACTGTCACCATGGGCACTATCACAATGAGAACTGTCAGCATGGGCACTGTCACTCTTGGCAATGTCACCATGGGCACTATCACTGTGAGCACTGTCAACATGAGCACGTCACCATGGGCACTGTCAACATGGGTACTATCTCGAAGGGCAATGTCACCATGAGCATTGTCAGGAAGGGCAATTTCACCATGAACACTGTCACCAAAGGCACTATCACCATGAGCAATGTCACTGTGGGCCGTGTCACCAGGGGCACTATCACCATGGTTAATGTTCTCATTGGCACATTCCCCGTGAGCACTGTCACCCTGGGCACTGTCATCATGGGCGCGGTCACCGTGAGCACTATCTCCATGAGCACAGCCACTGTGAACACCATCACCATAATCACTGGCCTCATCGGTACTGTCACCATGAGCAGTGCCACAATGAGCACTGTCAGCATGGGCACATCCCCCATGAGCACTGTCACTATGAGAACTGCTACCATGGGTATTTTCACCATGTGTACTGTCACCCTGTGTATTGTCACCATTTGCACTGTCACCATGAGGACTATTACCGTGAGCGCTATCACCGTGAGATCTCTCACAATGGTCCCTGTCACCATGACACCTTGCACAAAGGGGGCTGTCAACATGAGTGCTGGCACCATTGGCACTATCACTGTGAGCATTCTCACTGTGGTCAGTGTCACCATGGGCACTGTCACCATGAGCACTGTCACCATAGGCAATGTCACCATGGTCAGTGGCACCATGAGCACTGTCAACATGGGCACTCATACAGTGGGCACTGTCACTGTGAGCACTGTCACCTTGGGTACTGCCACCATGAGCGCTGTCACCATGAGCACTGTCACCATTGCGAGTATCACAATGTGCACTGTCACCATGGGCACTGGCACAATGTCGTGTGTCACCTTGAGCAATGTCATCATGGGAAATGTCACCGTGAGATGTGTCACCATAGCCAATGTCACCATGGGCAATGTCACCATGGGAAATGCCATTTTGCACACTGTCACCATGGGTACTGCAACCATGAGTACTGTCACCATTGGCAGTATGACCATGTGCACTGTCACCATGGGCACTATCACCATGACAACTCTCAGCGTGAGCACTGTCACTGTGGGAACAGGCATTGTGTGCAATTCCACCATGGGCAATGTCACCATGGGCACTATCACTGTGAGCACTGTCAATATAAGCACGTCAACATGAGCCCTGTCACCATTGGCAATGTCACCGTGAGAAGTGTCACTATAGGCGATGTCACCGTGGGCACTGTCACCATGGTCACTGCCACCACTGTCACTGTCATTTTGAGCACTGTCACCATGGGTATTGCAACCATGAGCACTGTCACCATTGCGATTATCACCATGTGTACTGTCACCATGGGCACTATCACAATGAGAACTGTCAGCGTGGGCACTGTCACTGTTGGCAAGGGCACCGTGGGCACTTCCACCATGGGCAATGTCACCATGGGCACTATCACTGTGAGCACTGTCAACATGAGCACGTCACCATGGGCACTGTCAACATGGGTACTATCTCGAAGGGCAATGTCACCATGAGCATTGTCAGGAAGGGCAATTTCACCATGAGCACTGTCACCAAAGGCACTATCACCATGAGCAATGTCACTGTGGGCCGTGTCACCAGGGGCACTATCACCATGGTTAATGTTCTCATTGGCACTTTCCCCGTGAGCACTGTCACCCTGGGCACTGTCATCATGGGCACTGTCACCGTGAGCACTATCTCCATGAGCACAGCCACTGGGAACACCATCACCATAATCACTGGCCTCATCGGTACTGTCACCATGAGCACTGCCACAATGAGCACTGTCAGCATGGGCACTTCCCCCATGAGCACTGTCACTATGAGAACTGCTAGCATGGGTATTTTCACCATGAGTACTGTCACCCTCTGTATTGTCACCATTTGCACTGTCACCATCAGGACTATTACCGTGAGTGCTATCACCGTGAGATCTCTCACCATGGTCACTGTCACCATGGCACCTTGCACAATGCGTGCTGTCAACATGAGTGCTGTCACCATTGGCACTATCACCGTGAGCATTCTCACTGTGGTCAGAGTCAACATGGGCTCTGTCACCATGAGCACTCTCACCATAGGCAATGTCACCGTGGTCAGTGTCACCATGAGCAATGTCTCCATGGGCACTCCTACAGTGGGCACTGTCACTGTGCGAACTGTCACCATGGTTACTGCCACTATGAGCAGTGTCTCTGTGAGTACTGTCAGCATGGGTTTTTACCGTGAGCACTGTCACCATGAGCCCTGTCACCATTTTTCAGTGCCACCATGTGCACTACCACCATGTGCACTCTCACCATGGGCACTATCACCGATAACACTGTCACCATAAGTACTGTCTGCATGGGCACTGTCACTAAGGGCACGGCCAACATGTGACATGTAACCATTGTCAGTGTCACTGTGAGAAGTGTCACCATGGGAATTAACAACATAGGCACTCTCATCATGAGCACTGTCACCATGAGCACTGACACCACGAGCACTGTCACCCAGGGCAGTGCCACCATGAGCACTGTCACCATAACTGTTGCTATGAGAATTGTAACCATGGGCAATTTCTCAATGAGTAATGTCACCATGTGTATTTTCACCTTGGGCACTCTCAAAGTAAACAGTATTACCATGAGCACTTTCACTGTGAACACTGTCACCATGGGCACTGGCACAATGTGGTGTGTCACCATGAGCCATGTCACCATGGGAAATGTCACCGTGAGAAGTGTCACCATAGGCAATGTCACCATGGGCAATGTCACCATGGGAACTGCCATTTTGAGCACTGTCACCATGGGTACTGCAACCATGAGTACTGTCACCATGAGTAATTTAACCATTGGCAGTATGACCATGTGCACTGTCACCATGACAACTCTCAGCATGAGCACTGTCACTGTTGGAAATGGCATTGTGTGCAATTCCACCATGGGCAATGTCACCATGGACATTATCGCTGTGAGCACTGTCAATATGAGCACGTCAACATGAGCCCTGTCACCATGGGCAATGTCACTGTGAGAAGTGTCTACTATAGGCAATGTCACGGTGGGCACTGTCACCATGGTCACTGCCACCACTGTCACTGTCATTTTGAGCACTGTCACCATGGGTAATGCAACCATGAGCGCTGTCACCATGAGCACTGTCACCATTGCAAGTATCACCATGTGCACTGTCACCATGGGCACTATCACAATGAGAACTGTCAGCATGGGCACTGTCACTCTTGGCAATGTCACCATGGGCACTATCACTGTGAGCACTGTCAACATGAGCACGTCACCATGGGCACTGTCAACATGGGTACTATCTCGAAGGTCAATGTCACCATGAGCATTGTCAGGAAGGGCAATTTCACCGTGAACACTGTCACCAAAGGCACTATCACCATGAGAAATGTCACTGTGGGCCGTGTCACCAGGGGCACTATCACCATGGTTAATGTTATCATTGGCACTTTCCCCGTGAGCACTGTCACCCTGGGCAGTGTCATCATAGGCACGGTCACCGTGAGCACTATCTCCATGAGCACAGCCACTGTGAACACCATCACCATAATCACTGGCCTCATCGGTACTGTCACCATGAGCACTGCCACAATGAGCACTGTCAGCATGGGCACATCCCCCATGAGCACTGTCACTATGAGAACTGCTAGCATGGGTATTTTCACCATGTGTACTGTCACCCTGTGTATTGTCACCATTTGCACTGTCACCATGAGGACTATTACCGTGAGCGCTATCACCGTGAGAACTCTCACAATGGTCCCTGTCACCATGACACCTTGCACAAAGGGGGCTGTCAACATGAGTGCTGGCACCATTGGCACTATCACTGTGAGCATTCTCACTGTGGTCAGTGTCACCATGGGCACTGTCACCATGAGCACTGTCACCATAGGCAATGTCACCATGGTCAGTGTCACCATGAGCACTGTCAACATGGGCACTCATACAGTGGGCACTGTCACTGTGAGCACTGTCACCTTGGGTACTGCCACCATGAGCGCTGTCACCATGAGCACTGTCACCATTGCGAGTATCACAATGTGCACTGTCACCATGGGCACTGGCACAATGTCGTGTGTCACCTTGAGCAATGTCACCATGGGAAATGTCACCGTGAGATGTGTCACCATAGGCAATGTCACCATGGGCAATGTCACCATGGGAAATGCCATTTTGCACACTGTCACCATGGGTACTGCAACCATGAGTACTGTCACCATTGGCAGTATGACCATGTGCACTGTCACCATGGGCACTATCACCATGACAACTCTCAGCGTGAGCACTGTCACGGTGGGAACAGGCATTGTGTGCAATTCCACCATGGGCAATGTCACCATGGGCACTATCACTGTGAGCACTGTCAATATAAGCACGTCAACATGAGCCCTGTCACCATTGGCAATGTCACCGTGAGAAGTGTCACTATAGGCGATGTCACCGTGGGCACTGTCACCATGGTCACTGCCACCACTGTCACTGTCATTTTGAGCACTGTCACCATGGGTATTGCAACCATGAGCACTATCACCATTGCGATTATCACCATGTGTACTGTCACCATGGGCACTATCACAATGAGAACTGTCAGCGTGGGCACTGTCACTGTTGGCAAGGGCACCGTGGGCACTTCCACCATGGGCAATGTCACCATGGGCACTATCACTGTGAGCACTGTCAACATGAGCACGTCACCATGGGCACTGTCAACATGGGTACTATCTCGAAGGGCAATGTCACCATGAGCATTGTCAGGAAGGGTAATTTCACCATGAGCACTGTCACCAAAGGCACTATCACCATGAGCAATGTCACTGTGGGCCGTGTCACCAGGGGCACTATCACCATGGTTAATGTTATGATTGGCACTTTCCCCGTGAGCACTGTCACCCTGGGCACTGTCATCATGGGCACGGTCACCGTGAGCACTATCTCCATGAGCACAGTCACTGTGAACACCATCACCATAATCACTGGCCTCATCGGTACTGTCACCATGAGCACTGCCACAATGAGCACTGTCAGCATGGGCACTTCCCCCATGAGCACTGTCACTATGAGAACTGCTAGCATGGGTATTTTCACCATGAGTACTGTCACCCTCTGTATTGTCACCATTTGCACTGTCACCATCAGGACTATTACCGTGAGTGCTATCACCGTGAGATCTCTCACCATGGTCACTGTCACCATGGCACCTTGCACAATGCGTGCTGTCAACATGAGTGCTGTCACCATTGGCACTATCACCGTGAGCATTCTCACTGTGGTCAGAGTCAACATGGGCTCTGTCACCATGAGCACTGTCACCATAGGCAATGTCACCGTGGTCAGTGTCACCATGAGCAATGTCTCCATGGGCACTCCTACAGTGCGCACTGTCACTGTGCGAACTGTCACCATGGTTACTGCCACTATGAGCAGTGTCTCTGTGAGTACTGTCAGCATGGGTTTTTACCGTGAGCACTGTCACCATGAGCCCTGTCACCATTTTTCAGTGCCACCATGTGCACTACCACCATGTGCACTCTCACCATGGGCACTATCACCGATAACACTGTCACCATAAGTACTGTCTGCATGGGCACTGTCACCAAGGGCACGGCCAACATGTGACCTGTAACCATTGTCAGTGTCACTGTGAGAAGTGTCACCATGGGAATTAACAACATAGGCACTCTCATCATGAGCACTGTCACCATGAGCACTGACACCACGAGCACTGTCACCCAGGGCAGTGCCACCATGAGCACTGTCACCATAACTGTTGCTATGAGAATTGTAACCATGGGCAATTTCTCAATGAGTAATGTCACCATGTGTATTTTCACCTTGGGCACTCTCAAAGTAAACAGTATTACCATGAGCACTTTCACTGTGAACACTGTCACCATGGGCACTGGCACAATGTGGTGTGTCACCATGAGCCATGTCACCATGGGAAATGTCACCGTGAGAAGTGTCACCATAGGCAATGTCACCATGGGCAATGTCACCATGGGAACTGCCATTTTGAGCACTGTCACCATGGGTACTACAACCATGAGTACTGTCACAATGAGTAATTTAACCATTGGCAGTATGACCATGTGCACTGTCACCATGGGCCCTATCACCATGACAACTCTCAGCGTGAGCACTGTCACTGTTGGAAATGGCATTGTGTGCAATTCCACCATGGGCAATGTCACCATGGACATTATCGCTGTGAGCACTGTCAATATGAGCACGTCAACATGAGCCTTGTCACCATGGGCAATGTCACTGTGAGAAGTGTCACTATAGACAATGTCACCGTGGGCACTGTCACCATGGTCACTGCCACCACTGTCACTGTCATTTTGAGCACTGTCACCATGGGTACTGCAACCATGAGCGCTGTCACCATGAGCACTGTCACCATTGCAAGTATCACCATGTGCACTGTCACCATGGGCACTATCACAATGAGAACTGTCAGCATGGGCACTGTCACTCTTGGCAATGTCACCATGGGCACTATCACTGTGAGCACTGTCAACATGAGCACGTCACCATGGGCACTGTCAACATGGGTACTATCTCGAAGGTCAATGTCACCATGAGCATTGTCAGGATGGGTAACTTCACCGTGAGCACTGTCACCAATGGCACTATCACCATGAGCAATGTCACTGTGGGCCGTGTCACCAGGGGCACTATCACCATGGTTAATGTTATCATTGGCAATTTCCCCGTGAGCACTGTCACCCTGGGCCCTGTCATCATGGGCACGGTCACCGTGAGCACTATCTCCATGAGCACAGCCACTGGGAACACCATCACCATAATCACTGGCCTCATCGGTACTGTCACCATGAGCACTGCCACAATGAGCACTGTCAGCATGGGCACTTCCCCCATGAGCACTGTCACTATGAGAACTGCTAGCATGGGTATTTTCACCATGAGTACTGTCACCCTCTGTATTGTCACCATTTGCACTGTCACCATCAGGACTATTACCGTGAGTGCTATCACCGTGAGATCTCTCACCATGGTCACTGTCACCATGGCACCTTGCACAATGCGTGCTGTCAACATGAGTGCTGTCACCATTGGCACTATCACCGTGAGCATTCTCACTGTGGTCAGAGTCAACATGGGCTCTGTCACCATGAGCACTGTCACCATAGGCAATGTCACCGTGGTCAGTGTCACCATGAGCAATGTCTCCATGGGCACTCCTACAGTGGGCACTGTCACTGTGCGAACTGTCACCATGGTTACTGCCACTATGAGCAGTGTCTCTGTGAGTACTGTCAGCATGGGTTTTTACCGTGAGCACTGTCACCATGAGCCCTGTCACCATTTTGCAGTGCCACCATGTGCACTACCACCATGTGCACTCTCACCATGGGCACTATCACCGATAACACTGTCACCATAAGTACTGTCTTCATGGGCACTGTCACCAAGGGCACGGCCAACATGTGACCTGTAACCATTGTCAGTGTCACTGTGAGAAGTGTCACCATGGGAATTAACAACATAGGCACTCTCATCATGAGCACTGTCACCATGAGCACTGACACCACGAGCACTGTCACCCAGGGCAGTGCCACCGTGAGCACTGTCACCATAACTGTTGCTATGAGAATTGTAACCATGGGCAATTTCTCAATGAGTAATGTCACCATGTGTATTTTCACCTTGGGCACTCTCAAAGTAAACAGTATTACCATGAGCACTTTCACTGTGAACACTGTCACCATGGGCACTGGCACAATGTGGTGTGTCACCATGAGCCATGTCACCATGGGAAATGTCACCGTGAGAAGTGTCACCATAGGCAATGTCACCATGGGCAATGTCACCATGGGAACTGCCATTTTGAGCACTGTCACCATGGGTACTGCAACCATGAGTACTGTCACCATGAGTAATTTAACCATTGGCAGTATGACCATGTGCACTGTCACCATGGGCACTATCACCATGACAACTCTCAGCGTGAGCACTGTCACTGTTGGAAATGGCATTGTGTGCAATTCCACCATGGGCAATGTCACCATGGACATTATCGCTGTGAGCACTGTCAATATGAGCACGTCAGCATGAGCCCTGTCACCATGGGCAATGTCACTGTGAGAAGTGTCACTATAGGCAATGTCACCGTGGGCACTGTCACCATGGTCACTGCCACCACTGTCACTGTCATTTTGAGCACTGTCACCATGGGTACTGCAACCATGAGCGCTGTCACCATGAGAAGTGTCACCATTGCAAGTATCACCATGTGCACTGTCACCATGGGCACTATCACAATGAGAACTGTCAGCATGGGCACTGTCACTCTTGGCAATGTCACCATGGGCACTATCACTGTGAGCACTGTCAACATGAGCACGTCACCATGGGCACTGTCAACATGGGTACTATCTCGAAGGGCAATGTCACCATGAGCATTGTCAGGAAGGGCAATTTCACCATGAACACTGTCACCAAAGGCACTATCACCATGAGCAATGTCACTGTGGGCCGTGTCACCAGGGGCACTATCACCATGGTTAATGTTATCATTGGCACTTTCCCCGTGAGCACTGTCACCCTGGGCACTGTCATCATAGGCACGGTCACCGTGAGCACTATCTCCATGAGCACAGCCACTGTGAACACCATCACCATAATCACTGGCCTCATCGGTACTGTCACCATGAGCACTGCCACAATGAGCACTGTCAGCATGGGCACATCCCCCATGAGCACTGTCACTATGAGAACTGCTAGCATGGGTATTTTCACCATGTGTACTGTCACCCTGTGTATTGTCACCATTTGCACTGTCACCATGAGGACTATTACCGTGAGCGCTATCACCGTGAGAACTCTCACAATGATCCCTGTCACCATGACACCTTGCACAAAGGGGGCTGTCAACATGAGTGCTGGCACCATTGGCACTATCACTGTGAGCATTCTCACTGTGGTCAGTGTCACCATGGGCACTGTCACCATGAGCACTGTCACCATAGGCAATGTCACCATGGTCAGTGTCACCATGAGCACTGTCAACATGGGCACTCATACAGTGGGCACTGTCACTGTGAGCACTGTCACCTTGGGTACTGCCACCATGAGCGCTGTCACCATGAGCACTGTCACCATTGCGAGTATCACAATGTGCACTGTCACCATGGGCACTGGCACAATGTCGTGTGTCACCTTGAGCAATGTCACCATGGGAAATGTCACCGTGAGATGTGTCACCATAGACAATGTCACCATGGGCAATGTCACAATGGGAAATGCCATTTTGCACACTGTCACCATGGGTACTGCAACCATGAGTACTGTCACCATTGGCAGTATGACCATGTGCACTGTCACCATGGGCACTATCACCATAACAACTCTCAGTGTGAGCACTGTCACTGTGGGAACAGGCATTGTGTGCAATTCCACCATGGGCAATGTCACCATGGGCACTATCACTGTGAGCACTGTCAATATAAGCACGTCAACATGAGCCCTGTCACCATTGGCAATGTCACCGTGAGAAGTGTCACTATAGGCGATGTCACCGTGGGCACTGTCACCATGGTCACTGCCACCACTGTCACTGTCATTTTGAGCACTGTCACCATGGGTATTGCAACCATGAGCACTGTCACCATTGCGATTATCACCATGTGTACTGTCACCATGGGCACTATCACAATGAGAACTGTCAGCGTGGGCACTGTCACTGTTGGCAAGGGCACCGTGGGCACTTCCACCATGGGCAATGTCACCATGGGCACTATCACTGTGAGCACTGTCAACATGAGCACGTCACCATGGGCACTGTCAACATGGGTACTATCTCGAAGGGCAATGTCACCATGAGCATTGTCAGGAAGGGCAATTTCACCATGAGCACTGTCACCAAAGGCACTATCACCATGAGCAATGTCACTGTGGGCCGTGTCACCAGGGGCACTATCACCATGGTTAATGTTCTCATTGGCACTTTCCCCGTGAGCACTGTCACCCTGGGCACTGTCATCATGGGCACTGTCACCGTGAGCACTATCTCCATGAGCACAGCCACTGGGAACACCTTCACCATAATCACTGGCCTCATCGGTACTGTCACCATGAGCACTGCCACAATGAGCACTGTCAGCATGGGCACTTCCCCCATGAGCACTGTCACTATGAGAACTGCTAGCATGGGTATTTTCACCATGAGTACTGTCACCCTCTGTATTGTCACCATTTGCACTGTCACCATCAGGACTATTACCGTGAGTGCTATCACCGTGAGATCTCTCACCATGGTCACTGTCACCATGGCACCTTGCACAATGCATGCTGTCAACATGAGTGCTGTCACCATTGGCACTATCACCGTGAGCATTCTCACTGTGGTCAGAGTCAACATGGGCTCTGTCACCATGAGCACTGTCACCATAGGCAATGTCACCGTGGTCAGTGTCACCATGAGCAATGTCTCCATGGGCACTCCTACAGTGGGCACTGTCACTGTGCGAACTGTCACCATGGTTACTGCCACTATGAGCAGTGTCTCTGTGAGTACTGTCAGCAAGGGTTTTTTCCGTGAGCACTGTCACCATGAGCCCTGTCACCATTTTTCAGTGCCACCATGTGCACTACCACCATGTGCACTCTCACCATGGGCACTATCACCGATAACACTGTCACCATAAGTACTGTCTGCATGGGCACTGTCACCAAGGGCACGGCCAACATGTGACCTGTAACCATTGTCAGTGTCACTGTGAGAAGTGTCACCATGGGAATTAACAACATAGGCACTCTCATCATGAGCACTGCCACCATGAGCACTGACATCACGAGCACTGTCACCCAGGGCAGTGCCACCATGAGCACTGTCACCATAACTGTTGCTATGAGAATTGTAACCATGGGCAATTTCTCAATGAGTAATGTCACCATGTGTATTTTCACCTTGGGCACTCTCAAAGTAAACAGTATTACCATGAGCACTTTCACTGTGAACACTGTCACCATGGGCACTGGCACAATGTGGTGTGTCACCATGAGCCATGTCACCATGGGAAATGTCACCGTGAGAAGTGTCACCATAGGCAATGTCACCATGGGCAATGTCACCATGGGAACTGCCATTTTGAGCACTGTCACCATGGGTACTACAACCATGAGTACTGTCACCATGAGTAATTTAACCATTGGCAGTATGACCATGTGCACTGTCACCATGGGCACTATCACCATGACAACTCTCAGCGTGAGCACTCTCACTGTTGGAAATGGCATTGTGTGCAATTCCACCATGGGCAATGTCACCATGGACATTATCGCTGTGAGCACTGTCAATATGAGCACGTCAACATGAGCCCTGTCACCATGGGCAATGTCACTGTGAGAAGTGTCACTATAGGCAATGTCACCGTGGGCACCGTCACCATGGTCACTGCCACCACTGTCACTGTCATTTTGAGCACTGTCACCATGGGTACTGCAACCATGAGCGCTGTCACCATGAGAAGTGTCACCATTGCAAGTATCACCATGTGCACTGTCACCATGGGCACAATCACAATGAGAACTGTCAGCATGGGCACTGTCACTCTTGGCAATGTCACCATGGGCACTATCACTGTGAGCACTGTCAACATGAGCACGTCACCATGGGCACTGTCAACATGGGTACTATCTCGAAGGGCAATGTCACCATGAGCATTGTCAGGAAGGGCAATTTCACCATGAACACTGTCACCAAAGGCACTATCACCATGAGCAATGTCACTGTGGGCCGTGTCACCAGGGGCACTATCACCATGGTTAATGTTATCATTGGCACTTTCCCCGTGAGCACTGTCACCCTGGGCACTGTCATCATAGGCACGGTCACCGTGAGCACTATCTCCATGAGCACAGCCACTGTGAACACCATCACCATAATCACTGGCCTCATCGGTACTGTCACCATGAGCACTGCCACAATGAGCACTGTCAGCATGGGCACATCCCCCATGAGCACTGTCACTATGAGAACTGCTAGCATGGGTATTTTCACCATGTGTACTGTCACCCTGTGTATTGTCACCATTTGCACTGTCACCATGAGGACTATTACCGTGAGCGCTATCACCGTGAGAACTCTCACAATGGTCCCTGTCACCATGACACCTTGCACAAAGGGGGCTGTCAACATGAGTGCTGGCACCATTGGCACTATCACTGTGAGCATTCTCACTGTGGTCAGTGTCACCATGGGCACTGTCACCATGAGCACTGTCACCATAGGCAATGTCACCATGGTCAGTGTCACCATGAGCACTGTCAACATGGGCACTCATACAGTGGGCACTGTCACTGTGAGCACTGTCACCTTGGGTACTGCCACCATGAGCGCTGTCACCATGAGCACTGTCACCATTGCGAGTATCACAATGTGCACTGTCACCATGGGCACTGGCACAATGTCGTGTGTCACCTTGAGCAATGTCACCATGGGAAATGTCACCATGAGATGTGTCACCATAGACAATGTCACCATGGGCAATGTCACAATGGGAAATGCCATTTTGCACACTGTCACCATGGGTACTGCAACCATGAGTACTGTCACCATTGGCAGTATGACCATGTGCACTGTCACCATGGGCACTATCACCATAACAACTCTCAGCGTGAGCACTGTCACTGTGGGAACAGGCATTGTGTGCAATTCCACCATGGGCAATGTCACCATGGGCACTATCACTGTGAGCACTGTCAATATAAGCACATCAACATGAGCCCTGTCACCATTGGCAATGTCACCGTGAGAAGTGTCACTATAGGCGATGTCACCGTGGGCACTGTCACCATGGTCACTGCCACCAGTGTCACTGTCATTTTGAGCACTGTCACCATGGGTATTGCAACCATGAGCACTGTCACCATTGCGATTATCACCATGTGTACTGTCACCATGGGCACTATCACAATGAGAACTGTCAGCGTGGGAACTGTCACTGTTGGCAAGGGCACCGTGGGCACTTCCACCATGGGCAATGTCACCATGGGCACTATCACTGTGAGCACTGTCAACATGAGCATGTCACCATGGGCACTGTCAACATGGGTACTATCTCGAAGGGCAATGTCACCATGAGCATTGTCAAGAAGGGCAATTTCACCATGAGCACTGTCACCAAAGGCACTATCACCATGAGCAATGTCACTGTGGGCCGTGTCACCAGGGGCACTATCACCATGGTTAATGTTATCATTGGCACTTTCCCCGTGAGCACTGTCACCCTGGGCACTGTCATCATGGGCACTGTCACCGTGAGCACTATCTCCATGAGCACAGCCACTGGGAACACCATCACCATAATCACTGGCCTCATCGGTACTGTCACCATGAGCACTGCCACAATGAGCACTGTCAGCATGGGCACTTCCCCCATGAGCACTGTCACTATGAAAACTGCTAGCATGGGTATTTTCACCATGAGTACTGTCACCCTCTGTATTGTCACCATTTGCACTGTCACCATCAGGACTATTACCGTGAGTGCTATCACCGTGAGATCTCTCACCATGGTCACTGTCACCATGGCACCTTGCACAATGCGTGCTGTCAACATGAGTGCTGTCACCATTGGCACTATCACCGTGAGCATTCTCACTGTGGTCAGAGTCAACATGGGCTCTGTCACCATGAGCACTGTCACCATAGGCAATATCACCGTGGTCAGTGTCACCGTGAGCAATGTCTCCATGGGCACTCCTACAGTGGGCACTGTCACTGTGCGAACTGTCACCATGGTTACTGCCACTATGAGCAGTGTCTCTGTGAGTACTGTCAGCATGGGTTTTTACCGTGAGCACTGTCACCATGAGCCCTGTCACCATTTTTCAGTGCCACCATGTGCACTACCACCATGTGCACTCTCACCATGGGCACTATCACCGATAACACTGTCACCATAAGTACTGTCTGCATGGGCACTGTCACCAAGGGCACGGCCAACATGTGACCTGTAACCATTGTCAGTGTCACTGTGAGAAGTGTCACCATGGGAATTAACAACATAGGCACTCTCATCATGAGCACTGTCACCATGAGCACTGACACCACGAGCACTGTCACCCAGGGCAGTGCCACCGTGAGCACTGTCACCATAACTGTTGCTATGAGAATTGTAACCATGGGCAATTTCTCAATGAGTAATGTCACCATGTGTATTTTCACCTTGGGCACTCTCAAAGTAAACAGTATTACCATGAGCACTTTCACTGTGAACACTGTCACCATGGGCACTGGCACAATGTGGTGTGTCACCATGAGCCATGTCACCATGGGAAATGTCACCGTGAGAAGTGTCACCATAGGCAATGTCACCATGGGCAATGTCACCATGGGAACTGCCATTTTGAGCACTGTCACCATGGGTACTGCAACCATGAGTACTGTCAACATGAGTAATTTAACCATTGGCAGTATGACCATGTGCACTGTCACCATGGGCACTATCACCATGACAACTCTCAGCGTGAGCACTGTCACTGTTGGAAATGGCATTGTGTGCAATTCCACCATGGGCAATGTCACCATGGACATTATCGCTGTGAGCACTGTCAATATGAGCACGTCAACATGAGCCCTGTCACCATGGGCAATGTCACTGTGAGAAGTGTCACTATAGGCAATGTCACCGTGGGCACTGTCACCATGGTCACTGCCACCACTGTCACTGTCATTTTGAGCACTGTCACCATGGGTACTGCAACCATGAGCGCTGTCACCATGAGCACTGTCACCATTGCAAGTATCACCATGTGCACTGTCACCATGGGCACTATCAAAATGAGAACTGTCAGCATGGGCACTGTCACTCTTGGCAATGTCACCATGGGCACTATCACTTTGAGCACTGTCAACATGAGCACGTCACCATGGGCACTGTCAACATGGGTACTATCTCGAAGGGCAATGTCACCATGAGCATTGTCAGGAAGGGCAATTTCACCATGAACACTGTCACCAAAGGCACTATCACCATGAGCAATGTCACTGTGGGCCGTGTCACCAGGGGCACTATCACCATGGTTAATGTTATCATTGGCACTTTCCCCGTGAGCACTGTCACCCTGGGCACTGTCCTCATGGGCACTGTCACCGTGAGCACTATCTCCATGAGCACAGCCACTGGGAACACCATCACCATAATCACTGGCCTCATCGGTACTGTCACCATGAGCACTGCCACAATGAGCACTGTCAGCATGGGCACTTCCCCCATGAGCACTGTCACTATGAGAACTGCTAGCATGGGTATTTTCACCATGTGTACTGTCACCCTCTGTATTGTCACCATTTGCACTGTCACCATCAGGACTATTACCGTGAGTGCTATCACCGTGAGATCTCTCACCATGGTCACTGTCACCATGGCACCTTGCACAATGCGTCCTGTCAACATGAGTGCTGTCACCATTGGCACTATCACCGTGAGCATTCTCACTGTGGTCAGAGTCAACATGGGCTCTGTCACCATGAGCACTGTCACCATAGGCAATGTCACCGTGGTCAGTGTCACCAAGAGCAATGTCTCCATGGGCACTCCTACAGTGGGCACTGTCACTGTGCGAAATGTCACCATGGTTACTGCCACTATGAGCAGTGTCTCTGTGAGTACTGTCAGCATGGATTTTTAACGTGAGCACTGTCACCATGAGCCCTGTCACCATTTTTCAGTGCCACCATGTGCACTACCACCATGTGCACTCTCACCATGGGCACTATCACCGATAACACTGTCACCATAAGTACTGTCTGCATGGGCACTGTCACCAAGGGCACGGCCAACATGTGACCTGTAACCATTGTCAGTGTCACTGTGAGAAGTGTCACCATGGGAATTAACAACATAGGCACTCTCATCATGAGCACTGTCACCATGAGCACTGACATCACGAGCACTGTCACCCAGGGCAGTGCCACCATGAGCACTGTCACCATAACGGTTGCTATGAGAATTGTAACCATGGGCAATTTCTCAATGAGTAATGTCACCATGTGTATTTTCACCTTGGGCACTCTCAAAGTAAACAGTATTACCATGAGCACTTTCACTGTGAACACTGTCACCATGGGCACTGGCACAATGTGGTGTGTCACCATGAGCCATGTCACCATGGGAAATGTCACCGTGAGAAGTGTCACCATAGGCAATGTCACCATGGGTAATGTCACCATGGGAACTGCCATTTTGAGCACTGTCACCATGGGTACTACAACCATGAGTACTGTCACCATGAGTAATTTAACCATTGGCAGTATGACCATGTGCACTGTCACCATGGGCACTATCACCATGACAACTCTCAGCGTGAGCACTGTCACTGTTGGAAATGGCATTGTGTGCAATTCCACCATGGGCAATGTCACCATGGACATTATCGCTGTGAGCACTGTCAATATGAGCACGTCAACATGAGCCCTGTCACCATGGGCAATGTCACTGTGAGAAGTGTCTACTATAGGCAATGTCACGGTGGGCACTGTCACCATGGTCACTGCCACCACTGTCACTGTCATTTTGAGCACTGTCACCATGGGTAATGCAACCATGAGCGCTGTCACCATGAGCACTGTCACCATTGCAAGTATCACCATGTGCACTGTCACCATGGGCACTATCACAATGAGAACTGTCAGCATGGGCACTGTCACTCTTGGCAATGTCACCATGGGCACTATCACTGTGAGCACTGTCAACATGAGCACGTCACCATGGGCACTGTCAACATGGGTACTATCTCGAAGGTCAATGTCACCATGAGCATTGTCAGGAAGGGCAATTTCACCGTGAACACTGTCACCAAAGGCACTATCACCATGAGAAATGTCACTGTGGGCCGTGTCACCAGGGGCACTATCACCATGGTTAATGTTATCATTGGCACTTTCCCCGTGAGCACTGTCACCCTGGGCAGTGTCATCATAGGCACGGTCACCGTGAGCACTATCTCCATGAGCACAGCCACTGTGAACACCATCACCATAATCACTGGCCTCATCGGTACTGTCACCATGAGCACTGCCACAATGAGCACTGTCAGCATGGGCACATCCCCCATGAGCACTGTCACTATGAGAACTGCTAGCATGGGTATTTTCACCATGTGTACTGTCACCCTGTGTATTGTCACCATTTGCACTGTCACCATGAGGACTATTACCGTGAGCGCTATCACCGTGAGAACTCTCACAATGGTCCCTGTCACCATGACACCTTGCACAAAGGGGGCTGTCAACATGAGTGCTGGCACCATTGGCACTATCACTGTGAGCATTCTCACTGTGGTCAGTGTCACCATGGGCACTGTCACCATGAGCACTGTCACCATAGGCAATGTCACCATGGTCAGTGTCACCATGAGCACTGTCAACATGGGCACTCATACAGTGGGCACTGTCACTGTGAGCACTGTCACCTTGGGTACTGCCACCATGAGCGCTGTCACCATGAGCACTGTCACCATTGCGAGTATCACAATGTGCACTGTCACCATGGGCACTGGCACAATGTCGTGTGTCACCTTGAGCAATGTCACCATGGGAAATGTCACCGTGAGATGTGTCACCATAGGCAATGTCACCATGGGCAATGTCACCATGGGAAATGCCATTTTGCACACTGTCACCATGGGTACTGCAACCATGAGTACTGTCACCATTGGCAGTATGACCATGTGCACTGTCACCATGGGCACTATCACCATGACAACTCTCAGCGTGAGCACTGTCACGGTGGGAACAGGCATTGTGTGCAATTCCACCATGGGCAATGTCACCATGGGCACTATCACTGTGAGCACTGTCAATATAAGCACGTCAACATGAGCCCTGTCACCATTGGCAATGTCACCGTGAGAAGTGTCACTATAGGCGATGTCACCGTGGGCACTGTCACCATGGTCACTGCCACCACTGTCACTGTCATTTTGAGCACTGTCACCATGGGTATTGCAACCATGAGCACTATCACCATTGCGATTATCACCATGTGTACTGTCACCATGGGCACTATCACAATGAGAACTGTCAGCGTGGGCACTGTCACTGTTGGCAAGGGCACCGTGGGCACTTCCACCATGGGCAATGTCACCATGGGCACTATCACTGTGAGCACTGTCAACATGAGCACGTCACCATGGGCACTGTCAACATGGGTACTATCTCGAAGGGCAATGTCACCATGAGCATTGTCAGGAAGGGTAATTTCACCATGAGCACTGTCACCAAAGGCACTATCACCATGAGCAATGTCACTGTGGGCCGTGTCACCAGGGGCACTATCACCATGGTTAATGTTATCATTGGCACTTTCCCCGTGAGCACTGTCACCCTGGGCACTGTCATCATGGGCACGGTCACCGTGAGCACTATCTCCATGAGCACAGTCACTGTGAACACCATCACCATAATCACTGGCCTCATCGGTACTGTCACCATGAGCACTGCCACAATGAGCACTGTCAGCATGGGCACTTCCCCCATGAGCACTGTCACTATGAGAACTGCTAGCATGGGTATTTTCACCATGAGTACTGTCACCCTCTGTATTGTCACCATTTGCACTGTCACCATCAGGACTATTACCGTGAGTGCTATCACCGTGAGATCTCTCACCATGGTCACTGTCACCATGGCACCTTGCACAATGCGTGCTGTCAACATGAGTGCTGTCACCATTGGCACTATCACCGTGAGCATTCTCACTGTGGTCAGAGTCAACATGGGCTCTGTCACCATGAGCACTGTCACCATAGGCAATGTCACCGTGGTCAGTGTCACCATGAGCAATGTCTCCATGGGCACTCCTACAGTGGGCACTGTCACTGTGCGAACTGTCACCATGGTTACTGCCACTATGAGCAGTGTCTCTGTGAGTACTGTCAGCATGGGTTTTTACCGTGAGCACTGTCACCATGAGCCCTGTCACCATTTTTCAGTGCCACCATGTGCACTACCACCATGTGCACTCTCACCATGGGCACTATCACCGATAACACTGTCACCATAAGTACTGTCTGCATGGGCACTGTCACCAAGGGCACGGCCAACATGTGACCTGTAACCATTGTCAGTGTCACTGTGAGAAGTGTCACCATGGGAATTAACAACATAGGCACTCTCATCATGAGCACTGTCACCATGAGCACTGACACCACGAGCACTGTCACCCAGGGCAGTGCCACCATGAGCACTGTCACCATAACTGTTGCTATGAGAATTGTAACCATGGGCAATTTCTCAATGAGTAATGTCACCATGTGTATTTTCACCTTGGGCACTCTCAAAGTAAACAGTATTACCATGAGCACTTTCACTGTGAACACTGTCACCATGGGCACTGGCACAATGTGGTGTGTCACCATGAGCCATGTCACCATGGGAAATGTCACCGTGAGAAGTGTCACCATAGGCAATGTCACCATGGGCAATGTCACCATGGGAACTGCCATTTTGAGCACTGTCACCATGGGTACTACAACCATGAGTACTGTCACCATGAGTAATTTAACCATTGGCAGTATGACCATGTGCACTGTCACCATGGGCACTATCACCATGACAACTCTCAGCGTGAGCACTCTCACTGTTGGAAATGGCATTGTGTGCAATTCCACCATGGGCAATGTCACCATGGACATTATCGCTGTGAGCACTGTCAATATGAGCACGTCAACATGAGCCCTGTCACCATGGGCAATGTCACTGTGAGAAGTGTCACTATAGGCAATGTCACCGTGGGCACCGTCACCATGGTCACTGCCACCACTGTCACTGTCATTTTGAGCACTGTCACCATGGGTACTGCAACCATGAGCGCTGTCACCATGAGAAGTGTCACCATTGCAAGTATCACCATGTGCACTGTCACCATGGGCACAATCACAATGAGAACTGTCAGCATGGGCACTGTCACTCTTGGCAATGTCACCATGGGCACTATCACTGTGAGCACTGTCAACATGAGCACGTCACCATGGGCACTGTCAACATGGGTACTATCTCGAAGGGCAATGTCACCATGAGCATTGTCAGGAAGGGCAATTTCACCATGAACACTGTCACCAAAGGCACTATCACCATGAGCAATGTCACTGTGGGCCGTGTCACCAGGGGCACTATCACCATGGTTAATGTTATCATTGGCACTTTCCCCGTGAGCACTGTCACCCTGGGCACTGTCATCATAGGCACGGTCACCGTGAGCACTATCTCCATGAGCACAGCCACTGTGAACACCATCACCATAATCACTGGCCTCATCGGTACTGTCACCATGAGCACTGCCACAATGAGCACTGTCAGCATGGGCACATCCCCCATGAGCACTGTCACTATGAGAACTGCTAGCATGGGTATTTTCACCATGTGTACTGTCACCCTGTGTATTGTCACCATTTGCACTGTCACCATGAGGACTATTACCGTGAGCGCTATCACCGTGAGAACTCTCACAATGGTCCCTGTCACCATGACACCTTGCACAAAGGGGGCTGTCAACATGAGTGCTGGCACCATTGGCACTATCACTGTGAGCATTCTCACTGTGGTCAGTGTCACCATGGGCACTGTCACCATGAGCACTGTCACCATAGGCAATGTCACCATGGTCAGTGTCACCATGAGCACTGTCAACATGGGCACTCATACAGTGGGCACTGTCACTGTGAGCACTGTCACCTTGGGTACTGCCACCATGAGCGCTGTCACCATGAGCACTGTCACCATTGCGAGTATCACAATGTGCACTGTCACCATGGGCACTGGCACAATGTCGTGTGTCACCTTGAGCAATGTCACCATGGGAAATGTCACCGAGAGATGTGTCACCACAGGCAATGTCACCATGGGCAATGTCACCATGGGAAATGCCATTTTGCACACTGTCACCATGGGTACTGCAACCATGAGTACTGTCACCATTGGCAGTATGACCATGTGCACTGTCACCATGGGCACTATCACCATAACAACTCTCAGCGTGAGCACTGTCACTGTGGGAACAGGCATTGTGTGCAATTCCACCATGGGCAATGTCACCATGGGCACTATCACTGTGAGCACTGTCAATATAAGCACATCAACATGAGCCCTGTCACCATTGGCAATGTCACCGTGAGAAGTGTCACTATAGGCGATGTCACCGTGGGCACTGTCACCATGGTCACTGCCACCAGTGTCACTGTCATTTTGAGCACTGTCACCATGGGTATTGCAACCATGAGCACTGTCACCATTGCGATTATCACCATGTGTACTGTCACCATGGGCACTATCACAATGAGAACTGTCAGCGTGGGAACTGTCACTGTTGGCAAGGGCACCGTGGGCACTTCCACCATGGGCAATGTCACCATGGGCACTATCACTGTGAGCACTGTCAACATGAGCACGTCACCATGGGCACTGTCAACATGGGTACTATCTCGAAGGGCAATGTCACCATGAGCATTGTCAAGAAGGGCAATTTCACCATGAGCACTGTCACCAAAGGCACTATCACCATGAGCAATGTCACTGTGGGCCGTGTCACCAGGGGCACTATCACCATGGTTAATGTTATCATTGGCACTTTCCCCGTGAGCACTGTCACCCTGGGCACTGTCATCATGGGCACTGTCACCGTGAGCACTATCTCCATGAGCACAGCCACTGGGAACACCATCACCATAATCACTGGCCTCATCGGTACTGTCACCATGAGCACTGCCACAATGAGCACTGTCAGCATGGGCACTTCCCCCATGAGCACTGTCACTATGAGAACTGCTAGCATGGGTATTTTCACCATGAGTACTCTCACCCTCTGTATTGTCACCATTTGCACTGTCACCATCAGGACTATTACCGTGAGTGCTATCACCGTGAGATCTCTCACCATGGTCACTGTCACCATGGCACCTTGCACAATGCGTGCTCTCAACATGAGTGCTGTCACCATTGGCACTATCACCGTGAGCATTCTCACTGTGGTCAGAGTCAACATGGGCTCTGTCACCATGAGCACTGTCACCATAGGCAATGTCACCGTGGTCAGTGTCACCAAGAGCAATGTCTCCATGGGCACTCCTACAGTGGGCACTGTCACTGTGCGAAATGTCACCATGGTTACTGCCACTATGAGCAGTGTCTCTGTGAGTACTGTCAGCATGGATTTTTAACGTGAGCACTGTCACCATGAGCCCTGTCACCATTTTTCAGTGCCACCATGTGCACTACCACCATGTGCACTCTCACCATGGGCACTATCACCGATAACACTGTCACCATAAGTACTGTCTGCATGGGCACTGTCACCAAGGGCACGGCCAACATGTGACCTGTAACCATTGTCAGTGTCACTGTGAGAAGTGTCACCATGGGAATTAACAACATAGGCACTCTCATCATGAGCACTGTCACCATGAGCACTGACATCACGAGCACTGTCACCCAGGGCAGTGCCACCATGAGCACTGTCACCATAACGGTTGCTATGAGAATTGTAACCATGGGCAATTTCTCAATGAGTAATGTCACCATGTGTATTTTCACCTTGGGCACTCTCAAAGTAAACAGTATTACCATGAGCACTTTCACTGTGAACACTGTCACCATGGGCACTGGCACAATGTGGTGTGTCACCATGAGCCATGTCACCATGGGAAATGTCACCGTGAGAAGTGTCACCATAGGCAATGTCACCATGGGTAATGTCACCATGGGAACTGCCATTTTGAGCACTGTCACCATGGGTACTACAACCATGAGTACTGTCACCATGAGTAATTTAACCATTGGCAGTATGACCATGTGCACTGTCACCATGGGCACTATCACCATGACAACTCTCAGCGTGAGCACTGTCACTGTTGGAAATGGCATTGTGTGCAATTCCACCATGGGCAATGTCACCATGGACATTATCGCTGTGAGCACTGTCAATATGAGCACGTCAACATGAGCCCTGTCACCATGGGCAATGTCACTGTGAGAAGTGTCTACTATAGGCAATGTCACGGTGGGCACTGTCACCATGGTCACTGCCACCACTGTCACTGTCATTTTGAGCACTGTCACCATGGGTAATGCAACCATGAGCGCTGTCACCATGAGCACTGTCACCATTGCAAGTATCACCATGTGCACTGTCACCATGGGCACTATCACAATGAGAACTGTCAGCATGGGCACTGTCACTCTTGGCAATGTCACCATGGGCACTATCACTGTGAGCACTGTCAACATGAGCACGTCACCATGGGCACTGTCAACATGGGTACTATCTCGAAGGTCAATGTCACCATGAGCATTGTCAGGAAGGGCAATTTCACCGTGAACACTGTCACCAAAGGCACTATCACCATGAGAAATGTCACTGTGGGCCGTGTCACCAGGGGCACTATCACCATGGTTAATGTTATCATTGGCACTTTCCCCGTGAGCACTGTCACCCTGGGCAGTGTCATCATAGGCACGGTCACCGTGAGCACTATCTCCATGAGCACAGCCACTGTGAACACCATCACCATAATCACTGGCCTCATCGGTACTGTCACCATGAGCACTGCCACAATGAGCACTGTCAGCATGGGCACATCCCCCATGAGCACTGTCACTATGAGAACTGCTAGCATGGGTATTTTCACCATGTGTACTGTCACCCTGTGTATTGTCACCATTTGCACTGTCACCATGAGGACTATTACCGTGAGCGCTATCACCGTGAGAACTCTCACAATGGTCCCTGTCACCATGACACCTTGCACAAAGGGGGCTGTCAACATGAGTGCTGGCACCATTGGCACTATCACTGTGAGCATTCTCACTGTGGTCAGTGTCACCATGGGCACTGTCACCATGAGCACTGTCACCATAGGCAATGTCACCATGGTCAGTGTCACCATGAGCACTGTCAACATGGGCACTCATACAGTGGGCACTGTCACTGTGAGCACTGTCACCTTGGGTACTGCCACCATGAGCGCTGTCACCATGAGCACTGTCACCATTGCGAGTATCACAATGTGCACTGTCACCATGGGCACTGGCACAATGTCGTGTGTCACCTTGAGCAATGTCACCATGGGAAATGTCACCGTGAGATGTGTCACCATAGGCAATGTCACCATGGGCAATGTCACCATGGGAAATGCCATTTTGCACACTGTCACCATGGGTACTGCAACCATGAGTACTGTCACCATTGGCAGTATGACCATGTGCACTGTCACCATGGGCACTATCACCATGACAACTCTCAGCGTGAGCACTGTCACGGTGGGAACAGGCATTGTGTGCAATTCCACCATGGGCAATGTCACCATGGGCACTATCACTGTGAGCACTGTCAATATAAGCACGTCAACATGAGCCCTGTCACCATTGGCAATGTCACCGTGAGAAGTGTCACTATAGGCGATGTCACCGTGGGCACTGTCACCATGGTCACTGCCACCACTGTCACTGTCATTTTGAGCACTGTCACCATGGGTATTGCAACCATGAGCACTATCACCATTGCGATTATCACCATGTGTACTGTCACCATGGGCACTATCACAATGAGAACTGTCAGCGTGGGCACTGTCACTGTTGGCAAGGGCACCGTGGGCACTTCCACCATGGGCAATGTCACCATGGGCACTATCACTGTGAGCACTGTCAACATGAGCACGTCACCATGGGCACTGTCAACATGGGTACTATCTCGAAGGGCAATGTCACCATGAGCATTGTCAGGAAGGGTAATTTCACCATGAGCACTGTCACCAAAGGCACTATCACCATGAGCAATGTCACTGTGGGCCGTGTCACCAGGGGCACTATCACCATGGTTAATGTTATCATTGGCACTTTCCCCGTGAGCACTGTCACCCTGGGCACTGTCATCATGGGCACGGTCACCGTGAGCACTATCTCCATGAGCACAGTCACTGTGAACACCATCACCATAATCACTGGCCTCATCGGTACTGTCACCATGAGCACTGCCACAATGAGCACTGTCAGCATGGGCACTTCCCCCATGAGCACTGTCACTATGAGAACTGCTAGCATGGGTATTTTCACCATGAGTACTGTCACCCTCTGTATTGTCACCATTTGCACTGTCACCATCAGGACTATTACCGTGAGTGCTATCACCGTGAGATCTCTCACCATGGTCACTGTCACCATGGCACCTTGCACAATGCGTGCTGTCAACATGAGTGCTGTCACCATTGGCACTATCACCGTGAGCATTCTCACTGTGGTCAGAGTCAACATGGGCTCTGTCACCATGAGCACTGTCACCATAGGCAATGTCACCGTGGTCAGTGTCACCATGAGCAATGTCTCCATGGGCACTCCTACAGTGGGCACTGTCACTGTGCGAACTGTCACCATGGTTACTGCCACTATGAGCAGTGTCTCTGTGAGTACTGTCAGCATGGGTTTTTACCGTGAGCACTGTCACCATGAGCCCTGTCACCATTTTTCAGTGCCACCATGTGCACTACCACCATGTGCACTCTCACCATGGGCACTATCACCGATAACACTGTCACCATAAGTACTGTCTGCATGGGCACTGTCACCAAGGGCACGGCCAACATGTGACCTGTAACCATTGTCAGTGTCACTGTGAGAAGTGTCACCATGGGAATTAACAACATAGGCACTCTCATCATGAGCACTGTCACCATGAGCACTGACACC
This sequence comes from Mesoplodon mirus, assembly GCF_964341445.2. Lineage (NCBI taxonomy): Eukaryota > Metazoa > Chordata > Mammalia > Artiodactyla > Ziphiidae > Mesoplodon > Mesoplodon mirus. The sequence continues at coordinate 104,802,930 of NC_138976.1, read as the reverse complement.
ACGAGCACTGTCACCCAGGGCAGTGCCACCATGAGCACTGTCACCATAACTGTTGCTATGAGAATTGTAACCATGGGCAATTTCTCAATGAGTAATGTCACCATGTGTATTTTCACCTTGGGCACTCTCAAAGTAAACAGTATTACCATGAGCACTTTCACTGTGAACACTGTCACCATGGGCACTGGCACAATGTGGTGTGTCACCATGAGCCATGTCACCATGGGAAATGTCACCGTGAGAAGTGTCACCATAGGCAATGTCACCATGGGCAATGTCACCATGGGAACTGCCATTTTGAGCACTGTCACCATGGGTACTACAACCATGAGTACTGTCACCATGAGTAATTTAACCATTGGCAGTATGACCATGTGCACTGTCACCATGGGCACTATCACCATGACAACTCTCAGCGTGAGCACTCTCACTGTTGGAAATGGCATTGTGTGCAATTCCACCATGGGCAATGTCACCATGGACATTATCGCTGTGAGCACTGTCAATATGAGCACGTCAACATGAGCCCTGTCACCATGGGCAATGTCACTGTGAGAAGTGTCACTATAGGCAATGTCACCGTGGGCACCGTCACCATGGTCACTGCCACCACTGTCACTGTCATTTTGAGCACTGTCACCATGGGTACTGCAACCATGAGCGCTGTCACCATGAGAAGTGTCACCATTGCAAGTATCACCATGTGCACTGTCACCATGGGCACAATCACAATGAGAACTGTCAGCATGGGCACTGTCACTCTTGGCAATGTCACCATGGGCACTATCACTGTGAGCACTGTCAACATGAGCACGTCACCATGGGCACTGTCAACATGGGTACTATCTCGAAGGGCAATGTCACCATGAGCATTGTCAGGAAGGGCAATTTCACCATGAACACTGTCACCAAAGGCACTATCACCATGAGCAATGTCACTGTGGGCCGTGTCACCAGGGGCACTATCACCATGGTTAATGTTATCATTGGCACTTTCCCCGTGAGCACTGTCACCCTGGGCACTGTCATCATAGGCACGGTCACCGTGAGCACTATCTCCATGAGCACAGCCACTGTGAACACCATCACCATAATCACTGGCCTCATCGGTACTGTCACCATGAGCACTGCCACAATGAGCACTGTCAGCATGGGCACATCCCCCATGAGCACTGTCACTATGAGAACTGCTAGCATGGGTATTTTCACCATGTGTACTGTCACCCTGTGTATTGTCACCATTTGCACTGTCACCATGAGGACTATTACCGTGAGCGCTATCACCGTGAGAACTCTCACAATGGTCCCTGTCACCATGACACCTTGCACAAAGGGGGCTGTCAACATGAGTGCTGGCACCATTGGCACTATCACTGTGAGCATTCTCACTGTGGTCAGTGTCACCATGGGCACTGTCACCATGAGCACTGTCACCATAGGCAATGTCACCATGGTCAGTGTCACCATGAGCACTGTCAACATGGGCACTCATACAGTGGGCACTGTCACTGTGAGCACTGTCACCTTGGGTACTGCCACCATGAGCGCTGTCACCATGAGCACTGTCACCATTGCGAGTATCACAATGTGCACTGTCACCATGGGCACTGGCACAATGTCGTGTGTCACCTTGAGCAATGTCACCATGGGAAATGTCACCGAGAGATGTGTCACCACAGGCAATGTCACCATGGGCAATGTCACCATGGGAAATGCCATTTTGCACACTGTCACCATGGGTACTGCAACCATGAGTACTGTCACCATTGGCAGTATGACCATGTGCACTGTCACCATGGGCACTATCACCATAACAACTCTCAGCGTGAGCACTGTCACTGTGGGAACAGGCATTGTGTGCAATTCCACCATGGGCAATGTCACCATGGGCACTATCACTGTGAGCACTGTCAATATAAGCACATCAACATGAGCCCTGTCACCATTGGCAATGTCACCGTGAGAAGTGTCACTATAGGCGATGTCACCGTGGGCACTGTCACCATGGTCACTGCCACCAGTGTCACTGTCATTTTGAGCACTGTCACCATGGGTATTGCAACCATGAGCACTGTCACCATTGCGATTATCACCATGTGTACTGTCAACATGGGCACTATCACAATGAGAACTGTCAGCGTGGGAACTGTCACTGTTGGCAAGGGCACCGTGGGCACTTCCACCATGGGCAATGTCACCATGGGCACTATCACTGTGAGCACTGTCAACATGAGCACGTCACCATGGGCACTGTCAACATGGGTACTATCTCGAAGGGCAATGTCACCATGAGCATTGTCAAGAAGGGCAATTTCACCATGAGCACTGTCACCAAAGGCACTATCACCATGAGCAATGTCACTGTGGGCCGTGTCACCAGGGGCACTATCACCATGGTTAATGTTATCATTGGCACTTTCCCCGTGAGCACTGTCACCCTGGGCACTGTCATCATGGGCACTGTCACCGTGAGCACTATCTCCATGAGCACAGCCACTGGGAACACCATCACCATAATCACTGGCCTCATCGGTACTGTCACCATGAGCACTGCCACAATGAGCACTGTCAGCATGGGCACTTCCCCCATGAGCACTGTCACTATGAGAACTGCTAGCATGGGTATTTTCACCATGAGTACTGTCACCCTCTGTATTGTCACCATTTGCACTGTCACCATCAGGACTATTACCGTGAGTGCTATCACCGTGAGATCTCTCACCATGGTCACTGTCACCATGGCACCTTGCACAATGCGTGCTCTCAACATGAGTGCTGTCACCATTGGCACTATCACCGTGAGCATTCTCACTGTGGTCAGAGTCAACATGGGCTCTGTCACCATGAGCACTGTCACCATAGGCAATGTCACCGTGGTCAGTGTCACCAAGAGCAATGTCTCCATGGGCACTCCTACAGTGGGCACTGTCACTGTGCGAACTGTCACCATGGTTACTGCCACTATGAGCAGTGTCTCTGTGAGTACTGTCAGCATGGATTTTTAACGTGAGCACTGTCACCATGAGCCCTGTCACCATTTTTCAGTGCCACCATGTGCACTACCACCATGTGCACTCTCACCATGGGCACTATCACCGATAACACTGTCACCATAAGTACTGTCTGCATGGGCACTGTCACCAAGGGCACGGCCAACATGTGACCTGTAACCATTGTCAGTGTCACTGTGAGAAGTGTCACCATGGGAATTAACAACATAGGCACTCTCATCATGAGCACTGTCACCATGAGCACTGACATCACGAGCACTGTCACCCAGGGCAGTGCCACCATGAGCACTGTCACCATAACGGTTGCTATGAGAATTGTAACCATGGGCAATTTCTCAATGAGTAATGTCACCATGTGTATTTTCACCTTGGGCACTCTCAAAGTAAACAGTATTACCATGAGCACTTTCACTGTGAACACTGTCACCATGGGCACTGGCACAATGTGGTGTGTCACCATGAGCCATGTCACCATGGGAAATGTCACCGTGAGAAGTGTCACCATAGGCAATGTCACCATGGGTAATGTCACCATGGGAACTGCCATTTTGAGCACTGTCACCATGGGTACTACAACCATGAGTACTGTCACCATGAGTAATTTAACCATTGGCAGTATGACCATGTGCACTGTCACCATGGGCACTATCACCATGACAACTCTCAGCGTGAGCACTGTCACTGTTGGAAATGGCATTGTGTGCAATTCCACCATGGGCAATGTCACCATGGACATTATCGCTGTGAGCACTGTCAATATGAGCACGTCAACATGAGCCCTGTCACCATGGGCAATGTCACTGTGAGAAGTGTCTACTATAGGCAATGTCACGGTGGGCACTGTCACCATGGTCACTGCCACCACTGTCACTGTCATTTTGAGCACTGTCACCATGGGTAATGCAACCATGAGCGCTGTCACCATGAGCACTGTCACCATTGCAAGTATCACCATGTGCACTGTCACCATGGGCACTATCACAATGAGAACTGTCAGCATGGGCACTGTCACTCTTGGCAATGTCACCATGGGCACTATCACTGTGAGCACTGTCAACATGAGCACGTCACCATGGGCACTGTCAACATGGGTACTATCTCGAAGGTTAATGTCACCATGAGCATTGTCAGGAAGGGCAATTTCACCGTGAACACTGTCACCAAAGGCACTATCACCATGAGAAATGTCACTGTGGGCCGTGTCACCAGGGGCACTATCACCATGGTTAATGTTATCATTGGCACTTTCCCCGTGAGCACTGTCACCCTGGGCAGTGTCATCATAGGCACGGTCACCGTGAGCACTATCTCCATGAGCACAGCCACTGTGAACACCATCACCATAATCACTGGCCTCATCGGTACTGTCACCATGAGCACTGCCACAATGAGCACTGTCAGCATGGGCACATCCCCCATGAGCACTGTCACTATGAGAACTGCTAGCATGGGTATTTTCACCATGTGTACTGTCACCCTGTGTATTGTCACCATTTGCACTGTCACCATGAGGACTATTACCGTGAGCGCTATCACCGTGAGAACTCTCACAATGGTCCCTGTCACCATGACACCTTGCACAAAGGGGGCTGTCAACATGAGTGCTGGCACCATTGGCACTATCACTGTGAGCATTCTCACTGTGGTCAGTGTCACCATGGGCACTGTCACCATGAGCACTGTCACCATAGGCAATGTCACCATGGTCAGTGTCACCATGAGCACTGTCAACATGGGCACTCATACAGTGGGCACTGTCACTGTGAGCACTGTCACCTTGGGTACTGCCACCATGAGCGCTGTCACCATGAGCACTGTCACCATTGCGAGTATCACAATGTGCACTGTCACCATGGGCACTGGCACAATGTCGTGTGTCACCTTGAGCAATGTCACCATGGGAAATGTCACCGTGAGATGTGTCACCATAGGCAATGTCACCATGGGCAATGTCACCATGGGAAATGCCATTTTGCACACTGTCACCATGGGTACTGCAACCATGAGTACTGTCACCATTGGCAGTATGACCATGTGCACTGTCACCATGGGCACTATCACCATGACAACTCTCAGCGTGAGCACTGTCACGGTGGGAACAGGCATTGTGTGCAATTCCACCATGGGCAATGTCACCATGGGCACTATCACTGTGAGCACTGTCAATATAAGCACGTCAACATGAGCCCTGTCACCATTGGCAATGTCACCGTGAGAAGTGTCACTATAGGCGATGTCACCGTGGGCACTGTCACCATGGTCACTGCCACCACTGTCACTGTCATTTTGAGCACTGTCACCATGGGTATTGCAACCATGAGCACTATCACCATTGCGATTATCACCATGTGTACTGTCACCATGGGCACTATCACAATGAGAACTGTCAGCGTGGGCACTGTCACTGTTGGCAAGGGCACCGTGGGCACTTCCACCATGGGCAATGTCACCATGGGCACTATCACTGTGAGCACTGTCAACATGAGCACGTCACCATGGGCACTGTCAACATGGGTACTATCTCGAAGGGCAATGTCACCATGAGCATTGTCAGGAAGGGTAATTTCACCATGAGCACTGTCACCAAAGGCACTATCACCATGAGCAATGTCACTGTGGGCCGTGTCACCAGGGGCACTATCACCATGGTTAATGTTATCATTGGCACTTTCCCCGTGAGCACTGTCACCCTGGGCACTGTCATCATGGGCACGGTCACCGTGAGCACTATCTCCATGAGCACAGTCACTGTGAACACCATCACCATAATCACTGGCCTCATCGGTACTGTCACCATGAGCACTGCCACAATGAGCACTGTCAGCATGGGCACTTCCCCCATGAGCACTGTCACTATGAGAACTGCTAGCATGGGTATTTTCACCATGAGTACTGTCACCCTCTGTATTGTCACCATTTGCACTGTCACCATCAGGACTATTACCGTGAGTGCTATCACCGTGAGATCTCTCACCATGGTCACTGTCACCATGGCACCTTGCACAATGCGTGCTGTCAACATGAGTGCTGTCACCATTGGCACTATCACCGTGAGCATTCTCACTGTGGTCAGAGTCAACATGGGCTCTGTCACCATGAGCACTGTCACCATAGGCAATGTCACCGTGGTCAGTGTCACCATGAGCAATGTCTCCATGGGCACTCCTACAGTGCGCACTGTCACTGTGCGAACTGTCACCATGGTTACTGCCACTATGAGCAGTGTCTCTGTGAGTACTGTCAGCATGGGTTTTTACCGTGAGCACTGTCACCATGAGCCCTGTCACCATTTTTCAGTGCCACCATGTGCACTACCACCATGTGCACTCTCACCATGGGCACTATCACCGATAACACTGTCACCATAAGTACTGTCTGCATGGGCACTGTCACCAAGGGCACGGCCAACATGTGACCTGTAACCATTGTCAGTGTCACTGTGAGAAGTGTCACCATGGGAATTAACAACATAGGCACTCTCATCATGAGCACTGTCACCATGAGCACTGACACCACGAGCACTGTCACCCAGGGCAGTGCCACCGTGAGCACTGTCACCATAACTGTTGCTATGAGAATTGTAACCATGGGCAATTTCTCAATGAGTAATGTCACCATGTGTATTTTCACCTTGGGCACTCTCAAAGTAAACAGTATTACCATGAGCACTTTCACTGTGAACACTGTCACCATGGGCACTGGCACAATGTGGTGTGTCACCATGAGCCATGTCACCATGGGAAATGTCACCGTGAGAAGTGTCACCATAGGCAATGTCACCATGGGCAATGTCACCATGGGAACTGCCATTTTGAGCACTGTCACCATGGGTACTACAACCATGAGTACTGTCACAATGAGTAATTTAACCATTGGCAGTATGACCATGTGCACTGTCACCATGGGCCCTATCACCATGACAACTCTCAGCGTGAGCACTGTCACTGTTGGAAATGGCATTGTGTGCAATTCCACCATGGGCAATGTCACCATGGACATTATCGCTGTGAGCACTGTCAATATGAGCACGTCAAAATGAGCCTTGTCACCATGGGCAATGTCACTGTGAGAAGTGTCACTATAGACAATGTCACCGTGGGCACTGTCACCATGGTCACTGCCACCACTGTCACTGTCATTTTGAGCACTGTCACCATGGGTACTGCAACCATGAGCGCTGTCACCATGAGCACTGTCACCATTGCAAGTATCACCATGTGCACTGTCACCATGGGCACTATCACAATGAGAACTGTCAGCATGGGCACTGTCACTCTTGGCAATGTCACCATGGGCACTATCACTGTGAGCACTGTCAACATGAGCACGTCACCATGGGCACTGTCAACATGGGTACTATCTCGAAGGGCAATGTCACCATGAGCATTGTCAGGATGGGTAACTTCACCGTGAGCACTGTCACCAATGGCACTATCACCATGAGCAATGTCACTGTGGGCCGTGTCACCAGGGGCACTATCACCATGGTTAATGTTATCATTGGCAATTTCCCCGTGAGCACTGTCACCCTGGGCCCTGTCATCATGGGCACGGTCACCGTGAGCACTATCTCCATGAGCACAGCCACTGGGAACACCATCACCATAATCACTGGCCTCATCGGTACTGTCACCATGAGCACTGCCACAATGAGCACTGTCAGCATGGGCACTTCCCCCATGAGCACTGTCACTATGAGAACTGCTAGCATGGGTATTTTCACCATGAGTACTGTCACCCTCTGTATTGTCACCATTTGCACTGTCACCATCAGGACTATTACCGTGAGTGCTATCACCGTGAGATCTCTCACCATGGTCACTGTCACCATGGCACCTTGCACAATGCGTGCTGTCAACATGAGTGCTGTCACCATTGGCACTATCACCGTGAGCATTCTCACTGTGGTCAGAGTCAACATGGGCTCTGTCACCATGAGCACTGTCACCATAGGCAATGTCACCGTGGTCAGTGTCACCATGAGCAATGTCTCCATGGGCACTCCTACAGTGGGCACTGTCACTGTGCGAACTGTCACCATGGTTACTGCCACTATGAGCAGTGTCTCTGTGAGTACTGTCAGCATGGGTTTTTACCGTGAGCACTGTCACCATGAGCCCTGTCACCATTTTTCAGTGCCACCATGTGCACTACCACCATGTGCACTCTCACCATGGGCACTATCACCGATAACACTGTCACCATAAGTACTGCCTGCATGGGCACTGTCACCAAGGGCACGGCCAACATGTGACCTGTAACCATTGTCAGTGTCACTGTGAGAAGTGTCACCATGGGAATTAACAACATAGGCACTCTCATCATGAGCACTGTCACCATGAGCACTGACACCACGAGCACTGTCACCCAGGGCAGTGCCACCGTGAGCACTGTCACCATAACTGTTGCTATGAGAATTGTAACCATGGGCAATTTCTCAATGAGTAATGTCACCATGTGTATTTTCACCTTGGGCACTCTCAAAGTAAACAGTATTACCATGAGCACTTTCACTGTGAACACTGTCACCATGGGCACTGGCACAATGTGGTGTGTCACCATGAGCCATGTCACCATGGGAAATGTCACCGTGAGAAGTGTCACCATAGGCAATGTCACCATGGGCAATGTCACCATGGGAACTGCCATTTTGAGCACTGTCACCATGGGTACTGCAACCATGAGTACTGTCACCATGAGTAATTTAACCATTGGCAGTATGACCATGTGCACTGTCACCATGGGCACTATCACCATGACAACTCTCAGCGTGAGCACTGTCACTGTTGGAAATGGCATTGTGTGCAATTCCACCATGGGCAATGTCACCATGGACATTATCGCTGTGAGCACTGTCAATATGAGCACGTCAGCATGAGCCCTGTCACCATGGGCAATGTCACTGTGAGAAGTGTCACTATAGGCAATGTCACCGTGGGCACTGTCACCATGGTCACTGCCACCACTGTCACTGTCATTTTGAGCACTGTCACCATGGGTACTGCAACCATGAGCGCTGTCACCATGAGAAGTGTCACCATTGCAAGTATCACCATGTGCACTGTCACAATGGGCACTATCACAATGAGAACTGTCAGCATGGGCACTGTCACTCTTGGCAATGTCACCATGGGCACTATCACTGTGAGCACTGTCAACATGAGCACGTCACCATGGGCACTGTCAACATGGGTACTATCTCGAAGGGCAATGTCACCATGAGCATTGTCAGGAAGGGCAATTTCACCATGAACACTGTCACCAAAGGCACTATCACCATGAGCAATGTCACTGTGGGCCGTGTCACCAGGGGCACTATCACCATGGTTAATGTTATCATTGGCACTTTCCCCGTGAGCACTGTCACCCTGGGCACTGTCATCATAGGCACGGTCACCGTGAGCACTATCTCCATGAGCACAGCCACTGTGAACACCATCACCATAATCACTGGCCTCATCGGTACTGTCACCATGAGCACTGCCACAATGAGCACTGTCAGCATGGGCACATCCCCCATGAGCACTGTCACTATGAGAACTGCTAGCATGGGTATTTTCACCATGTGTACTGTCACCCTGTGTATTGTCACCATTTGCACTGTCACCATGAGGACTATTACCGTGAGCGCTATCACCGTGAGAACTGTCACAATGGTCCCTGTCACCATGACACCTTGCACAAAGGGGGCTGTCAACATGAGTGCTGGCACCATTGGCACTATCACTGTGAGCATTCTCACTGTGGTCAGTGTCACCATGGGCACTGTCACCATGAGCACTGTCACCATAGGCAATGTCACCATGGTCAGTGTCACCATGAGCACTGTCAACATGGGCACTCATACAGTGGGCACTGTCACTGTGAGCACTGTCACCTTGGGTACTGCCACCATGAGCGCTGTCACCATGAGCACTGTCACCATTGCGAGTATCACAATGTGCACTGTCACCATGGGCACTGGCACAATGTCGTGTGTCACCTTGAGCAATGTCACCATGGGAAATGTCACCATGAGATGTGTCACCATAGACAATGTCACCATGGGCAATGTCACAATGGGAAATGCCATTTTGCACACTGTCACCATGGGTACTGCAACCATGAGTACTGTCACCATTGGCAGTATGACCATGTGCACTGTCACCATGGGTTCTATCACCATAACAACTCTCAGCGTGAGCACTGTCACTGTGGGAACAGGCATTGTGTGCAATTCCACCATGGGCAATGTCACCATGGGCACTATCACTGTGAGCACTGTCAATATAAGCACGTCAACATGAGCCCTGTCACCATTGGCAATGTCACCGTGAGAAGTGTCACTATAGGCGATGTCACCGTGGGCACTGTCACCATGGTCACTGCCACCAGTGTCACTGTCATTTTGAGCACTGTCACCATGGGTATTGCAACCATGAGCACTGTCACCATTGCGATTATCACCATGTGTACTGTCAACATGGGCACTATCACAATGAGAACTGTCAGCGTGGGAACTGTCACTGTTGGCAAGGGCACCGTGGGCACTTCCACCATGGGCAATGTCACCATGGGCACTATCACTGTGAGCACTGTCAACATGAGCACGTCACCATGGGCACTGTCAACATGGGTACTATCTCGAAGGGCAATGTCACCATGAGCATTGTCAAGAAGGGCAATTTCACCATGAGCACTGTCACCAAAGGCACTATCACCATGAGCAATGTCACTGTGGGCCGTGTCACCAGGGGCACTATCACCATGGTTAATGTTATCATTGGCACTTTCCCCGTGAGCACTGTCACCCTGGGCACTGTCATCATGGGCACTGTCACCGTGAGCACTATCTCCATGAGCACAGCCACTGGGAACACCATCACCATAATCACTGGCCTCATCGGTACTGTCACCATGAGCACTGCCACAATGAGCACTGTCAGCATGGGCACTTCCCCCATGAGCACTGTCACTATGAGAACTGCTAGCATGGGTATTTTCACCATGAGTACTGTCACCCTCTGTATTGTCACCATTTGCACTGTCACCATCAGGACTATTACCGTGAGTGCTATCACCGTGAGATCTCTCACCATGGTCACTGTCACCATGGCACCTTGCACAATGCGTGCTGTCAACATGAGTGCTGTCACCATTGGCACTATCACCGTGAGCATTCTCACTGTGGTCAGAGTCAACATGGGCTCTGTCACCATGAGCACTGTCACCATAGGCAATGTCACCGTGGTCAGTGTCACCATGAGCAATGTCTCCATGGGCACTCCTACAGTGGGCACTGTCACTGTGCGAACTGTCACCATGGTTACTGCCACTATGAGCAGTGTCTCTGTGAGTACTGTCAGCATGGGTTTTTACCGTGAGCACTGTCACCATGAGCCCTGTCACCATTTTTCAGTGCCACCATGTGCACTACCACCATGTGCACTCTCACCATGGGCACTATCACCGATAACACTGTCACCATAAGTACTGCCTGCATGGGCACTGTCACCAAGGGCACGGCCAACATGTGACCTGTAACCATTGTCAGTGTCACTGTGAGAAGTGTCACCATGGGAATTAACAACATAGGCACTCTCATCATGAGCACTGTCACCATGAGCACTGACACCACGAGCACTGTCACCCAGGGCAGTGCCACCGTGAGCACTGTCACCATAACTGTTGCTATGAGAATTGTAACCATGGGCAATTTCTCAATGAGTAATGTCACCATGTGTATTTTCACCTTGGGCACTCTCAAAGTAAACAGTATTACCATGAGCACTTTCACTGTGAACACTGTCACCATGGGCACTGGCACAATGTGGTGTGTCACCATGAGCCATGTCACCATGGGAAATGTCACCGTGAGAAGTGTCACCATAGGCAATGTCACCATGGGCAATGTCACCATGGGAACTGCCATTTTGAGCACTGTCACCATGGGTACTGCAACCATGAGTACTGTCACCATGAGTAATTTAACCATTGGCAGTATGACCATGTGCACTGTCACCATGGGCACTATCACCATGACAACTCTCAGCGTGAGCACTGTCACTGTTGGAAATGGCATTGTGTGCAATTCCACCATGGGCAATGTCACCATGGACATTATCGCTGTGAGCACTGTCAATATGAGCACGTCAGCATGAGCCCTGTCACCATGGGCAATGTCACTGTGAGAAGTGTCACTATAGGCAATGTCACCGTGGGCACTGTCACCATGGTCACTGCCACCACTGTCACTGTCATTTTGAGCACTGTCACCATGGGTACTGCAACCATGAGCGCTGTCACCATGAGAAGTGTCACCATTGCAAGTATCACCATGTGCACTGTCACAATGGGCACTATCACAATGAGAACTGTCAGCATGGGCACTGTCACTCTTGGCAATGTCACCATGGGCACTATCACTGTGAGCACTGTCAACATGAGCACGTCACCATGGGCACTGTCAACATGGGTACTATCTCGAAGGGCAATGTCACCATGAGCATTGTCAGGAAGGGCAATTTCACCATGAACACTGTCACCAAAGGCACTATCACCATGAGCAATGTCACTGTGGGCCGTGTCACCAGGGGCACTATCACCATGGTTAATGTTATCATTGGCACTTTCCCCGTGAGCACTGTCACCCTGGGCACTGTCATCATAGGCACGGTCACCGTGAGCACTATCTCCATGAGCACAGCCACTGTGAACACCATCACCATAATCACTGGCCTCATCGGTACTGTCACCATGAGCACTGCCACAATGAGCACTGTCAGCATGGGCACATCCCCCATGAGCACTGTCACTATGAGAACTGCTAGCATGGGTATTTTCACCATGTGTACTGTCACCCTGTGTATTGTCACCATTTGCACTGTCACCATGAGGACTATTACCGTGAGCGCTATCACCGTGAGAACTCTCACAATGGTCCCTGTCACCATGACACCTTGCACAAAGGGGGCTGTCAACATGAGTGCTGGCACCATTGGCACTATCACTGTGAGCATTCTCACTGTGGTCAGTGTCACCATGGGCACTGTCACCATGAGCACTGTCACCATAGGCAATGTCACCATGGTCAGTGTCACCATGAGCACTGTCAACATGGGCACTCATACAGTGGGCACTGTCACTGTGAGCACTGTCACCTTGGGTACTGCCACCATGAGCGCTGTCACCATGAGCACTGTCACCATTGCGAGTATCACAATGTGCACTGTCACCATGGGCACTGGCACAATGTCGTGTGTCACCTTGAGCAATGTCACCATGGGAAATGTCACCATGAGATGTGTCACCATAGACAATGTCACCATGGGCAATGTCACAATGGGAAATGCCATTTTGCACACTGTCACCATGGGTACTGCAACCATGAGTACTGTCACCATTGGCAGTATGACCATGTGCACTGTCACCATGGGCACTATCACCATAACAACTCTCAGCGTGAGCACTGTCACTGTGGGAACAGGCATTGTGTGCAATTCCACCATGGGCAATGTCACCATGGGCACTATCACTGTGAGCACTGTCAATATAAGCACGTCAACATGAGCCCTGTCACCATTGGCAATGTCACCGTGAGAAGTGTCACTATAGGCGATGTCACCGTGGGCACTGTCACCATGGTCACTGCCACCAGTGTCACTGTCATTTTGAGCACTGTCACCATGGGTATTGCAACCATGAGCACTGTCACCATTGCGATTATCACCATGTGTACTGTCAACATGGGCACTATCACAATGAGAACTGTCAGCGTGGGAACTGTCACTGTTGGCAAGGGCACCGTGGGCACTTCCACCATGGGCAATGTCACCATGGGCACTATCACTGTGAGCACTGTCAACATGAGCACGTCACCATGGGCACTGTCAACATGGGTACTATCTCGAAGGGCAATGTCACCATGAGCATTGTCAAGAAGGGCAATTTCACCATGAGCACTGTCACCAAAGGCACTATCACCATGAGCAATGTCACTGTGGGCCGTGTCACCAGGGGCACTATCACCATGGTTAATGTTATCATTGGCACTTTCCCCGTGAGCACTGTCACCCTGGGCACTGTCATCATGGGCACTGTCACCGTGAGCACTATCTCCATGAGCACAGCCACTGGGAACACCATCACCATAATCACTGGCCTCATCGGTACTGTCACCATGAGCACTGCCACAATGAGCACTGTCAGCATGGGCACTTCCCCCATGAGCACTGTCACTATGAGAACTGCTAGCATGGGTATTTTCACCATGAGTACTGTCACCCTCTGTATTGTCACCATTTGCACTGTCACCATCAGGACTATTACCGTGAGTGCTATCACCGTGAGATCTCTCACCATGGTCACTGTCACCATGGCACCTTGCACAATGCGTGCTGTCAACATGAGTGCTGTCACCATTGGCACTATCACCGTGAGCATTCTCACTGTGGTCAGAGTCAACATGGGCTCTGTCACCATGAGCACTGTCACCATAGGCAATATCACCGTGGTCAGTGTCACCGTGAGCAATGTCTCCATGGGCACTCCTACAGTGGGCACTGTCACTGTGCGAACTGTCACCATGGTTACTGCCACTATGAGCAGTGTCTCTGTGAGTACTGTCAGCATGGGTTTTTACCGTGAGCACTGTCACCATGAGCCCTGTCACCATTTTTCAGTGCCACCATGTGCACTACCACCATGTGCACTCTCACCATGGGCACTATCACCGATAACACTGTCACCATAAGTACTGTCTGCATGGGCACTGTCACCAAGGGCACGGCCAACATGTGACCTGTAACCATTGTCAGTGTCACTGTGAGAAGTGTCACCATGGGAATTAACAACATAGGCACTCTCATCATGAGCACTGTCACCATGAGCACTGACACCACGAGCACTGTCACCCAGGGCAGTGCCACCGTGAGCACTGTCACCATAACTGTTGCTATGAGAATTGTAACCATGGGCAATTTCTCAATGAGTAATGTCACCATGTGTATTTTCACCTTGGGCACTCTCAAAGTAAACAGTATTACCATGAGCACTTTCACTGTGAACACTGTCACCATGGGCACTGGCACAATGTGGTGTGTCACCATGAGCCATGTCACCATGGGAAATGTCACCGTGAGAAGTGTCACCATAGGCAATGTCACCATGGGCAATGTCACCATGGGAACTGCCATTTTGAGCACTGTCACCATGGGTACTGCAACCATGAGTACTGTCAACATGAGTAATTTAACCATTGGCAGTATGACCATGTGCACTGTCACCATGGGCACTATCACCATGACAACTCTCAGCGTGAGCACTGTCACTGTTGGAAATGGCATTGTGTGCAATTCCACCATGGGCAATGTCACCATGGACATTATCGCTGTGAGCACTGTCAATATGAGCACGTCAACATGAGCCCTGTCACCATGGGCAATGTCACTGTGAGAAGTGTCACTATAGGCAATGTCACCGTGGGCACTGTCACCATGGTCACTGCCACCACTGTCACTGTCATTTTGAGCACTGTCACCATGGGTACTGCAACCATGAGCGCTGTCACCATGAGCACTGTCACCATTGCAAGTATCACCATGTGCACTGTCACCATGGGCACTATCACAATGAGAACTGTCAGCATGGGCACTGTCACTCTTGGCAATGTCACCATGGGCACTATCACTTTGAGCACTGTCAACATGAGCACGTCACCATGGGCACTGTCAACATGGGTACTATCTCGAAGGGCAATGTCACCATGAGCATTGTCAGGAAGGGCAATTTCACCATGAACACTGTCACCAAAGGCACTATCACCATGAGCAATGTCACTGTGGGCCGTGTCACCAGGGGCACTATCACCATGGTTAATGTTATCATTGGCACTTTCCCCGTGAGCACTGTCACCCTGGGCACTGTCATCATGGGCACTGTCACCGTGAGCACTATCTCCATGAGCACAGCCACTGGGAACACCATCACCATAATCACTGGCCTCATCGGTACTGTCACCATGAGCACTGCCACAATGAGCACTGTCAGCATGGGCACTTCCCCCATGAGCACTGTCACTATGAGAACTGCTAGCATGGGTATTTTCACCATGTGTACTGTCACCCTCTGTATTGTCACCATTTGCACTGTCACCATCAGGACTATTACCGTGAGTGCTATCACCGTGAGATCTCTCACCATGGTCACTGTCACCATGGCACCTTGCACAATGCGTGCTGTCAACATGAGTGCTGTCACCATTGGCACTATCACCGTGAGCATTCTCACTGTGGTCAGAGTCAACATGGGCTCTGTCACCATGAGCACTGTCACCATAGGCAATGTCACCGTGGTCAGTGTCACCAAGAGCAATGTCTCCATGGGCACTCCTACAGTGGGCACTGTCACTGTGCGAAATGTCACCATGGTTACTGCCACTATGAGCAGTGTCTCTGTGAGTACTGTCAGCATGGATTTTTAACGTGAGCACTGTCACCATGAGCCCTGTCACCATTTTTCAGTGCCACCATGTGCACTACCACCATGTGCACTCTCACCATGGGCACTATCACCGATAACACTGTCACCATAAGTACTGTCTGCATGGGCACTGTCACCAAGGGCACGGCCAACATGTGACCTGTAACCATTGTCAGTGTCACTGTGAGAAGTGTCACCATGGGAATTAACAACATAGGCACTCTCATCATGAGCACTGTCACCATGAGCACTGACATCACGAGCACTGTCACCCAGGGCAGTGCCACCATGAGCACTGTCACCATAACGGTTGCTATGAGAATTGTAACCATGGGCAATTTCTCAATGAGTAATGTCACCATGTGTATTTTCACCTTGGGCACTCTCAAAGTAAACAGTATTACCATGAGCACTTTCACTGTGAACACTGTCACCATGGGCACTGGCACAATGTGGTGTGTCACCATGAGCCATGTCACCATGGGAAATGTCACCGTGAGAAGTGTCACCATAGGCAATGTCACCATGGGTAATGTCACCATGGGAACTGCCATTTTGAGCACTGTCACCATGGGTACTACAACCATGAGTACTGTCACCATGAGTAATTTAACCATTGGCAGTATGACCATGTGCACTGTCACCATGGGCACTATCACCATGACAACTCTCAGCGTGAGCACTGTCACTGTTGGAAATGGCATTGTGTGCAATTCCACCATGGGCAATGTCACCATGGACATTATCGCTGTGAGCACTGTCAATATGAGCACGTCAACATGAGCCCTGTCACCATGGGCAATGTCACTGTGAGAAGTGTCTACTATAGGCAATGTCACGGTGGGCACTGTCACCATGGTCACTGCCACCACTGTCACTGTCATTTTGAGCACTGTCACCATGGGTACTGCAACCATGAGCGCTGTCACCATGAGCACTGTCACCATTGCAAGTATCACCATGTGCACTGTCACCATGGGCACTATCACAATGAGAACTGTCAGCATGGGCACTGTCACTCTTGGCAATGTCACCATGGGCACTATCACTGTGAGCACTGTCAACATGAGCACGTCACCATGGGCACTGTCAACATGGGTACTATCTCGAAGGTCAATGTCACCATGAGCATTGTCAGGAAGGGCAATTTCACCGTGAACACTGTCACCAAAGGCACTATCACCATGAGAAATGTCACTGTGGGCTGTGTCACCAGGGGCACTATCACCATGGTTAATGTTATCATTGGCACTTTCCCCGTGAGCAGTGTCACCCTGGGCACTGTCATCATAGGCACGGTCACCGTGAGCACTATCTCCATGAGCACAGCCACTGTGAACACCATCACCATAATCACTGGCCTCATCGGTACTGTCACCATGAGCACTGCCACAATGAGCACTGTCAGCATGGGCACATCCCCCATGAGCACTGTCACTATGAGAACTGCTAGCATGGGTATTTTCACCATGTGTACTGTCACCCTGTGTATTGTCACCATTTGCACTGTCACCATGAGGACTATTACCGTGAGCGCTATCACCGTGAGAACTCTCACAATGGTCCCTGTCACCATGACACCTTGCACAAAGGGGGCTGTCAACATGAGTGCTGGCACCATTGGCACTATCACTGTGAGCATTCTCACTGTGGTCAGTGTCACCATGGGCACTGTCACCATGAGCACTGTCACCATAGGCAATGTCACCATGGTCAGTGTCACCATGAGCACTGTCAACATGGGCACTCATACAGTGGGCACTGTCACTGTGAGCACTGTCACCTTGGGTACTGCCACCATGAGCGCTGTCACCATGAGCACTGTCACCATTGCGAGTATCACAATGTGCACTGTCACCATGGGCACTGGCACAATGTCGTGTGTCACCTTGAGCAATGTCACCATGGGAAATGTCACCG
Source organism: Mesoplodon mirus (assembly GCF_964341445.2). NCBI lineage: Eukaryota > Metazoa > Chordata > Mammalia > Artiodactyla > Ziphiidae > Mesoplodon > Mesoplodon mirus. The sequence goes on along the minus strand of NC_138976.1, from coordinate 104,784,541 downwards.
TGAGATGTGTCACCATAGGCAATGTCACCATGGGCAATGTCACCATGGGAAATGCCATTTTGCACACTGTCACCATGGGTACTGCAACCATGAGTACTGTCACCATTGGCAGTATGACCATGTGCACTGTCACCATGGGCACTATCACCATGACAACTCTCAGCGTGAGCACTGTCACGGTGGGAACAGGCATTGTGTGCAATTCCACCATGGGCAATGTCACCATGGGCACTATCACTGTGAGCACTGTCAATATAAGCACGTCAACATGAGCCCTGTCACCATTGGCAATGTCACCGTGAGAAGTGTCACTATAGGCGATGTCACCGTGGGCACTGTCACCATGGTCACTGCCACCACTGTCACTGTCATTTTGAGCACTGTCACCATGGGTATTGCAACCATGAGCACTATAACCATTGCGATTATCACCATGTGTACTGTCACCATGGGCACTATCACAATGAGAACTGTCAGCGTGGGCACTGTCACTGTTGGCAAGGGCACCGTGGGCACTTCCACCATGGGCAATGTCACCATGGGCACTATCACTGTGAGCACTGTCAACATGAGCACGTCACCATGGGCACTGTCAACATGGGTACTATCTCGAAGGGCAATGTCACCATGAGCATTGTCAGGAAGGGTAATTTCACCATGAGCACTGTCACCAAAGGCACTATCACCATGAGCAATGTCACTGTGGGCCGTGTCACCAGGGGCACTATCACCATGGTTAATGTTATCATTGGCACTTTCCCCGTGAGCACTGTCACCCTGGGCACTGTCATCATGGGCACGGTCACCGTGAGCACTATCTCCATGAGCACAGTCACTGTGAACACCATCACCATAATCACTGGCCTCATCGGTACTGTCACCATGAGCACTGCCACAATGAGCACTGTCAGCATGGGCACTTCCCCCATGAGCACTGTCACTATGAGAACTGCTAGCATGGGTATTTTCACCATGAGTACTGTCACCCTCTGTATTGTCACCATTTGCACTGTCACCATCAGGACTATTACCGTGAGTGCTATCACCGTGAGATCTCTCACCATGGTCACTGTCACCATGGCACCTTGCACAATGCGTGCTGTCAACATGAGTGCTGTCACCATTGGCACTATCACCGTGAGCATTCTCACTGTGGTCAGAGTCAACATGGGCTCTGTCACCATGAGCACTGTCACCATAGGCAATGTCACCGTGGTCAGTGTCACCATGAGCAATGTCTCCATGGGCACTCCTACAGTGCGCACTGTCACTGTGCGAACTGTCACCATGGTTACTGCCACTATGAGCAGTGTCTCTGTGAGTACTGTCAGCATGGGTTTTTACTGTGAGCACTGTCACCATGAGCCCTGTCACCATTTTTCAGTGCCACCATGTGCACTACCACCATGTGCACTCTCACCATGGGCACTATCACCGATAACACTGTCACCATAAGTACTGTCTGCATGGGCACTGTCACCAAGGGCACGGCCAACATGTGACCTGTAACCATTGTCAGTGTCACTGTGAGAAGTGTCACCATGGGAATTAACAACATAGGCACTCTCATCATGAGCACTGTCACCATGAGCACTGACACGACGAGCACTGTCACCCAGGGCAGTGCCACCATGAGCACTGTCACCATAAATGTTGCTATGAGAATTGTAACCATGGGCAATTTCTCAATGAGTAATGTCACCATGTGTATTTTCACCTTGGGCACTCTCAAAGTAAACAGTATTACCATGAGCACTTTCACTGTGAACACTGTCACCATGGGCACTGGCACAATGTGGTGTGTCACCATGAGCCATGTCACCATGGGAAATGTCACCGTGAGAAGTGTCACCATAGGCAATGTCACCATGGGCAATGTCACCATGGGAACTGCCATTTTGAGCACTGTCACCATGGGTACTACAACCATGAGTACTGTCACAATGAGTAATTTAACCATTGGCAGTATGACCATGTGCACTGTCACCATGGGCCCTATCACCATGACAACTCTCAGCGTGAGCACTGTCACTGTTGGAAATGGCATTGTGTGCAATTCCACCATGGGCAATGTCACCATGGACATTATCGCTGTGAGCACTGTCAATATGAGCACGTCAACATGAGCCTTGTCACCATGGGCAATGTCACTGTGAGAAGTGTCACTATAGACAATGTCACCGTGGGCACTGTCACCATGGTCACTGCCACCACTGTCACTGTCATTTTGAGCACTGTCACCATGGGTACTGCAACCATGAGCGCTGTCACCATGAGCACTGTCACCATTGCAAGTATCACCATGTGCACTGTCACCATGGGCACTATCACAATGAGAACTGTCAGCATGGGCACTGTCACTCTTGGCAATGTCACCATGGGCACTATCACTGTGAGCACTGTCAACATGAGCACGTCACCATGGGCACTGTCAACATGGGTACTATCTCGAAGGTCAATGTCACCATGAGCATTGTCAGGATGGGTAACTTCACCGTGAGCACTGTCACCAATGGCACTATCACCATGAGCAATGTCACTGTGGGCCGTGTCACCAGGGGCACTATCACCATGGTTAATGTTATCATTGGCAATTTCCCCGTGAGCACTGTCACCCTGGGCCCTGTCATCATGGGCACGGTCACCGTGAGCACTATCTCCATGAGCACAGCCACTGGGAACACCATCACCATAATCACTGGCCTCATCGGTACTGTCACCATGAGCACTGCCACAATGAGCACTGTCAGCATGGGCACTTCCCCCATGAGCACTGTCACTATGAGAACTGCTAGCATGGGTATTTTCACCATGAGTACTGTCACCCTCTGTATTGTCACCATTTGCACTGTCACCATCAGGACTATTACCGTGAGTGCTATCACCGTGAGATCTCTCACCATGGTCACTGTCACCATGGCACCTTGCACAATGCGTGCTGTCAACATGAGTGCTGTCACCATTGGCACTATCACCGTGAGCATTCTCACTGTGGTCAGAGTCAACATGGGCTCTGTCACCATGAGCACTGTCACCATAGGCAATGTCACCGTGGTCAGTGTCACCATGAGCAATGTCTCCATGGGCACTCCTACAGTGGGCACTGTCACTGTGCGAACTGTCACCATGGTTACTGCCACTATGAGCAGTGTCTCTGTGAGTACTGTCAGCATGGGTTTTTACCGTGAGCACTGTCACCATGAGCCCTGTCACCATTTTGCAGTGCCACCATGTGCACTACCACCATGTGCACTCTCACCATGGGCACTATCACCGATAACACTGTCACCATAAGTACTGTCTTCATGGGCACTGTCACCAAGGGCACGGCCAACATGTGACCTGTAACCATTGTCAGTGTCACTGTGAGAAGTGTCACCATGGGAATTAACAACATAGGCACTCTCATCATGAGCACTGTCACCATGAGCACTGACACCACGAGCACTGTCACCCAGGGCAGTGCCACCGTGAGCACTGTCACCATAACTGTTGCTATGAGAATTGTAACCATGGGCAATTTCTCAATGAGTAATGTCACCATGTGTATTTTCACCTTGGGCACTCTCAAAGTAAACAGTATTACCATGAGCACTTTCACTGTGAACACTGTCACCATGGGCACTGGCACAATGTGGTGTGTCACCATGAGCCATGTCACCATGGGAAATGTCACCGTGAGAAGTGTCACCATAGGCAATGTCACCATGGGCAATGTCACCATGGGAACTGCCATTTTGAGCACTGTCACCATGGGTACTGCAACCATGAGTACTGTCACCATGAGTAATTTAACCATTGGCAGTATGACCATGTGCACTGTCACCATGGGCACTATCACCATGACAACTCTCAGCGTGAGCACTGTCACTGTTGGAAATGGCATTGTGTGCAATTCCACCATGGGCAATGTCACCATGGACATTATCGCTGTGAGCACTGTCAATATGAGCACGTCAGCATGAGCCCTGTCACCATGGGCAATGTCACTGTGAGAAGTGTCACTATAGGCAATGTCACCGTGGGCACTGTCACCATGGTCACTGCCACCACTGTCACTGTCATTTTGAGCACTGTCACCATGGGTACTGCAACCATGAGCGCTGTCACCATGAGAAGTGTCACCATTGCAAGTATCACCATGTGCACTGTCACCATGGGCACTATCACAATGAGAACTGTCAGCATGGGCACTGTCACTCTTGGCAATGTCACCATGGGCACTATCACTGTGAGCACTGTCAACATGAGCACGTCACCATGGGCACTGTCAACATGGGTACTATCTCGAAGGGCAATGTCACCATGAGCATTGTCAGGAAGGGCAATTTCACCATGAACACTGTCACCAAAGGCACTATCACCATGAGCAATGTCACTGTGGGCCGTGTCACCAGGGGCACTATCACCATGGTTAATGTTATCATTGGCACTTTCCCCGTGAGCACTGTCACCCTGGGCACTGTCATCATAGGCACGGTCACCGTGAGCACTATCTCCATGAGCACAGCCACTGTGAACACCATCACCATAATCACTGGCCTCATCGGTACTGTCACCATGAGCACTGCCACAATGAGCACTGTCAGCATGGGCACATCCCCCATGAGCACTGTCACTATGAGAACTGCTAGCATGGGTATTTTCACCATGTGTACTGTCACCCTGTGTATTGTCACCATTTGCACTGTCACCATGAGGACTATTACCGTGAGCGCTATCACCGTGAAAACTCTCACAATGATCCCTGTCACCATGACACCTTGCACAAAGGGGGCTGTCAACATGAGTGCTGGCACCATTGGCACTATCACTGTGAGCATTCTCACTGTGGTCAGTGTCACCATGGGCACTGTCACCATGAGCACTGTCACCATAGGCAATGTCACCATGGTCAGTGTCACCATGAGCACTGTCAACATGGGCACTCATACAGTGGGCACTGTCACTGTGAGCACTGTCACCTTGGGTACTGCCACCATGAGCGCTGTCACCATGAGCACTGTCACCATTGCGAGTATCACAATGTGCACTGTCACCATGGGCACTGGCACAATGTCGTGTGTCACCTTGAGCAATGTCACCATGGGAAATGTCACCGTGAGATGTGTCACCATAGACAATGTCACCATGGGCAATGTCACAATGGGAAATGCCATTTTGCACACTGTCACCATGGGTACTGCAACCATGAGTACTGTCACCATTGGCAGTATGACCATGTGCACTGTCACCATGGGCACTATCACCATAACAACTCTCAGTGTGAGCACTGTCACTGTGGGAACAGGCATTGTGTGCAATTCCACCATGGGCAATGTCACCATGGGCACTATCACTGTGAGCACTGTCAATATAAGCACGTCAACATGAGCCCTGTCACCATTGGCAATGTCACCGTGAGAAGTGTCACTATAGGCGATGTCACCGTGGGCACTGTCACCATGGTCACTGCCACCACTGTCACTGTCATTTTGAGCACTGTCACCATGGGTATTGCAACCATGAGCACTGTCACCATTGCGATTATCACCATGTGTACTGTCACCATGGGCACTATCACAATGAGAACTGTCAGCGTGGGCACTGTCACTGTTGGCAAGGGCACCGTGGGCACTTCCACCATGGGCAATGTCACCATGGGCACTATCACTGTGAGCACTGTCAACATGAGCACGTCACCATGGGCACTGTCAACATGGGTACTATCTCGAAGGGCAATGTCACCATGAGCATTGTCAGGAAGGGCAATTTCACCATGAGCACTGTCACCAAAGGCACTATCACCATGAGCAATGTCACTGTGGGCCGTGTCACCAGGGGCACTATCACCATGGTTAATGTTCTCATTGGCACTTTCCCCGTGAGCACTGTCACCCTGGGCACTGTCATCATGGGCACTGTCACCGTGAGCACTATCTCCATGAGCACAGCCACTGGGAACACCTTCACCATAATCACTGGCCTCATCGGTACTGTCACCATGAGCACTGCCACAATGAGCACTGTCAGCATGGGCACTTCCCCCATGAGCACTGTCACTATGAGAACTGCTAGCATGGGTATTTTCACCATGAGTACTGTCACCCTCTGTATTGTCACCATTTGCACTGTCACCATCAGGACTATTACCGTGAGTGCTATCACCGTGAGATCTCTCACCATGGTCACTGTCACCATGGCACCTTGCACAATGCATGCTGTCAACATGAGTGCTGTCACCATTGGCACTATCACCGTGAGCATTCTCACTGTGGTCAGAGTCAACATGGGCTCTGTCACCATGAGCACTGTCACCATAGGCAATGTCACCGTGGTCAGTGTCACCATGAGCAATGTCTCCATGGGCACTCCTACAGTGGGCACTGTCACTGTGCGAACTGTCACCATGGTTACTGCCACTATGAGCAGTGTCTCTGTGAGTACTGTCAGCAAGGGTTTTTTCCGTGAGCACTGTCACCATGAGCCCTGTCACCATTTTTCAGTGCCACCATGTGCACTACCACCATGTGCACTCTCACCATGGGCACTATCACCGATAACACTGTCACCATAAGTACTGTCTGCATGGGCACTGTCACCAAGGGCACGGCCAACATGTGACCTGTAACCATTGTCAGTGTCACTGTGAGAAGTGTCACCATGGGAATTAACAACATAGGCACTCTCATCATGAGCACTGCCACCATGAGCACTGACATCACGAGCACTGTCACCCAGGGCAGTGCCACCATGAGCACTGTCACCATAACTGTTGCTATGAGAATTGTAACCATGGGCAATTTCTCAATGAGTAATGTCACCATGTGTATTTTCACCTTGGGCACTCTCAAAGTAAACAGTATTACCATGAGCACTTTCACTGTGAACACTGTCACCATGGGCACTGGCACAATGTGGTGTGTCACCATGAGCCATGTCACCATGGGAAATGTCACCGTGAGAAGTGTCACCATAGGCAATGTCACCATGGGCAATGTCACCATGGGAACTGCCATTTTGAGCACTGTCACCATGGGTACTACAACCATGAGTACTGTCACCATGAGTAATTTAACCATTGGCAGTATGACCATGTGCACTGTCACCATGGGCACTATCACCATGACAACTCTCAGCGTGAGCACTCTCACTGTTGGAAATGGCATTGTGTGCAATTCCACCATGGGCAATGTCACCATGGACATTATCGCTGTGAGCACTGTCAATATGAGCACGTCAACATGAGCCCTGTCACCATGGGCAATGTCACTGTGAGAAGTGTCACTATAGGCAATGTCACCGTGGGCACCGTCACCATGGTCACTGCCACCACTGTCACTGTCATTTTGAGCACTGTCACCATGGGTACTGCAACCATGAGCGCTGTCACCATGAGAAGTGTCACCATTGCAAGTATCACCATGTGCACTGTCACCATGGGCACAATCACAATGAGAACTGTCAGCATGGGCACTGTCACTCTTGGCAATGTCACCATGGGCACTATCACTGTGAGCACTGTCAACATGAGCACGTCACCATGGGCACTGTCAACATGGGTACTATCTCGAAGGGCAATGTCACCATGAGCATTGTCAGGAAGGGCAATTTCACCATGAACACTGTCACCAAAGGCACTATCACCATGAGCAATGTCACTGTGGGCCGTGTCACCAGGGGCACTATCACCATGGTTAATGTTATCATTGGCACTTTCCCCGTGAGCACTGTCACCCTGGGCACTGTCATCATAGGCACGGTCACCGTGAGCACTATCTCCATGAGCACAGCCACTGTGAACACCATCACCATAATCACTGGCCTCATCGGTACTGTCACCATGAGCACTGCCACAATGAGCACTGTCAGCATGGGCACATCCCCCATGAGCACTGTCACTATGAGAACTGCTAGCATGGGTATTTTCACCATGTGTACTGTCACCCTGTGTATTGTCACCATTTGCACTGTCACCATGAGGACTATTACCGTGAGCGCTATCACCGTGAGAACTCTCACAATGGTCCCTGTCACCATGACACCTTGCACAAAGGGGGCTGTCAACATGAGTGCTGGCACCATTGGCACTATCACTGTGAGCATTCTCACTGTGGTCAGTGTCACCATGGGCACTGTCACCATGAGCACTGTCACCATAGGCAATGTCACCATGGTCAGTGTCACCATGAGCACTGTCAACATGGGCACTCATACAGTGGGCACTGTCACTGTGAGCACTGTCACCTTGGGTACTGCCACCATGAGCGCTGTCACCATGAGCACTGTCACCATTGCGAGTATCACAATGTGCACTGTCACCATGGGCACTGGCACAATGTCGTGTGTCACCTTGAGCAATGTCACCATGGGAAATGTCACCATGAGATGTGTCACCATAGACAATGTCACCATGGGCAATGTCACAATGGGAAATGCCATTTTGCACACTGTCACCATGGGTACTGCAACCATGAGTACTGTCACCATTGGCAGTATGACCATGTGCACTGTCACCATGGGCACTATCACCATAACAACTCTCAGCGTGAGCACTGTCACTGTGGGAACAGGCATTGTGTGCAATTCCACCATGGGCAATGTCACCATGGGCACTATCACTGTGAGCACTGTCAATATAAGCACATCAACATGAGCCCTGTCACCATTGGCAATGTCACCGTGAGAAGTGTCACTATAGGCGATGTCACCGTGGGCACTGTCACCATGGTCACTGCCACCAGTGTCACTGTCATTTTGAGCACTGTCACCATGGGTATTGCAACCATGAGCACTGTCACCATTGCGATTATCACCATGTGTACTGTCACCATGGGCACTATCACAATGAGAACTGTCAGCGTGGGAACTGTCACTGTTGGCAAGGGCACCGTGGGCACTTCCACCATGGGCAATGTCACCATGGGCACTATCACTGTGAGCACTGTCAACATGAGCACGTCACCATGGGCACTGTCAACATGGGTACTATCTCGAAGGGCAATGTCACCATGAGCATTGTCAAGAAGGGCAATTTCACCATGAGCACTGTCACCAAAGGCACTATCACCATGAGCAATGTCACTGTGGGCCGTGTCACCAGGGGCACTATCACCATGGTTAATGTTATCATTGGCACTTTCCCCGTGAGCACTGTCACCCTGGGCACTGTCATCATGGGCACTGTCACCGTGAGCACTATCTCCATGAGCACAGCCACTGGGAACACCATCACCATAATCACTGGCCTCATCGGTACTGTCACCATGAGCACTGCCACAATGAGCACTGTCAGCATGGGCACTTCCCCCATGAGCACTGTCACTATGAAAACTGCTAGCATGGGTATTTTCACCATGAGTACTGTCACCCTCTGTATTGTCACCATTTGCACTGTCACCATCAGGACTATTACCGTGAGTGCTATCACCGTGAGATCTCTCACCATGGTCACTGTCACCATGGCACCTTGCACAATGCGTGCTGTCAACATGAGTGCTGTCACCATTGGCACTATCACTGTGAGCATTCTCACTGTGGTCAGAGTCAACATGGGCTCTGTCACCATGAGCACTGTCACCATAGGCAATATCACCGTGGTCAGTGTCACCGTGAGCAATGTCTCCATGGGCACTCCTACAGTGGGCACTGTCACTGTGCGAACTGTCACCATGGTTACTGCCACTATGAGCAGTGTCTCTGTGAGTACTGTCAGCATGGGTTTTTACCGTGAGCACTGTCACCATGAGCCCTGTCACCATTTTTCAGTGCCACCATGTGCACTACCACCATGTGCACTCTCACCATGGGCACTATCACCGATAACACTGTCACCATAAGTACTGTCTGCATGGGCACTGTCACCAAGGGCACGGCCAACATGTGACCTGTAACCATTGTCAGTGTCACTGTGAGAAGTGTCACCATGGGAATTAACAACATAGGCACTCTCATCATGAGCACTGTCACCATGAGCACTGACACCACGAGCACTGTCACCCAGGGCAGTGCCACCGTGAGCACTGTCACCATAACTGTTGCTATGAGAATTGTAACCATGGGCAATTTCTCAATGAGTAATGTCACCATGTGTATTTTCACCTTGGGCACTCTCAAAGTAAACAGTATTACCATGAGCACTTTCACTGTGAACACTGTCACCATGGGCACTGGCACAATGTGGTGTGTCACCATGAGCCATGTCACCATGGGAAATGTCACCGTGAGAAGTGTCACCATAGGCAATGTCACCATGGGCAATGTCACCATGGGAACTGCCATTTTGAGCACTGTCACCATGGGTACTGCAACCATGAGTACTGTCAACATGAGTAATTTAACCATTGGCAGTATGACCATGTGCACTGTCACCATGGGCACTATCACCATGACAACTCTCAGCGTGAGCACTGTCACTGTTGGAAATGGCATTGTGTGCAATTCCACCATGGGCAATGTCACCATGGACATTATCGCTGTGAGCACTGTCAATATGAGCACGTCAACATGAGCCCTGTCACCATGGGCAATGTCACTGTGAGAAGTGTCACTATAGGCAATGTCACCGTGGGCACTGTCACCATGGTCACTGCCACCACTGTCACTGTCATTTTGAGCACTGTCACCATGGGTACTGCAACCATGAGCGCTGTCACCATGAGCACTGTCACCATTGCAAGTATCACCATGTGCACTGTCACCATGGGCACTATCAAAATGAGAACTGTCAGCATGGGCACTGTCACTCTTGGCAATGTCACCATGGGCACTATCACTTTGAGCACTGTCAACATGAGCACGTCACCATGGGCACTGTCAACATGGGTACTATCTCGAAGGGCAATGTCACCATGAGCATTGTCAGGAAGGGCAATTTCACCATGAACACTGTCACCAAAGGCACTATCACCATGAGCAATGTCACTGTGGGCCGTGTCACCAGGGGCACTATCACCATGGTTAATGTTATCATTGGCACTTTCCCCGTGAGCACTGTCACCCTGGGCACTGTCCTCATGGGCACTGTCACCGTGAGCACTATCTCCATGAGCACAGCCACTGGGAACACCATCACCATAATCACTGGCCTCATCGGTACTGTCACCATGAGCACTGCCACAATGAGCACTGTCAGCATGGGCACTTCCCCCATGAGCACTGTCACTATGAGAACTGCTAGCATGGGTATTTTCACCATGTGTACTGTCACCCTCTGTATTGTCACCATTTGCACTGTCACCATCAGGACTATTACCGTGAGTGCTATCACCGTGAGATCTCTCACCATGGTCACTGTCACCATGGCACCTTGCACAATGCGTGCTGTCAACATGAGTGCTGTCACCATTGGCACTATCACCGTGAGCATTCTCACTGTGGTCAGAGTCAACATGGGCTCTGTCACCATGAGCACTGTCACCATAGGCAATGTCACCGTGGTCAGTGTCACCAAGAGCAATGTCTCCATGGGCACTCCTACAGTGGGCACTGTCACTGTGCGAAATGTCACCATGGTTACTGCCACTATGAGCAGTGTCTCTGTGAGTACTGTCAGCATGGATTTTTAACGTGAGCACTGTCACCATGAGCCCTGTCACCATTTTTCAGTGCCACCATGTGCACTACCACCATGTGCACTCTCACCATGGGCACTATCACCGATAACACTGTCACCATAAGTACTGTCTGCATGGGCACTGTCACCAAGGGCACGGCCAACATGTGACCTGTAACCATTGTCAGTGTCACTGTGAGAAGTGTCACCATGGGAATTAACAACATAGGCACTCTCATCATGAGCACTGTCACCATGAGCACTGACATCACGAGCACTGTCACCCAGGGCAGTGCCACCATGAGCACTGTCACCATAACGGTTGCTATGAGAATTGTAACCATGGGCAATTTCTCAATGAGTAATGTCACCATGTGTATTTTCACCTTGGGCACTCTCAAAGTAAACAGTATTACCATGAGCACTTTCACTGTGAACACTGTCACCATGGGCACTGGCACAATGTGGTGTGTCACCATGAGCCATGTCACCATGGGAAATGTCACCGTGAGAAGTGTCACCATAGGCAATGTCACCATGGGTAATGTCACCATGGGAACTGCCATTTTGAGCACTGTCACCATGGGTACTACAACCATGAGTACTGTCACCATGAGTAATTTAACCATTGGCAGTATGACCATGTGCACTGTCACCATGGGCACTATCACCATGACAACTCTCAGCGTGAGCACTGTCACTGTTGGAAATGGCATTGTGTGCAATTCCACCATGGGCAATGTCACCATGGACATTATCGCTGTGAGCACTGTCAATATGAGCACGTCAACATGAGCCCTGTCACCATGGGCAATGTCACTGTGAGAAGTGTCTACTATAGGCAATGTCACGGTGGGCACTGTCACCATGGTCACTGCCACCACTGTCACTGTCATTTTGAGCACTGTCACCATGGGTACTGCAACCATGAGCGCTGTCACCATGAGCACTGTCACCATTGCAAGTATCACCATGTGCACTGTCACCATGGGCACTATCACAATGAGAACTGTCAGCATGGGCACTGTCACTCTTGGCAATGTCACCATGGGCACTATCACTGTGAGCACTGTCAACATGAGCACGTCACCATGGGCACTGTCAACATGGGTACTATCTCGAAGGTCAATGTCACCATGAGCATTGTCAGGAAGGGCAATTTCACCGTGAACACTGTCACCAAAGGCACTATCACCATGAGAAATGTCACTGTGGGCTGTGTCACCAGGGGCACTATCACCATGGTTAATGTTATCATTGGCACTTTCCCCGTGAGCAGTGTCACCCTGGGCACTGTCATCATAGGCACGGTCACCGTGAGCACTATCTCCATGAGCACAGCCACTGTGAACACCATCACCATAATCACTGGCCTCATCGGTACTGTCACCATGAGCACTGCCACAATGAGCACTGTCAGCATGGGCACATCCCCCATGAGCACTGTCACTATGAGAACTGCTAGCATGGGTATTTTCACCATGTGTACTGTCACCCTGTGTATTGTCACCATTTGCACTGTCACCATGAGGACTATTACCGTGAGCGCTATCACCGTGAGAACTCTCACAATGGTCCCTGTCACCATGACACCTTGCACAAAGGGGGCTGTCAACATGAGTGCTGGCACCATTGGCACTATCACTGTGAGCATTCTCACTGTGGTCAGTGTCACCATGGGCACTGTCACCATGAGCACTGTCACCATAGGCAATGTCACCATGGTCAGTGTCACCATGAGCACTGTCAACATGGGCACTCATACAGTGGGCACTGTCACTGTGAGCACTGTTACCTTGGGTACTGCCACCATGAGCGCTGTCACCATGAGCACTGTCACCATTGCGAGTATCACAATGTGCACTGTCACCATGGGCACTGGCACAATGTCGTGTGTCACCTTGAGCAATGTCACCATGGGAAATGTCACCGTGAGATGTGTCACCATAGGCAATGTCACCATGGGCAATGTCACCATGGGAAATGCCATTTTGCACACTGTCACCATGGGTACTGCAACCATGAGTACTGTCACCATTGGCAGTATGACCATGTGCACTGTCACCATGGGCACTATCACCATGACAACTCTCAGCGTGAGCACTGTCACGGTGGGAACAGGCATTGTGTGCAATTCCACCATGGGCAATGTCACCATGGGCACTATCACTGTGAGCACTGTCAATATAAGCACGTCAACATGAGCCCTGTCACCATTGGCAATGTCACCGTGAGAAGTGTCACTATAGGCGATGTCACCGTGGGCACTGTCACCATGGTCACTGCCACCACTGTCACTGTCATTTTGAGCACTGTCACCATGGGTATTGCAACCATGAGCACTATCACCATTGCGATTATCACCATGTGTACTGTCACCATGGGCACTATCACAATGAGAACTGTCAGCGTGGGCACTGTCACTGTTGGCAAGGGCACCGTGGGCACTTCCACCATGGGCAATGTCACCATGGGCACTATCACTGTGAGCACTGTCAACATGAGCACGTCACCATGGGCACTGTCAACATGGGTACTATCTCGAAGGGCAATGTCACCATGAGCATTGTCAGGAAGGGTAATTTCACCATGAGCACTGTCACCAAAGGCACTATCACCATGAGCAATGTCACTGTGGGCCGTGTCACCAGGGGCACTATCACCATGGTTAATGTTATCATTGGCACTTTCCCCGTGAGCACTGTCACCCTGGGCACTGTCATCATGGGCACGGTCACCGTGAGCACTATCTCCATGAGCACAGTCACTGTGAACACCATCACCATAATCACTGGCCTCATCGGTACTGTCACCATGAGCACTGCCACAATGAGCACTGTCAGCATGGGCACTTCCCCCATGAGCACTGTCACTATGAGAACTGCTAGCATGGGTATTTTCACCATGAGTACTGTCACCCTCTGTATTGTCACCATTTGCACTGTCACCATCAGGACTATTACCGTGAGTGCTATCACCGTGAGATCTCTCACCATGGTCACTGTCACCATGGCACCTTGCACAATGCGTGCTGTCAACATGAGTGCTGTCACCATTGGCACTATCACCGTGAGCATTCTCACTGTGGTCAGAGTCAACATGGGCTCTGTCACCATGAGCACTGTCACCATAGGCAATGTCACCGTGGTCAGTGTCACCATGAGCAATGTCTCCATGGGCACTCCTACAGTGCGCACTGTCACTGTGCGAACTGTCACCATGGTTACTGCCACTATGAGCAGTGTCTCTGTGAGTACTGTCAGCATGGGTTTTTACCGTGAGCACTGTCACCATGAGCCCTGTCACCATTTTTCAGTGCCACCATGTGCACTACCACCATGTGCACTCTCACCATGGGCACTATCACCGATAACACTGTCACCATAAGTACTGTCTGCATGGGCACTGTCACCAAGGGCACGGCCAACATGTGACCTGTAACCATTGTCAGTGTCACTGTGAGAAGTGTCACCATGGGAATTAACAACATAGGCACTCTCATCATGAGCACTGTCACCATGAGCACTGACACCACGAGCACTGTCACCCAGGGCAGTGCCACCATGAGCACTGTCACCATAACTGTTGCTATGAGAATTGTAACCATGGGCAATTTCTCAATGAGTAATGTCACCATGTGTATTTTCACCTTGGGCACTCTCAAAGTAAACAGTATTACCATGAGCACTTTCACTGTGAACACTGTCACCATGGGCACTGGCACAATGTGGTGTGTCACCATGAGCCATGTCACCATGGGAAATGTCACCGTGAGAAGTGTCACCATAGGCAATGTCACCATGGGCAATGTCACCATGGGAACTGCCATTTTGAGCACTGTCACCATGGGTACTACAACCATGAGTACTGTCACAATGAGTAATTTAACCATTGGCAGTATGACCATGTGCACTGTCACCATGGGCCCTATCACCATGACAACTCTCAGCGTGAGCACTGTCACTGTTGGAAATGGCATTGTGTGCAATTCCACCATGGGCAATGTCACCATGGACATTATCGCTGTGAGCACTGTCAATATGAGCACGTCAAAATGAGCCTTGTCACCATGGGCAATGTCACTGTGAGAAGTGTCACTATAGACAATGTCACCGTGGGCACTGTCACCATGGTCACTGCCACCACTGTCACTGTCATTTTGAGCACTGTCACCATGGGTACTGCAACCATGAGCGCTGTCACCATGAGCACTGTCACCATTGCAAGTATCACCATGTGCACTGTCACCATGGGCACTATCACAATGAGAACTGTCAGCATGGGCACTGTCACTCTTGGCAATGTCACCATGGGCACTATCACTGTGAGCACTGTCAACATGAGCACGTCACCATGGGCACTGTCAACATGGGTACTATCTCGAAGGGCAATGTCACCATGAGCATTGTCAGGATGGGTAACTTCACCGTGAGCACTGTCACCAATGGCACTATCACCATGAGCAATGTCACTGTGGGCCGTGTCACCAGGGGCACTATCACCATGGTTAATGTTATCATTGGCAATTTCCCCGTGAGCACTGTCACCCTGGGCCCTGTCATCATGGGCACGGTCACCGTGAGCACTATCTCCATGAGCACAGCCACTGGGAACACCATCACCATAATCACTGGCCTCATCGGTACTGTCACCATGAGCACTGCCACAATGAGCACTGTCAGCATGGGCACTTCCCCCATGAGCACTGTCACTATGAGAACTGCTAGCATGGGTATTTTCACCATGAATACTGTCACCCTCTGTATTGTCACCATTTGCACTGTCACCATCAGGACTATTACCGTGAGTGCTATCACCGTGAGATCTCTCACCATGGTCACTGTCACCATGGCACCTTGCACAATGCGTGCTGTCAACATGAGTGCTGTCACCATTGGCACTATCACCGTGAGCATTCTCACTGTGGTCAGAGTCAACATGGGCTCTGTCACCATGAGCACTGTCACCATAGGCAATGTCACCGTGGTCAGTGTCACCATGAGCAATGTCTCCATGGGCACTCCTACAGTGGGCACTGTCACTGTGCGAACTGTCACCATGGTTACTGCCACTATGAGCAGTGTCTCTGTGAGTACTGTCAGCATGGGTTTTTACCGTGAGCACTGTCACCATGAGCCCTGTCACCATTTTTCAGTGCCACCATGTGCACTACCACCATGTGCACTCTCACCATGGGCACTATCACCGATAACACTGTCACCATAAGTACTGCCTGCATGGGCACTGTCACCAAGGGCACGGCCAACATGTGACCTGTAACCATTGTCAGTGTCACTGTGAGAAGTGTCACCATGGGAATTAACAACATAGGCACTCTCATCATGAGCACTGTCACCATGAGCACTGACACCACGAGCACTGTCACCCAGGGCAGTGCCACCGTGAGCACTGTCACCATAACTGTTGCTATGAGAATTGTAACCATGGGCAATTTCTCAATGAGTAATGTCACCATGTGTATTTTCACCTTGGGCACTCTCAAAGTAAACAGTATTACCATGAGCACTTTCACTGTGAACACTGTCACCATGGGCACTGGCACAATGTGGTGTGTCACCATGAGCCATGTCACCATGGGAAATGTCACCGTGAGAAGTGTCACCATAGGCAATGTCACCATGGGCAATGTCACCATGGGAACTGCCATTTTGAGCACTGTCACCATGGGTACTGCAACCATGAGTACTGTCACCATGAGTAATTTAACCATTGGCAGTATGACCATGTGCACTGTCACCATGGGCACTATCACCATGACAACTCTCAGCGTGAGCACTGTCACTGTTGGAAATGGCATTGTGTGCAATTCCACCATGGGCAATGTCACCATGGACATTATCGCTGTGAGCACTGTCAATATGAGCACGTCAGCATGAGCCCTGTCACCATGGGCAATGTCACTGTGAGAAGTGTCACTATAGGCAATGTCACCGTGGGCACTGTCACCATGGTCACTGCCACCACTGTCACTGTCATTTTGAGCACTGTCACCATGGGTACTGCAACCATGAGCGCTGTCACCATGAGAAGTGTCACCATTGCAAGTATCACCATGTGCACTGTCACAATGGGCACTATCACAATGAGAACTGTCAGCATGGGCACTGTCACTCTTGGCAATGTCACCATGGGCACTATCACTGTGAGCACTGTCAACATGAGCACGTCACCATGGGCACTGTCAACATGGGTACTATCTCGAAGGGCAATGTCACCATGAGCATTGTCAGGAAGGGCAATTTCACCATGAACACTGTCACCAAAGGCACTATCACCATGAGCAATGTCACTGTGGGCCGTGTCACCAGGGGCACTATCACCATGGTTAATGTTCTCATTGGCACTTTCCCCGTGAGCACTGTCACCCTGGGCACTGTCATCATAGGCACGGTCACCGTGAGCACTATCTCCATGAGCACAGCCACTGTGAACACCATCACCATAATCACTGGCCTCATCGGTACTGTCACCATGAGCACTGCCACAATGAGCACTGTCAGCATGGGCACATCCCCCATGAGCACTGTCACTATGAGAACTGCTAGCATGGGTATTTTCACCATGTGTACTGTCACCCTGTGTATTGTCACCATTTGCACTGTCACCATGAGGACTATTACCGTGAGCGCTATCACCGTGAGAACTCTCACAATGGTCCCTGTCACCATGACACCTTGCACAAAGGGGGCTGTCAACATGAGTGCTGGCACCATTGGCACTATCACTGTGAGCATTCTCACTGTGGTCAGTGTCACCATGGGCACTGTCACCATGAGCACTGTCACCATAGGCAATGTCACCATGGTCAGTGTCACCATGAGCACTGTCAACATGGGCACTCATACAGTGGGCACTGTCACTGTGAGCACTGTCACCTTGGGTACTGCCACCATGAGCGCTGTCACCATGAGCACTGTCACCATTGCGAGTATCACAATGTGCACTGTCACCATGGGCACTGGCACAATGTCGTGTGTCACCTTGAGCAATGTCACCATGGGAAATGTCACCATGAGATGTGTCACCATAGACAATGTCACCATGGGCAATGTCACAATGGGAAATGCCATTTTGCACACTGTCACCATGGGTACTGCAACCATGAGTACTGTCACCATTGGAAGTATGACCATGTGCACTGTCACCATGGGCACTATCACCATAACAACTCTCAGCGTGAGCACTGTCACTGTGGGAACAGGCATTGTGTGCAATTCCACCATGGGCAATGTCACCATGGGCACTATCACTGTGAGCACTGTCAATATAAGCACGTCAACATGAGCCCTGTCACCATTGGCAATGTCACCGTGAGAAGTGTCACTATAGGCGATGTCACCGTGGGCACTGTCACCATGGTCACTGCCACCAGTGTCACTGTCATTTTGAGCACTGTCACCATGGGTATTGCAACCATGAGCACTGTCACCATTGCGATTATCACCATGTGTACTGTCAACATGGGCACTATCACAATGAGAACTGTCAGCGTGGGAACTGTCACTGTTGGCAAGGGCACCGTGGGCACTTCCACCATGGGCAATGTCACCATGGGCACTATCACTGTGAGCACTGTCAACATGAGCACGTCACCATGGGCACTGTCAACATGGGTACTATCTCGAAGGGCAATGTCACCATGAGCATTGTCAAGAAGGGCAATTTCACCATGAGCACTGTCACCAAAGGCACTATCACCATGAGCAATGTCACTGTGGGCCGTGTCACCAGGGGCACTATCACCATGGTTAATGTTATCATTGGCACTTTCCCCGTGAGCACTGTCACCCTGGGCACTGTCATCATGGGCACTGTCACCGTGAGCACTATCTCCATGAGCACAGCCACTGGGAACACCATCACCATAATCACTGGCCTCATCGGTACTGTCACCATGAGCACTGCCACAATGAGCACTGTCAGCATGGGCACTTCCCCCATGAGCACTGTCACTATGAGAACTGCTAGCATGGGTATTTTCACCATGAGTACTGTCACCCTCTGTATTGTCACCATTTGCACTGTCACCCTCAGGACTATTACCGTGAGTGCTATCACCGTGAGATCTCTCACCATGGTCACTGTCACCATGGCACCTTGCACAATGCGTGCTGTCAACATGAGTGCTGTCACCATTGGCACTATCACCGTGAGCATTCTCACTGTGGTCAGAGTCAACATGGGCTCTGTCACCATGAGCACTGTCACCATAGGCAATATCACCGTGGTCAGTGTCACCGTGAGCAATGTCTCCATGGGCACTCCTACAGTGGGCACTGTCACTGTGCGAACTGTCACCATGGTTACTGCCACTATGAGCAGTGTCTCTGTGAGTACTGTCAGCATGGGTTTTTACCGTGAGCACTGTCACCATGAGCCCTGTCACCATTTTTCAGTGCCACCATGTGCACTACCACCATGTGCACTCTCACCATGGGCACTATCACCGATAACACTGTCACCATAAGTACTGTCTGCATGGGCACTGTCACCAAGGGCACGGCCAACATGTGACCTGTAACCATTGTCAGTGTCACTGTGAGAAGTGTCACCATGGGAATTAACAACATAGGCACTCTCATCATGAGCACTGTCACCATGAGCACTGACACCACGAGCACTGTCACCCAGGGCAGTGCCACCGTGAGCACTGTCACCATAACTGTTGCTATGAGAATTGTAACCATGGGCAATTTCTCAATGAGTAATGTCACCATGTGTATTTTCACCTTGGGCACTCTCAAAGTAAACAGTATTACCATGAGCACTTTCACTGTGAACACTGTCACCATGGGCACTGGCACAATGTGGTGTGTCACCATGAGCCATGTCACCATGGGAAATGTCACCGTGAGAAGTGTCACCATAGGCAATGTCACCATGGGCAATGTCACCATGGGAACTGCCATTTTGAGCACTGTCACCATGGGTACTGCAACCATGAGTACTGTCAACATGAGTAATTTAACCATTGGCAGTATGACCATGTGCACTGTCACCATGGGCACTATCACCATGACAACTCTCAGCGTGAGCACTGTCACTGTTGGAAATGGCATTGTGTGCAATTCCACCATGGGCAATGTCACCATGGACATTATCGCTGTGAGCACTGTCAATATGAGCACGTCAACATGAGCCCTGTCACCATGGGCAATGTCACTGTGAGAAGTGTCACTATAGGCAATGTCACCGTGGGCACTGTCACCATGGTCACTGCCACCACTGTCACTGTCATTTTGAGCACTGTCACCATGGGTACTGCAACCATGAGCGCTGTCACCATGAGCACTGTCACCATTGCAAGTATCACCATGTGCACTGTCACCATGGGCACTATCACAATGAGAACTGTCAGCATGGGCACTGTCACTCTTGGCAATGTCACCATGGGCACTATCACTTTGAGCACTGTCAACATGAGCACGTCACCATGGGCACTGTCAACATGGGTACTATCTCGAAGGGCAATGTCACCATGAGCATTGTCAGGAAGGGCAATTTCACCATGAACACTGTCACCAAAGGCACTATCACCATGAGCAATGTCACTGTGGGCCGTGTCACCAGGGGCACTATCACCATGGTTAATGTTATCATTGGCACTTTCCCCGTGAGCACTGTCACCCTGGGCACTGTCATCATGGGCACTGTCACCGTGAGCACTATCTCCATGAGCACAGCCACTGGGAACACCATCACCATAATCACTGGCCTCATCGGTACTGTCACCATGAGCACTGCCACAATGAGCACTGTCAGCATGGGCACTTCCCCCATGAGCACTGTCACTATGAGAACTGCTAGCATGGGTATTTTCACCATGTGTACTGTCACCCTCTGTATTGTCACCATTTGCACTGTCACCATCAGGACTATTACCGTGAGTGCTATCACCGTGAGATCTCTCACCATGGTCACTGTCACCATGGCACCTTGCACAATGCGTGCTGTCAACATGAGTGCTGTCACCATTGGCACTATCACCGTGAGCATTCTCACTGTGGTCAGAGTCAACATGGGCTCTGTCACCATGAGCACTGTCACCATAGGCAATGTCACCGTGGTCAGTGTCACCAAGAGCAATGTCTCCATGGGCACTCCTACAGTGGGCACTGTCACTGTGCGAAATGTCACCATGGTTACTGCCACTATGAGCAGTGTCTCTGTGAGTACTGTCAGCATGGATTTTTAACGTGAGCACTGTCACCATGAGCCCTGTCACCATTTTTCAGTGCCACCATGTGCACTACCACCATGTGCACTCTCACCATGGGCACTATCACCGATAACACTGTCACCATAAGTACTGTCTGCATGGGCACTGTCACCAAGGGCACGGCCAACATGTGACCTGTAACCATTGTCAGTGTCACTGTGAGAAGTGTCACCATGGGAATTAACAACATAGGCACTCTCATCATGAGCACTGTCACCATGAGCACTGACATCACGAGCACTGTCACCCAGGGCAGTGCCACCATGAGCACTGTCACCATAACGGTTGCTATGAGAATTGTAACCATGGGCAATTTCTCAATGAGTAATGTCACCATGTGTATTTTCACCTTGGGCACTCTCAAAGTAAACAGTATTACCATGAGCACTTTCACTGTGAACACTGTCACCATGGGCACTGGCACAATGTGGTGTGTCACCATGAGCCATGTCACCATGGGAAATGTCACCGTGAGAAGTGTCACCATAGGCAATGTCACCATGGGTAATGTCACCATGGGAACTGCCATTTTGAGCACTGTCACCATGGGTACTACAACCATGAGTACTGTCACCATGAGTAATTTAACCATTGGCAGTATGACCATGTGCACTGTCACCATGGGCACTATCACCATGACAACTCTCAGCGTGAGCACTGTCACTGTTGGAAATGGCATTGTGTGCAATTCCACCATGGGCAATGTCACCATGGACATTATCGCTGTGAGCACTGTCAATATGAGCACGTCAACATGAGCCCTGTCACCATGGGCAATGTCACTGTGAGAAGTGTCTACTATAGGCAATGTCACGGTGGGCACTGTCACCATGGTCACTGCCACCACTGTCACTGTCATGTTGAGCACTGTCACCATGGGTACTGCAACCATGAGCGCTGTCACCATGAGCACTGTCACCATTGCAAGTATCACCATGTGCACTGTCACCATGGGCACTATCACAATGAGAACTGTCAGCATGGGCACTGTCACTCTTGGCAATGTCACCATGGGCACTATCACTGTGAGCACTGTCAACATGAGCACGTCACCATGGGCACTGTCAACATGGGTACTATCTCGAAGGTCAATGTCACCATGAGCATTGTCAGGAAGGGCAATTTCACCGTGAACACTGTCACCAAAGGCACTATCACCATGAGAAATGTCACTGTGGGCCGTGTCACCAGGGGCACTATCACCATGGTTAATGTTATCATTGGCACTTTCCCCGTGAGCAGTGTCACCCTGGGCACTGTCATCATAGGCACGGTCACCGTGAGCACTATCTCCATGAGCACAGCCACTGTGAACACCATCACCATAATCACTGGCCTCATCGGTACTGTCACCATGAGCACTGCCACAATGAGCACTGTCAGCATGGGCACATCCCCCATGAGCACTGTCACTATGAGAACTGCTAGCATGGGTATTTTCACCATGTGTACTGTCACCCTGTGTATTGTCACCATTTGCACTGTCACCATGAGGACTATTACCGTGAGCGCTATCACCGTGAGAACTCTCACAATGGTCCCTGTCACCATGACACCTTGCACAAAGGGGGCTGTCAACATGAGTGCTGGCACCATTGGCACTATCACTGTGAGCATTCTCACTGTGGTCAGTGTCACCATGGGCACTGTCACCATGAGCACTGTCACCATAGGCAATGTCACCATGGTCAGTGTCACCATGAGCACTGTCAACATGGGCACTCATACAGTGGGCACTGTCACTGTGAGCACTGTCACCTTGGGTACTGCCACCATGAGCGCTGTCACCATGAGCACTGTCACCATTGCGAGTATCACAATGTGCACTGTCACCATGGGCACTGGCACAATGTCGTGTGTCACCTTGAGCAATGTCACCATGGGAAATGTCACCGTGAGATGTGTCACCATAGGCAATGTCACCATGGGCAATGTCACCATGGGAAATGCCATTTTGCACACTGTCACCATGGGTACTGCAACCATGAGTACTGTCACCATTGGCAGTATGACCATGTGCACTGTCACCATGGGCACTATCACCATGACAACTCTCAGCGTGAGCACTGTCACGGTGGGAACAGGCATTGTGTGCAATTCCACCATGGGCAATGTCACCATGGGCACTATCACTGTGAGCACTGTCAATATAAGCACGTCAACATGAGCCCTGTCACCATTGGCAATGTCACCGTGAGAAGTGTCACTATAGGCGATGTCACCGTGGGCACTGTCACCATGGTCACTGCCACCACTGTCACTGTCATTTTGAGCACTGTCACCATGGGTATTGCAACCATGAGCACTGTCACCATTGCGATTATCACCATGTGTACTGTCACCATGGGCACTATCACAATGAGAACTGTCAGCGTGGGCACTGTCACTGTTGGCAAGGGCACCGTGGGCACTTCCACCATGGGCAATGTCACCATGGGCACTATCACTGTGAGCACTGTCAACATGAGCACGTCACCATGGGCACTGTCAACATGGGTACTATCTCGAAGGGCAATGTCACCATGAGCATTGTCAGGAAGGGTAATTTCACCATGAGCACTGTCACCAAAGGCACTATCACCATGAGCAATGTCACTGTGGGCCGTGTCACCAGGGGCACTATCACCATGGTTAATGTTATCATTGGCACTTTCCCCGTGAGCACTGTCACCCTGGGCACTGTCATCATGGGCACGGTCACCGTGAGCACTATCTCCATGAGCACAGTCACTGTGAACACCATCACCATAATCACTGGCCTCATCGGTACTGTCACCATGAGCACTGCCACAATGAGCACTGTCAGCATGGGCACTTCCCCCATGAGCACTGTCACTATGAGAACTGCTAGCATGGGTATTTTCACCATGAGTACTGTCACCCTCTGTATTGTCACCATTTGCACTGTCACCATCAGGACTATTACCGTGAGTGCTATCACCGTGAGATCTCTCACCATGGTCACTGTCACCATGGCACCTTGCACAATGCGTGCTGTCAACATGAGTGCTGTCACCATTGGCACTATCACCGTGAGCATTCTCACTGTGGTCAGAGTCAACATGGGCTCTGTCACCATGAGCACTGTCACCATAGGCAATGTCACCGTGGTCAGTGTCACCATGAGCAATGTCTCCATGGGCACTCCTACAGTGCACACTGTCACTGTGCGAACTGTCACCATGGTTACTGCCACTATGAGCAGTGTCTCTGTGAGTACTGTCAGCATGGGTTTTTACCGTGAGCACTGTCACCATGAGCCCTGTCACCATTTTTCAGTGCCACCATGTGCACTACCACCATGTGCACTCTCACCATGGGCACTATCACCGATAACACTGTCACCATAAGTACTGTCTGCATGGGCACTGTCACCAAGGGCACGGCCAACATGTGACCTGTAACCATTGTCAGTGTCACTGTGAGAAGTGTCACCATGGGAATTAACAACATAGGCACTCTCATCATGAGCACTGTCACCATGAGCACTGACACGACGAGCACTGTCACCCAGGGCAGTGCCACCATGAGCACTGTCACCATAACTGTTGCTATGAGAATTGTAACCATGGGCAATTTCTCAATGAGTAATGTCACCATGTGTATTTTCACCTTGGGCACTCTCAAAGTAAACAGTATTACCATGAGCACTTTCACTGTGAACACTGTCACCATGGGCACTGGCACAATGTGGTGTGTCACCATGAGCCATGTCACCATGGGAAATGTCACCGTGAGAAGTGTCACCATAGGCAATGTCACCATGGGCAATGTCACCATGGGAACTGCCATTTTGAGCACTGTCACCATGGGTACTACAACCATGAGTACTGTCACAATGAGTAATTTAACCATTGGCAGTATGACCATGTGCACTGTCACCATGGGCCCTATCACCATGACAACTCTCAGCGTGAGCACTGTCACTGTTGGAAATGGCATTGTGTGCAATTCCACCATGGGCAATGTCACCATGGACATTATCGCTGTGAGCACTGTCAATATGAGCACGTCAACATGAGCCTTGTCACCATGGGCAATGTCACTGTGAGAAGTGTCACTATAGACAATGTCACCGTGGGCACTGTCACCATGGTCACTGCCACCACTGTCACTGTCATTTTGAGCACTGTCACCATGGGTACTGCAACCATGAGCGCTGTCACCATGAGCACTGTCACCATTGCAAGTATCACCATGTGCACTGTCACCATGGGCACTATCACAATGAGAACTGTCAGCATGGGCACTGTCACTCTTGGCAATGTCACCATGGGCACTATAACTGTGAGCACTGTCAACATGAGCACGTCACCATGGGCACTGTCAACATGGGTACTATCTCGAAGGTCAATGTCACCATGAGCATTGTCAGGATGGGTAACTTCACCGTGAGCACTGTCACCAATGGAACTATCACCATGAGCAATGTCACTGTGGGCCGTGTCACCAGGGGCACTATCACCATGGTTAATGTTATCATTGGCAATTTCCCCGTGAGCACTGTCACCCTGGGCCCTGTCATCATGGGCACGGTCACCGTGAGCACTATCTCCATGAGCACAGCCACTGGGAACACCATCACCATAATCACTGGCCTCATCGGTACTGTCACCATGAGCACTGCCACAATGAGCACTGTCAGCATGGGCACTTCCCCCATGAGCACTGTCACTATGAGAACTGCTAGCATGGGTATTTTCACCATGAGTACTGTCACCCTCTGTATTGTCACCATTTGCACTGTCACCATCAGGACTATTACCGTGAGTGCTATCACCGTGAGATCTCTCACCATGGTCACTGTCACCATGGCACCTTGCACAATGCGTGCTGTCAACATGAGTGCTGTCACCATTGGCACTATCACCGTGAGCATTCTCACTGTGGTCAGAGTCAACATGGGCTCTGTCACCATGAGCACTGTCACCATAGGCAATGTCACCGTGGTCAGTGTCACCATGAGCAATGTCTCCATGGGCACTCCTACAGTGGGCACTGTCACTGTGCGAACTGTCACCATGGTTACTGCCACTATGAGCAGTGTCTCTGTGAGTACTGTCAGCATGGGTTTTTACCGTGAGCACTGTCACCATGAGCCCTGTCACCATTTTGCAGTGCCACCATGTGCACTACCACCATGTGCACTCTCACCATGGGCACTATCACCGATAACACTGTCACCATAAGTACTGTCTTCATGGGCACTGTCACCAAGGGCACGGCCAACATGTGACCTGTAACCATTGTCAGTGTCACTGTGAGAAGTGTCACCATGGGAATTAACAACATAGGCACTCTCATCATGAGCACTGTCACCATGAGCACTGACACCACGAGCACTGTCACCCAGGGCAGTGCCACCGTGAGCACTGTCACCATAACTGTTGCTATGAGAATTGTAACCATGGGCAATTTCTCAATGAGTAATGTCACCATGTGTATTTTCACCTTGGGCACTCTCAAAGTAAACAGTATTACCATGAGCACTTTCACTGTGAACACTGTCACCATGGGCACTGGCACAATGTGGTGTGTCACCATGAGCCATGTCACCATGGGAAATGTCACCGTGAGAAGTGTCACCATAGGCAATGTCACCATGGGCAATGTCACCATGGGAACTGCCATTTTGAGCACTGTCACCATGGGTACTGCAACCATGAGTACTGTCACCATGAGTAATTTAACCATTGGCAGTATGACCATGTGCACTGTCACCATGGGCACTATCACCATGACAACTCTCAGCGTGAGCACTGTCACTGTTGGAAATGGCATTGTGTGCAATTCCACCATGGGCAATGTCACCATGGACATTATCGCTGTGAGCACTGTCAATATGAGCACGTCAGCATGAGCCCTGTCACCATGGGCAATGTCACTGTGAGAAGTGTCACTATAGGCAATGTCACCGTGGGCACTGTCACCATGGTCACTGCCACCACTGTCACTGTCATTTTGAGCACTGTCACCATGGGTACTGCAACCATGAGCGCTGTCACCATGAGCACTGTCACCATTGCAAGTATCACCATGTGCACTGTCACCATGGGCACTATCACAATGAGAACTGTCAGCATGGGCACTGTCACTCTTGGCAATGTCACCATGGGCACTATCACTTTGAGCACTGTCAACATGAGCACGTCACCATGGGCACTGTCAACATAGGTACTATCTCGAAGGGCAATGTCACCATGAGCATTGTCAGGATAGGCAACCTCACCGTGAGCACTGTCACCAATGGCACTATCACCATGAGCAATGTCACTGTGGGCCGTGTCACC
Organism: Mesoplodon mirus; assembly: GCF_964341445.2. NCBI lineage: Eukaryota > Metazoa > Chordata > Mammalia > Artiodactyla > Ziphiidae > Mesoplodon > Mesoplodon mirus. Next base: position 104,756,478 of record NC_138976.1, on the reverse strand, counting down.
AGGGGCACTATCACCATGGTTAATGTTATTATTGGCAATTTCCCCGTGAGCACTGTCACCCTGGGCACTGTCATCATGGGCACGGTCACCGTGAGCACTATCTCTATGAGCACAGCCACTGTGAACACCATCACCATAATCACTGGCCTCATCGGTACTGTCACCATGAGGACTGCCACAATGAGCACTGTCAGCATGGGCACATCCCCCATGAGCACTGTCACTATGAGAACTGCTACCATGGGTATTTTCACCATGTGTACTGTCACCCTGTGTATTGTCACCATTTGCACTGTCACCATGAGGACTATTACCGTGAGCGCTATCACTGTGAGATCTCTCACCATGGTCACTGTCACCATGGCACCTTGCACAATGGGGGCTGTCAACATGAGTGCTGGCACCATTGGCACTATCACTGTGAGCATTCTCACTGTGGTCAGTGTCACCATGGGCACTGTCACCATGAGCACTGTCACCATAGGCAATGTAACCATGGTCAGTGTCACCATGAGCACTCTCAACATGGGCACTCATACAGTGGGCACTGTCACTGTGAGCACTGTCACCTTGGGTACTGCCACCATGAGCGCTGTCACCATGAGCACTGTCACCATTGCTTGTATCACAATGTGCACTGTCACCATGGGCACTGGCACAATGTCGTGTGTCACCTTGAGCAATGTCACCATGGGAAATGTCACCGTGAGATGTGTCACCATAGGCAATGTCACCATGGGCAATGTCACCATGGGAAATGCCATTTTGCACACTGTCACCATGGGTACTGCAACCATGAGTACTGTCACCATTGGCAGTATGACCATGTGCACTGTCACCATGGGCACTATCACCATGACAACTCTCAGCGTGAGCACTGTCACTGTGGGAACTGGCATTGTGTGCAATTCCACCATGGGCAATGTCACCATGGGCACTATCACTGTGAGCACTGTCAATATAAGCACGTCAACATGAGCCCTGTCACCATTGGCAATGTCACCGTGAGAAGTGTCACTATAGGCGATGTCACCGTGGGCACTGTCACCATGGTCACTGCCACCACTGTCACTGTCATTTTGAGCACTGTCACCATGGGTATTGCAACCATGAGCACTGTCACCATTGTGATTATCACCATGTGTACTGTCACCATGGGCACTATCACAATGAGAACTGTCAGCGTGGGCACTGTCACTGTTGGCAAGGACACCGTGGGCACTTCCACCATGGGCAATGTCACCATGGGCACTATCACTGTGAGCACTGTCAACATGAGCACGACACCATGGGCACTGTCAACATGGGTACTATCTCGAAGGGCAATGTCACCATGAGCATTGTCAGGATGGGCAACTTCACCATGCGCACTGTCACCAATGGCACTATCACCATGAGCAATGTCACTGTGGGCCGTGTCACCAGGGGCACTATCACCATGGTTAATGTTATCATTGGCACTTTCCCCGTGAGCAGTGTCACCCGGGGCAATGTCATCATGGGCACTGTCACCGTGAGCACTATCTCCATGAGCACAGCCACTGTGAACACCATCACCATAATCACTGGCCTCATCGGTACTGTCACCATGAGCACTTCCACAATGAGCACTGTCAGCATGGGCACTTCCCCCATGAGCACTGTCACTATGAGAACTGCTAGCATGGGTATTTTCACCATGAGTACTGTCACCCTCTGTATTGTCACCATTTGCACTGTCACCATCAGGACTATTACCGTGAGTGCTATCACCGTGAGATCTCTCACCATGGTCACTGTCACCATGGCACCTTGCACAATGTGTGCTGTCAACATGAGTGCTGTCACCATTGGCACTGTCACCATAGGCAATGTCACCCTGGTCAGTGTCACCATGAGCAATGTCTCCATGGGCACTCCTACAGTGGGCACTGTCACTGTGCGAACTGTCACCATGGTTACTGCCACTATGAGCAGTGTCTCTGTGAGTACTGTCAGCATGGGTTTTTACCGTGAGCACTGTCACCATGAGCCCTGTCACCATTTTCCAGTGCCACCATGTGCACTACCACCATGTGCACTCTCACCATGGGCACTATCACCGATAACACTGTCACCATAAGTACTGTCTGCATGGGCACTGTCACCAAGGGCACGGCCAACATGTGACCTGTAACCATTGTCAGTGTCACTGTGAGAAGTGTCACCATGGGAATTAACAACATAGGCACTCTCATCATGAGCACTGTCACCATGAGCACTGACACCACGAGCACTGTCACCCAGGGCAGTGCCACCATGAGCACTGTCACCATAACTGTTGCTATGAGAATTGTAACCATGGGCAATTTCTCAATGAGTAATGTCACCATGTGTATTTTCACCTAGGGCACTCTCAAAGTAAACAGTATTACCATGAGCACTTTCACTGTGAACACTGTCACCATGGGCACTGGCACAATGTGGTGTGTCACCATGAGCCACGTCACCATGGGAAATGTCACCGTGAGAAGTGTCACCATAGGCAATGTCACCATGGGCAATGTCACCATGGGAACTGCCATTTTGAGCACTGTCACCATGGGTACTGCAACCATGAGTACTGTCACCATGAGTAATTTAACCATTGGCAGTATGACCATGTGCATTGTCACCATGGGCACTATCACCATGACAACTCTCAGCGTGAGCACTGTCACTGTTGGAAATGGCATTGTGTGCAATTCCACCATGGGCAATGTCACCATGGACATTATCGCTGTGAGCACTGTCAATATGAGCACGTCAACATGAGCCCTGTCACCATGGGCAATGTCACTGTGAGAAGTGTCACTATAGGCAATGTCACCGTGGGCACTGTCACCATGGTCACTGCCACCACTGTCACTGTCATTTTGAGCACTGTCACCATGGGTACTGCAACCAGGAGCACTGTCACCATTGCAAGTATCACCATGTGCACTGTCACCATGGGCACTATCACAATGAGAACTGTCAGCATGGGCACTGTCACTCTTGGCAATGTCACCATGGGCACTATCACTTTGAGCACTGTCAACATGAGCACGTCACCATGGGCACTGTCAACATGGGTACTATCTCGAAGGACAATGTCACCATGAGCATTGTCAGGATGGGCAACTTCACCGTGAGCACTGTCACCAATGGCACTATCACCATGAGCAATGTCACTGTGGGCCGTGTCACCAGGGGCACTATCACCATGGTTAATGTTATCATTGGCAATTTCCCCGTGAGCACTGTCACCCTGGGCACTGTCATCATGCGCATGGTCACCGTGAGCACTATCTCCATGAGCACAGCCACTGTGAACACCATCCCCATAATCACTGGCCTCATCGGTACTGTCACCATGAGCACTGCCACAATGAGCACTGTCAGCATGGGCACATCCCCCATGAGCACTGTCACTATGAGAACTGCTACCATGGGTATTTTCACCATGTGTACTGTCACCCTGTGTATTGTCACCATTTGCACTGTCACCATGAGGACTATTACCGTGAGCGCTATCACCGTGAGATCTCTCACCATGGTCACTGTCACCATGGCACCTTGCACAATGGGGGCTGTCAACATGAGTGCTGGCACCATTGGCACTATCACTGTGAGCATTCTCACTGTGGTCAGTGTCACCATGGGCACTGTCACCATGAGCACTGTCACCATAGGCAATGTCACCATGGTCAGTGTCACCATGAGCACTGTCAACATGGGCACTCATACAGTGGGCACTGTCACTGTGTGCACTGTCACCTTGGGTACTGCCACCATGAGCGCTGTCACCATGAGCACTGTCACCATTGCGAGTATCACAATGTGCACTGTCACCATGGGCACTGGCACAATGTCGTGTGTCACCTTGAGCAATGTCACCATGGGAAATGTCACCGTGAGATGTGTCACCATAGGCAATGTCACCATGGGCAATGTCACCATGGGAAATGCCATTTTGCACACTGTCACCATGGGTACTGCAACCATGAGTACTGTCACCATTGGCAGTATGACCATGTGCACTGTCACCATGGGCACTATCACCATGACAACTCTCAGCGTGAGCACTGTCACTGTGGGAACTGGCATTGTGTGCAATTCCACCATGGGCAATGTCACCATGGGCACTATCACTGTGAGCACTGTCAATATAAGCACGTCAACATGAGCCCTTTCACCATTGGCAATGTCACCGTGAGAAGGGTCACTATAGGCGATGTCACAGTGGGCACTGTCACCATGGTCACTGCCACCACTGTCACTGTCATTTTGAGCACTGTCACCATGGGTATTGCAACCATGAGCACTGTCACCATTGCGATTATCACCATGTGTACTGTCACCATGGGCACTATCACAATGAGAACTGTCAGCGTGGGCACTGTCACTGTTGGCAAGGACACCGTGGGCACTTCCACCATGGGCAATGTCACCATGGGCACTATCACTTTGAGCACTGTCAACATGAGCACGTCACCATGGGCACTGTCAACATGGGTACTATCTCGAAGGGCAATGTCACCATGAGCATTGTCAGGAAGGGTAATTTCACCATGAGCACTGTCACCAAAGGCACTATCACCATGAGCAATGTCACTGTGGGCCGTGTCACCAGGGGCACTATCACCATGGTTATTGTTATCATTGGCACTTTCCCCGTGAGCACTGTCACCCTGGGCAGTGTCATCATGGGCACGGTCACTGTGAGCACTATATCCATGAGCACAGCCACTGTGAACACCATCACCATAATCACTGGCCTCATCGGTACTGTCACCATGAGCACTGCCACAATGAGCACTGTCAGCATGGGCACTTCCCCCATGAGCACTGTCACTATGAGAACTGCTAGCATGGGTATTTTCACCATGAGTACTGTCACCCTCTGTATTGTCACCATTTGCACTGTCACCATCAGGATTATTACCATGAGTGCTATCACCAAGAGATCTCTCACCATGGTCACTGTCACCATGGCACCTTGCACAATGCGTGCTCTCAACATGAGTGCTGTCACCATTGGCACTATCACCGTGAGCATTCTCACTGTGGTCAGAGTCAACATGGGCTCTGTCACCATGAGCACTGTCACCATAGGCAATGTCACCGTGGTCAGTGTCACCATGAGCAATGTCTCCATGGGCACTCCTACAGTGGGCACTGTCACTGTGCGAACTGTCACCATGGTTACTGCCACTATGAGCAGTGTCTCTGTGAGTACTGTCAGCATGGGTTTTTACCATGAGCACTGTCACCATGAGCCCTGTCACCATTCTTCAGTGCCACCATGTGCACTACCACCATGTGCACTCTCACCATGGGCACTATCACCGATAACACTGTCACCATAAGTACTGTCTCCATGGGCACTGTCACCAAGGGCACGGCCAACATGTGACATGTAACCATTGTCAGTGTCACTGTGAGAAGTGTCACCATGGGAATTAACAACATAGGCACTCTCATCATGAGCACTGTCACCATGAGCACTGACATCACGAGCACTGTCACCCAGGGCAGTGCCACCATGAGCACTGTCACCATAACTGTTGCTATGAGAATTGTAACCATGGGCAATTTCTCAATGAGTAATGTCACCATGTGTATTTTCACCTTGGGCACTCTCAAAGTAAACAGTGTTACCATGAGCACTTTCACTGTGAACACTGTCACCATGGGCACTGGCACAATGTGGTGTGTCACCATGAGCCATGTCACCATGGGAAATGTCACCGTGAGAAGTGTCACCATAGGCAGTGTCACCATAGGCAATGTCACCATGGGCAATGTCACCATGGGAACTGCCATTTTGAGCACTGTCACCATGGGTACTGCAACCATGAGTACTGTCACCATGAGTAATTTAACCATTGGCAGTATGACCATGTGCACTGTCACCATGGGCACTATCACCATGACAACTCTCAGCGTGAGCACTGTCACTGTTGGAAATGGCATTGTGTGCAATTCCACCATGGGCAATGTCACCATGGACATTATCGCTGTGAGCACTGTCAATATGAGCACGTCAACATGAGCCCTGTCACCATGGGCAATGTCACTGTGAGAAGTGTCACTATAGGCAATGTCACCGTGGGCACTGTCACCATGGTCACTGCCACCACTGTCACTGTCATTTTGAGCACTGTCACCATGGGTACTGCAACCATGAGCGCTGTCACCATGAGCACTCTCACCATTGCAAGTATCACCATGTGCACTGTCACCATGGGCACTATCACAATGAGAACTGTCAGCATGGGCACTGTCGCTCTTGGCAATGTCACCATGGGCACTATCACTTTGAGCACTGTCAACATGAGCACGTCACCATGGGCACTGTCAACATGGGTACTATCTCGAAGGTCAATGTCACCATGAGCATTGTCAGGATGGGCAACTTCACCGTGAGCACTGTCACCAATGGCACTATCACCATGAGCAATGTCACTGTGGGCCGTGTCACCAGGGGCACTATCACCATGGTTAATGTTATCATTGGCAATTTCCCCGTGAGCACTGTCACCCTGGGCACTGTCATCATGGGCATGGTCACCGTGAGCACTATCTCCATGAGCACAGCCACTGTGAACACCATCCCCATAATCACTGGCCTCATCGGTACTGTCACCATGAGCACTGCCACAATGAGCACTGTCAGCATGGGCACATCCCCCATGAGCACTGTCACTATGAGAACTGCTACCATGGGTATTTTCACCATGTGTACTGTCACCCTGTGTATTGTCACCATTTGCACTGTCACCATGAGGACTATTACCGTGAGCGCTATCACCGTGAGATCTCTCACCATGGTCACTGTCACCATGGCACCTTGCACAATGGGGGCTGTCAACATGAGTGCTGGCACCATTGGCACTATCACTGTGAGCATTCTCACTGTGGTCAGTGTCACCATGGGCACTGTCACCATGAGCACTGTCACCATAGGCAATGTCACCATGGTCAGTGTCACCATGAGCACTGTCAACATGGGCACTCATACAGTGGGCACTGTCACTGTGAGCACTGTCACCTTGGGAACTGCCACCATGAGCGCTGTCACCATGAGCACTGTCACCATTGCGAGTATCACAATGTGCACTGTCACCATGGGCACTGGCACAATGTCGTGTGTCACCTTGAGCAATGTCACCATGGGAAATGTCACCGTGAGATGTGTCACCATAGGCAATGTCACCATGGGCAATGTCACCATGGGAAATGCCATTTTGCACACTGTCACCATGGGTACTGCAACCATGAGTACTGTCACCATTGGCAGTATGACCATGTGCACTGTCACCATGGGCACTATCACCATGACAACTCTCAGCGTGAGCACTGTCACTGTGGGAACTGGCATTGTGTGCAATTCCACCATGGGCAATGTCACCATGGGCACTATCACTGTGAGCACTGTCAATATAAGCACGTCAACATGAGCCCTGTCACCATTGGCAATGTCACCGTGAGAAGTGTCACTATAGGCGATGTCACAGTGGGCACTGTCACCATGGTCACTGCCACCACTGTCACTGTCATTTTGAGCACTGTCACCATGGGTATTGCAACCATGAGCACTGTCACCATTGCGATTATCACCATGTGTACTGTCACCATGGGCACTATCACAATGAGAACTGTCAGCGTGGGCACTGTCACTGTTGGCAAGGACACCGTGGGCACTTCCACCATGGGCAATGTCACCATGGGCACTATCACTGTGAGCACTGTCAACATGAGCACGTCACCATGGGCACTGTCAACATGGGTACTATCTCGAAAGGCAATGTCACCATGAGCATTGTCAGGAAGGGTAATTTCACCATGAGCACTGTCACCAAAGGCACTATCACCATGAGCAATGTCACTGTGGGCCGTGTCACCAGGGGCACTATCACCATGGTTAATGTTATCATTGGCACTTTCCCCGTGAGCACTGTCACCCTGGGCAGTGTCATCATGGGCACGGTCACTGTGAGCACTATCTCCATGAGCACAGCCACTGTGAACACCATCACCATAATCACTGGCCTCATCGGTACTGTCACCATGAGCACTGCCACAATGAGCACTGTCAGCATGGGCACTTCCCCCATGAGCACTGTCACTATGAGAACTGCTAGCATGGGTATTTTCACCATGAGTACTGTCACCCTCTGTATTGTCACCATTTGCACTGTCACCATCAGGACTATTACCATGAGTGCTATCACCGTGAGATCTCTCACCATGGTCACTGTCACCATGGCACCTTGCATAATGCGTGCTCTCAACATGAGTGCTGTCACCATTGGCACTATCACCGTGAGCATTCTCACTGTGGTCAGAGTCAACATGGGCTCTGTCACCATGAGCACTGTCACCATAGGCAATGTCACCGTGGTCAGTGTCACCATGAGCAATGTCTCCATGGGCACTCCTACAGTGGGCACTGTCACTGTGCGAACTGTCACCATGGTTACTGCCACTATGAGCAGTGTCACTGTGAGTACTGTCAGCATGGGTTTTTACCGTGAACACTGTCACCATGAGCCCTGTCACCATTTTTCAGTGCCACCATGTGCACTACCACCATGTGCACTCTCACCATGGGCACTATCACCGATAACACTGTCACCATAAGTACTGTCTGCATGGGCACTGTCACCAAGGGCACGGCCAACATGTGACCTGTAACCATTGTCAGTGTCACTGTGAGAAGTGTCACCATGGGAATTAACAACATAGGCACTCTCATCATGAGCACTGTCACCATGAGCACTGACATCACGAGCACTGTCACCCAGGGCAGTGCCACCATGAGCACTGTCACCATAACTGTTGCTATGAGAATTGTAACCATGGGCAATTTCTCAATGAGTAATGTCACCATGTGTATTTTCACCTTGGGCACTCTCAAAGTAAACAGTATTACCATGAGCACTTTCACTGTGAACACTGTCACCATGGGCACTGGCACAATGTGGTGTGTCACCATGAGCCATGTCACCATGGGAAATGTCACCGTGAGATGTGTCACCATAGGCAATGTCACCATGGGCAATGTCACCATGGGAACTGCCATTTTGAGCACTGTCACCATGGGTACTGCAACCATGAGTACTGTCACCATGAGTAATTTAACCATTGGCAGTATGACCATGTGCACTGTCACCATGGGCACTATCACCATGACAACTCTCAGCGTGAGCACTGTCACTGTTGGAAATGGCATTGTGTGCAATTCCACCATGGGCAATGTCACCATGGACATTATCGCTGTGAGCACTGTCAATATGAGCACGTCAACATGAGCCCTGTCACCATGGGCAATGTCACTGTGAGAAGTGTCACTATAGGCAATGTCACCGTGGGCACTGTCACCATGGTCACTGCCACCACTGTCACTGTCATTTTGAGCACTGTCACCATGGGTACTGCAACCATGAGCGCTGTCACCATGAGCACTGTCACCATTGCAAGTATCACCATGTGTACTGTCACCATGGGCACTATCACAATGAGAACTGTCAGCATGGGCACTGTCACTCTTGGCAATGTCACCATGGGCACTATCACTTTGAGCACTGTCAACATGAGCACGTCACCATGGGCACTGTCAACATGGGTACTATCTCGAAGGTCAATGTCACGATTAGCATTGTCAGGATGGGCAACTACACCGTGAGCACTGTCACCAATGGTACTATCACCATGAGCAATGTCACTGTGGGCCGATTCACCAGGGGCACTATCACCATGGTTAATGTTATCATTGGCAATTTCCCCGTGAGCACTGTCACCCTGGGCACTGTCATCATGGGCACGGTCACCGTGAGCACTATCTCCATGAGCACAGCCACTGTGAACACCATCACCATAATCACTGGCCTCATCGGTACTGTCACCATGAGCACTGCCACAATGAGCACTGTCAGCATGGGCACTTCCCCCATGAGCACTGTCACTATGAGAACTGCTAGCATGGGTATTTTCACCATGAGTACTGTCACCCTCTGTATTGTCACCATTTGCACTGTCACCATCAGGACTATTACCATGAGTGCTATCACCGTGAGATCTCTCACCATGGTCACTGTCACCATGGCACCTTGCATAATGCGTGCTCTCAACATGAGTGCTGTCACCATTGGCACTATCACCGTGAGCATTCTCACTGTGGTCAGAGTCAACATGGGCTCTGTCACCATGAGCACTGTCACCATAGGCAATGTCACCGTGGTCAGTGTCACCATGAGCAATGTCTCCATGGGCACTCCTACAGTGGGCACTGTCACTGTGCGAACTGTCACCATGGTTACTGCCACTATGAGCAGTGTCACTGTGAGTACTGTCAGCATGGGTTTTTACCGTGAACACTGTCACCATGAGCCCTGTCACCATTTTTCAGTGCCACCATGTGCACTACCACCATGTGCACTCTCACCATGGGCACTATCACCGATAACACTGTCACCATAAGTACTGTCTGCATGGGCACTGTCACCAAGGGCACGGCCAACATGTGACCTGTAACCATTGTCAGTGTCACTGTGAGAAGTGTCACCATGGGAATTAACAACATAGGCACTCTCATCATGAGCACTGTCACCATGAGCACTGACATCACGAGCACTGTCACCCAGGGCAGTGCCACCATGAGCACTGTCACCATAACTGTTGCTATGAGAATTGTAACCATGGGCAATTTCTCAATGAGTAATGTCACCATGTGTATTTTCACCTTGGGCACTCTCAAAGTAAACAGTATTACCATGAGCACTTTCACTGTGAACACTGTCACCATGGGCACTGGCACAATGTGGTGTGTCACCATGAGCCATGTCACCATGGGAAATGTCACCGTGAGATGTGTCACCATAGGCAATGTCACCATGGGCAATGTCACCATGGGAACTGCCATTTTGAGCACTGTCACCATGGGTACTGCAACCATGAGTACTGTCACCATGAGTAATTTAACCATTGGCAGTATGACCATGTGCACTGTCACCATGGGCACTATCACCATGACAACTCTCAGCGTGAGCACTGTCACTGTTGGAAATGGCATTGTGTGCAATTCCACCATGGGCAATGTCACCATGGACATTATCGCTGTGAGCACTGTCAATATGAGCACGTCAACATGAGCCCTGTCACCATGGGCAATGTCACTGTGAGAAGTGTCACTATAGGCAATGTCACCGTGGGCACTGTCACCATGGTCACTGCCACCACTGTCACTGTCATTTTGAGCACTGTCACCATGGGTACTGCAACCATGAGCGCTGTCACCATGAGCACTGTCACCATTGCAAGTATCACCATGTGTACTGTCACCATGGGCACTATCACAATGAGAACTGTCAGCATGGGCACTGTCACTCTTGGCAATGTCACCATGGGCACTATCACTTTGAGCACTGTCAACATGAGCACGTCACCATGGGCACTGTCAACATGGGTACTATCTCGAAGGTCAATGTCACGATTAGCATTGTCAGGATGGGCAACTACACCGTGAGCACTGTCACCAATGGTACTATCACCATGAGCAATGTCACTGTGGGCCGTTTCACCAGGGGCACTATCACCATGGTTAATGTTATCATTGGCAATTTCCCCGTGAGCACTGTCACCCTGGGCACTGTCATCATGGGCACGGTCACCGTGAGCACTATCTCCATGTGCACAGCCACTGTGAACACCATCACCATAATCACTGGCCTCATCGGTACTGTCACCATGAGCACTGCCACAATGAGCACTGTCAGCATGGGCACTTCCCCCATGAGCACTGTCACTATGAGAACTGCTAGCATGGGTATTTTCACCATGAGTACTGTCACCCTCTGTATTGTCACCATTTGCACTGTCACCATCAGGACTATTACCGTGAGCGTTATCACCGTGAGATCTCTCACCATGGTCACTGTCACCATGGCACCTTGCACAATGCGTGGTGTCAACATGAGTGCTGTCACCATTGGCACTATCACTGTGAGCATTCTCACTGTGGTCAGAGTCAACATGGGCTCTGTCACCATGAGCACTGTCACCATAGGCAATGTCACCGTGGTCAGTGTCACCATGAGCAATGTCTCCATGGGCACTCCTACAGTGGGCACTGTCACTGTGCGAACTGTCACCATGGTTACTGCCACTATGAGCAGTGTCTCTGTGAGTACTGTCAGCATGGGTTTTTACCGTGAGCACTGTCACCATGAGCCCTGTCACCATTTTTCAGTGCCACCATGTGCACTACCACCATGTGCACTCTCACCATGGGCACTATCACCGATAACACTGTCACCATAAGTACTGTCTGCATGGGCACTGTCACCAAGGGCACGGCCAACATGTGACCTGTAACCATTGTCAGTGTCACTGTGAGAAGTGTCACCATGGGAATTAACAACATAGGCACTCTCATCATGAGCACTGTCACCATGAGCACTGACACCACGAGCACTGTCACCCAGGGCAGTGCCACCATGAGCACTGTCACCATAACTGTTGCTATGAGAATTGTAACCATGGGCAATTTCTCAATGAGTAATGTCACCATGTGTATTTTCACCTTGGGCACTCTCAAAGTAAACAGTATTACCATGAGCACTTTCACTGTGAACACTGTCACCATGGGCACTGGCACAATGTGGTGTGTCACCATGAGCCATGTCACCATGGGAAATGTCACCGTGAGAAGTGTCACCATAGGCAATGTCACCATGGGCAATGTCACCATGGGAACTGCCATTTTGAGCACTGTCACCATGGGTACTGCAACCATGAGTACTGTCACCATGAGTAATTTAACCATTGGCAGTATGACCATGTGCACTGTCACCATGGGCACTATCACCATGACAACTCTCAGCGTGAGCACTGTCACTGTTGGAAATGGCATTGTGTGCAATTCCCCCATGGGCAATGTCACCATGGACATTATCGCTGTGAGCACTGTCAATATGAGCACGTCAACATGAGCCCTGTCACCATGGGCAATGTCACTGTGAGAAGTGTCACTATAGGCAATGTCACCGTGGGCACTGTCACCATGGTCACTGCCACCACTGTCACTGTCATTTTGAGCACTGTCACCATGGGTACTGCAACCATGAGCGCTGTCACCATGAGCACTGTCACCATTGCAAGTATCACCATGTGCACTGTCACCATGGGCACTATCACAATGAGAACTGTCAGCATGGGCACTGTCACTCTTGGCAATGTCACCATGGGCACTATCACTTTGAGCACTGTCAACATGAGCACGTCACCATGGGCACTGTCAACATGGGTACTATCTCGAAGGTCAATGTCACCATGAGCATTGTCAGGATGGGCAACTTCACCGTGAGCACTGTCACCAATGGCACTATCACCATGAGCAATGTCACTGTGGGCCGTGTCACCAGGGGCACTATCACCATGGTTAATGTTATCATTGGCAATTTCCCCGTGAGCACTGTCACCCTGGGCACTGTCATCATGGGCATGGTCACCGTGAGCACTATCTCCATGAGCACAGCCACTGTGAACACCATCCCCATAATCACTGGCCTCATCGGTACTGTCACCATGAGCACTGCCACAATGAGCACTGTCAGCATGGGCACATCCCCCATGAGCACTGTCACTATGAGAACTGCTACCATGGGTATTTTCACCATGTGTACTGTCACCCTGTGTATTGTCACCATTTGCACTGTCACCATGAGGACTATTACCGTGAGCGCTATCACCGTGAGATCTCTCACCATGGTCACTGTCACCATGGCACCTTGCACAATGGGGGCTGTCAACATGAGTGCTGGCACCATTGGCACTATCACTGTGAGCATTCTCACTGTGGTCAGTGTCACCATGGGCACTGTCACCATGAGCACTGTCACCATAGGCAATGTCACCATGGTCAGTGTCACCATGAGCACTGTCAACATGGGCACTCATACAGTGGGCACTGTCACTGTGAGCACTGTCACCTTGGGAACTGCCACCATGAACGCTGTCACCATGAGCACTGTCACCATTGCGAGTATCACAATGTGCACTGTCACCATGGGCACTGGCACAATGTCGTGTGTCACCTTGAGCAATGTCACCATGGGAAATGTCACCGTGAGATGTGTCACCATAGGCAATGTCACCATGGGCAATGTCACCATGGGAAATGCCATTTTGCACACTGTCACCATGGGTACTGCAACCATGAGTACTGTCACCATTGGAAGTATGACCATGTGCACTGTCACCATGGGCACTATCACCATGACAACTCTCAGCGTGAGCACTGTCACTGTGGGAACTGGCATTGTGTGCAATTCCACCATGGGCAATGTCACCATGGGCACTATCACTGTGAGCACTGTCAATATAAGCACGTCAACATGAGCCCTGTCACCATTGGCAATGTCACCGTGAGAAGGGTCACTATAGGCGATGTCACAGTGGGCACTGTCACCATGGTCACTGCCACCACTGTCACTGTCATTTTGAGCACTGTCACCATGGGTATTGCAACCATGAGCACTGTCACCATTGCGATTATCACCATGTGTACTGTCACCATGGGCACTATCACAATGAGAACTGTCAGCGTGGGCACTGTCACTGTTGGCAAGGACACCGTGGGCACTTCCACCATGGGCAATGTCACCATGGGCACTATCACTTTGAGCACTGTCAACATGAGCACGTCACCATGGGCACTGTCAACATGGGTACTATCTCGAAGGGCAATGTCACCATGAGCATTGTCAGGAAGGGTAATTTCACCATGAGCACTGTCACCAAAGGCACTATCACCATGAGCAATGTCACTGTGGGCCGTGTCACCAGGGGCACTATCACCATGGTTAATGTTATCATTGGCACTTTCCCCGTGAGCACTGTCACCCTGGGCAGTGTCATCATGGGCACGGTCACTGTGAGCACTATCTCCATGAGCACAGCCACTGTGAACACCATCACCATAATCACTGGCCTCATCGGTACTGTCACCATGAGCACTGCCACAATGAGCACTGTCAGCATGGGCACTTCCCCCATGAGCACTGTCACTATGAGAACTGCTAGCATGGGTATTTTCACCATGAGTACTGTCACCCTCTGTATTGTCACCATTTGCACTGTCACCATCAGGACTATTACCATGAGTGCTATCACCGTGAGATCTCTCACCATGGTCACTGTCACCATGGCACCTTGCATAATGCGTGCTCTCAACATGAGTGCTGTCACCATTGGCACTATCACCGTGAGCATTCTCACTGTGGTCAGAGTCAACATGGGCTCTGTCACCATGAGCACTGTCACCATAGGCAATGTCACCGTGGTCAGTGTCACCATGAGCAATGTCTCCATGGGCACTCCTACAGTGGGCACTGTCACTGTGCGAACTGTCACCATGGTTACTGCCACTATGAGCAGTGTCACTGTGAGTACTGTCAGCATGGGTTTTTACCGTGAACACTGTCACCATGAGCCCTGTCACCATTTTTCAGTGCCACCATGTGCACTACCACCATGTGCACTCTCACCATGGGCACTATCACCGATAACACTGTCACCATAAGTACTGTCTGCATGGGCACTGTCACCAAGGGCACGGCCAACATGTGACCTGTAACCATTGTCAGTGTCACTGTGAGAAGTGTCACCATGGGAATTAACAACATAGGCACTCTCATCATGAGCACTGTCACCATGAGCACTGACATCACGAGCACTGTCACCCAGGGCAGTGCCACCATGAGCACTGTCACCATAACTGTTGCTATGAGAATTGTAACCATGGGCAATTTCTCAATGAGTAATGTCACCATGTGTATTTTCACCTTGGGCACTCTCAAAGTAAACAGTATTACCATGAGCACTTTCACTGTGAACACTGTCACCATGGGCACTGGCACAATGTGGTGTGTCACCATGAGCCATGTCACCATGGGAAATGTCACCGTGAGATGTGTCACCATAGGCAATGTCACCATGGGCAATGTCACCATGGGAACTGCCATTTTGAGCACTGTCACCATGGGTACTGCAACCATGAGTACTGTCACCATGAGTAATTTAACCATTGGCAGTATGACCATGTGCACTGTCACCATGGGCACTATCACCATGACAACTCTCAGCGTGAGCACTGTCACTGTTGGAAATGGCATTGTGTGCAATTCCACCATGGGCAATGTCACCATGGACATTATCGCTGTGAGCACTGTCAATATGAGCACGTCAACATGAGCCCTGTCACCATGGGCAATGTCACTGTGAGAAGTGTCACTATAGGCAATGTCACCGTGGGCACTGTCACCATGGTCACTGCCACCACTGTCACTGTCATTTTGAGCACTGTCACCATGGGTACTGCAACCATGAGCGCTGTCACCATGAGCACTGTCACCATTGCAAGTATCACCATGTGTACTGTCACCATGGGCACTATCACAATGAGAACTGTCAGCATGGGCACTGTCACTCTTGGCAATGTCACCATGGGCACTATCACTTTGAGCACTGTCAACATGAGCACGTCACCATGGGCACTGTCAACATGGGTACTATCTCGAAGGTCAATGTCACGATTAGCATTGTCAGGATGGGCAACTACACCGTGAGCACTGTCACCAATGGTACTATCACCATGAGCAATGTCACTGTGGGCCGTTTCATCAGGGGCACTATCACCATGGTTAATGTTATCATTGGCAATTTCCCCGTGAGCACTGTCACCCTGGGCACTGTCATCATGGGCACGGTCACCGTGAGCACTATCTCCATGTGCACAGCCACTGTGAACACCATCACCATAATCACTGGCCTCATCGGTACTGTCACCATGAGCACTGCCACAATGAGCACTGTCAGCATGGGCACTTCCCCCATGAGCACTGTCACTATGAGAACTGCTAGCATGGGTATTTTCACCATGAGTACTGTCACCCTCTGTATTGTCACCATTTGCACTGTCACCATCAGGACTATTACCGTGAGCGTTATCACCGTGAGATCTCTCACCATGGTCACTGTCACCATGGCACCTTGCACAATGCGTGGTGTCAACATGAGTGCTGTCACCATTGGCACTATCACTGTGAGCATTCTCACTGTGGTCAGAGTCAACATGGGCTCTGTCACCATGAGCACTGTCACCATAGGCAATGTCACCGTGGTCAGTGTCACCATGAGCAATGTCTCCATGGGCACTCCTACAGTGGGCACTGTCACTGTGCGAACTGTCACCATGGTTACTGCCACTATGAGCAGTGTCTCTGTGAGTACTGTCAGCATGGGTTTTTACCGTGAGCACTGTCACCATGAGCCCTGTCACCATTTTTCAGTGCCACCATGTGCACTACCACCATGTGCACTCTCACCATGGGCACTATCACCGATAACACTGTCACCATAAGTACTGTCTGCATGGGCACTGTCACCAAGGGCACGGCCAACATGTGACCTGTAACCATTGTCAGTGTCACTGTGAGAAGTGTCACCATGGGAATTAACAACATAGGCACTCTCATCATGAGCACTGTCACCATGAGCACTGACACCACGAGCACTGTCACCCAGGGCAGTGCCACCATGAGCACTGTCACCATAACTGTTGCTATGAGAATTGTAACCATGGGCAATTTCTCAATGAGTAATGTCACCATGTGTATTTTCACCTTGGGCACTCTCAAAGTAAACAGTATTACCATGAGCACTTTCACTGTGAACACTGTCACCATGGGCACTGGCACAATGTGGTGTGTCACCATGAGCCATGTCACCATGGGAAATGTCACCGTGAGAAGTGTCACCATAGGCAATGTCACCATGGGCAATGTCACCATGGGAACTGCCATTTTGAGCACTGTCACCATGGGTACTGCAACCATGAGTACTGTCACCATGAGTAATTTAACCATTGGCAGTATGACCATGTGCACTGTCACCATGGGCACTATCACCATGACAACTCTCAGCGTGAGCACTGTCACTGTTGGAAATGGCATTGTGTGCAATTCCACCATGGGCAATGTCACCATGGACATTATCGCTGTGAGCACTGTCAATATGAGCACGTCAACATGAGCCCTGTCACCATGGGCAATGTCACTGTGAGAAGTGTCACTATAGGCAATGTCACCGTGGGCACTGTCACCATGGTCACTGCCACCACTGTCACTGTCATTTTGAGCACTGTCACCATGGGTACTGCAACCATGAGCGCTGTCACCATGAGCACTGTCACCATTGCAAGTATCACCATGTGCACTGTCACCATGGGCACTATCACAATGAGAACTGTCAGCATGGGCACTGTCACTCTTGGCAATGTCACCATGGGCACTATCACTTTGAGCACTGTCAACATGAGCACGTCACCATGGGCACTGTCAACATGGGTACTATCTCGAAGGTCAATGTCACCATGAGCATTGTCAGGATGGGCAACTTCACCGTGAGCACTGTCACCAATGGCACTATCACCATGAGCAATGTCACTGTGTGCCGTGTCACCAGGGGCACTATCACCATGGTTAATGTTATCATTGGCAATTTCCCCGTGAGCACTGTCACCCTGGGCACTGTCATCATGGGCATGGTCACCGTGAGCACTATCTCCATGAGCACAGCCACTGTGAACACCATCCCCATAATCACTGGCCTCATCGGTACTGTCACCATGAGCACTGCCACAATGAGCACTGTCAGCATGGGCACATCCCCCATGAGCACTGTCACTATGAGAACTGCTACCATGGGTATTTTCACCATGTGTACTGTCACCCTGTGTATTGTCACCATTTGCACTGTCACCATGAGGACTATTACCGTGAGCGCTATCACCGTGAGATCTCTCACCATGGTCACTGTCACCATGGCACCTTGCACAATGGGGGCTGTCAACATGAGTGCTGGCACCATTGGCACTATCACTGTGAGCATTCTCACTGTGGTCAGTGTCACCATGGGCACTGTCACCATGAGCACTGTCACCATAGGCAATGTCACCATGGTCAGTGTCACCATGAGCACTGTCAACATGGGCACTCATACAGTGGGCACTGTCACTGTGAGCACTGTCACCTTGGGAACTGCCACCATGAGCGCTGTCACCATGAGCACTGTCACCATTGCGAGTATCACAATGTGCACTGTCACCATGGGCACTGGCACAATGTCGTGTGTCACCTTGAGCAATGTCACCATGGGAAATGTCACCGTGAGATGTGTCACCATAGGCAATGTCACCATGGGCAATGTCACCATGGGAAATGCCATTTTGCACACTGTCACCATGGGTACTGCAACCATGAGTACTGTCACCATTGGCAGTATGACCATGTGCACTGTCACCATGGGCACTATCACCATGACAACTCTCAGCGTGAGCACTGTCACTGTGGGAACTGGCATTGTGTGCAATTCCACCATGGGCAATGTCACCATGGGCACTATCACTGTGAGCACTGTCAATATAAGCACGTCAACATGAGCCCTGTCACCATTGGCAATGTCACCGTGAGAAGGGTCACTATAGGCGATGTCACAGTGGGCACTGTCACCATGGTCACTGCCACCACTGTCACTGTCATTTTGAGCACTGTCACCATGGGTATTGCAACCATGAGCACTGTCACCATTGCGATTATCACCATGTGTACTGTCACCATGGGCACTATCACAATGAGAACTGTCAGCGTGGGCACTGTCACTGTTGGCAAGGACACCGTGGGCACTTCCACCATGGGCAATGTCACCATGGGCACTATCACTTTGAGCACTGTCAACATGAGCACGTCACCATGGGCACTGTCAACATGGGTACTATCTCGAAGGGCAATGTCACCATGAGCATTGTCAGGAATGGTAATTTAACCATGAGCACTGTCACCAAAGGCACTATCACCATGAGCAATGTCACTGTGGGCCGTGTCACCAGGGGCACTATCACCATGGTTAATGTTATCATTGGCACTTTCCCCGTGAGCACTGTCACCCTGGGCAGTGTCATCATGGGCACGGTCACTGTGAGCACTATCTCCATGAGCACAGCCACTGTGAACACCATCACCATAATCACTGGCCTCATCGGTACTGTCACCATGAGCACTGCCACAATGAGCACTGTCAGCATGGGCACTTCCCCCATGAGCACTGTCACTATGAGAACTGCTAGCATGGGTATTTTCACCATGAGTACTGTCACCCTCTGTATTGTCACCATTTGCACTGTCACCATCAGGACTATTACCATGAGTGCTATCACCGTGAGATCTCTCACCATGGTCACTGTCACCATGGCACCTTGCATAATGCGTGCTCTCAACATGAGTGCTGGCACCATTGGCACTATCACCGTGAGCATTCTCACTGTGGTCAGAGTCAACATGGGCTCTGTCACCATGAGCACTGTCACCATAGGCAATGTCACCGTGGTCAGTGTCACCATGAGCAATGTCTCCATGGGCACTCCTACAGTGGGCACTGTCACTGTGCGAACTGTCACCATGGTTACTGCCACTATGAGCAGTGTCTCTGTGAGTACTGTCAGCATGGGTTTTTACCGTGAACACTGTCACCATGAGCCCTGTCACCATTTTTCAGTGCCACCATGTGCACTACCACCATGTGCACTCTCACCATGGGCACTATCACCGATAACACTGTCACCATAAGTACTGTCTGCATGGGCACTGTCACCAAGGGCACGGCCAACATGTGACCTGTAACCATTGTCAGTGTCACTGTGAGAAGTGTCACCATGGGAATTAACAACATAGGCACTCTCATCATGAGCACTGTCACCATGAGCACTGACACCACGAGCACTGTCACCCAGGGCAGTGCCACCATGAGCACTGTCACCATAACTGTTGCTATGAGAATTGTAACCATGGGCAATTTCTCAATGAGTAATGTCACCATGTGTATTTTCACCTTGGGCACTCTCAAAGTAAACAGTATTACCATGAGCACTTTCACTGTGAACACTGTCACCATGGGCACTGGCACAATGTGGTGTGTCACCATGAGCCATGTCACCATGGGAAATGTCACCGTGAGAAGTGTCACCATAGGCAATGTCACCATGGGCAATGTCACCATGGGAACTGCCATTTTGAGCACTGTCACCATGGGTACTGCAACCATGAGTACTGTCACCATGAGTAATTTAACCATTGGCAGTATGACCATGTGCACTGTCACCATGGGCACTAT
This sequence comes from Mesoplodon mirus, assembly GCF_964341445.2. NCBI lineage: Eukaryota > Metazoa > Chordata > Mammalia > Artiodactyla > Ziphiidae > Mesoplodon > Mesoplodon mirus. Next base: position 104,735,268 of record NC_138976.1, on the reverse strand, counting down.
CACCATGACAACTCTCAGCGTGAGCACTGTCACTGTTGGAAATGGCATTGTGTGCAATTCCACCATGGGCAATGTCACCATGGACATTATCGCTGTGAGCACTGTCAATATGAGCACGTCAACATGAGCCCTGTCACCATGGGCAATGTCACTGTGAGAAGTGTCACTATAGGCAATGTCACCGTGGGCACTGTCACCATGGTCACTGCCACCACTGTCACTGTCATTTTGAGCACTGTCACCATGGGTACTGCAACCATGAGCGCTGTCACCATGAGCACTGTCACCATTGCAAGTATCACCATGTGTACTGTCACCATGGGCACTATCACAATGAGAACTGTCAGCATGGGCACTGTCACTCTTGGCAATGTCACCATGGGCACTATCACTTTGAGCACTGTCAACATGAGCACGTCACCATGGGCACTGTCAACATGGGTACTATCTCGAAGGTCAATGTCACGATTAGCATTGTCAGGATGGGCAACTACACCGTGAGCACTGTCACCAATGGTACTATCACCATGAGCAATGTCACTGTGGGCCGTTTCACCAGGGGCACTATCACCATGGTTAATGTTATCATTGGCACTTTCCCCGTGAGCACTGTCACCCTGGGCACTGTCATCATGGGCACGGTCACCGTGAGCACTATCTCCATGTGCACAGCCACTGTGAACACCATCACCATAATCACTGGCCTCATCGGTACTGTCACCATGAGCACTGCCACAATGAGCACTGTCAGCATGGGCACTTCCCCCATGAGCACTGTCACTATGAGAACTGCTAGCATGGGTATTTTCACCATGAGTACTGTCACCCTCTGTATTGTCACCATTTGCACTGTCACCATCAGGACTATTACCGTGAGCGTTATCACCGTGAGATCTCTCACCATGGTCACTGTCACCATGGCACCTTGCACAATGCGTGGTGTCAACATGAGTGCTGTCACCATTGGCACTATCACTGTGAGCATTCTCACTGTGGTCAGAGTCAACATGGGCTCTGTCACCATGAGCACTGTCACCATAGGCAATGTCACCGTGGTCAGTGTCACCATGAGCAATGTCTCCATGGGCACTCCTACAGTGGGCACTGTCACTGTGCGAACTGTCACCATGGTTACTGCCACTATGAGCAGTGTCTCTGTGAGTACTGTCAGCATGGGTTTTTACCGTGAGCACTGTCACCATGAGCCCTGTCACCATTTTTCAGTGCCACCATGTGCACTACCACCATGTGCACTCTCACCATGGGCACTATCACCGATAACACTGTCACCATAAGTACTGTCTGCATGGGCACTGTCACCAAGGGCACGGCCAACATGTGACCTGTAACCATTGTCAGTGTCACTGTGAGAAGTGTCACCATGGGAATTAACAACATAGGCACTCTCATCATGAGCACTGTCACCATGAGCACTGAAACCACGAGCACTGTCACCCAGGGCAGTGCCACCATGAGCACTGTCACCATAACTGTTGCTATGAGAATTGTAACCATGGGCAATTTCTCAATGAGTAATGTCACCATGTGTATTTTCACCTTGGGCACTCTCAAAGTAAACAGTATTACCATGAGCACTTTCACTGTGAACACTGTCACCATGGGCACTGGCACAATGTGGTGTGTCACCATGAGCCATGTCACCATGGGAAATGTCACCGTGAGAAGTGTCACCATAGGCAATGTCACCATGGGCAATGTCACCATGGGAACTGCCATTTTGAGCACTGTCACCATGGGTACTGCAACCATGAGTACTGTCACCATGAGTAATTTAACCATTGGCAGTATGACCATGTGCACTGTCACCATGGGCACTATCACCATGACAACTCTCAGCGTGAGCACTGTCACTGTTGGAAATGGCATTGTGTGCAATTCCACCATGGGCAATGTCACCATGGACATTATCGCTGTGAGCACTGTCAATATGAGCACGTCAACATGAGCCCTGTCACCATGGGCAATGTCACTGTGAGAAGTGTCACTATAGGCAATGTCACCGTGGGCACTGTCACCATGGTCACTGCCACCACTGTCACTGTCATTTTGAGCACTGTCACCATGGGTACTGCAACCATGAGCACTGTCACCATTGCAAGTATCACCATGTGCACTGTCACCATGGGCACTATCACAATGAGAACTGTCAGCATGGGCACTGTCACTCTTGGCAATGTCACCATGGGCACTATCACTTTGAGCACTGTCAACATGAGCACGTCACCATGGGCACTGTCAACATGGGTACTATCTCGAAGGTCAATGTCACCATGAGCATTGTCAGGATGGGCAACTTCACCATGAGCACTGTCACCAAAGGCACTATCACCATGAGCAATGTCACTGTGGGCCGTGTCACCAGGGGCACTATCACCATGGTTAATGTTCTCATTGGCACTTTCCCCGTGAGCACTGTCACCCTGGGCACTGTCATCATGGGCACGGTCACCGTGAGCACTATCTCCATGAGCACAGCCACTGTGAACACCATCACCATAATCACTGGCCTCATCGGTACTGTCACCATGAGCACTGCCACAATGAGCACTGTCAGCATGGGCACTTCCCCCATGAGCACTGTCACTATGAGAACTGCTAGCATGGGTATTTTCACCATGAGTACTGTCACCCTCTGTATTGTCACCATTTGCACTGTCACCATCAGGACTATTACCGTGAGTGCTATCACCGTGAGATCTCTCACCATGGTCACTGTCACCATGGCACCTTGCACAATGCGTGCTGTCAACATGAGTGCTGTCACCATTGGCACTATCACCGTGAGCATTCTCACTGTGGTCAGAGTCAACATGGGCTCTGTCACCATGAGCACTGTCACCATAGGCAATGTCACCGTGGTCAGTGTCACCATGAGCAATGTCTCCATGGGCACTCCTACAGTGGGCACTGTCACTGTGCGAACTGTCACCATGGTTACTGCCACTATGAGCAGTGTCTCTGTGAGTACTGTCAGCATGGGTTTTTACCGTGAGCACTGTCACCATGAGCCCTGTCTCCATTTTGCAGTGCCACCATGTGCACTACCACCATGTGCACTCTCACCATGGGCACTATCACCGATAACGCTGTCACCATAAGTACTGTCTGCATGGGCACTGTCACCAAGGGCACGGCCAACATGTGACCTGTAACCATTGTCAGTGTCACTGTGAGAAGTGTCACCATGGGAATTAACAACATAGGCACTCTCATCATGAGCACTGTCACCATGAGCACTGACACCACGAGCACTGTCACCCAGGGCAGTGCCACCGTGAGCACTGTCACCATAACTGTTGCTATGAGAATTGTAACCATGGGCAATTTCTCAATGAGTAATGTCACCATGTGTATTTTCACCTTGGGCACTCTCAAAGTAAACAGTATTACCATGAGCACTTTCACTGTGAACACTGTCACCATGGGCACTGGCACAATGTGGTGTGTCACCATGAGCCATGTCACCATGGGAAATGTCACCGTGAGAAGTGTCACCATAGGCAATGTCACCATGGGCAATGTCACCATGGGAACTGCCATTTTGAGCACTGTCACCATGGGTACTGCAACCATGAGTACTGTCACCATGAGTAATTTAACCATTGGCAGTATGACCATGTGCACTGTCACCATGGGCACTATCACCATGACAACTCTCAGCGTGAGCACTGTCACTGTGGGAACTGGCATTGTGTGCAATTCCACCATGGGCAATGTCACCATGGGCACTATCACTGTGAGCACTGTCAATATAAGCACGTCAACATGAGCCCTGTCACCATTGGCAATGTCACCGTGAGAAGTGTCACTATAGGCGATGTCACAGTGGGCACTGTCACCATGGTCACTGCCACCACTGTCACTGTCATTTTGAGCACTGTCACCATGGGTACTGCAAACATGAGCACTGTCACCATTGCGATTATCACCATGTGTACTGTCACCATGGGCACTATCACAATGAGAACTGTCAGCGTGGGCACTGTCACTGTTGGCAAGGACACCGTGGGCACTTCCACCATGGGCAATGTCACCATGGGCACTATCACTGTGAGCACTGTCAACATGAGCACGTCACCATGGGCACTGTCAACATGGGTACTATCTCGAAGGGCAATGTCACCATGAGCATTGTCAGGAAGGGTAATTTCACCATGAGCACTGTCACCAAAGGCACTATCACCATGAGCAATGTCACTGTGGGCCGTGTCACCAGGGGCACTATCACCATGGTTAATGTTCTCATTGGCACTTTCCCCGTGAGCACTGTCACCCTGGGCAGTGTCATCATGGGCACGGTCACTGTGAGCACTATCTCCATGAGCACAGCCACTGTGAACACCATCACCATAATCACTGGCCTCATCGGTACTGTCACCATGAGCACTGCCACAATGAGCACTGTCAGCATGGGCACTTCCCCCATGAGCACTGTCACTATGAGAACTGCTACCATGGGTATTTTCACCATGTGTACTGTCACCCTGTGTATTGTCACCATTTGCACTGTCACCATGAGGACTATTACCGTGAGCGCTATCACCGTGGGATCTCTCACCATGGTCACTGTCACCATGGCACCTTGCACAATGGGGGCTGTCAACATGAGTGCTGGCACCATTGGCACTATCACTGTGAGCATTCTCACTGTGGTCAGTGTCACCATGGGCACTGTCACCATGAGCACTGTCACCATAGGCAATGTCACCATGGTCAGTGTCACCATGAGCACTGTCAACATGGGCACTCATACAATGGGCACTGTCACTGTGAGCACTGTCACCTTGGGTACTGCCACCATGAGCGCTGTCACCATGAGCACTGTCACCATTGCGAGTATCACAATGTGCACTGTCACCATGGGCACTGGCACAATGTCGTGTGTCACCTTGAGCAATGTCACCATGGGAAATGTCACCGTGAGATGTGTCACCATAGGCAATGTCACCATGGGCAATGTCACCATGGGAAATGCCATTTTGCACACTGTCACCATGGGTACTGCAACCATGAGTACTGTCACCATTGGCAGTATGATCATGTGCACTGTCACCATGGGCACTATCACCATGACAACTCTCAGCGTGAGCACTGTCACTGTGGGAACTGGCATTGTGTGCAATTCCACCATGGGCAATGTCACCATGGGCACTATCACTGTGAGCACTGTCAATATAAGCACGTCAACATGAGCCCTGTCACCATTGGCAATGTCACCGTGAGAAGTGTCACTATAGGCGATGTCACCGTGGGCACTGTCACCATGGTCACTGCCACCACTGTCACTGTCATTTTGAGCACTGTCACCATGGGTACTGCAAACATGAGCACTGTCACCATTGCGATTATCACCATGTGTACTGTCACCATGGGCACTATCACAATGAGAACTGTCAGCGTGGGCACTGTCACTGTTGGCAAGGGCACCGTGGGCACTTCCACCATGGGCAATGTCACCATGGGCACTATCACTGTGAGCACTGTCAACATGAGCACGTCACCATGGGCACTGTCAACATGGGTACTATCTCGAAGGGCAATGTCACCATGAGCATTGTCAGGAAGGGCAATTTCACCATGAGCACTGTCACCAAAGGCACTATCACCATGAGCAATGTCACTGTGGGCCGTGTCACCAGGGGCACTATCACCATGGTTAATGTTCTCATTGGCACTTTCCCCGTGAGCACTGTCACCCTGGGCACTGTCATCATGGGCACGGTCACCGTGAGCACTATCTCCATGAGCACAGCCACTGTGAACACCATCACCATAATCACTGGCCTCATCGGTACTGTCACCATGAGCACTGCCACAATGAGCACTGTCAGCATGGGCACTTCCCCCATGAGCACTGTCACTATGAGAACTGCTAGCATGGGTATTTTCACCATGAGTACTGTCACCCTCTGTATTGTCACCATTTGCACTGTCACCATCAGGACTATTACCGTGAGTGCTATCACCGTGAGATCTCTCACCATGGTCACTGTCACCATGGCACCTTGCACAATGCGTGCTGTCAACATGAGTGCTGTCACCATTGGCACTATCACCGTGAGCATTCTCACTGTGGTCAGAGTCAACATGGGCTCTGTCACCATGAGCACTGTCACCATAGGCAATGTCACCGTGGTCAGTGTCACCATGAGCAATGTCTCCATGGGCACTCCTACAGTGGGCACTGTCACTGTGCGAACTGTCACCATGGTTACTGCCACTATGAGCAGTGTCTCTGTGAGTACTGTCAGCATGGGTTTTTACCGTGAGCACTGTCACCATGAGCCCTGTCACCATTTTTCTGTGCCACCATGTGCACTCTCACCATGGGCACTATCACCGATAACACTGTCACCATAAGTACTGTCTGCATGGGCACTGTCACCAAGGGCACGGCCAACATGTGACCTGTAACCATTGTCAGTGTCACTGTGAGAAGTGTCACCATGGGAATTAACAACATAGGCACTCTCATCATGAGCACTGTCACCACAAGCACTGACACCACGAGCACTGTCACCCAGGGCAATGCCACCATGAGCACTGTCACCATAACTGTTGCTATGAGAATTGTAACCATGGGCAATTTCTCAATGAGTAATGTCACCATGTGTATTTTCACCTTAGGCACTCTCAAAGTAAACAGTATTACCATGAGCACTTTCACTGTGAACACTGTCACCATGGGCACTGGCACAATGTGGTGTGTCACCATGAGGCATGTCACCATGGGAAATGTCACCGTGAGAAGTGTCACCATAGGCAATGTCACCATGGGCAATGTCACCATGGGAAGTGCCATTTTGAGCACTGTCACCATGGGTACTACAACCATGAGTACTGTCACCATGAGTAATTTAACCATTGGCAGTATGACCATGTGCACTGTCACCATGGGCACTATCACCATGACAACTCCAAGCGTGAGCACTGTCACTGTTGGAAATGGCATTGTGTGCAATTCCACAATGGGCAATGTCACCATGGACATTATCGCTGTGAGCACTGTCAATATGAGCACGTCAACATGAGCCCAGTCACCATGGGCAATGTCACTGTGAGAAGTGTCACTATAGGCAATGTCACCGTGGGCACTGTCACCATGGTCACTGCCACCACTGTCACTGTCATTTTGAGCACTGTCACCATGGGTACTGCAACCGTGTGCGCTGTCACCATGAGCACTGTCACCATTGCAAGTATCACCATGGGCACTGTCACCATGGGCACTATCACAATGAGAACTGTCAGCATGGGCACTGTCACTCTTGGCAATGTCACCATGGGCACTATCACTGTGAGCACTGTCAACATGAGCACGTCACCATGGGCACTGTCAACATGGGTACTATCTCGAAGGTCAATGTCACCATGAGCATTGTCAGGATGGGCAATTTCACCATGAACACTGTCACCAAAGGCACTATCACCATGAGCAATGTCACTGTGGGCCGTGTGACCAGGGGCACTATCACCATGGTTAATGTTATCATTGGCACTTTCCCCGTGAGCACTGTCACCCTGGGCACTGTCATCATGGGCACGGTCACCGTGAGCACTATCTCCATGAGCACAGCCACTGTGAACACCATCACCATAATCACTGGCCTCATCGGCACTGTCACCATGAGCACTGCCACAATGAGCACTGTCAGCATGGGCACTTCCCCCATGAGCACTGTCACTATGAGAACTGCTAGCATGGGTATTTTCACCATGAGTACTGTCACCCTCTGTATTGTCACCATTTGCACTGTCACCATCAGGACTATTACCGTGAGTGCTATCACCGTGAGATCTCTCACCATAGTCAATGTCACCATGGCACCTTGCACAATGCGTGCTGTCAACATGAGTGCTGTCACCATTGGCACTATCACCGTGAGCATTCTCACTGTGGTCAGAGTCAACATGGGCTCTGTCACCATGAGCACTGTCACCATAGGCAATGTCACCGTGGTCAGTGTCACCATGAGCAATGTCTCCATGGGCACTCCTACAGTGGGCACTGTCACTGTGCGAACTGTCACCATGGTTACTGCTACTATGAGCAGTGTCTCTGTGAGTACTGTCAGCATGGGTTTTTACCGTGAGCACTGTCACCATGAGCCCTGTCACCATTTTTCAGTGCCACCATGTGCACTCTCACCATGTGCACTCTCACCATGGGCACTATCACCGATAACACTGTCACCATAAGTACTGTCTTCATGGGCACTCTCACCAAGGGCACGGCCAACATGTGACCTGTAACCATTGTCAGTGTCACTGTGAGAAGTGTCACCATGGGAATTAACAACATAGGCACTCTCATCATGAGCACTGTCACCATGAGCACTGACACCACGAGCACTGTCACCCAGGGCAGTGCCACCGTGAGCACTGTCACCATAACTGTTGCTATGAGAATTCTAACCATGGGCAATTTCTCAATGAGTAATGTCACCATGTGTATTTTCACCTTGGGCACTCTCAAAGTAAACAGTATTACCATGAGCACTTTCACTGTGAACACTCTCACCATGGGCACTGGCACAATGTGGTGTGTCACCATGAGCCATGTCACCATGGGAAATGTCACCGTGAGAAGTGTCACCATAGGCAATGTCACCATGGGCAATGTCACCATGGGAACTGCCATTTTGAGCACTGTCACCATGGGTACTGCAACCATGAGTACTGTCACCATGAGTAATTTAACCATTGGCAGTATGACCATGTGCACTGTCACCATGGGCACTATCACCATAACAACTCTCAGCGTGAGCACTGTCACTGTTGGAAATGGCATTGTGTGCAATTCCACCATGGGCAATGTCACCATGGATATTATCGCTGTGAGCACTGTCAATATGAGCACGTCAACATGAGCCCTGTCACCATGGGCAATGTCACTGTGAGAAGTGTCACTATAGGCAATGTCACCGTGGGCACTGTCACCATGGTCACTGCCACCACTGTCACTCTCATTTTGAGCACTGTCACCATGGGTACGGCAACCATGAGCGCTGTCACCATGAGCACTGTCACCATTGCAAGTATCACCATGTGCACTGTCACCATGGGCACTATCACAATGAGAACTGTCAGCATGGGCACTGTCACTCTTGGCAATGTCACAATGGGCACTATCACTGTGAGCACTGTCAACATGAGCACGTCACCATGGGCACTGTCAACATGGGTACTATCTCGAAGGGCAATGTCACCATGAGCATTGTCAGGAAGGGCAATTTCACCATGAACACTGTCACCAAAGGCACTATCACCATGAGCAATGTCACTGTGGGCCGTGTCACCAGGGGCACTATCACCATGGTTCATGTTATCATTGGCACTTTCCCCGTGAGCACTGTCACCCTGGGCACTGTCATCATGGGCACGGTCACCGTGAGCACTATCTCCATGAGCACAGCCACTGTGAACACCATCACCATAATCACTGGCCTCATCGGTACTGTCACCATGAGCACTGCCACAATGAGCACTGTCAGCATGGGCACTTCCCCCATGAGCACTGTCACTATGAGAACTGCTAGCATGGGTATTTTCACCATGAGTACTGTCACCCTCTCTATTGTCACCATTTGCACTGTCACCATCAGGACTATTACCGTGAGTGCTATCACCGTGAGATCTCTCACCATGGTCACTGTCACCATGGAACCTTGCACAACGCGTGCTGTCAACATGAGTGCTGTCACCATTGGCACTATCACTGTGAGCATTCTCACTGTGGTCAGAGTCAACATGGGCTCTGTCACCATGAGCACTGTCACCATAGGCAATGTCACCGTGGTCAGTGTCACCATGAGCAATGTCTCCATGGGCACTCCTACAGTGGGCACTGTCACTGTGCGAACTGTCACCATGGTTACTGCCACTATGAGCAGTGTCTCTGTGAGTACTGTCAGCATGGGTTTTTACCGTGAGCACTGTCACCATGAGCCCTGTCACAATTTTTCAGTGCCACCATGTGCACTACCACCATGTGCGCTCTCACCATGGGCACTATCACCGATAACACTGTCACCATAAGTACTGTCTGCATGGGCACTGTCACCAAGGGCACGGCCAACATGTGACCTGTAACCATTGTCAGTGTCACTGTGAGAAGTGTCACCATGGGAATTAACAACATAGGCACTCTCATCATGAGCACTGTCACCATGAGCACTGACACCACGCGCACTGTCACCCAGGGCAGTGCCACCGTGAGCACTGTCACCATAACTGTTGCTATGAGAATTGTAACCATGGGCAATTTCTCAATGAGTAATGTCACCATGTGTATTTTCACCTTGGGCACTCTCAAAGTAAACAGTATTACCATGAGCACTTTCACTGTGAACACTGTCACCATGGGCACTGGCACAATGTGGTGTGTCACCATGAGCCATGTCACCATGGGAAATGTCACCGTGAGAAGTGTCACCATAGGCAATGTCACCATGGGCAATGTCACCATGGGAACTGCCATTTTGAGCACTGTCACCATGGGTACTGCAACCATGAGTACTGTCACCATGAGTAATTTAACCATTGGCAGTATGACCATGTGCACTGTCACCATGGGCACTATCACCATGACAACTCTCAGCGTGAGCACTGTCACTGTTGGAAATGGCATTGTGTGCAATTCCACCATGGGCAATGTCACCATGGACATTATCGCTGTGAGCACTGTCAATATGAGCACGTCAACATGAGCCCTGTCACCATGGGCAATGTCACTGTGAGAAGTGTCACTATAGGCAATGTCACCGTGGGCACTGTCACCATGGTCACTGCCACCACTGTCAATGTCATTTTGAGCACTGTCACCATGGGTACTGCAACCGTGAGTGCTGTCACCATGAGCACTGTCACCATTGCAAGTATCACCATGTGCACTGTCACCATGGGCACTATCACAATGAGAACTGTCAGCATGGGCACTGTCACTCTTGGCAATGTCACCATGGGCACTATCACTGTGAGCACTGTCAACATGAGCACGTCACCATGGGCACTGTCAACCTGGGTACTATCTCGAAGGTCAATGTCACCATGAGCATTGTCAGGATGGGCAACTTCACCATGAGCACTGTCACCAAAGGCACTATCACCATGAGTAATGTCACTGTGGGCCGTGTCACCAGGGGCACTATCACCATGGTTAATGTTCTCATTGGCACTTTCCCCGTGAGCACTGTCACCCTGGGCACTGTCATCATGGGCACGGTCACCGTGAGCACTATCTCCATGAGCACAGCCACTGTGAACACCATCACCATAATCACTGGCCTCATCGGTACTGTCACCATGAGCACTGCCACAATGAGCACTGTCAGCATGGGCACTTCCCCCATGAGCACTGTCACTATGAGAACTGCTACCATGGGTATTTTCACCATGAGTACTCTCACCCTCTGTATTGTCACCATTTGCACTGTCACCATCAGGACTATTACCGTGACTGCTATCACCGTGAGATCTCTCACCATGGTCACTGTCACCATGGCACCTTGCACAATGCGTGCTGTCAACATGAGTGCTGTCACCATTGGCACTATCACCGTGAGCATTCTCACTGTGGTCAGAGTCAACATGGGCTCTGTCACCATGAGCACTGTCACCATAGGCAATGTCACCGTGGTCAGTGTCACCATGAGCAATGTCTCCATGGGCACTCCTACAGTGGGCACTGTCACTGTGCGAACTCTCACCATGGTTACTGCCACTATGAGCAGTGTCTCTGTGAGTACTGTCAGCATGGGTTTTTACCGTGAGCACTGTCACCATGAGCCCTGTCACCATTTTTCAGTGCCACCATGTGCACTACCACCATGTGCACTCTCACCATGGGCACTATCACCGATAACACTGTCACCATAAGTACTGTCTGCATGGGCACTGTCACCAAGGGCACGGCCAACATGTGACCTGTAACCATTGTCAGTGTCACTGTGAGAAGTGTCACCATGGGAATTAACAACATAGGCACTCTCATCATGAGCACTGTCACCATGAGCACTGACACCACGAGCACTGTCACCCAGGGCAGTGCCACCGTGAGCACTGTCACCATAACTGTTGCTATGAGAATTCTAACCATGGGCAATTTCTCAATGAGTAATGTCACCATGTGTATTTTCACCTTGGGCACTCTCAAAGTAAACAGTATTACCATGAGCACTTTCACTGTGAACACTCTCACCATGGGCACTGGCACAATGTGGTGTGTCACCATGAGCCATGTCACCATGGGAAATGTCACCGTGAGAAGTGTCACCATAGGCAATGTCACCATGGGCAATGTCACCATGGGAACTGCCATTTTGAGCACTGTCACCATGGGTACTGCAACCATGAGTACTGTCACCATGAGTAATTTAACCATTGGCAGTATGACCATGTGCACTGTCACCGTGGGCACTATCACCATAACAACTCTCAGCGTGAGCACTGTCACTGTTGGAAATGGCATTGTGTGCAATTCCACCATGGGCAATGTCACCGTGGACATTATCTCTGTGAGCACTGTCAATATGAGCACGTCAACATGAGCCCTGTCACCATGGGCAATGTCACTGTGAGAAGTGTCACTATAGGCAATGTCACCGTGGGCACTGTCACCATGGTCACTGCCACCACTGTCACTCTCATTTTGAGCACTGTCACCATGGGTACTGCAACCATGAGCGCTGTCACCATGAGCCCTGTCACCATTGCAAGTATCACCATGTGCACTGTCACCATGGGCACTATCACAATGAGAACTGTCAGCATGGGCACTGTCACTCTTGGCAATGTCACAATGGGCACTATCACTGTGAGCACTGTCAACATGAGCACGTCACCATGGGCACTGTCAACATGGGTACTATCTCGAAGGGCAATGTCACCATGAGCATTGTCAGGAAGGGCAATTTCACCATGAACACTGTCACCAAAGGCACTATCACCATGAGCAATGTCACTGTGGGCCGTGTCACCAGGGGCACTATCACCATGGTTAATGTTATCATTGGCACTTTCCCCGTGAGCACTGTCACCCTGGGCACTGTCATCATGGGCACGGTCACCGTGAGCACTATCTCCATGAGCACAGCCACTGTGAACACCATCACCATAATCACTGGCCTCATCGGTACTGTCACCATGAGCACTGCCACAATGAGCACTGTCAGCATGGGCACTTCCCCCATGAGCACTGTCACTATGAGAACTGCTAGCATGGGTATTTTCACCATGAGTACTGTCACCCTCTGTATTGTCACCATTTGCACTGTCACCATCAGGACTATTACCGTGAGTGCTATCACCGTGAGATCTCTCACCATGGTCACTGTCACCATGGAACCTTGCACAACGCGTGCTGTCAACATGAGTGCTGTCACCATTGGCACTATCACTGTGAGCATTCTCACTGTGGTCAGAGTCAACATGGGCTCTGTCACCATGAGCACTGTCACCATAGGCAATGTCACCGTGGTCAGTGTCACCATGAGCAATGTCTCCATGGGCACTCCTACAGTGGGCACTGTCACTGTGCGAACTGTCACCATGGTTACTGCCACTATGAGCAGTGTCTCTGTGAGTACTGTCAGCATGGGTTTTTACCGTGAGCACTGTCACCATGAGCCCTGTCACCATTTTTCAGTGCCACCATGTGCACTACCACCATGTGCGCTCTCACCATGGGCACTATCACCGATAACACTGTCACCATAAGTACTGTCTGCATGGGCACTGTCACCAAGGGCACGGCCAACATGTGACCTGTAACCATTGTCAGTGTCACTGTGAGAAGTGTCACCATGGGAATTAACAACATAGGCACTCTCATCATGAGCACTGTCACCATGAGCACTGACACCACGAGCACTGTCACCCTGGGCAGTGCCACCGTGAGCACTGTCACCATAACTCTTGCTATGAGAATTGTAACCATGGGCAATTTCTCAATCAGTAATGTCACCATGTGTATTTTCACCTTGGGCACTCTCAAAGTAAACAGTATTACCATGAGCACTTTCACTGTGAACACTGTCACCATGGGCACTGGCACAATGTGGTGTGTCACCATGAGCCATGTCACCATGGGAAATGTCACCGTGAGAAGTGTCACCATAGGCAATGTCACCATGGGCAATGTCACCATGGGAACTGCCATTTTGAGCACTGTCACCATGGGTACTGCAACCATGAGTACTGTCACCATGAGTAATTTAACCATTGGCAGTATGACCATGTGCACTTTCACCATGGGCACTATCACCATGACAACTCTCAGCGTGAGCACTGTCACTGTTGGAAATGGCATTGTGTGCAATTCCACCATGGGCAATGTCACCATGGACATTATCGCTGTGAGCACTGTCAATATGAGCACGTCAACATGAGCCCTGTCACCATGGGCAATGTCACTGTGAGAAGTGTCACTATAGGCAATGTCACCGTGGGCACTGTCACCATGGTCACTGCCACCACTGTCACTGTCATTTTGAGCACTGTCACCATGGGTACTGCAACCGTGAGTGCTGTCACCATGAGCACTGTCACCATTGCAAGTATCACCATGTGCACTGTCACCATGGGCACTATCACAATGAGAACTGTCAGCATGGGCACTGTCACTCTTGGCAATGTCACCATGGGCACTATCACTGTGAGCACTGTCAACATGAGCACGTCACCATGGGCACTGTCAACATGGGTACTATCTCGAAGGTCAATGTCACCATGAGCATTGTCAGGATGGGCAACTTCACCATGAGCACTGTCACCAAAGGCACTATCACCATGAGCAATGTCACTGTGGGCCGTATCACCAGGGGCACTATCACCATGGTTAATGTTCTCATTGGCACTTTCCCCGTGAGCACTGTCACCCTGGGCACTGTCATCATGGGCACGGTCACCGTGAGCACTATCTCCATGAGCACAGCCACTGTGAACACCATCACCATAATCACTGGCCTCATCGGTACTGTCACCATGAGCACTGCCACAATGAGCACTGTCAGCATGGGCACTTCCCCCATGAGCACTGTCACTATGAGAACTGCTAGCATGGGTATTTTCACCATGAGTACTGTCACCCTCTGTATTGTCACCATTTTCACTGTCACCATCAGGACTATTACCGTGAGTGCTATCACCGTGAGATCTCTCACCATGGTCACTGTCACCATGGCACCTTGCACAATGCGTGCTGTCAACATGAGTGCTGTCACCATTGGCACTATCACCGTGAGCATTCTCACTGTGGTCAGAGTCAACATGGGCTCTGTCACCATGAGCACTGTCACCATAGGCAATGTCACCGTGGTCAGTGTCACCATGAGCAATGTCTCCATGGGCACTCCTACAGTGGGCACTGTCACTGTGCGAACTGTCACCATGGTTACTGCCACTATGAGCAGTGTCTCTGTGAGTACTGTCAGCATGGGTTTTTACCGTGAGCACTGTCACCATGAGCCCTGTCTCCATTTTGCAGTGCCACCATGTGCACTACCACCATGGGCACTCTCACCATGGGCACTATCACCGATAACACTGTCACCATAAGTACTGTCTGCATGGGCACTGTCACCAAGGGCACGGCCAACATGTGACCTGTAACCATTGTCAGTGTCACTGTGAGAAGTGTCACCATGGGAATTAACAACATAGGCACTCTCATCATGAGCACTGTCACCACAAGCACTGACACCACGAGCACTGTCACCCAGGGCAGTGCCACCGTGAGCACTGTCACCATAACTGTTGCTATGAGAATTGTAACCATGGGCAATTTCTCAATGAGTAATGTCACCATGTGTATTTTCACCTTGGGCACTCTCAAAGTAAACAGTATTACCATGAGCACTTTCACTGTGAACACTGTCACCATGGGCACTGGCACAATGTGGTGTGTCACCATGAGCCATGTCACCATGGGAAATGTCACCGTGAGAAGTGTCACCATAGGCAATGTCACCATGGGCAATGTCACCATGGGAACTGCCATTTTGAGCACTGTCACCATGGGTACTACAACCATGAGTACTGTCACCATGAGTAATTTAACCATTGGCAGTATGACCATGTGCACTGTCACCATGGGCACTATCACCATGACAACTCTCAGCGTGAGCACTGTCACTGTTGGAAATGGCATTGTGTGCAATTCCACCATGGGCAATGTCACCATGGACATTATCGCTGTGAGCACTGTCAATATGAGCATGTCAACATGAGCCCTGTCACCATGGGCAATGTCACTGTGAGAAGTGTCACTATAGGCAATGTCACCGTGGGCACTGTCACCATGGTCACTGCCACCACTGTCACTGTCATTTTGAGCACTGTCACCATGGGTACTGCAACCGTGAGCGCTGTCACCATGAGCACTGTCACCATTGCAAGTATCACCATGTGCACTGTCACCATGGGCACTATCACAATGAGAACTGTCAGCATGGGCACTGTCGATCTTGGCAATGTCACCATGGGCACTATCACTGTGAGCACTGTCAACATGAGCACGTCACCATGGGCACTGTCAACATGGGTACTATCTCGATGGTCAATGTCACCATGAGCATTGTCAGGATGGGCAATTTCACCATGAACACTGTCACCAAAGGCACTAACACCATGAGCAATGTCACTGTGGGCCGTGTCACCAGGGGCACTATCACCATGGTTAATATTATCATTGGCACTTTCCCCGTGAGCACTGTCACCCTGGGCACTGTCATCATGGGCACGGTCACCGTGAGCACTATCTCCATGAGCACAGCCACTGTGAACACCATCACCATAATCACTGGCCTCATCGGTACTGTCACCATGAGCACTGCCACAATGAGCACTGTCAGCATGGGAACTTCCCCCATGAGCACTGTCACTATGAGAACTGCTAGCATGGGTATTTTCACCATGAGTACTGTCACCCTCTGTATTGTCACCATTTGCACTGTCACCATCAGGACTATTACCGTGAGCGCTATCACCGTGAGATCTCTCACCATGGTCACTGTCACCATGGCACCTTGCACAATGCGTGCTGTCAACATGAGTGCTGTCACCATTGGCACTATCACCGTGAGCATTCTCACTGTGGTCAGAGTCAACATGGGCTCTGTCACCATGAGCAGTGTCACCATAGGCAATGTCACCGTAGTCAGTGTCACCATGAGCAATGTCTCCATGGGCACTCCTACAGTGGGCAATGTCACTGTGCGAACTGTCACCATGGTTACTGCCACTATGAGCAGTGTCTCTGTGAGTACTGTCATCATGGGTTTTTACCGTGAGCACTGTCACCATGAGCCCTGTCACCATTTTTCAGTGCCACCATGTGCACTCTCACCATGGGCACTATCACCGATAACACTGTCACCATAAGTACTGTCTGCATGGGCACTGTCACCAAGGGCACGGCCAACATGTGACCTGTAACCATTGTCAGTGTCACTGTGAGAAGTGTCACCATGGGAATTAACAACATAGGCACTCTCATCATGAGCACTGTCACCACAAGCACAGACACCACGAGCACTGTCACCCAGGGCAGTGCCACCGTGAGCACTGTCACCATAACTGTTGCTATGAGAATTCTAACCATGGGCAATTTCTCAATGAGTAATGTCACCATGTGTATTTTCACCTTGGGCACTCTCAAAGTAAACAGTATTACCATGAGCACTTTCACTGTGAACACTGTCACCATGGGCACTGGCACAATGTGGTGTGTCACCATGAGCCATGTCACCATGGGAAATGTCACCGTGAGAAGTGTCACCATAGGCAATGTCACCATGGGCAATGTCACCGTGGGAACTGCCATTTTGAGCACTGTCACCATGGGTACTACAACCATGAGTACTGTCACCATGAGTAATTTAACCATTGGCAGTATGACCATGTGCACTGTCACCATGGGCACTATCACCATGACAACTCTCAGCGTGAGCACTGTCACTGTTGGAAATGGCATTGTGTGCAATTCCACCATGGGCAATGTCACCATGGACATTATCGCTGTGAGCACTGTCAATATGAGCATGTCAACATGAGCCCTGTCACCATGGGCAATGTCACTGTGAGAAGTGTCACTATAGGCAATGTCACCGTGGGCACTGTCACCATGGTCACTGCCACCACTGTCACTGTCATTTTGAGCACTGTCACCATGGGTACTGCAACCGTGAGCGCTGTCACCATGAGCACTGTCACCATTGCAAGTATCACCATGTGCACTGTCACCATGGGCACTATCACAATGAGAACTGTCAGCATGGGCACTGTCACTCTTGGCAATGTCACCATGGGCACTATCACTTTGAGCACTGTCAACATGAGCACGTCACCATGGGCACTGTCAACATGGGTACTATCTCGAAGGTCAATGTCACCATGAGCATTGTCAGGATGGGCAACTTCACCATGAGCACTGTCACCAAAGGCACTATCACAATGAGCAATGTCACTGTGGGCCGTGTCACCAGGGGCACTATCACCATGGTTAATATTATCATTGGCAATTTCCCCGTGAGCACTGTCACCCTGGGCACTGTCATCATGGGCACGGTCACCGTGAGCACTATCTCCATGAGCACAGCCACTGTGAACACCATCACCATAATCACTGGCCTCATCGGTACTGTCACCATGAGCACTGCCACAATGAGCACTGTCAGCATGGGCACATGCCCCATGAGCACTGTCACTATGAGAACTGCTACCATGGGTATTTTCACCATGTGTACTGTCACCCTGTGTATTGTCACCATTTGCACTGTCACCATGAGGACTATTACCGTGAGTGCTATCACCGTGAGATCTCTCACCATGGTCACTGTCACCATCGCACATTGCACAATGGGGGCTGTCAACATGAGTGCTGGCACCATTGGCACTATCACTGTGAGCATTCTCACTGTGGTCAGTGTCACCATGGGCACTGTCACCATGAGCACTGTCAACATAGGCAATGTCACCATGGTCAGTGTCACCATGAGCACTGTCAACATGGGCACTCATACAGTGGGCACTGTCACTGGGAGCACTGTCACCTTGGGTACTGCCACCATGAGCGCTGTCAACATGAGCACTGTCACCATTGCGAGTATCACAATGTGCACTGTCACCATGGGCACTGGCACAATGTCGTGTGTCACCTTGAGCAATGTCACCATGGGAAATGTCACCGTGAGATGTGTCACCATAGGCAATGTCACCATGGGCAATGTCACCATGGGAAATGCCATTTTGCACACTCTCACCATGGGTACTGCAACCATGAGTACTGTCACCATTGGCAGTATGACCATGTGCACTGTCACCATGGGCACTATCACCATGACAACTCTCAGCGTGAGCACTGTCACTGTGGGAACTGGCATTGTGTGCAATTCCACCATGGGCACTATCACTGTGAGCACTGTCAATATAAGCACGTCAAGATGAGCCCTGTCACCATTGGCAATGTCACCGTGAGAAGTGTCACTATAGGCAATGTCACCGTGGGCACTGTCACCGTGGTCACTGCCACCACTGTCACTGTCATTTTGAGCACTGTCACCATGGGTATTGCAACCAGGAGCACTGTCACCATTGCGATTATCACCATGTGTACTGTCACCATGGGCACTATCACAATGAGAACTGTCAGCGTGGGCACTGTCACTGTTGGCAAGGGCACCGTGGGCACTTCCACCATGGGCAATGTCACCATGGGCACTATCACTGTGAGCACTGTCAACATGAGCACGTCACCATGGGCACTGTCAACACGGGTACTATCTCGAAGGGCAATGTCACCATGAGCATTGTCAGGAAGGGCAATTTCACCATGAGCACTGTCACCAAAGGCACTATCACCATGAGCAATGTCACTGTGGGCCGTGTCACCAGGGGCACTATCACCATGGTTAATGTTATCATTGGCACATTCCCCGTGAGCACTGTCACCCTGGGCACTGTCATCATGGGCATGGTCACCGTGAGCACTATCTCCATGAGCACAGCCACTGTGAACACCATCACCATAATCAATGGCCTCATCGGTACTGTCACCATGAGCACTGCCACAATGAGCACTGTCAGCATGGGCACTTCCCCCATGAGCACTGTCACTATGAGAACTGCTAGCATGGGTATTTTCACCATGAGTACTGTCACCCTCTGTATTGTCACCATTTGCACTGTCACCATCAGGACTATTACCGTGAGTGCTATCACCGTGAGATCTCTCACCATGGTCACTGTCACCATGGCACCTTGCACAATGCGTGCTGTCAACATGAGTGCTGTCACCATTGGCACTATCACCGTGAGCATTCTCACTGTGGACAGAGTCAACATGGGCTCTGTCACCATGAGCACTGTCACCATAGGCAATGTCACCGTGGTCAGTGTCACCATGAGCAATGTCTCCATGGGCACTCCTACAGTGGGCACTGTCACTGTGCGAACTGTCACCATGTTTACTGCCACTATGAGCAGTGTCTCTGTGAGTACTGTCAGCATGGGTTTTTACCGTGAGCACTGTCACCATGAGCCCTGTCACCATTTTTCAGTGCCACCATGTGCACTACCACCATGTGCGCTCTCACCATGGGCACTATCACCGATAACACTGTCACCATAAGTACTGTCTGCATGGGCACTGTCACCAAGGGCACGGCCAACATGTGACCTGTAACCATTGTCAGTGTCACTGTGAGAAGTGTCACCATGGGAATTAACAACATAGGCACTCTCATCATGAGCACTGTCACCATGAGCACTGACACCACGAGCACTGTCACCCAGGGCAGTGCCACCTTGAGCACTGTCACCATAACTGTTGCTATGAGAATTGTAACCATGGGCAATTTCTCAATGAGTAATGTCACCATGTGTATTTTCACCTTGGGCACTCTCAAAGTAAACAGTATTACCATGAGCACTTTCACTGTGAACACTGTCACCATGGGCACTGGCACAATGTGGTGTGTCACCATGAGCCATGTCACCATGGGAAATGTCACCGTGAGAAGTGTCACCAAAGGCAATGTCACCATGGGCAATGTCACCATGGGAACTGCCATTTTGAGCACTGTCACCATGGGTACTGCAACCATGAGTACTGTCACCATGAGTAATTTAACCATTGGCAGTATGACCATGTGCACTGTCACCATGGGCACTATCACCATGACAACTCTCAGCGTGAGCACTTTCACTGTTGGAAATGGCATTGTGTGCAATTCCACCATGGGCAATGTCACCATGGACATTATCGCTGTGAGCACTGTCAATATGAGCACGTCAGCATGAGCCCTGTCACCATGGGCAATGTCACTGTGAGAAGTGTCACTATAGGCAATGTCACCGTGGGCACTGTCACCATGGTCACTGCCAACACTGTCACTGTCATTTTGAGCACTGTCACCATGGGTACTGCAACCATGAGCGCTGTCACCATGAGCACTGTCACCATTGCAAGTATCACCATGTGCACTGTCACCATGGGCACTATCACAATGAGAACTGTCAGCATGGGCACTGTCACTCTTGGCAATGTCACCATGGGCACTATCACTGTGAGCACTGTCAACATGAGCACGTCACCATTGGCACTGTCAACATGGGTACTATCTCGAAGGTCAATGTCACCATGAGCATTGTCAGGATGGGCAACGTCACCGTGAGCACTGTCACCAATGGCACTATCACCATGAGCAATGTCACTGTGGGCCGTGTCACCAGGGGCACTATCACCATGGTTAATGTTATCATTGGCACTTTCCCCGTGAGCACTGTCACCCTGGGCACTGTCATCATGGGCACGGTCACCGTGAGCACTATCTCCATGAGCACAGCCACTGTGAACACCATCACCATAATCACTGGCCTCATCGGTACTGTCACCATGAGCACTGCCACAATGAGCACTGTCAGCATGGGCACTTCCCCCATGAGCACTGTCACTATGAGAACTGCTAGCATGGGTATTTTCACCATGAGTACTGTCACCCTCTGTATTGTCACCATTTGCACTGTCACCATCAGGACTATTACCGTGACTGCTATCACCGTGAGATCTCTCACCATGGTCACTGTCACCATGGCACCTTGCACAATGCGTGCTGTCAACATGAGTGCTGTCACCATTGGCACTATCACCGTGAGCATTCTCACTGTGGTCAGAGTCAACATGGGCTCTGTCACCATGAGCACTGTCACCATAGGCAATTTCACCGTGGTCAGTGTCACCATGAGCAATGTCTCCATGGGCACTCCTACAGTGGGCACTGTCACTGTGCGAACTGTCACCATGGTTACTGCCACTATGAGCAGTGTCTCTGTGAGTACTGTCAGCATGGGTTTTTACCGTGAGCACTGTCACCATGAGCCCTGTCACCATTTTTCAGTGCCACCATGTGCACTACCACCATGTGCACTCTCACCATGGGCACTATCACCGATAACACTGTCACCATAAGTACTGTCTGCATGGGCACTGTCACCAAGGGCACGGCCAACATGTGACCTGTAACCATTGTCAGTGTCACTGTGAGAAGTGTCACCATGGGAATTAACAACATAGGCACTCTCATCATGAGCACTGTCACCATGAGCACTGACACCACGAGCACTGTCACCCAGGGCAGTGCCACCGTGAGCACTGTCACCATAACTGTTGCTATGAGAATTGTAACCATGGGCAATTTCTCAATGAGTAATGTCACCATGTGTATTTTCACCTTGGGCACTCTCAAAGTAAACAGTATTACCATGAGCACTTTCACTGTGAACACTGTCACCATGGGCACTGGCACAATGTGGTGTGTCACCATGAGCCATGTCACCATGGGAAATGTCACCGTGAGAAGTGTCACCATAGGCAATGTCACCATGGGCAATGTCACCATGGGAACTGCCATTTTGAGCACTGTCACCATGGGTACTACAACCATGAGTACTGTCACCATGAGTAATTTAACCATTGGCAGTATGACCATGTGCACTGTCACCATGGGCACTATCACCATGACAACTCTCAGCGTGAGCACTGTCACTGTTGGAAATGGCATTGTGTGCAATTCCACCATGGGCAATGTCACCATGGACATTATCGCTGTGAGCACTGTCAATATGAGCACGTCAACATGAGCCCTGTCACCATGGGCAATGTCACTGTGAGAAGTGTCACTATAGGCAATGTCACCGTGGGCACTGTCACCATGGTCACTGCCACCACTGTCACTGTCATTTTGAGCACTGTCACCATGGGTACTGCAACCATGAGCGCTGTCACCATGAGCACTGTCACCATTGCAAGTATCACCATGTGCACTGTCACCATGGGCACTATCACAATGAGAACTGTCAGCATGGGCACTGTCACTCTTGGCAATGTCACAATGGGCACTTTCACTGTGAGCACTGTCAACATGAGCACGTCACCATGGGCACTGTCAACATGGGTACTATCTCGAAGGGCAATGTCACCATGAGCATTGTCAGGAAGGGCAATTTCACCATGAACACTGTCACCAAATGCACTATCACCATGAGCAATGTCACTGTGGGCCGTGTCACCAGGGGCACTATCACCATGGTTAATGTTCTCATTGGCACTTTCCCCGTGAGCACTGTCACCCTGGGCACTGTCATCATGGGCACGGTCACCGTGAGCACTATCTCCATGAGCACAGCCACTGTGAACACCATCACCATAATCACTGGCCTCATCGGTACTGTCACCATGAGCACTGCCACAATGAGCACTGTCAGCATGGGCACTTCCCCCATGAGCACTGTCACTATGAGAACTGCTAGCATGGGTATTTTCACCATGAGTACTGTCACCCTCTGTATTGTCACCATTTGCACTGTACCATCAGGACTATTACCATGAGTGCTATCATCGTGAGATCTCTCACCATGGTCACTGTCACCATGGCACCTTGCACAATGCGTGCTGTCAACATGAGTGCTGTCACCATTGGCACTATCACTGTGAGCATTCTCACTGTGGTCAGAGTCAACATGGGCTCTGTCACCATGAGCACTGTCACCATAGGCAATGTCACCGTGGTCAGTGTCACCATGAGCAATGTCTCCATGGGCACTCCTACAGTGGGCACTGTCACTGTGCGAACTGTCACCATGGTTACTGCCACTATGAGCAGTGTCTCTGTGAGTACTGTCAGCATTGGTTTTTACCGTGAGCACTGTCACCATGAGCCCTGTCACCATTTTTCAGTGCCACCATGTGCACTACCACCATGTGCGCTCTCACCATGGGCACTATCACCGATAACACTGTCACCATAAGTACTGTCTG
Organism: Mesoplodon mirus; assembly: GCF_964341445.2. Taxonomy (NCBI): domain Eukaryota; kingdom Metazoa; phylum Chordata; class Mammalia; order Artiodactyla; family Ziphiidae; genus Mesoplodon; species Mesoplodon mirus. Next base: position 104,710,934 of record NC_138976.1, on the reverse strand, counting down.
CATGGGCACTGTCACCAAGGGCACGGCCAACATGTGACCTGTAACCATTGTCAGTGTCACTGTGAGAAGTGTCACCATGGGAATTAACAACATAGGCACTCTCATCATGAGCACTGTCACCATGAGCACTGACACCACGAGCACTGTCACCCAGGGCAGTGCCACCGTGAGCACTGTCACCATAACTGTTGCTATGAGAATTGTAACCATGGGCAATTTCTCAATGAGTAATGTCACCATGTGTATTTTCACCTTGGGCACTCTCAAAGTAAACAGTATTACCATGAGCACTTTCACTGTGAACACTGTCACCATGGGCACTGGCACAATGTGGTGTGTCACCATGAGCCATGTCACCATGGGAAATGTCACCGTGAGAAGTGTCACCATAGGCAATGTCACCATGGGCAATGTCACCATGGGAACTGCCATTTTGAGCACTGTCACCATGGGTACTACAACCATGAGTACTGTCACCATGAGTAATTTAACCATTGGCAGTATGACCATGTGCACTGTCACCATGGGCACTATCACCATGACAACTCTCAGCGTGAGCACTGTCACTGTTGGAAATGGCATTGTGTGCAATTCCACCATGGGCAATGTCACCATGGACATTATCGCTGTGAGCACTGTCAATATGAGCACGTCAACATGAGCCCTGTCACCATGGGCAATGTCACTGTGAGAAGTGTCACTATAGGCAATGTCACCGTGGGCACTGTCACCATGGTCACTGCCACCACTGTCACTGTCATTTTGAGCACTGTCACCATGGGTACTGCAACCATGAGCGCTGTCACCATGAGCACTGTCACCATTGCAAGTATCACCATGTGCACTGTCACCATGGGCACTATCACAATGAGAACTGTCAGCATGGGCACTGTCACTCTTGGCAATGTCACAATGGGCACTTTCACTGTGAGCACTGTCAACATGAGCACGTCACCATGGGCACTGTCAACATGGGTACTATCTCGAAGGGCAATGTCACCATGAGCATTGTCAGGAAGGGCAATTTCACCATGAACACTGTCACCAAATGCACTATCACCATGAGCAATGTCACTGTGGGCCGTGTCACCAGGGGCACTATCACCATGGTTAATGTTCTCATTGGCACTTTCCCCGTGAGCACTGTCACCCTGGGCACTGTCATCATGGGCACGGTCACCGTGAGCACTATCTCCATGAGCACAGCCACTGTGAACACCATCACCATAATCACTGGCCTCATCGGTACTGTCACCATGAGCACTGCCACAATGAGCACTGTCAGCATGGGCACTTCCCCCATGAGCACTGTCACTATGAGAACTGCTAGCATGGGTATTTTCACCATGAGTACTGTCACCCTCTGTATTGTCACCATTTGCACTGTACCATCAGGACTATTACCATGAGTGCTATCATCGTGAGATCTCTCACCATGGTCACTGTCACCATGGCACCTTGCACAATGCGTGCTGTCAACATGAGTGCTGTCACCATTGGCACTATCACTGTGAGCATTCTCACTGTGGTCAGAGTCAACATGGGCTCTGTCACCATGAGCACTGTCACCATAGGCAATGTCACCGTGGTCAGTGTCACCATGAGCAATGTCTCCATGGGCACTCCTACAGTGGGCACTGTCACTGTGCGAACTGTCACCATGGTTACTGCCACTATGAGCAGTGTCTCTGTGAGTACTGTCAGCATTGGTTTTTACCGTGAGCACTGTCACCATGAGCCCTGTCACCATTTTTCAGTGCCACCATGTGCACTACCACCATGTGCGCTCTCACCATGGGCACTATCACCGATAACACTGTCACCATAAGTACTGTCTGCATGGGCACTGTCACCAAGGGCACGGCCAACATGTGACCTGTAACCATTGTCAGTGTCACTGTGAGAAGTGTCACCATGGGAATTAACAACATAGGCACTCTCATCATGAGCACAGTCACCATGAGCACTGACACCACGAGCACTGTCACCCAGGGCAGTGACACCGTGAGCACTGTCACCATAACTGTTGCTATGAGAATTGTAACCATGGGCAATTTCTCAATGAGTAATGTCACCATGTGTATTTTCACCTTGGGCACTCTCAAAGTAAACAGTATTACCATGAGCACTTTCACTGTGAACACTGTCACCATGGGCACTGGCACAATGTGGTGTGTCACCATGAGCCATGTCACCATGGGAAATGTCACCGTGAGAAGTGTCACCATAGGCAATGTCACCATGGGCAATGTCACCATGGGAACTGCCATTTTGAGCACTGTCACCATGGGTACTGCAACCATGAGTACTGTCACCATGAGTAATTTAACCATTGGCAGTATGACCATGTGCACTGTCACCATGGGCACTATCACCATGACAACTCTCAGCATGAGCACTGTCACTGTTGGAAATGGCATTGTGTGCAATTCCACCATGGGCAATGTCACCATGGACATTATCGCTGTGAGCACTGTCAATATGAGCACGTCAACATGAGCCCTGTCACCATGGGCAATGTCACTGTGAGAAGTGTCACTATAGGCAATGTCACCGTGGGCACTGTCACCATGGTCACTGCCACCACTGTCACTGTCATTTTGAGCACTGTCACCATGGGTACTGCAACCGTGAGTGCTGTCACCATGAGCACTGTCACCATTGCAAGTATCACCATGTGCACTGTCACCATGGGCACTATCACAATGAGAACTGTCAGCATGGGCACTGTCACTCTTGGCAATGTCACCATGGGCACTATCACTGTGAGCACTGTCAACATGAGCACGTCACCATGGGAACTGTCAACATGGGTACTATCTCGAAGGTCAATGTCACCATGAGCATTGTCAGGATGGGCAACTTCACCATGAGCACTGTCACCAAAGGCACTATCACCATGAGCAATGTCACTGTGGGCCGTGTCACCAGGGGCACTATCACCATGGTTAATGTTATCATTGGCACTTTCCCCGTGAGCACTGTCACCCTGGGCACTGTCATCATGGGCACGGTCACCGTGAGCACTATCTCCATGAGCACAGCCACTGTGAACACCATCACCATAATCACTGGCCTCATCGGTACTGTCACCATGAGCACTGCCAGAATGAGCACTGTCAGCATGGGCACTTCCCCCATGAGCACTGTCACTATGAGAACTGCTAGCATGGGTATTTTCACCATGAGTACTGTCACCCTCTGTATTGTCACCATTTGCACTGTCACCATCAGGACTATTACCGTGAGTGCTATCACCGTGAGATCTCTCACCATGGTCACTGTCACCATGGCACCTTGCACAATGCGTGCTGTCAACATGAGTGCTGTCACCATTGGCACTATCACCGTGAGCATTCTCACTGTGGTCAGAGTCAACATGGGCTCTGTCACCATGAGCACTGTCACCATAGGCAATGTCACCGTGGTCAGTGTCACCATGAGCAATGTCTCCATGGGCACTCCTACAGTGGGCACTGTCACTGTGCGAACTGTCACCATGGTTACTGCCACTATGAGCAGTGTCTCTGTGAGTACTGTCAGCATGGGTTTTTACCGTGAGCACTGTCACCATGAGCCCTGTCACCATTTTTCAGTGCCACCATGTGCACTACCACCATGTGCACTCTCACCATGGGCACTATCACCGATAACACTGTCACCATAAGTACTGTCTGCATGGGCACTGTCACCAAGGGCACGGCCAACATGTGACCTGTAACCATTGTCAGTGTCACTGTGAGAAGTGTCACCATGGGAATTAACAACATAGGCACTCTCATCATGAGCACTGTCACCATGAGCACTGACACCACGAGCACTGTCACCCAGGGCAGTGCCACCATGAGCACTGTCACCATAACTGTTGCTATGAGAATTGTAACCATGGGCAATTTCTCAATGAGTAATGTCACCATGTGTATTTTCACCTTGGGCACTCTCAAAGTAAACAGTATTACCATGAGCACTTTCACTGTGAACACTGTCACCATGGGCACTGGCACAATGTGGTGTGTCACCATGAGCCATGTCACCATGGGAAATGTCACCGTGAGAAGTGTCACCATAGGCAATGTCACCATGGGCAATGTCACCATGGGAACTGCCATTTTGAGCACTGTCACCATGGGTACTGCAACCATGAGTACTGTCACCATGAGTAATTTAACCATTGGCAGTATGACCATGTGCACTGTCACCATGACAACTCTCAGCGTGAGCACTGTCACTGTTGGAAATGGCATTGAGTGCAATTCCACCATGGGCAATGTCACCATGGACATTATCGCTGTGAGCACTGTCAATATGAGCACGTCAACATGAGCCCTGTCACCATGGGCAATGTCACTGTGAGAAGTGTCACTATAGGCAATGTCACCGTGGGCACTGTCACCATGGTCACTGCCACCACTGTCACTCTCATTTTGAGCACTGTCACCATGGGTACTGCAACCATGAGCGCTGTCACCATGAGCACTGTCACCATTGCAAGTATCACCATGTGCACTGTCACCATGGGCACTATCACAATGAGAACTGTCAGCATGGGCACTGTCACTCTTGGCAATGTCACCATGGGCACTATCACTGTGAGCACTGTCAACATGAGCACGTCACCATGGGCACTGTCAACATGGGTACTATCTCGAAGGGCAATGTCACCATGAGCATTGTCAGGAAGGGCAATTTCACCATGAACACTGTCACCAAAGGCACTATCACCATGAGCAATGTCACTGTGGGCCGTGTCACCAGGGGCACTATCACCATGGTTAATGTTCTCATTGGCACATTCCCCGTGAGCACTGTCACCCTGGGCACTGTCATCATGGGCGCGGTCACCGTGAGCACTATCTCCATGAGCACAGCCACTGTGAACACCATCACCATAATCACTGGCCTCATCGGTACTGTCACCATGAGCAATGCCACAATGAGCACTGTCAGCATGGGCACATCCCCCATGAGCACTGTCACTATGAGAACTGCTACCATGGGTATTTTCACCATGTGTACTGTCACCCTGTGTATTGTCACCATTTGCACTGTCACCATGAGGACTCTTACCGTGAGCGCTATTACCGTGAGATCTCTCACAATGGTCCCTGTCACCATGACACCTTGCACAAAGTGGGCTGTCAACATGAGTGCTGGCACCATTGGCACTATCACTGTGAGCATTCTCACTGTGGTCAGTGTCACCATGGGCACTGTCACCATGAGCACTGTCACCATAGGCAATGTCACCATGGTCAGTGTCACCATGAGCACTGTCAACATGGGCACTCATACAGTGGGCACTGTCACTGTGAGCACTGTCACCTTGGGTACTGCCACCATGAGCGCTGTCACCATTAGCACTGTCACCATTGCGAGTATCACAATGTGCACTGTCACCATGGGCACTGGCACAATGTCGTGTGTCACCTTGAGCAATGTCACCATGGGAAATGTCACCGTGAGATGTGTCACCATAGGCAATGTCACCATGGGCAATGTCACCATGGGAAATGCCATTTTGCACACTGTCACCATGGGTACTGCAACCATGAGTACTGTCACCATTGGCAGTATGACCATGTGCACTGTCACCATGGGCACTATCACCATGACAACTCTCAGCATGAGCACTGTCACAGTGGGAACAGGCATTGTGTGCAATTCCACCATGGGCAATGTCACCATGGGCACTATCACTGTGAGCACTGTCAATATAAGCACGTCAACATGAGCCCTGTCACCATTGGCAATGTCACCGTGAGAAGTGTCACTATAGGCGATGTCACCGTGGGCACTGTCACCATGGTCACTGCTACCACTGTCACTGTCATTTTGAGCACTGTCACCATGGGTATTGCAACCATGAGCACTGTCACCATTGCGATTATCACCATGTGTACTGTCACCATGGGCACTATCACAATGAGAAATGTCAGCGTGGGCACTGTCACTGTTGGCAAGGGCACCGTGGGCACTTCCACCATGGGCAATGTCACCATGGGCACTATCACTGTGAGCACTGTCAACATGAGCACGTCACCATGGGCACTGTCAACATGGGTACTATCTCGAAGGGCAATGTCACCATGAGCATTGTCAGGAAGGGCAATTTCACCATGAGCACTGTCACCAAAGGCACTATCACCATGAGCAATGTCACTGTGGGCCGTGTCACCAGGGGCACTATCACCATGGTTAATGTTCTCATTGGCACTTTCCCCGTGAGCACTGTCACCCTGGGCACTGTCATCATGGGCACTGTCACCGTGAGCACTATCTCCATGAGCACAGCCACTGGGAACACCATCACCATAATCACTGGCCTCATCGGTACTGTCACCATGAGCACTGCCACAATGAGCACTGTCAGCATGGGCACTTCCCCCATGAGCACTGTCACTATGAGAACTGCTAGCATGGGTAATTTCACCATGAGTACTGTCACCCTCTGTATTGTCACCATTTGCACTGTCACCATCAGGACTATTACCGTGAGTGCTATCACCGTGAGATCTCTCACCATGGTCACTGTCACCATGGCACCTTGCACAATGCGTGCTGTCAACATGAGTGCTGTCACCATTGGCACTATCACCGTGAGCATTCTCACTGTGGTCAGAGTCAACATGGGCTCTGTCACCATGAGCACTCTCACCATAGGCAATGTCATCGTGGTCAGTGTCACCATGAGCAATGTCTCCATGGGCACTCCTACAGTGGGCACTGCCACTGTGCGAACTGTCACCATGGTTACTGCCACTATGAGCAGTGTCTCTGTGAGTACTGTCAGCATGGGTTTTTACCGTGAGCACTGTCACCATGAGCCCTGTCACCATTTTTCAGTGCCACCATGTGCACTACCACCATGTGCGCTCTCACCATGGGCACTATCACCGATAACACTGTCACCATAAGTACTGTCTGCATGGGCACTGTCACCAAGGGCACGGCCAACATGTGACCTGTAACCATTGTCAGTGTCACTGTGAGAAGTGTCACCATGGGAATTAACAACATAGGCACTCTCATCATGAGCACTGTCACCATGAGCACTGACACCACGAGCACTGTCACCCAGGGCAGTGCCACCATGAGCACTGTCACCATAACTGTTGCTATGAGAATTGTAACCATGGGCAATTTCTCAATGAGTAATGTCACCATGTGTATTTTCACCTTGGGCACTCTCAAAGTAAACAGTATTACCATGAGCACTTTCACTGTGAACACTGTCACCATGGGCACTGGCACAATGTGGTGTGTCACCATGAGCCATGTCACCATGGGAAATGTCACCGTGAGAAGTGTCACCATAGGCAATGTCACCATGGGCAATGTCACCATGGGAACTGCCATTTTGAGCACTGTCACCATGGGTACTGCAACCATGAGTACTGTCACCATGAGTAATTTAACCATTGGCAGTATGACCATGTGCACTGTCACCATGACAACTCTCAGCGTGAGCACTGTCACTGTTGGAAATGGCATTGTGTGCAATTCCACCATGGGCAATGTCACCATGGACATTATCGCTGTGAGCACTGTCAATATGAGCACGTCAACATGAGCCCTGTCACCATGGGCAATGTCACTGTGAGAAGTGTCACTATAGGCAATGTCACCGTGGGCACTGTCACCATGGTCACTGCCACCACTGTCACTGTCATTTTGAGCACTGTCACCATGGGTACTGCAACCATGAGCGCTGTCACCATGAGCACTGTCACCATTGCAAGTATCACCATGTGCACTGTCACCATGGGCACTATCACAATGAGAACTGTCAGCATGGGCACTGTCACTCTTGGCAATGTCACCATGGGCACTATCACTGTGAGCACTGTCAACATGAGCACGTCACCATGGGCACTGTCAACATGGGTACTATCTCGAAGGGCAATGTCACCATGAGCATTGTCAGGAAGGGCAATTTCACCATGAACACTGTCACCAAAGGCACTATCACCATGAGCAATGTCACTGTGGGCCGTGTCACCAGGGGCACTATCACCATGGTTAATGTTCTCATTGGCACATTCCCCGTGAGCACTGTCACCCTGGGCACTGTCATCATGGGCGCGGTCACCGTGAGCACTATCTCCATGAGCACAGCCACTGTGAACACCATCACCATAATCACTGGCCTCATCGGTACTGTCACCATGAGCAATGCCACAATGAGCACTGTCAGCATGGGCACATCCCCCATGAGCACTGTCACTATGAGAACTGCTACCATGGGTATTTTCACCATGTGTACTGTCACCCTGTGTATTGTCACCATTTGCACTGTCACCATGAGGACTCTTACCGTGAGCGCTATCACCGTGAGATCTCTCACAATGGTCCCTGTCACCATGACACCTTGCACAAAGGGGGCTGTCAACATGAGTGCTGGCACCATTGGCACTATCACTGTGAGCATTCTCACTGTGGTCAGTGTCACCATGGGCACTGTCACCATGAGCACTGTCACCATAGGCAATGTCACCATGGTCAGTGTCACCATGAGCACTGTCAACATGGGCACTCATACAGTGGGCACTGTCACTGTGAGCACTGTCACATTGGGTACTGCCAACATGAGCGCTGTCACCATGAGCACTGTCACCATTGCGAGTATCACAATGTGCACTGTCACCATGGGCACTGGCACAATGTCGTGTGTCACCTTGAGCAATGTCACCATGGGAAATGTCACTGTGAGATGTGTCACCATAGGCAATGTCACCATGGGCAATGTCACCATGGGAAATGCCATTTTGCACACTGTCACCATGGGTACTGCAACCATGAGTACTGTCACCATTGGCAGTATGACCATATGCACTGTCACCATGGGCACTATCACCATGACAACTCTCAGCGTGAGCACTGTCACTGTGGGAAAAGGCATTGTGTGCAATTCCACCATGGGCAATGTCACCATGGGCACTATCACTGTGAGCACTGTCAATATAAGCACGTCAACATGAGCCCTGTCACCATTGGCAATGTCACCGTGAGAAGTGTCACTATAGGCGATGTCACCGTGGGCACTGTCACCATGGTCACTGCCACCACTGTCACTGTCATTTTGAGCACTGTCACCATGGGTATTGCAACCATGAGCACTGTCACCATTGCGATTATGACCATGTGTACTGTCACCATGGGCACTATCACAATGAGAACTGTCAGCGTGGGCACTGTCACTGTTGGCAAGGGCACCGTGGGCACTTCCACCATGGGCAATGTCACCATGGGCACTATCACTGTGAGCACTGTCAACATGAGCACGTCACCATGGGCACTGTCAACATGGGTACTATCTCGAAGGGCAATGTCACCATGAGCATTGTCAGGAAGGGCAATTTCACCATGAGCACTGTCACCAAAGGCACTATCACCATGAGCAATGTCACTGTGGGCCGTGTCACCAGGGGCACTATCACCATGGTTAATGTTCTCATTGGCACTTTCCACGTGAGCACTGTCACCCTGGGCACTGTCATCATGGGCACTGTCACCGTGAGCACTATCTCCATGAGCACAGCCACTGGGAACACCTTCACCATAATCACTGGCCTCATCGGTACTGTCACCATGAGCACTGCCACAATGAGCACTGTCAGCATGGGCACTTCCCCCATGAGCACTGTCACTATGAGAACTGCTAGCATGGGTATTTTCACCATGAGTACTGTCACCCTCTGTATTGTCACCATTTGCACTGTCACCATCAGGACTATTACCGTGAGTGCTATCACCGTGAGATCTCTCACCATGGTCACTGTCACCATGGCACCTTGCACAATGCATGCTGTCAACATGAGTGCTGTCACCATTGGCACTATCACCGTGAGCATTCTCACTGTGGTCAGAGTCAACATGGGCTCTGTCACCATGAGCACTGTCACCATAGGCAATGTCACCGTGGTCAGTGTCACCATGAGCAATGTCTCCATGGGCACTCCTACAGTGGGCACTGTCACTGTGCGAACTGTCACCATGGTTACTGCCACTATGAGCAGTGTCTCTGTGAGTACTGTCAGCAAGGGTTTTTACCGTGAGCACTGTCACCATGAGCCCTGTCACCATTTTTCAGTGCCACCATGTGCACTACCACCATGTGCACTCTCACCATGGGCACTATCACCGATAACACTGTCACCATAAGTACTGTCTGCATGGGCACTGTCACCAAGGGCACGGCCAACATGTGACCTGTAACCATTGTCAGTGTCACTGTGAGAAGTGTCACCATGGGAATTAACAACATAGGCACTCTCATCATGAGCACTGCCACCATGAGCACTGACATCACGAGCACTGTCACCCAGGGCAGTGCCACCATGAGCACTGTCACCATAACTGTTGCTATGAGAATTGTAACCATGGGCAATTTCTCAATGAGTAATGTCACCATGTGTATTTTCACCTTGGGCACTCTCAAAGTAAACAGTATTACCATGAGCACTTTCACTGTGAACACTGTCACCATGGGCACTGGCACAATGTGGTGTGTCACCATGAGCCATGTCACCATGGGAAATGTCACCGTGAGAAGTGTCACCATAGGCAATGTCACCATGGGCAATGTCACCATGGGAACTGCCATTTTGAGCACTGTCACCATGGGTACTACAACCATGAGTACTGTCACCATGAGTAATTTAACCATTGGCAGTATGACCATGTGCACTGTCACCATGGGCACTATCACCATGACAACTCTCAGCGTGAGCACTGTCACTGTTGGAAATGGCATTGTGTGCAATTCCACCGTGGGCAATGTCACCATGGACATTATCGCTGTGAGCACTGTCAATATGAGCACGTCAACATGAGCCCTGTCACCATGGGCAATGTCACTGTGAGAAGTGTCACTATAGGCAATGTCACCGTGGGCACCGTCACCATGGTCACTGCCACCACTGTCACTGTCATTTTGAGCACTGTCACCATGGGTACTGCAACCATGAGCGCTGTCACCATGAGAAGTGTCACCATTGCAAGTATCACCATGTGCACTGTCACCATGGGCACAATCACAATGAGAACTGTCAGCATGGGCACTGTCACTCTTGGCAATGTCACCATGGGCACTATCACTGTGAGCACTGTCAACATGAGCACGTCACCATGGGCACTGTCAACATGGGTACTATCTCGAAGGGCAATGTCACCATGAGCATTGTCAGGAAGGGCAATTTCACCATGAACACTGTCACCAAAGGCACTATCACCATGAGCAATGTCACTGTGGGCCGTGTCACCAGGGGCACTATCACCATGGTTAATGTTATCATTGGCACTTTCCCCGTGAGCACTGTCACCCTGGGCACTGTCATCATAGGCACGGTCACCGTGAGCACTATCTCCATGAGCACAGCCACTGTGAACACCATCACCATAATCACTGGCCTCATCGGTACTGTCACCATGAGCACTGCCACAATGAGCACTGTCAGCATGGGCACATCCCCCATGAGCACTGTCACTATGAGAACTGCTAGCATGGGTATTTTCACCATGTGTACTGTCACCCTGTGTATTGTCACCATTTGCACTGTCACCATGAGGACTATTACCGTGAGCGCTATCACCGTGAGATCTCTCACAATGGTCCCTGTCACCATGACACCTTGCACAAAGGGGGCTGTCAACATGAGTGCTGGCACCATTGGCACTATCACTGTGAGCATTCTCACTGTGGTCAGTGTCACCATGGGCACTGTCACCATGAGCACTGTCACCATAGGCAATGTCACCATGGTCAGTGTCACCATGAGCACTGTCAACATGGGCACTCATACAGTGGGCACTGTCACTGTGAGCACTGTCACCTTGGGTACTGCCACCATGAGCGCTGTCACCATGAGCACTGTCACCATTGCGAGTATCACAATGTGCACTGTCACCATGGGCACTGGCACAATGTCGTGTGTCACCTTGAGCAATGTCACCATGGGAAATGTCACCATGAGATGTGTCACCATAGACAATGTCACCATGGGCAATGTCACAATGGGAAATGCCATTTTGCACACTGTCACCATGGGTACTGCAACCATGAGTACTGTCACCATTGGCAGTATGACCATGTGCACTGTCACCATGGGCACTATCACCATAACAACTCTCAGCGTGAGCACTGTCACTGTGGGAACAGGCATTATGTGCAATTCCACCATGGGCAATGTCACCATGGGCACTATCACTGTGAGCACTGTCAATATAAGCACGTCAACATGAGCCCTGTCACCATTGGCAATGTCACCGTGAGAAGTGTCACTATAGGCGATGTCACCGTGGGCACTGTCACCATGGTCACTGCCACCACTGTCACTGTCATTTTGAGCACTGTCACCATGGGTATTGCAACCATGAGCACTGTCACCATTGCGATTATCACCATGTGTACTGTCAACATGGGCACTATCACAATGAGAACTGTCAGCGTGGGAACTGTCACTGTTGGCAAGGGCACCGTGGGCACTTCCACCATGGGCAATGTCACCATGGGCACTATCACTGTGAGCACTGTCAACATGAGCACGTCACCATGGGCACTGTCAACATGGGTACTATCTCGAAGGGCAATGTCACCATGAGCATTGTCAAGAAGGGCAATTTCACCATGAGCACTGTCACCAAAGGCACTATCACCATGAGCAATGTCACTGTGGGCCGTGTCACCAGGGGCACTATCACCATGGTTAATGTTCTCATTGGCACTTTCCCCGTGAGCACTGTCACCCTGGGCACTGTCATCATGGGCACTGTCACCGTGAGCACTATCTCCATGAGCACAGCCACTGGGAACACCATCACCATAATCACTGGCCTCATCGGTACTGTCACCATGAGCACTGCCACAATGAGCACTGTCAGCATGGGCACTTCCCCCATGAGCACTGTCACTATGAGAACTGCTAGCATGGGTATTTTCACCATGAGTACTGTCACCCTCTGTATTGTCACCATTTGCACTGTCACCATCAGGACTATTACCGTGAGTGCTATCACCGTGAGATCTCTCACCATGGTCACTGTCACCATGGCACCTTGCACAATGCGTGCTGTCAACATGAGTGCTGTCACCATTGGCACTATCACCGTGAGCATTCTCACTGTGGTCAGAGTCAACATGGGCTCTGTCACCATGAGCACTGTCACCATAGGCAATGTCACCGTGGTCAGTGTCACCGTGAGCAATGTCTCCATGGGCACTCCTACAGTGGGCACTGTCACTGTGCGAACTGTCACCATGGTTACTGCCACTATGAGCAGTGTCTCTGTGAGTACTGTCAGCATGGGTTTTTACCGTGAGCACTGTCACCATGAGCCCTGTCACCATTTTTCAGTGCCACCATGTGCACTACCACCATGTGCACTCTCACCATGGGCACTATCACCGATAACACTGTCACCATAAGTACTGTCTGCATGGGCACTGTCACCAAGGGCACGGCCAACATGTGACCTGTAACCATTGTCAGTGTCACTGTGAGAAGTGTCACCATGGGAATTAACAACATAGGCACTCTCATCATGAGCACTGTCACCATGAGCACTGACACCACGAGCACTGTCACCCAGGGCAGTGCCACCGTGAGCACTGTCACCATAACTGTTGCTATGAGAATTGTAACCATGGGCAATTTCTCAATGAGTAATGTCACCATGTGTATTTTCACCTTGGGCACTCTCAAAGTAAACAGTATTACCATGAGCACTTTCACTGTGAACACTGTCACCATGGGCACTGGCACAATGTGGTGTGTCACCATGAGCCATGTCACCATGGGAAATGTCACCGTGAGAAGTGTCACCATAGGCAATGTCACCATGGGCAATGTCACCATGGGAACTGCCATTTTGAGCACTGTCACCATGGGTACTGCAACCATGAGTACTGTCAACATGAGTAATTTAACCATTGGCAGTATGACCATGTGCACTGTCACCATGGGCACTATCACCATGACAACTCTCAGCGTGAGCACTGTCACTGTTGGAAATGGCATTGTGTGCAATTCCACCATGGGCAATGTCACCATGGACATTATCGCTGTGAGCACTGTCAATATGAGCACGTCAACATGAGCCCTGTCACCATGGGCAATGTCACTGTGAGAAGTGTCACTATAGGCTATGTCACCGTGGGCACTGTCACCATGGTCACTGCCACCACTGTCACTGTCATTTTGAGCACTGTCACCATGGGTACTGCAACCATGAGCGCTGTCACCATGAGCACTGTCACCATTGCAAGTATCACCATGTGCACTGTCACCATGGGCACTATCACAATGAGAACTGTCAGCATGGGCACTGTCACTCTTGGCAATGTCACCATGGGCACTATCACTTTGAGCACTGTCAACATGAGCACGTCACCATGGGCACTGTCAACATGGGTACTATCTCGAAGGGCAATGTCACCATGAGCATTGTCAGGAAGGGCAATTTCACCATGAACACTGTCACCAAAGGCACTATCACCATGAGCAATGTCACTGTGGGCCGTGTCACCAGGGGCACTATCACCATGGTTAATGTTATCATTGGCACTTTCCCCGTGAGCACTGTCACCCTGGGCACTGTCATCATGGGCACTGTCACCGTGAGCACTATCTCCATGAGCACAGCCACTGGGAACACCATCACCATAATCACTGGCCTCATCGGTACTGTCACCATGAGCACTGCCACAATGAGCACTGTCAGCATGGGCACTTCCCCCATGAGCACTGTCACTATGAGAACTGCTAGCATGGGTATTTTCACCATGTGTACTGTCACCCTCTGTATTGTCACCATTTGCACTGTCACCATCAGGACTATTACCGTGAGTGCTATCACCGTGAGATCTCTCACCATGGTCACTGTCACCATGGCACCTTGCACAATGCGTGCTGTCAACATGAGTGCTGTCACCATTGGCACTATCACCGTGAGCATTCTCACTGTGGTCAGAGTCAACATGGGCTCTGTCACCATGAGCACTGTCACCATAGGCAATGTCACCGTGGTCAGTGTCACCAAGAGCAATGTCTCCATGGGCACTCCTACAGTGGGCACTGTCACTGTGCGAAATGTCACCATGGTTACTGCCACTATGAGCAGTGTCTCTGTGAGTACTGTCAGCATGGATTTTTAACGTGAGCACTGTCACCATGAGCCCTGTCACCATTTTTCAGTGCCACCATGTGCACTACCACCATGTGCACTCTCACCATGGGCACTATCACCGATAACACTGTCACCATAAGTACTGTCTGCATGGGCACTGTCACCAAGGGCACGGCCAACATGTGACCTGTAACCATTGTCAGTGTCACTGTGAGAAGTGTCACCATGGGAATTAACAACATAGGCACTCTCATCATGAGCACTGTCACCATGAGCACTGACATCACGAGCACTGTCACCCAGGGCAGTGCCACCATGAGCACTGTCACCATAACGGTTGCTATGAGAATTGTAACCATGGGCAATTTCTCAATGAGTAATGTCACCATGTGTATTTTCACCTTGGGCACTCTCAAAGTAAACAGTATTACCATGAGCACTTTCACTGTGAACACTGTCACCATGGGCACTGGCACAATGTGGTGTGTCACCATGAGCCATGTCACCATGGGAAATGTCACCGTGAGAAGTGTCACCATAGGCAATGTCACCATGGGTAATGTCACCATGGGAACTGCCATTTTGAGCACTGTCACCATGGGTACTACAACCATGAGTACTGTCACCATGAGTAATTTAACCATTGGCAGTATGACCATGTGCACTGTCACCATGGGCACTATCACCATGACAACTCTCAGCGTGAGCACTGTCACTGTTGGAAATGGCATTGTGTGCAATTCCACCATGGGCAATGTCACCATGGACATTATCGCTGTGAGCACTGTCAATATGAGCACGTCAACATGAGCCCTGTCACCATGGGCAATGTCACTGTGAGAAGTGTCTACTATAGGCAATGTCACGGTGGGCACTGTCACCATGGTCACTGCCACCACTGTCACTGTCATTTTGAGCACTGTCACCATGGGTACTGCAACCATGAGCGCTGTCACCATGAGCACTGTCACCATTGCAAGTATCACCATGTGCACTGTCACCATGGGCACTATCACAATGAGAACTGTCAGCATGGGCACTGTCACTCTTGGCAATGTCACCATGGGCACTATCACTGTGAGCACTGTCAACATGAGCACGTCACCATGGGCACTGTCAACATGGGTACTATCTCGAAGGTCAATGTCACCATGAGCATTGTCAGGAAGGGCAATTTCACCGTGAACACTGTCACCAAAGGCACTATCACCATGAGAAATGTCACTGTGGGCCGTGTCACCAGGGGCACTATCACCATGGTTAATGTTCTCATTGGCACTTTCCCCGTGAGCACTGTCACCCTGGGCACTGTCATCATAGGCACGGTCACCGTGAGCACTATCTCCATGAGCACAGCCACTGTGAACACCATCACCATAATCACTGGCCTCATCGGTACTGTCACCATGAGCACTGCCACAATGAGCACTGTCAGCATGGGCACATCCCCCATGAGCACTGTCACTATGAGAACTGCTACCATGGGTATTTTCACCATGTGTACTGTCACCCTGTGTATTGTCACCATTTGCACTGTCACCATGAGGACTATTACCGTGAGCGCTATCACCGTGAGAACTCTCACAATGGTCCCTGTCACCATGACACCTTGCACAAAGGGGGCTGTCAACATGAGTGCTGGCACCATTGGCACTATCACTGTGAGCATTCTCACTGTGGTCAGTGTCACCATGGCCACTGTCACCATGAGCACTGTCACCATAGGCAATGTCACCATGGTCAGTGGCACCATGAGCACTGTCAACATGGGCACTCATACAGTGGGCACTGTCACTGTGAGCACTGTCACCTTGGGTACTGCCACCATGAGCGCTGTCACCATGAGCACTGTCACCATTGCGAGTATCACAATGTGCACTGTCACCATGGGCACTGGCACAATGTCGTGTGTCACCTTGAGCAATGTCACCATGGGAAATGTCACCGTGAGATGTGTCACCATAGGCAATGTCACCATGGGCAATGTCACCATGGGAAATGCCATTTTGCACACTGTCACCATGGGTACTGCAACCATGAGTACTGTCACCATTGGCAGTATGACCATGTGCACTGTCACCATGGGCACTATCACCATGACAACTCTCAGCGTGAGCACTGTCACGGTGGGAACTGGCATTGTGTGCAATTCCACCATGGGCAATGTCACCATGGGCACTATCACTGTGAGCACTGTCAATATAAGCACGTCAACATGAGCCCTGTCACCATTGGCAATGTCACCGTGAGAAGTGTCACTATAGGCGATGTCACAGTGGGCACTGTCACCATGGTCACTGCCACCACTGTCACTGTCATTTTGAGCACTGTCACCATGGGTATTGCAACCATGAGCACTATCACCATTGCGATTATCACCATGTGTACTGTCACCATGGGCACTATCACAATGAGAACTGTCAGCGTGGGCACTGTCACTGTTGGCAAGGGCACCGTGGGCACTTCCACCATGGGCAATGTCACCATGGGCACTATCACTGTGAGCACTGTCAACATGAGCACGTCACCATGGGCACTGTCAACATGGGTACTATCTCGAAGGGCAATGTCACCATGAGCATTGTCAGGAAGGGTAATTTCACCATGAGCACTGTCACCAAAGGCACTATCACCATGAGCAATGTCACTGTGGGCCGTGTCACCAGGGGCACTATCACCATGGTTAATGTTATCATTGGCACTTTCCCCGTGAGCACTGTCACCCTGGGCACTGTCATCATGGGCACGGTCACCGTGAGCACTATCTCCATGAGCACAGTCACTGTGAACACCATCACCATAATCACTGGCCTCATCGGTACTGTCACCATGAGCACTGCCACAATGAGCACTGTCAGCATGGGCACTTCCCCCATGAGCACTGTCACTATGAGAACTGCTAGCATGGGTATTTTCACCATGAGTACTGTCACCCTCTGTATTGTCACCATTTGCACTGTCACCATCAGGACTATTACCGTGAGTGCTATCACCGTGAGATCTCTCACCATGGTCACTGTCACCATGGCACCTTGCACAATGCGTGCTGTCAACATGAGTGCTGTCACCATTGGCACTATCACCGTGAGCATTCTCACTGTGGTCAGAGTCAACATGGGCTCTGTCACCATGAGCACTGTCACCATAGGCAATGTCACCGTGGTCAGTGTCACCATGAGCAATGTCTCCATGGGCACTCCTACAGTGCGCACTGTCACTGTGCGAACTGTCACCATGGTTACTGCCACTATGAGCAGTGTCTCTGTGAGTACTGTCAGCATGGGTTTTTACCGTGAGCACTGTCACCATGAGCCCTGTCACCATTTTTCAGTGCCACCATGTGCACTACCACCATGTGCACTCTCAACATGGGCACTATCACCGATAACACTGTCACCATAAGTACTGTCTGCATGGGCACTGTCACCAAGGGCACGGCCAACATGTGACCTGTAACCATTGTCAGTGTCACTGTGAGAAGTGTCACCATGGGAATTAACAACATAGGCACTCTCATCATGAGCACTGTCACCATGAGCACTGACACGACGAGCACTGTCACCCAGGGCAGTGCCACCATGAGCACTGTCACCATAACTGTTGCTATGAGAATTGTAACCATGGGCAATTTCTCAATGAGTAATGTCACCATGTGTATTTTCACCTTGGGCACTCTCAAAGTAAACAGTATTACCATGAGCACTTTCACTGTGAACACTGTCACCATGGGCACTGGCACAATGTGGTGTGTCACCATGAGCCATGTCACCATGGGAAATGTCACCGTGAGAAGTGTCACCATAGGCAATGTCACCATGGGCAATGTCACCATGGGAACTGCCATTTTGAGCACTGTCACCATGGGTACTACAACCATGAGTACTGTCACCATGAGTAATTTAACCATTGGCAGTATGACCATGTGCACTGTCACCATGGGCCCTATCACCATGACAACTCTCAGCGTGAGCACTGTCACTGTTGGAAATGGCATTGTGTGCAATTCCACCATGGGCAATGTCACCATGGACATTATCGCTGTGAGCACTGTCAATATGAGCACGTCAACATGAGCCTTGTCACCATGGGCAATGTCACTGTGAGAAGTGTCACTATAGACAATGTCACCGTGGGCACTGTCACCATGGTCACTGCCACCACTGTCACTGTCATTTTGAGCACTGTCACCATGGGTACTGCAACCATGAGCGCTGTCACCATGAGCACTGTCACCATTGCAAGTATCACCATGTGCACTGTCACCATGGGCACTATCACAATGAGAACTGTCAGCATGGGTACTGTCACTCTTGGCAATGTCACCATGGGCACTATCACTGTGAGCACTGTCAACATGAGCACGTCACCATGGGCACTGTCAACATGGGTACTATCTCGAAGGTCAATGTCACCATGAGCATTGTCAGGATGGGTAACTTCACCGTGAGCACTGTCACCAATGGCACTATCACCATGAGCAATGTCACTGTGGGCCGTGTCACCAGGGGCACTATCACCATGGTTAATGTTATCATTGGCAATTTCCCCGTGAGCACTGTCACCCTGGGCACTGTCATCATGGGCACGGTCACCGTGAGCACTATCTCCATGAGCACAGCCACTGGGAACACCATCACCATAATCACTGGCCTCATCGGTACTGTCACCATGAGCACTGCCACAATGAGCACTGTCAGCATGGGCACTTCCCCCATGAGCACTGTCACTATGAGAACTGCTAGCATGGGTATTTTCACCATGAGTACTGTCACCCTCTGTATTGTCACCATTTGCACTGTCACCATCAGGACTATTACCGTGAGTGCTATCACCGTGAGATCTCTCACCATGGTCACTGTCACCATGGCACCTTGCACAATGCGTGCTGTCAACATGAGTGCTGTCACCATTGGCACTATCACCGTGAGCATTCTCACTGTGGTCAGAGTCAACATGGGCTCTGTCACCATGAGCACTGTCACCATAGGCAATGTCACCGTGGTCAGTGTCACCATGAGCAATGTCTCCATGGGCACTCCTACAGTGGGCACTGTCACTGTGCGAACTGTCACCATGGTTACTACCACTATGAGCAGTGTCTCTGTGAATACTGTCAGCATGGGTTTTTACCGTGAGCACTGTCACCATGAGCCCTGTCACCATTTTGCAGTGCCACCATGTGCACTACCACCATGTGCACTCTCACCATGGGCACTATCACCGATAACACTGTCACCATAAGTACTGTCTTCATGGGCACTGTCACCAAGGGCACGGCCAACATGTGACCTGTAACCAATGTCAGTGTCACTGTGAGAAGTGTCACCATGGGAATTAACAACATAGGCACTCTCATCATGAGCACTGTCACCATGAGCACTGACACCACGAGCACTGTCACCCAGGGCAGTGCCACCGTGAGCACTGTCACCATAACTGTTGCTATGAGAATTGTAACCATGGGCAATTTCTCAATGAGTAATGTCACCATGTGTATTTTCACCTTGGGCACTCTCAAAGTAAACAGTATTACCATGAGCACTTTCACTCTGAACACTGTCACCATGGGCACTGGCACAATGTGGTGTGTCACCATGAGCCATGTCACCATGGGAAATGTCACCGTGAGAAGTGTCACCATAGGCAATGTCACCATGGGCAATGTCACCATGGGAACTGCCATTTTGAGCACTGTCACCATGGGTACTGCAACCATGAGTACTGTCACCATGAGTAATTTAACCATTGGCAGTATGACCATGTGCACTGTCACCATGGGCACTATCACCATGACAACTCTCAGCGTGAGCACTGTCACTGTTGGAAATGGCATTGTGTGCAATTCCACCATGGGCAATGTCACCATGGACATTATCGCTGTGAGCACTGTCAATATGAGCACGTCAGCATGAGCCCTGTCACCATGGGCAATGTCACTGTGAGAAGTGTCACTATAGGCAATGTCACCGTGGGCACTGTCACCATGGTCACTGCCACCACTGTCACTGTCATTTTGAGCACTGTCACCATGGGTACTGCAACCATGAGCGCTGTCACCATGAGCACTGTCACCATTGCAAGTATCACCATGTGCACTGTCACCATGGGCACTATCACAATGAGAACTGTCAGCATGGGCACTGTCACTCTTGGCAATGTCACCATGGGCACTATCACTTTGAGCACTGTCAACATGAGCACGTCACCATGGGCACTGTCAACATGGGTACTATCTCGAAGGGCAATGTCACCATGAGCATTGTCAGGATAGGCAACCTCACCGTGAGCACTGTCACCAATGGCACTATCACCATGAGCAATGTCACTGTGGGCCGTGTCACCAGGGGCACTATCACCATGGTTAATGTTATTATTGGCAATTTCCCCGTGAGCACTGTCACCCTGGGCACTGTCATCATGGGCACGGTCACCGTGAGCACTATCTCTATGAGCACAGCCACTGTGAACACCATCACCATAATCACTGGCCTCATCGGTACTGTCACCATGAGGACTGCCACAATGAGCACTGTCAGCATGGGCACATCCCACATGAGCACTGTCACTATGAGAACTGCTACCATGGGTATTTTCACCATGTGTACTGTCACCCTGTGTATTGTCACCATTTGCACTGTCACCATGAGGACTATTACCGTGAGCGCTATCACTGTGAGATCTCTCACCATGGTCACTGTCACCATGGCACCTTGCACAATGGGGGCTGTCAACATGAGTGCTGGCACCATTGGCACTATCACTGTGAGCATTCTCCCTGTGGTCAGTGTCACCATGGGCACTGTCACCATGAGCACTGTCACCATAGGCAATGTAACCATGGTCAGTGTCACCATGAGCACTCTCAACATGGGCACTCATACAGTGGGCACTGTAACTGTGAGCACTGTCACCTTGGGTACTGCCACCATGAGCGCTGTCACCATGAGCACTGTCACCATTGCGAGTATCACAATGTGCACTGTCACCATGGGCACTGGCACAATGTCGTGTGTCACCTTGAGCAATGTCACCATGGGAAATGTCACCGTGAGATGTGTCACCATAGGCAATGTCACCATGGGCAATGTCACCATGGGAAATGCCATTTTGCACACTGTCACCATGGGTACTGCAACCATGAGTACTGTCACCATTGGCAGTATGACCATGTGCACTGTCACCATGGGCACTATCACCATGACAACTCTCAGCGTGAGCACTGTCACTGTGGGAACTGGCATTGTGTGCAATTCCACCATGGGCAATGTCACCATGGGCACTATCACTGTGAGCACTGTCAATATAAGCACGTCAACATGAGCCCTGTCACCATTGGCAATGTCACCGTGAGAAGTGTCACTATAGGCGATGTCACCGTGGGCACTGTCACCATGGTCACTGCCACCACTGTCACTGTCATTTTGAGCACTGTCACCATGGGTATTGCAACCATGAGCACTGTCACCATTGCGATTATCACCATGTGTACTGTCACCATGGGCACTATCACAATGAGAACTGTCAGCGTGGGCACTGTCACTGTTGGCAAGGACACCGTGGGCACTTCCACCATGGGCAATGTCACCATGGGCACTATCACTGTGAGCACTGTCAACATGAGCACGACACCATGGGCACTGTCAACATGGGTACTATCTCGAAGGGCAATGTCACCATGAGCATTGTCAGGATGGGCAACTTCACCATGCGCACTGTCACCAATGGCACTATCACCATGAGCAATGTCACTGTGGGCCGTGTCACCAGGGGCACTATCACCATGGTTAATGTTATCATTGGCACTTTCCCCGTGAGCAGTGTCACCCTGGGCAATGCCATCATGGGCACTGTCACCGTGAGCACTATCTCCATGAGCACAGCCACTGTGAACACCATCACCATAATCACTGGCCTCATCGGTACTGTCACCATGAGCACTTCCACAATGAGCACTGTCAGCATGGGCACTTCCCCCATGAGCACTGTCACTATGAGAACTGCTAGCATGGGTATTTTCACCATGAGTACTGTCACCCTCTGTATTGTCACCATTTGCACTGTCACCATCAGGACTATTACCGTGAGTGCTATCACCGTGAGATCTCTCACCATGGTCACTGTCACCATGGCACCTTGCACAATGTGTGCTGTCAACATGAGTGCTGTCACCATTGGCACTGTCACCATAGGCAATGTCACCCTGGTCAGTGTCACCATGAGCAATGTCTCCATGGGCACTCCTACAGTGGGCACTGTCACTGTGCGAACTGTCACCATGGTTACTGCCACTATGAGCAGTGTCTCTGTGAGTACTGTCAGCATGGGTTTTTACCGTGAGCACTGTCACCATGAGCCCTGTCACCATTTTCCAGTGCCACCATGTGCACTACCACCATGTGCACTCTCACCATGGGCACTATCACCGATAACACTGTCACCATAAGTACTGTCTGCATGGGCACTGTCACCAAGGGCACGGCCAACATGTGACCTGTAACCATTGTCAGTGTCACTGTGAGAAGTGTCACCATGGGAATTAACAACATAGGCACTCTCATCATGAGCACTGTCACCATGAGCACTGACACCACGAGCACTGTCACCCAGGGCAGTGCCACCATGAGCACTGTCACCATAACTGTTGCTATGAGAATTGTAACCATGGGCAATTTCTCAATGAGTAATGTCACCATGTGTATTTTCACCTAGGGCACTCTCAAAGTAAACAGTATTACCATGAGCACTTTCACTGTGAACACTGTCACCATGGGCACTGGCACAATGTGGTGTGTCACCATGAGCCATGTCACCATGGGAAATGTCACCGTGAGAAGTGTCACCATAGGCAATGTCACCATGGGCAATGTCACCATGGGAACTGCCATTTTGAGCACTGTCACCATGGGTACTGCAACCATGAGTACTGTCACCATGAGTAATTTAACCATTGGCAGTATGACCATGTGCACTGTCACCATGGGCACTATCACCATGACAACTCTCAGCGTGAGCACTGTCACTGTTGGAAATGGCATTGTGTGCAATTCCACCATGGGCAATGTCACCATGGACATTATCGCTGTGAGCACTGTCAATATGAGCACGTCAACATGAGCCCTGTCACCATGGGCAATGTCACTGTGAGAAGTGTCACTATAGGCAATGTCACCGTGGGCACTGTCACCATGGTCACTGCCACCACTGTCACTGTCATTTTGAGCACTGTCACCATGGGTACTGCAACCATGAGCGCTGTCACCATGAGCACTGTCACCATTGCAAGTATCACCATGTGCACTGTCACCATGGGCACTATCACAATGAGAACTGTCAGCATGGGCACTGTCACTCTTGGCAATGTCACCATGGGCACTATCACTTTGAGCACTGTCAACATGAGCACGTCACCATGGGCACTGTCAACATGGGTACTATCTCGAAGGTCAATGTCACCATGAGCATTGTCAGGATGGGCAACTTCACCGTGAGCACTGTCACCAATGGCACTATCACCATGAGCAATGTCACGGTGGGCCGTGTCACCAGGGGCACTATCACCATGGTTAATGTTCTCATTGGCACTTTCCCCGTGAGCACTGTCACCCTGGGCACTGTCATCATGGGCACGGTCACCGTGAGCACTATCTCCATGAGCACAGCCACTGTGAACACCATCACCATAATCACTGGCCTCATCGGTACTGTCACCATGAGCACTGCCACAATGAGCACTGTCAGCATGGGCACATCCCCCATGAGCACTGTCACTATGAGAACTGCTACCATGGGTATTTTCACCATGTGTACTGTCACCCTGTGTATTGTCACCATTTGCACTGTCACCATGAGGACTATTACCGTGAGCGCTATCACCGTGAGATCTCTCACCATGGTCACTGTCACCATGGCACCTTGCACAATGGGGGCTGTCAACATGAGTGCTGGCACCATTGGCACTATCACTGTGAGCATTCTCACTGTGGTCAGTGTCACCATGGGCACTGTCACCATGAGCACTGTCACCATAGGCAATGTCACCATGGTCAGTGTCACCATGAGCACTGTCAACATGGGCACTCATACAGTGGGCACTGTCACTGTGTGCACTGTCACCTTGGGTACTGCCACCATGAGTGCTGTCACCATGAGCACTGTCACCATTGCGAGTATCACAATGTGCACTGTCACCATGGGCACTGGCACAATGTCGTGTGTCACCTTGAGCAATGTCACCATGGGAAATGTCACCGTGAGATGTGTCACCATAGGCAATGTCACCATGGGCAATGTCACCATGGGAAATGCCATTTTGCACACTGTCACCATGGGTACTGCAACCATGAGTACTGTCACCATTGGCAGTATGACCATGTGCACTGTCACCATGGGCACTATCACCATGACAACTCTCAGCGTGAGCACTGTCACTGTGGGAACTGGCATTGTGTGCAATTCCACCATGGGCAATGTCACCATGGGCACTATCACTGTGAGCACTGTCAATATAAGCACGTCAACATGAGCCCTGTCACCATTGGCAATGTCACCGTGAGAAGGGTCACTATAGGCGATGTCACAGTGGGCACTGTCACCATGGTCACTGCCACCACTGTCACTGTCATTTTGAGCACTGTCACCATGGGTATTGCAACCATGAGCACTGTCACCATTGCGATTATCACCATGTGTACTGTCACCATGGGCACTATCACAATGAGAACTGTCAGCGTGGGCACTGTCACTGTTGGCAAGGACACCGTGGGCACTTCCACCATGGGCAATGTCACCATGGGCACTATCACTTTGAGCACTGTCAACATGAGCACGTCACCATGGGCACTGTCAACATGGGTACTATCTCGAAGGGCAATGTCACCATGAGCATTGTCAGGAAGGGTAATTTCACCATGAGCACTGTCACCAAAGGCACTATCACCATGAGCAATGTCACTGTGGGCCGTGTCACCAGGGGCACTATCACCATGGTTAATGTTATCATTGGCACTTTCCCTGTGAGCACTGTCACCCTGGGCAGTGTCATCATGGGCACGGTCACCGTGAGCACTATCTCCATGAGCACAGCCACTGTGAACACCATCACCATAATCACTGGCCTCATCGGTACTGTCACCATGAGCACTGCCACAATGAGCACTGTCAGCATGGGCACTTCCCCCATGAGCACTGTCACTATGAGAACTGCTAGCATGGGTATTTTCACCATGAGTACTGTCACCCTCTGTATTGTCACCATTTGCACTGTCACCATCAGGATTATTACCATGAGTGCTATCACCATGAGATCTCTCACCATGGTCACTGTCACCATGGCACCTTGCACAATGCGTGCTCTCAACATGAGTGCTGTCACCATTGGCACTATCACCGTGAGCATTCTCACTGTGGTCAGAGTCAACATGGGCTCTGTCACCATGAGCACTGTCACCATAGGCAATGTCACCGTGGTCAGTGTCACCATGAGCAATGTCTCCATGGGCACTCCTACAGTGGGCACTGTCACTGTGCGAACTGTCACCATGGTTACTGCCACTATGAGCAGTGTCTCTGTGAGTACTGTCAGCATGGGTTTTTACCATGAGCACTGTCACCATGAGCCCTGTCACCATTCTTCAGTGCCACCATGTGCACTACCACCATGTGCACTCTCACCATGGGCACTATCACTGATAACACTGTCACCATAAGTACTGTCTCCATGGGCACTGTCACCAAGGGCACGGCCAACATGTGACATGTAACCATTGTCAGTGTCACTGTGAGAAGTGTCACCATGGGAATTAACAACATAGGCACTCTCATCATGAGCACTGTCACCATGAGCACTGACATCACGAGCACTGTCACCCAGGGCAGTGCCACCATGAGCACTGTCACCATAACTGTTGCTATGAGAATTGTAACCATGGGCAATTTCTCAATGAGTAATGTCACCATGTGTATTTTCACCTTGGGCACTCTCAAAGTAAACAGTGTTACCATGAGCACTTTCACTGTGAACACTGTCACCATGGGCACTGGCACAATGTGGTGTGTCACCATGAGCCATGTCACCATGGGAAATGTCACCGTGAGAAGTGTCACCATAGGCAATGTCACCATGGGCAATGTCACCATGGGAACTGCCATTTTGAGCACTGTCACCATGGGTACTGCAACCATGAGTACTGTCACCATGAGTAATTTAACCATTGGCAGTATGACCATGTGCACTGTCACCATGGGCACTATCACCATGACAACTCTCAGCGTGAGCACTGTCACTGTTGGAAATGGCATTGTGTGCAATTCCACCATGGGCAATGTCACCATGGACATTATCGCTGTGAGCACTGTCAATATGAGCACGTCAACATGAGCCCTGTCACCATGGGCAATGTCACTGTGAGAAGTGTCACTATAGGCAATGTCACCGTGGGCACTGTCACCATGGTCACTGCCACCACTGTCACTGTCATTTTGAGCACTGTCACCATGGGTACTGCAACCATGAGCGCTGTCACCATGAGCACTGTCACCATTGCAAGTATCACCATGTGCACTGTCACCATGGGCACTATCAAAATGAGAACTGTCAGCATGGGCACTGTCGCTCTTGGCAATGTCACCATGGGCACTATCACTTTGAGCACTGTCAACATGAGCACGTCACCATGGGCACTGTCAACATGGGTACTATCTCGAAGGTCAATGTCACCATGAGCATTGTCAGGATGGTCAACTTCACCGTGAGCACTGTCACCAATGGCACTATCACCATGAGCAATGTCACTGTGGGCCGTGTCACCAGGGGCACTATCACCATGGTTAATGTTATCATTGGCAATTTCCCCGTGAGCACTGTCACCCTGGGCACTGTCATCATGGGCATGGTCACCGTGAGCACTATCTCCATGAGCACAGCCACTGTGAACACCATCCCCATAATCACTGGCCTCATCGGTACTGTCACCATGAGCACTGCCACAATGAGCACTGTCAGCATGGGCACATCCCCCATGAGCACTGTCACTATGAGAACTGCTACCATGGGTATTTACACCATGTGTACTGTCACCCTGTGTATTGTCACCATTTGCACTGTCACCATGAGGACTATTACCGTGAGCGCTATCACCGTGAGATCTCTCACCATGGTCACTGTCACCATGGCACCTTGCACAATGGGGGCTGTCAACATGAGTGCTGGCACCATTGGCACTATCACTGTGAGCATTCTCACTGTGGTCAGTGTCACCATGGGCACTGTCACCATGAGCACTGTCACCATAGGCAATGTCACCATGGTCAGTGTCACCATGAGCACTGTCAACATGGGCACTCATACAGTGGGCACTGTCACTGTGAGCACTGTCACCTTGGGAACTGCCACCATGAGCGCTGTCACCATGAGCACTGTCACCATTGCGAGTATCACAATGTGCACTGTCACCATGGGCACTGGCACAATGTCGTGTGTCACCTTGAGCAATGTCACCATGGGAAATGTCACCGTGAGATGTGTCACCATAGGCAATGTCACCATGGGCAATGTCACCATGGGAAATGCCATTTTGCACACTGTCACCATGGGTACTGCAACCATGAGTACTGTCACCATTGGCAGTATGACCATGTGCACTGTCACCATGGGCACTATCACCATGACAACTCTCAGCGTGAGCACTGTCACTGTGGGAACTGGCATTGTGTGCAATTCCACCATGGGCAATGTCACCATGGGCACTATCACTGTGAGCACTGTCAATATAAGCACGTCAACATGAGCCCTGTCACCATTGGCAATGTCACCGTGAGAAATGTCACTATAGGCGATGTCACAGTGGGCACTGTCACCATGGTCACTGCCACCACTGTCACTGTCATTTTGAGCACTGTCACCATGGGTATTGCAACCATGAGCACTGTCACCATTGCGATTATCACCATGTGTACTGTCACCATGGGCACTATCACAATGAGAACTGTCAGCGTGGGCACTGTCACTGTTGGCAAGGACACCGTGGGCACTTCCACCATGGGCAATGTCACCATGGGCACTATCACTGTGAGCACTGTCAACATGAGCACGTCACCATGGGCACTGTCAACATGGGTACTATCTCGAAGGTCAATGTCACCATGAGCATTGTCAGGATGGTCAACTTCACCGTGAGCACTGTCACCAATGGCACTATCACCATGAGCAATGTCACTGTGGGCCGTGTCACCAGGGGCACTATCACCATGGTTAATGTTATCATTGGCAATTTCCCCGTGAGCACTGTCACCCTGGGCACTGTCATCATGGGCACGGTCACCGTGAGCACTATCTCCATGAGCACAGCCACTGGGAACACCATCACCATAATCACTGGCCTCATCGGTACTGTCACCATGAGCACTGCCACAATGAGCACTGTCAGCATGGGCACTTCCCCCATGAGCACTGTCACTATGAGAACTGCTAGCATGGGTATTTTCACCATGAGTACTGTCACCCTCTGTATTGTCACCATTTGCACTGTCACCATCAGGACTATTACCGTGAGTGCTATCACCGTGAGATCTCTCACCATGGTCACTGTCACCATGGCACCTTGCACAATGCGTGCTGTCAACATGAGTGCTGTCACCATTGGCACTATCACCGTGAGCATTCTCACTGTGGTCAGAGTCAACATGGGCTCTGTCACCATGAGCACTGTCACCATAGGCAATGTCACCGTGGTCAGTGTCACCATGAGCAATGTCTCCATGGGCACTCCTACAGTGGGCACTGTCACTGTGCGAACTGTCACCATGGTTACTACCACTATGAGCAGTGTCTCTGTGAATACTGTCAGCATGGGTTTTTACCGTGAGCACTGTCACCATGAGCCCTGTCACCATTTTGCAGTGCCACCATGTGCACTACCACCATGTGCACTCTCACCATGGGCACTATCACCGATAACACTGTCACCATAAGTACTGTCTTCATGGGCACTGTCACCAAGGGCACGGCCAACATGTGACCTGTAACCATTGTCAGTGTCACTGTGAGAAGTGTCACCATGGGAATTAACAACATAGGCACTCTCATCATGAGCACTGTCACCATGAGCACTGACACCACGAGCACTGTCACCCAGGGCAGTGCCACCGTGAGCACTGTCACCATAACTGTTGCTATGAGAATTGTAACCATGGGCAATTTCTCAATGAGTAATGTCACCATGTGTATTTTCACCTTGGGCACTCTCAAAGTAAACAGTATTACCATGAGCACTTTCACTCTGAACACTGTCACCATGGGCACTGGCACAATGTGGTGTGTCACCATGAGCCATGTCACCATGGGAAATGTCACCGTGAGAAGTGTCACCATAGGCAATGTCACCATGGGCAATGTCACCATGGGAACTGCCATTTTGAGCACTGTCACCATGGGTACTGCAACCATGAGTACTGTCACCATGAGTAATTTAACCATTGGCAGTATGACCATGTGCACTGTCACCATGGGCACTATCACCATGACAACTCTCAGCGTGAGCACTGTCACTGTTGGAAATGGCATTGTGTGCAATTCCACCATGGGCAATGTCACCATGGACATTATCGCTGTGAGCACTGTCAATATGAGCACGTCAGCATGAGCCCTGTCACCATGGGCAATGTCACTGTGAGAAGTGTCACTATAGGCAATGTCACCGTGGGCACTGTCACCATGGTCACTGCCACCACTGTCACTGTCATTTTGAGCACTGTCACCATGGGTACTGCAACCATGAGCGCTGTCACCATGAGCACTGTCACCATTGCAAGTATCACCATGTGCACTGTCACCATGGGCACTATCACAATGAGAACTGTCAGCATGGGCACTGTCACTCTTGGCAATGTCACCATGGGCACTATCACTTTGAGCACTGTCAACATGAGCACGTCACCATGGGCACTGTCAACATGGGTACTATCTCGAAGGGCAATGTCACCATGAGCATTGTCAGGATAGGCAACCTCACCGTGAGCACTGTCACCAATGGCACTATCACCATGAGCAATGTCACTGTGGGCCGTGTCACCAGGGGCACTATCACCATGGTTAATGTTATTATTGGCAATTTCCCCGTGAGCACTGTCACCCTGGGCACTGTCATCATGGGCACGGTCACCGTGAGCACTATCTCTATGAGCACAGCCACTGTGAACACCATCACCATAATCACTGGCCTCATCGGTACTGTCACCATGAGGACTGCCACAATGAGCACTGTCAGCATGGGCACATCCCACATGAGCACTGTCACTATGAGAACTGCTACCATGGGTATTTTCACCATGTGTACTGTCACCCTGTGTATTGTCACCATTTGCACTGTCACCATGAGGACTATTACCGTGAGCGCTATCACTGTGAGATCTCTCACCATGGTCACTGTCACCATGGCACCTTGCACAATGGGGGCTGTCAACATGAGTGCTGGCACCATTGGCACTATCACTGTGAGCATTCTCCCTGTGGTCAGTGTCACCATGGGCACTGTCACCATGAGCACTGTCACCATAGGCAATGTAACCATGGTCAGTGTCACCATGAGCACTCTCAACATGGGCACTCATACAGTGGGCACTGTAACTGTGAGCACTGTCACCTTGGGTACTGCCACCATGAGCGCTGTCACCATGAGCACTGTCACCATTGCGAGTATCACAATGTGCACTGTCACCATGGGCACTGGCACAATGTCGTGTGTCACCTTGAGCAATGTCACCATGGGAAATGTCACCGTGAGATGTGTCACCATAGGCAATGTCACCATGGGCAATGTCACCATGGGAAATGCCATTTTGCACACTGTCACCATGGGTACTGCAACCATGAGTACTGTCACCATTGGCAGTATGACCATGTGCACTGTCACCATGGGCACTATCACCATGACAACTCTCAGCGTGAGCACTGTCACTGTGGGAACTGGCATTGTGTGCAATTCCACCATGGGCAATGTCACCATGGGCACTATCACTGTGAGCACTGTCAATATAAGCACGTCAACATGAGCCCTGTCACCATTGGCAATGTCACCGTGAGAAGTGTCACTATAGGCGATGTCACCGTGGGCACTGTCACCATGGTCACTGCCACCACTGTCACTGTCATTTTGAGCACTGTCACCATGGGTATTGCAACCATGAGCACTGTCACCATTGCGATTATCACCATGTGTACTGTCACCATGGGCACTATCACAATGAGAACTGTCAGCGTGGGCACTGTCACTGTTGGCAAGGACACCGTGGGCACTTCCACCATGGGCAATGTCACCATGGGCACTATCACTGTGAGCACTGTCAACATGAGCACGACACCATGGGCACTGTCAACATGGGTACTATCTCGAAGGGCAATGTCACCATGAGCATTGTCAGGATGGGCAACTTCACCATGCGCACTGTCACCAATGGCACTATCACCATGAGCAATGTCACTGTGGGCCGTGTCACCAGGGGCACTATCACCATGGTTAATGTTATCATTGGCACTTTCCCCGTGAGCAGTGTCACCCTGGGCAATGTCATCATGGGCACTGTCACCGTGAGCACTATCTCCATGAGCACAGCCACTGTGAACACCATCACCATAATCACTGGCCTCATCGGTACTGTCACCATGAGCACTTCCACAATGAGCACTGTCAGCATGGGCACTTCCCCCATGAGCACTGTCACTATGAGAACTGCTAGCATGGGTATTTTCACCATGAGTACTGTCACCCTCTGTATTGTCACCATTTGCACTGTCACCATCAGGACTATTACCGTGAGTGCTATCACCGTGAGATCTCTCACCATGGTCACTGTCACCATGGCACCTTGCACAATGTGTGCTGTCAACATGAGTGCTGTCACCATTGGCACTGTCACCATAGGCAATGTCACCCTGGTCAGTGTCACCATGAGCAATGTCTCCATGGGCACTCCTACAGTGGGCACTGTCACTGTGCGAACTGTCACCATGGTTACTGCCACTATGAGCAGTGTCTCTGTGAGTACTGTCAGCATGGGTTTTTACCGTGAGCACTGTCACCATGAGCCCTGTCACCATTTTCCAGTGCCACCATGTGCACTACCACCATGTGCACTCTCACCATGGGCACTATCACCGATAACACTGTCACCATAAGTACTGTCTGCATGGGCACTGTCACCAAGGGCACGGCCAACATGTGACCTGTAACCATTGTCAGTGTCACTGTGAGAAGTGTCACCATGGGAATTAACAACATAGGCACTCTCATCATGAGCACTGTCACCATGAGCACTGACACCACGAGCACTGTCACCCAGGGCAGTGCCACCATGAGCACTGTCACCATAACTGTTGCTATGAGAATTGTAACCATGGGCAATTTCTCAATGAGTAATGTCACCATGTGTATTTTCACCTAGGGCACTCTCAAAGTAAACAGTATTACCATGAGCACTTTCACTGTGAACACTGTCACCATGGGCACTGGCACAATGTGGTGTGTCACCATGAGCCATGTCACCATGGGAAATGTCACCGTGAGAAGTGTCACCATAGGCAATGTCACCATTGGCAATGTCACCATGGGAACTGCCATTTTGAGCACTGTCACCATGGGTACTGCAACCATGAGTACTGTCACCATGAGTAATTTAACCATTGGCAGTATGACCATGTGCACTGTCACCATGGGCACTATCACCATGACAACTCTCAGCGTGAGCACTGTCACTGTTGGAAATGGCATTGTGTGCAATTCCACCATGGGCAATGTCACCATGGACATTATCGCTGTGAGCACTGTCAATATGAGCACGTCAACATGAGCCCTGTCACCATGGGCAATGTCACTGTGAGAAGTGTCACTATAGGCAATGTCACCGTGGGCACTGTCACCATGGTCACTGCCACCACTGTCACTGTCATTTTGAGCACTGTCACCATGGGTACTGCAACCATGAGCGCTGTCACCATGAGCACTGTCACCATTGCAAGTATCACCATGTGCACTGTCACCATGGGCACTATCACAATGAGAACTGTCAGCATGGGCACTGTCACTCTTGGCAATGTCACCATGGGCACTATCACTTTGAGCACTGTCAACATGAGCACGTCACCATGGGCACTGTCAACATGGGTACTATCTCGAAGGTCAATGTCACCATGAGCATTGTCAGGATGGGCAACTTCACCGTGAGCACTGTCACCAATGGCACTATCACCATGAGCAATGTCACTGTGGGCCGTGTCACCAGGGGCACTATCACCATGGTTAATGTTCTCATTGGCACTTTCCCCGTGAGCACTGTCACCCTGGGCACTGTCATCATGGGCACGGTCACCGTGAGCACTATCTCCATGAGCACAGCCACTGTGAACACCATCACCATAATCACTGGCCTCATCGGTACTGTCACCATGAGCACTGCCACAATGAGCACTGTCAGCATGGGCACATCCCCCATGAGCACTGTCACTATGAGAACTGCTACCATGGGTATTTTCACCATGTGTACTGTCACCCTGTGTATTGTCACCATTTGCACTGTCACCATGAGGACTATTACCGTGAGCGCTATCACCGTGAGATCTCTCACCATGGTCACTGTCACCATGGCACCTTGCACAATGGGGGCTGTCAACATGAGTGCTGGCACCATTGGCACTATCACTGTGAGCATTCTCACTGTGGTCAGTGTCACCATGGGCACTGTCACCATGAGCACTGTCACCATAGGCAATGTCACCATGGTCAGTGTCACCATGAGCACTGTCAACATGGGCACTCATACAGTGGGCACTGTCACTGTGTGCACTGTCACCTTGGGTACTGCCACCATGAGTGCTGTCACCATGAGCACTGTCACCATTGCGAGTATCACAATGTGCACTGTCACCATGGGCACTGGCACAATGTCGTGTGTCACCTTGAGCAATGTCACCATGGGAAATGTCACCGTGAGATGTGTCACCATAGGCAATGTCACCATGGGCAATGTCACCATGAGAAATGCCATTTTGCACACTGTCACCATGGGTACTGCAACCATGAGTACTGTCACCATTGGCAGTATGACCATGTGCACTGTCACCATGGGCACTATCACCATGACAACTCTCAGCGTGAGCACTGTCACTGTGGGAACTGGCA
Organism: Mesoplodon mirus; assembly: GCF_964341445.2. Classification (NCBI taxonomy): domain Eukaryota; kingdom Metazoa; phylum Chordata; class Mammalia; order Artiodactyla; family Ziphiidae; genus Mesoplodon; species Mesoplodon mirus. The sequence continues at coordinate 104,675,643 of NC_138976.1, read as the reverse complement.
TTGTGTGCAATTCCACCATGGGCAATGTCACCATGGGCACTATCACTGTGAGCACTGTCAATATAAGCACGTCAACATGAGCCCTGTCACCATTGGCAATGTCACCGTGAGAAGGGTCACTATAGGCGATGTCACAGTGGGCACTGTCACCATGGTCACTGCCACCACTGTCACTGTCATTTTGAGCACTGTCACCATGGGTATTGCAACCATGAGCACTGTCACCATTGCGATTATCACCATGTGTACTGTCACCATGGGCACTATCACAATGAGAACTGTCAGCGTGGGCACTGTCACTGTTGGCAAGGACACCGTGGGCACTTCCACCATGGGCAATGTCACCATGGGCACTATCACTTTGAGCACTGTCAACATGAGCACGTCACCATGGGCACTGTCAACATGGGTACTATCTCGAAGGGCAATGTCACCATGAGCATTGTCAGGAAGGGTAATTTCACCATGAGCACTGTCACCAAAGGCACTATCACCATGAGCAATGTCACTGTGGGCCGTGTCACCAGGGGCACTATCACCATGGTTAATGTTATCATTGGCACTTTCCCTGTGAGCACTGTCACCCTGGGCAGTGTCATCATGGGCACGGTCACCGTGAGCACTATCTCCATGAGCACAGCCACTGTGAACACCATCACCATAATCACTGGCCTCATCGGTACTGTCACCATGAGCACTGCCACAATGAGCACTGTCAGCATGGGCACTTCCCCCATGAGCACTGTCACTATGAGAACTGCTAGCATGGGTATTTTCACCATGAGTACTGTCACCCTCTGTATTGTCACCATTTGCACTGTCACCATCAGGATTATTACCATGAGTGCTATCACCATGAGGTCTCTCACCATGGTCACTGTCACCATGGCACCTTGCACAATGCGTGCTCTCAACATGAGTGCTGTCACCATTGGCACTATCACCGTGAGCATTCTCACTGTGGTCAGAGTCAACATGGGCTCTGTCACCATGAGCACTGTCACCATAGGCAATGTCACCGTGGTCAGTGTCACCATGAGCAATGTCTCCATGGGCACTCCTACAGTGGGCACTGTCACTGTGCGAACTGTCACCATGGTTACTGCCACTATGAGCAGTGTCTCTGTGAGTACTGTCAGCATGGGTTTTTACCATGAGCACTGTCACCATGAGCCCTGTCACCATTCTTCAGTGCCACCATGTGCACTACCACCATGTGCACTCTCACCATGGGCACTATCACCGATAACACTGTCACCATAAGTACTGTCTCCATGGGCACTGTCACCAAGGGCACGGCCAACATGTGACATGTAACCATTGTCAGTGTCACTGTGAGAAGTGTCACCATGGGAATTAACAACATAGGCACTCTCATCATGAGCACTGTCACCATGAGCACTGACATCACGAGCACTGTCACCCAGGGCAGTGCCACCATGAGCACTGTCACCATAACTGTTGCTATGAGAATTGTAACCATGGGCAATTTCTCAATGAGTAATGTCACCATGTGTATTTTCACCTTGGGCACTCTCAAAGTAAACAGTGTTACCATGAGCACTTTCACTGTGAACACTGTCACCATGGGCACTGGCACAATGTGGTGTGTCACCATGAGCCATGTCACCATGGGAAATGTCACCGTGAGAAGTGTCACCATAGGCAGTGTCACCATAGGCAATGTCACCATGGGCAATGTCACCATGGGAACTGCCATTTTGAGCACTGTCACCATGGGTACTGCAACCATGAGTACTGTCACCATGAGTAATTTAACCATTGGCAGTATGACCATGTGCACTGTCACCATGGGCACTATCACCATGACAACTCTCAGCGTGAGCACTGTCACTGTTGGAAATGGCATTGTGTGCAATTCCACCATGGGCAATGTCACCATGGACATTATCGCTGTGAGCACTGTCAATATGAGCACGTCAACATGAGCCCTGTCACCATGGGCAATGTCACTGTGAGAAGTGTCACTATAGGCAATGTCACCGTGGGCACTGTCACCATGGTCACTGCCACCACTGTCACTGTCATTTTGAGCACTGTCACCATGGGTACTGCAACCATGAGCGCTGTCACCATGAGCACTGTCACCATTGCAAGTATCACCATGTGCACTGTCACCATGGGCACTATCACAATGAGAACTGTCAGCATGGGCACTGTCGCTCTTGGCAATGTCACCATGGGCACTATCACTTTGAGCACTGTCAACATGAGCACGTCACCATGGGCACTGTCAACATGGGTACTATCTCGAAGGTCAATGTCACCATGAGCATTGTCAGGATGGTCAACTTCACCGTGAGCACTGTCACCAATGGCACTATCACCATGAGCAATGTCACTGTGGGCCGTGTCACCAGGGGCACTATCACCATGGTTAATGTTATCATTGGCAATTTCCCCGTGAGCACTGTCACCCTGGGCACTGTCATCATGGGCATGGTCACCGTGAGCACTATCTCCATGAGCACAGCCACTGTGAACACCATCCCCATAATCACTGGCCTCATCGGTACTGTCACCATGAGCACTGCCACAATGAGCACTGTCAGCATGGGCACATCCCCCATGAGCACTGTCACTATGAGAACTGCTACCATGGGTATTTACACCATGTGTACTGTCACCCTGTGTATTGTCACCATTTGCACTGTCACCATGAGGACTATTACCGTGAGCGCTATCACCGTGAGATCTCTCACCATGGTCACTGTCACCATGGCACCTTGCACAATGGGGGCTGTCAACATGAGTGCTGGCACCATTGGCACTATCACTGTGAGCATTCTCACTGTGGTCAGTGTCACCATGGGCACTGTCACCATGAGCACTGTCACCATAGGCAATGTCACCATGGTCAGTGTCACCATGAGCACTGTCAACATGGGCACTCATACAGTGGGCACTGTCACTGTGAGCACTGTCACCTTGGGAACTGCCACCATGAGCGCTGTCACCATGAGCACTGTCACCATTGCGAGTATCACAATGTGCACTGTCACCATGGGCACTGGCACAATGTCGTGTGTCACCTTGAGCAATGTCACCATGGGAAATGTCACCGTGAGATGTGTCACCATAGGCAATGTCACCATGGGCAATGTCACCATGGGAAATGCCATTTTGCACACTGTCACCATGGGTACTGCAACCATGAGTACTGTCACCATTGGCAGTATGACCATGTGCACTGTCACCATGGGCACTATCACCATGACAACTCTCAGCGTGAGCACTGTCACTGTGGGAACTGGCATTGTGTGCAATTCCACCATGGGCAATGTCACCATGGGCACTATCACTGTGAGCACTGTCAATATAAGCACGTCAACATGAGCCCTGTCACCATTGGCAATGTCACCGTGAGAAATGTCACTATAGGCGATGTCACAGTGGGCACTGTCACCATGGTCACTGCCACCACTGTCACTGTCATTTTGAGCACTGTCACCATGGGTATTGCAACCATGAGCACTGTCACCATTGCGATTATCACCATGTGTACTGTCACCATGGGCACTATCACAATGAGAACTGTCAGCGTGGGCACTGTCACTGTTGGCAAGGACACCGTGGGCACTTCCACCATGGGCAATGTCACCATGGGCACTATCACTGTGAGCACTGTCAACATGAGCACGTCACCATGGGCACTGTCAACATGGGTACTATCTCGAAAGGCAATGTCACCATGAGCATTGTCAGGAAGGGTAATTTCACCATGAGCACTGTCACCAAAGGCACTATCACCATGAGCAATGTCACTGTGGGCCGTGTCACCAGGGGCACTATCACCATGGTTAATGTTATCATTGGCACTTTCCCCGTGAGCACTCTCACCCTGGGCAGTGTCATCATGGGCACGGTCACTGTGAGCACTATCTCCATGAGCACAGCCACTGTGAACACCATCACCATAATCACTGGCCTCATCGGTACTGTCACCATGAGCACTGCCACAATGAGCACTGTCAGCATGGGCACTTCCCCCATGAGCACTGTCACTATGAGAACTGCTAGCATGGGTATTTTCACCATGAGTACTGTCACCCTCTGTATTGTCACCATTTGCACTGTCACCATCAGGACTATTACCATGAGTGCTATCACCGTGAGATCTCTCACCATGGTCACTGTCACCATGGCACCTTGCACAATGCGTGCTCTCAACATGAGTGCTGTCACCATTGGCACTATCACCGTGAGCATTCTCACTGTGGTCAGAGTCAACATGGGCTCTGTCACCATGAGCACTGTCACCATAGGCAATGTCACCGTGGTCAGTGTCACCATGAGCAATGTCTCCATGGGCACTCCTACAGTGGGCACTGTCACTGTGCGAACTGTCACCATGGTTACTGCCACTATGAGCAGTGTCTCTGTGAGTACTGTCAGCATGGGTTTTTACCGTGAGCACTGTCACCATGAGCCCTGTCACCATTTTTCAGTGCCACCATGTGCACTACCACCATGTGCACTCTCACCATGGGCACTATCACCGATAACACTGTCACCATAAGTACTGTCTGCATGGGCACTGTCACCAAGGGCACGGCCAACATGTGACCTGTAACCATTGTCAGTGTCACTGTGAGAAGTGTCACCATGGGAATTAACAACATAGGCACTCTCATCATGAGCACTGTCACCATGAGCACTGACATCACGAGCACTGTCACCCAGGGCAGTGCCACCATGAGCACTGTCACCATAACTGTTGCTATGAGAATTGTAACCATGGGCAATTTCTCAATGAGTAATGTCACCATGTGTATTTTCACCTTGGGCACTCTCAAAGTAAACAGTATTACCATGAGCACTTTCACTGTGAACACTGTCACCATGGGCACTGGCACAATGTGGTGTGTCACCATGAGCCATGTCACCATGGGAAATGTCACCGTGAGAAGTGTCACCATAGGCAATGTCACCATGGGCAATGTCACCATGGGAACTGCCATTTTGAGCACTGTCACCATGGGTACTGCAACCATGAGTACTGTCACCATGAGTAATTTAACCATTGGCAGTATGACCATGTGCACTGTCACCATGGGCACTATCACCATGACAACTCTCAGCGTGAGCACTGTCACTGTTGGAAATGGCATTGTGTGCAATTCCCCCATGGGCAATGTCACCATGGACATTATCGCTGTGAGCACTGTCAATATGAGCACGTCAACATGAGCCCTGTCACCATGGGCAATGTCACTGTGAGAAGTGTCACTATAGGCAATGTCACCGTGGGCACTGTCACCATGGTCACTGCCACCACTGTCACTGTCATTTTGAGCACTGTCACCATGGGTACTGCAACCATGAGCGCTGTCACCATGAGCACTGTCACCATTGCAAGTATCACCATGTGCACTGTCACCATGGGCACTATCACAATGAGAACTGTCAGCATGGGCACTGTCACTCTTGGCAATGTCACCATGGGCACTATCACTTTGAGCACTGTCAACATGAGCACGTCACCATGGGCACTGTCAACATGGGTACTATCTCGAAGGTCAATGTCACCATGAGCATTGTCAGGATGGGCAACTTCACCGTGAGCACTGTCACCAATGGCACTATCACCATGAGCAATGTCACTGTGGGCCGTGTCACCAGGGGCACTATCACCATGGTTAATGTTATCATTGGCAATTTCCCCGTGAGCACTGTCACCCTGGGCACTGTCATCATGGGCATGGTCACCGTGAGCACTATCTCCATGAGCACAGCCACTGTGAACACCATCCCCATAATCACTGGCCTCATCGGTACTGTCACCATGACCACTGCCACAATGAGCACTGTCAGCATGGGCACATCCCCCATGAGCACTGTCACTATGAGAACTGCTACCATGGGTATTTTCACCATGTGTACTGTCACCCTGTGTATTGTCACCATTTGCACTGTCACCATGAGGACTATTACCGTGAGCGCTATCACCGTGAGATCTCTCACCATGGTCACTGTCACCATGGCACCTTGCACAATGGGGGCTGTCAACATGAGTGCTGGCACCATTGGCACTATCACTGTGAGCATTCTCACTGTGGTCAGTGTCACCATGGGCACTGTCACCATGAGCACTGTCACCATAGGCAATGTCACCATGGTCAGTGTCACCATGAGCACTGTCAACATGGGCACTCATACAGTGGGCACTGTCACTGTGAGCACTGTCACCTTGGGAACTGCCACCATGAGCGCTGTCACCATGAGCACTGTCACCGTTGCGAGTATCACAATGTGCACTGTCACCATGGGCACTGGCACAATGTCGTGTGTCACCTTGAGCAATGTCACCATGGGAAATGTCACCGTGAGATGTGTCACCATAGGCAATGTCACCATGGGCAATGTCACCATGGGAAATGCCATTTTGCACACTGTCACCATGGGTACTGCAACCATGAGTACTGTCACCATTGGAAGTATGACCATGTGCACTGTCACCATGGGCACTATCACCATGACAACTCTCAGCGTGAGCACTGTCACTGTGGGAACTGGCATTGTGTGCAATTCCACCATGGGCAATGTCACCATGGGCACTATCACTGTGAGCACTGTCAATATAAGCACGTCAACATGAGCCCTGTCACCATTGGCAATGTCACCGTGAGAAGGGTCACTATAGGCGATGTCACAGTGGGCACTGTCACCATGGTCACTGCCACCACTGTCACTGTCATTTTGAGCACTGTCACCATGGGTATTGCAACCATGAGCACTGTCACCATTGCGATTATCACCATGTGTACTGTCACCATGGGCACTATCACAATGAGAACTGTCAGCGTGGGCACTGTCACTGTTGGCAAGGACACCGTGGGCACTTCCACCATGGGCAATGTCACCATGGGCACTATCACTTTGAGCACTGTCAACATGAGCACGTCACCATGGGCACTGTCAACATGGGTACTATCTCGAAGGGCAATGTCACCATGAGCATTGTCAGGAAGGGTAATTTCACCATGAGCACTGTCACCAAAGGCACTATCACCATGAGCAATGTCACTGTGGGCCGTGTCACCAGGGGCACTATCACCATGGTTAATGTTATCATTGGCACTTTCCCCGTGAGCACTGTCACCCTGGGCAGTGTCATCATGGGCACGGTCACTGTGAGCACTATCTCCATGAGCACAGCCACTGTGAACACCATCACCATAATCACTGGCCTCATCGGTACTGTCACCATGAGCACTGCCACAATGAGCACTGTCAGCATGGGCACTTCCCCCATGAGCACTGTCACTATGAGAACTGCTAGCATGGGTATTTTCACCATGAGTACTGTCACCCTCTGTATTGTCACCATTTGCACTGTCACCATCAGGACTATTACCATGAGTGCTATCACCGTGAGATCTCTCACCATGGTCACTGTCACCATGGCACCTTGCACAATGCGTGCTCTCAACATGAGTGCTGTCACCATTGGCACTATCACCGTGAGCATTCTCACTGTGGTCAGAGTCAACATGGGCTCTGTCACCATGAGCACTGTCACCATAGGCAATGTCACCGTGGTCAGTGTCACCATGAGCAATGTCTCCATGGGCACTCCTACAGTGGGCACTGTCACTGTGCGAACTGTCACCATGGTTACTGCCACTATGAGCAGTGTCACTGTGAGTACTGTCAGCATGGGTTTTTACCGTGAACACTGTCACCATGAGCCCTGTCACCATTTTTCAGTGCCACCATGTGCACTACCACCATGTGCACTCTCACCATGGGCACTATCACTGATAACACTGTCACCATAAGTACTGTCTGCATGGGCACTGTCACCAAGGGCACGGCCAACATGTGACCTGTAACCATTGTCAGTGTCACTGTGAGAAGTGTCACCATGGGAATTAACAACATAGGCACTCTCATCATGAGCACTGTCACCATGAGCACTGACATCACGAGCACTGTCACCCAGGGCAGTGCCACCATGAGCACTGTCACCATAACTGTTGCTATGAGAATTGTAACCATGGGCAATTTCTCAATGAGTAATGTCACCATGTGTATTTTCACCTTGGGCACTCTCAAAGTAAACAGTATTACCATGAGCACTTTCACTGTGAACACTGTCACCATGGGCACTGGCACAATGTGGTGTGTCACCATGAGCCATGTCACCATGGGAAATGTCACCGTGAGATGTGTCACCATAGGCAATGTCACCATGGGCAATGTCACCATGGGAACTGCCATTTTGAGCACTGTCACCATGGGTACTGCAACCATGAGTACTGTCACCATGAGTAATTTAACCATTGGCAGTATGACCATGTGCACTGTCACCATGGGCACTATCACCATGACAACTCTCAGCGTGAGCACTGTCACTGTTGGAAATGGCATTGTGTGCAATTCCACCATGGGCAATGTCACCATGGACATTATCGCTGTGAGCACTGTCAATATGAGCACGTCAACATGAGCCCTGTCACCATGGGCAATGTCACTGTGAGAAGTGTCACTATAGGCAATGTCACCGTGGGCACTGTCACCATGGTCACTGCCACCACTGTCACTGTCATTTTGAGCACTGTCACCATGGGTACTGCAACCATGAGCGCTGTCACCATGAGCACTGTCACCATTGCAAGTATCACCATGTGTACTGTCACCATGGGCACTATCACAATGAGAACTGTCAGCATGGGCACTGTCACTCTTGGCAATGTCACCATGGGCACTATCACTTTGAGCACTGTCAACATGAGCACGTCACCATGGGCACTGTCAACATGGGTACTATCTCGAAGGACAATGTCACGATTAGCATTGTCAGGATGGGCAACTACACCGTGAGCACTGTCACCAATGGTACTATCACCATGAGCAATGTCACTGTGGGCCGTTTCATCAGGGGCACTATCACCATGGTTAATGTTATCATTGGCAATTTCCCCGTGAGCACTGTCACCCTGGGCACTGTCATCATGGGCACGGTCACCGTGAGCACTATCTCCATGTGCACAGCCACTGTGAACACCATCACCATAATCACTGGCCTCATCGGTACTGTCACCATGAGCACTGCCACAATGAGCACTGTCAGCATGGGCACTTCCCCCATGAGCACTGTCACTATGAGAACTGCTAGCATGGGTATTTTCACCATGAGTACTGTCACCCTCTGTATTGTCACCATTTGCACTGTCACAATCAGGACTATTACCGTGAGCGTTATCACCGTGAGATCTCTCACCATGGTCACTGTCACCATGGCACCTTGCACAATGCGTGGTGTCAACATGAGTGCTGTCACCATTGGCACTATCACTGTGAGCATTCTCACTGTGGTCAGAGTCAACATGGGCTCTGTCACCATGAGCACTGTCACCATAGGCAATGTCACCGTGGTCAGTGTCACCATGAGCAATGTCTCCATGGGCACTCCTACAGTGGGCACTGTCACTGTGCGAACTGTCACCATGGTTACTGCCACTATGAGCAGTGTCTCTGTGAGTACTGTCAGCATGGGTTTTTACCGTGAGCACTGTCACCATGAGCCCTGTCACCATTTTTCAGTGCCACCATGTGCACTACCACCATGTGCACTCTCACCATGGGCACTATCACCGATAACACTGTCACCATAAGTACTGTCTGCATGGGCACTGTCACCAAGGGCACGGCCAACATGTGACCTGTAACCATTGTCAGTGTCACTGTGAGAAGTGTCACCATGGGAATTAACAACATAGGCACTCTCATCATGAGCACTGTCACCATGAGCACTGAAACCACGAGCACTGTCACCCAGGGCAGTGCCACCATGAGCACTGTCACCATAACTGTTGCTATGAGAATTGTAACCATGGGCAATTTCTCAATGAGTAATGTCACCATGTGTATTTTCACCTTGGGCACTCTCAAAGTAAACAGTATTACCATGAGCACTTTCACTGTGAACACTGTCACCATGGGCACTGGCACAATGTGGTGTGTCACCATGAGCCATGTCACCATGGGAAATGTCACCGTGAGAAGTGTCACCATAGGCAATGTCACCATGGGCAATGTCACCATGGGAACTGCCATTTTGAGCACTGTCACCATGGGTACTGCAACCATGAGTACTGTCACCATGAGTAATTTAACCATTGGCAGTATGACCATGTGCACTGTCACCATGGGCACTATCACCATGACAACTCTCAGCGTGAGCACTGTCACTGTTGGAAATGGCATTGTGTGCAATTCCCCCATGGGCAATGTCACCATGGACATTATCGCTGTGAGCACTGTCAATATGAGCACGTCAACATGAGCCCTGTCACCATGGGCAATGTCACTGTGAGAAGTGTCACTATAGGCAATGTCACCGTGGGCACTGTCACCATGGTCACTGCCACCACTGTCACTGTCATTTTGAGCACTGTCACCATGGGTACTGCAACCATGAGCGCTGTCACCATGAGCACTGTCACCATTGCAAGTATCACCATGTGCACTGTCACCATGGGCACTATCACAATGAGAACTGTCAGCATGGGCACTGTCACTCTTGGCAATGTCACCATGGGCACTATCACTGTGAGCACTGTCAACATGAGCACGTCACCATGGGCACTGTCAACATGGGTACTATCTCGAAGGTCAATGTCACCATGAGCATTGTCAGGATGGGTAACTTCACCGTGAGCACTGTCACCAATGGCACTATCACCATGAGCAATGTCACTGTGGGCCGTGTCACCAGGGGCACTATCACCATGGTTAATGTTATCATTGGCAAATTCCCCGTGAGCACTGTCACCCTGGGCACTGTCATCATGGGCACGGTCACCGTGAGCACTATCTCCATGAGCACAGCCACTGGGAACACCATCACCATAATCACTGGCCTCATCGGTACTGTCACCATGAGCACTGCCACAATGAGCACTGTCAGCATGGGCACTTCCCCCATGAGCACTGTCACTATGAGAACTGCTAGCATGGGTATTTTCACCATGAGTACTGTCACCCTCTGTATTGTCACCATTTGCACTGTCACCATCAGGACTATTACCGTGAGTGCTATCACCGTGAGATCTCTCACCATGGTCACTGTCACCATGGCACCTTGCACAATGCGTGCTCTCAACATGAGTGCTGTCACCATTGGCACTATCACCGTGAGCATTCTCACTGTGGTCAGAGTCAACATGGGCTCTGTCACCATGAGCACTGTCACCATAGGCAATGTCACCGTGGTCAGTGTCACCATGAGCAATGTCTCCATGGGCACTCCTACAGTGGGCACTGTCACTGTGCGAACTGTCACCATGGTTACTGCCACTATGAGCAGTGTCTCTGTGAATACTGTCAGCATGGGTTTTTACCGTGAGCACTGTCACCATGAGCCCTGTCACCATTTTGCAGTGCCACCATGTGCACTACCACCATGTGCACTCTCACCATGGGCACTATCACCGATAACACTGTCACCATAAGTACTGTCTTCATGGGCACTGTCACCAAGGGCACGGCCAATATGTGACCTGTAACCATTGTCAGTGTCACTGTGAGAAGTGTCACCATGGGAATTAACAACATAGGCACTCTCATCATGAGCACTGTCACCATGAGCACTGACACCACGAGCACTGTCACCCAGGGCAGTGCCACCGTGAGCACTGTCACCATAACTGTTGCTATGAGAATTGTAACCATGGGCAATTTCTCAATGAGTAATGTCACCATGTGTATTTTCACCTTGGGCACTCTCAAAGTAAACAGTATTACAATGAGCACTTTCACTGTGAACACTGTCACCATGGGCACTGGCACAATGTGGTGTGTCACCATGAGCCATGTCACCATGGGAAATGTCACCGTGAGAAGTGTCACCATAGGCAATGTCACCATGGGCAATGTCACCATGGGAACTGCCATTTTGAGCACTGTCACCATGGGTACTGCAACCATGAGTACTGTCACCATGAGTAATTTAACCATTGGCAGTATGACCATGTGCACTGTCACCATGGGCACTATCACCATGACAACTCTCAGCGTGAGCACTGTCACTGTTGGAAATGGCATTGTGTGCAATTCCACCATGGGCAATGTCACCATGGACATTATCGCTGTGAGCACTGTCAATATGAGCACGTCAGCATGAGCCCTGTCACCATGGGCAATGTCACTGTGAGAAGTGTCACTATAGGCAATGTCACCGTGGGCACTGTCACCATGGTCACTGCCACCACTGTCACTGTCATTTTGAGCACTGTCACCATGGGTACTGCAACCATGAGCGCTGTCACCATGAGCACTGTCACCATTGCAAGTATCACCATGTGCACTGTCACCATGGGCACTATCACAATGAGAACTGTCAGCATGGGCACTGTCACTCTTGGCAATGTCACCATGGGCACTATCACTTTGAGCACTGTCAACATGAGCACGTCACCATGGGCACTGTCAACATGGGTACTATCTCGAAGGGCAATGTCACCATGAGCATTGTCAGGATAGGCAACCTCACCGTGAGCACTGTCACCAATGGCACTATCACCATGAGCAATGTCACTGTGGGCCGTGTCACCAGGGGCACTATCACCATGGTTAATGTTATTATTGGCAATTTCCCCGTGAGCACTGTCACCCTGGGCACTGTCATCATGGGCACGGTCACCGTGAGCACTATCTCTATGAGCACAGCCACTGTGAACACCATCACCATAATCACTGGCCTCATCGGTACTGTCACCATGAGGACTGCCACAATGAGCACTGTCAGCATGGGCACATCCCCCATGAGCACTGTCACTATGAGAACTGCTACCATGGGTATTTTCACCATGTGTACTGTCACCCTGTGTATTGTCACCATTTGCACTGTCACCATGAGGACTATTACCGTGAGCGCTATCACTGTGAGATCTCTCACCATGGTCACTGTCACCATGGCACCTTGCACAATGGGGGCTGTCAACATGAGTGCTGGCACCATTGGCACTATCACTGTGAGCATTCTCCCTGTGGTCAGTGTCACCATGGGCACTGTCACCATGAGCACTGTCACCATAGGCAATGTAACCATGGTCAGTGTCACCATGAGCACTCTCAACATGGGCACTCATACAGTGGGCACTGTAACTGTGAGCACTGTCACCTTGGGTACTGCCACCATGAGCGCTGTCACCATGAGCACTGTCACCATTGCGAGTATCACAATGTGCACTGTCACCATGGGCACTGGCACAATGTCGTGTGTCACCTTGAGCAATGTCACCATGGGAAATGTCACCGTGAGATGTGTCACCATAGGCAATGTCACCATGGGCAATGTCACCATGGGAAATGCCATTTTGCACACTGTCACCATGGGTACTGCAACCATGAGTACTGTCACCATTGGCAGTATGACCATGTGCACTGTCACCATGGGCACTATCACCATGACAACTCTCAGCGTGAGCACTGTCACTGTGGGAACTGGCATTGTGTGCAATTCCACCATGGGCAATGTCACCATGGGCACTATCACTGTGAGCACTGTCAATATAAGCACGTCAACATGAGCCCTGTCACCATTGGCAATGTCACCGTGAGAAGTGTCACTATAGGCGATGTCACCGTGGGCACTGTCACCATGGTCACTGCCACCACTGTCACTGTCATTTTGAGCACTGTCACCATGGGTATTGCAACCATGAGCACTGTCACCATTGCGATTATCACCATGTGTACTGTCACCATGGGCACTATCACAATGAGAACTGTCAGCGTGGGCACTGTCACTGTTGGCAAGGACACCGTGGGCACTTCCACCATGGGCAATGTCACCATGGGCACTATCACTGTGAGCACTGTCAACATGAGCACGACACCATGGGCACTGTCAACATGGGTACTATCTCGAAGGGCAATGTCACCATGAGCATTGTCAGGATGGGCAACTTCACCATGCGCACTGTCACCAATGGCACTATCACCATGAGCAATGTCACTGTGGGCCGTGTCACCAGGGGCACTATCACCATGGTTAATGTTATCATTGGCACTTTCCCCGTGAGCAGTGTCACCCTGGGCAATGTCATCATGGGCACTGTCACCGTGAGCACTATCTCCATGAGCACAGCCACTGTGAACACCATCACCATAATCACTGGCCTCATCGGTACTGTCACCATGAGCACTTCCACAATGAGCACTGTCAGCATGGGCACTTCCCCCATGAGCACTGTCACTATGAGAACTGCTAGCATGGGTATTTTCACCATGAGTACTGTCACCCTCTGTATTGTCACCATTTGCACTGTCACCATCAGGACTATTACCGTGAGTGCTATCACCGTGAGATCTCTCACCATGGTCACTGTCACCATGGCACCTTGCACAATGTGTGCTGTCAACATGAGTGCTGTCACCATTGGCACTGTCACCATAGGCAATGTCACCCTGGTCAGTGTCACCATGAGCAATGTCTCCATGGGCACTCCTACAGTGGGCACTGTCACTGTGCGAACTGTCACCATGGTTACTGCCACTATGAGCAGTGTCTCTGTGAGTACTGTCAGCATGGGTTTTTACCGTGAGCACTGTCACCATGAGCCCTGTCACCATTTTCCAGTGCCACCATGTGCACTACCACCATGTGCACTCTCACCATGGGCACTATCACCGATAACACTGTCACCATAAGTACTGTCTGCATGGGCACTGTCACCAAGGGCACGGCCAACATGTAACCTGTAACCATTGTCAGTGTCACTGTGAGAAGTGTCACCATGGGAATTAACAACATAGGCACTCTCATCATGAGCACTGTCACCATGAGCACTGACACCACGAGCACTGTCACCCAGGGCAGTGCCACCATGAGCACTGTCACCATAACTGTTGCTATGAGAATTGTAACCATGGGCAATTTCTCAATGAGTAATGTCACCATGTGTATTTTCACCTAGGGCACTCTCAAAGTAAACAGTATTACCATGAGCACTTTCACTGTGAACACTGTCACCATGGGCACTGGCACAATGTGGTGTGTCACCATGAGCCATGTCACCATGGGAAATGTCACCGTGAGAAGTGTCACCATAGGCAATGTCACCATGGGCAATGTCACCATGGGAACTGCCATTTTGAGCACTGTCACCATGGGTACTGCAACCATGAGTACTGTCACCATGAGTAATTTAACCATTGGCAGTATGACCATGTGCACTGTCACCATGGGCACTATCACCATGACAACTCTCAGCGTGAGCACTGTCACTGTTGGAAATGGCATTGTGTGCAATTCCACCATGGGCAATGTCACCATGGACATTATCGCTGTGAGCACTGTCAATATGAGCACGTCAACATGAGCCCTGTCACCATGGGCAATGTCACTGTGAGAAGTGTCACTATAGGCAATGTCACCGTGGGCACTGTCACCATGGTCACTGCCACCACTGTCACTGTCATTTTGAGCACTGTCACCATGGGTACTGCAACCAGGAGCACTGTCACCATTGCAAGTATCACCATGTGCACTGTCACCATGGGCACTATCACAATGAGAACTGTCAGCATGGGCACTGTCACTCTTGGCAATGTCACCATGGGCACTATCACTTTGAGCACTGTCAACATGAGCACGTCACCATGGGCACTGTCAACATGGGTACTATCTCGAAGGACAATGTCACCATGAGCATTGTCAGGATGGGCAACTTCACCGTGAGCACTGTCACCAATGGCACTATGACCATGAGCAATGTCACTGTGGGCCGTGTCACCAGGGGCACTATCACCATGGTTAATGTTATCATTGGCAATTTCCCCGTGAGCACTGTCACCCTGGGCACTGTCATCATGCGCATGGTCACCGTGAGCACTATCTCCATGAGCACAGCCACTGTGAACACCATCCCCATAATCACTGGCCTCATCGGTACTGTCACCATGAGCACTGCCACAATGAGCACTGTCAGCATGGGCACATCCCCCATGAGCACTGTCACTATGAGAACTGCTACCATGGGTATTTTCACCATGTGTACTGTCACCCTGTGTATTGTCACCATTTGCACTGTCACCATGAGGACTATTACCGTGAGCGCTATCACCGTGAGATCTCTCACCATGGTCACTGTCACCATGGCACCTTGCACCATGGGGGCTGTCAACATGAGTGCTGGCACCATTGGCACTATCACTGTGAGCATTCTCACTGTGGTCAGTGTCACCATGGGCACTGTCACCATGAGCACTGTCACCATAGGCAATGTCACCATGGTCAGTGTCACCATGAGCACTGTCAACATGGGCACTCATACAGTGGGCACTGTCACTGTGTGCACTGTCACCTTGGGAACTGCCACCATGAGCGCTGTCACCATGAGCACTGTCACCATTGCGAGTATCACAATGTGCACTGTCACCATGGGCACTGGCACAATGTCGTGTGTCACCTTGAGCAATGTCACCATGGGAAATGTCACCGTGAGATGTGTCACCATAGGCAATGTCACCATGGGCAATGTCACCATGGGAAATGCCATTTTGCACACTGTCACCATGGGTACTGCAACCATGAGTACTGTCACCATTGGCAGTATGACCATGTGCACTGTCACCATGGGCACTATCACCATGACAACTCTCAGCGTGAGCACTGTCACTGTGGGAACTGGCATTGTGTGCAATTCCACCATGGGCAATGTCACCATGGGCACTATCACTGTGAGCACTGTCAATATAAGCACGTCAACATGAGCCCTGTCACCATTGGCAATGTCACCGTGAGAAGGGTCACTATAGGCGATGTCACAGTGGGCACTGTCACCATGGTCACTGCCACCACTGTCACTGTCATTTTGAGCACTGTCACCATGGGTATTGCAACCATGAGCACTGTCACCATTGCGATTATCACCATGTGTACTGTCACCATGGGCACTATCACAATGAGAACTGTCAGCGTGGGCACTGTCACTGTTGGCAAGGACACCGTGGGCACTTCCACCATGGGCAATGTCACCATGGGCACTATCACTTTGAGCACTGTCAACATGAGCACGTCACCATGGGCACTGTCAACATGGGTACTATCTCGAAGGGCAATGTCACCATGAGCATTGTCAGGAAGGGTAATTTCACCATGAGCACTGTCACCAAAGGCACTATCACCATGAGCAATGTCACTGTGGGCCGTGTCACCAGGGGCACTATCACCATGGTTAATGTTATCATTGGCACTTTCCCTGTGAGCACTGTCACCCTGGGCAGTGTCATCATGGGCACGGTCACCGTGAGCACTATCTCCATGAGCACAGCCACTGTGAACACCATCATCATAATCACTGGCCTCATCGGTACTGTCACCATGAGCACTGCCACAATGAGCACTGTCAGCATGGGCACTTCCCCCATGAGCACTGTCACTATGAGAACTGCTAGCATGGGTATTTTCACCATGAGTACTGTCACCCTCTGTATTGTCACCATTTGCACTGTCACCATCAGGATTATTACCATGAGTGCTATCACCAAGAGATCTCTCACCATGGTCACTGTCACCATGGCACCTTGCACAATGCGTGCTCTCAACATGAGTGCTGTCACCATTGGCACTATCACCGTGAGCATTCTCACTGTGGTCAGAGTCAACATGGGCTCTGTCACCATGAGCACTGTCACCATAGGCAATGTCACCGTGGTCAGTGTCACCATGAGCAATGTCTCCATGGGCACTCCTACAGTGGGCACTGTCACTGTGCGAACTGTCACCATGGTTACTGCCACTATGAGCAGTGTCTCTGTGAGTACTGTCAGCATGGGTTTTTACCATGAGCACTGTCACCATGAGCCCTGTCACCATTCTTCAGTGCCACCATGTGCACTACCACCATGTGCACTCTCACCATGGGCACTATCACCGATAACACTGTCACCATAAGTACTGTCTCCATGGGCACTGTCACCAAGGGCACGGCCAACATGTGACATGTAACCATTGTCAGTGTCACTGTGAGAAGTGTCACCATGGGAATTAACAACATAGGCACTCTCATCATGAGCACTGTCACCATGAGCACTGACATCACGAGCACTGTCACCCAGGGCAGTGCCACCATGAGCACTGTCACCATAACTGTTGCTATGAGAATTGTAACCATGGGCAATTTCTCAATGAGTAATGTCACCATGTGTATTTTCACCTTGGGCACTCTCAAAGTAAACAGTGTTACCATGAGCACTTTCACTGTGAACACTGTCACCATGGGCACTGGCACAATGTGGTGTGTCACCATGAGCCATGTCACCATGGGAAATGTCACCGTGAGAAGTGTCACCATAGGCAGTGTCACCATAGGCAATGTCACCATGGGCAATGTCACCATGGGAACTGCCATTTTGAGCACTGTCACCATGGGTACTGCAACCATGAGTACTGTCACCATGAGTAATTTAACCATTGGCAGTATGACCATGTGCACTGTCACCATGGGCACTATCACCATGACAACTCTCAGCGTGAGCACTGTCACTGTTGGAAATGGCATTGTGTGCAATTCCACCATGGGCAATGTCACCATGGACATTATCGCTGTGAGCACTGTCAATATGAGCACGTCAACATGAGCCCTGTCACCATGGGCAATGTCACTGTGAGAAGTGTCACTATAGGCAATGTCACCGTGGGCACTGTCACCATGGTCACTGCCACCACTGTCACTGTCATTTTGAGCACTGTCACCATGGGTACTGCAACCATGAGCGCTGTCACCATGAGCACTGTCACCATTGCAAGTATCACCATGTGCACTGTCACCATGGGCACTATCACAATGAGAACTGTCAGCATGGGCACTGTCGCTCTTGGCAATGTCACCATGGGCACTATCACTTTGAGCACTGTCAACATGAGCACGTCACCATGGGCACTGTCAACATGGGTACTATCTCGAAGGTCAATGTCACCATGAGCATTGTCAGGATGGTCAACTTCACCGTGAGCACTGTCACCAATGGCACTATCACCATGAGCAATGTCACTGTGGGCCGTGTCACCAGGGGCACTATCACCATGGTTAATGTTATCATTGGCAATTTCCCCGTGAGCACTGTCACCCTGGGCACTGTCATCATGGGCATGGTCACCGTGAGCACTATCTCCATGAGCACAGCCACTGTGAACACCATCCCCATAATCACTGGCCTCATCGGTACTGTCACCATGAGCACTGCCACAATGAGCACTGTCAGCATGGGCACATCCCCCATGAGCACTGTCACTATGAGAACTGCTACCATGGGTATTTTCACCATGTGTACTGTCACCCTGTGTATTGTCACCATTTGCACTGTCACCATGAGGACTATTACCGTGAGCGCTATCACCGTGAGATCTCTCACCATGGTCACTGTCACCATGGCACCTTGCACAATGGGGGCTGTCAACATGAGTGCTGGCACCATTGGCACTATCACTGTGAGCATTCTCACTGTGGTCAGTGTCACCATGGGCACTGTCACCATGAGCACTGTCACCATAGGCAATGTCACCATGGTCAGTGTCACCATGAGCACTGTCAACATGGGCACTCATACAGTGGGCACTGTCACTGTGAGCACTGTCACCTTGGGAACTGCCACCATGAGCGCTGTCACCATGAGCACTGTCACCATTGCGAGTATCACAATGTGCACTGTCACCATGGGCACTGGCACAATGTCGTGTGTCACCTTGAGCAATGTCACCATGGGAAATGTCACCGTGAGATGTGTCACCATAGGCAATGTCACCATGGGCAATGTCACCATGGGAAATGCCATTTTGCACACTGTCACCATGGGTACTGCAACCATGAGTACTGTCACCATTGGCAGTATGACCATGTGCACTGTCACCATGGGCACTATCACCATGACAACTCTCAGCGTGAGCACTGTCACTGTGGGAACTGGCATTGTGTGCAATTCCACCATGGGCAATGTCACCATGGGCACTATCACTGTGAGCACTGTCAATATAAGCACGTCAACATGAGCCCTGTCACCATTGGCAATGTCACCGTGAGAAATGTCACTATAGGCGATGTCACAGTGGGCACTGTCACCATGGTCACTGCCACCACTGTCACTGTCATTTTGAGCACTGTCACCATGGGTATTGCAACCATGAGCACTGTCACCATTGCGATTATCACCATGTGTACTGTCACCATGGGCACTATCACAATGAGAACTGTCAGCGTGGGCACTGTCACTGTTGGCAAGGACACCGTGGGCACTTCCACCATGGGCAATGTCACCATGGGCACTATCACTGTGAGCACTGTCAACATGAGCACGTCACCATGGGCACTGTCAACATGGGTACTATCTCGAAAGGCAATGTCACCATGAGCATTGTCAGGAAGGGTAATTTCACCATGAGCACTGTCACCAAAGGCACTATCACCATGAGCAATGTCACTGTGGGCCGTGTCACCAGGGGCACTATCACCATGGTTAATGTTATCATTGGCACTTTCCCCGTGAGCACTGTCACCCTGGGCAGTGTCATCATGGGCACGGTCACTGTGAGCACTATCTCCATGAGCACAGCCACTGTGAACACCATCACCATAATCACTGGCCTCATCGGTACTGTCACCATGAGCACTGCCACAATGAGCACTGTCAGCATGGGCACTTCCCCCATGAGCACTGTCACTATGAGAACTGCTAGCATGGGTATTTTCACCATGAGTACTGTCACCCTCTGTATTGTCACCATTTGCACTGTCACCATCAGGACTATTACCGTGAGTGCTATCACCGTGAGATCTCTCACCATGGTCACTGTCACCATGGCACCTTGCACAATGCGTGCTCTCAACATGAGTGCTGTCACCATTGGCACTATCACCGTGAGCATTCTCACTGTGGTCAGAGTCAACATGGGCTCTGTCACCATGAGCACTGTCACCATAGGCAATGTCACCGTGGTCAGTGTCACCATGAGCAATGTCTCCATGGGCACTCCTACAGTGGGCACTGTCACTGTGCGAACTGTCACCATGGTTACTGCCACTACGAGCAGTGTCTCTGTGAGTACTGTCAGCATGGGTTTTTACCGTGAGCACTGTCACCATGAGCCCTGTCACCATTTTTCAGTGCCACCATGTGCACTACCACCATGTGCACTCTCACCATGGGCACTATCACCGATAACACTGTCACCATAAGTACTGTCTGCATGGGCACTGTCACCAAGGGCACGGCCAACATGTGACCTGTAACCATTGTCAGTGTCACTGTGAGAAGTGTCACCATGGGAATTAACAACATAGGCACTCTCATCATGAGCACTGTCACCATGAGCACTGACATCACGAGCACTGTCACCCAGGGCAGTGCCACCATGAGCACTGTCACCATAACTGTTGCTATGAGAATTGTAACCATGGGCAATTTCTCAATGAGTAATGTCACCATGTGTATTTTCACCTTGGGCACTCTCAAAGTAAACAGTATTACCATGAGCACTTTCACTGTGAACACTGTCACCATGGGCACTGGCACAATGTGGTGTGTCACCATGAGCCATGTCACCATGGGAAATGTCACCGTGAGATGTGTCACCATAGGCAATGTCACCATGGGCAATGTCACCATGGGAACTGCCAATTTGAGCACTGTCACCATGGGTACTGCAACCATGAGTACTGTCACCATGAGTAATTTAACCATTGGCAGTATGACCATGTGCACTGTCACCATGGGCACTATCACCATGACAACTCTCAGCGTGAGCACTGTCACTGTTGGAAATGGCATTGTGTGCAATTCCACCATGGGCAATGTCACCATGGACATTATCGCTGTGAGCACTGTCAATATGAGCACGTCAACATGAGCCCTGTCACCATGGGCAATGTCACTGTGAGAAGTGTCACTATAGGCAATGTCACCGTGGGCACTGTCACCATGGTCACTGCCACCACTGTCACTGTCATTTTGAGCACTGTCACCATGGGTACTGCAACCATGAGCGCTGTCACCATGAGCACTGTCACCATTGCAAGTATCACCATGTGTACTGTCACCATGGGCACTATCACAATGAGAACTGTCAGCATGGGCACTGTCACTCTTGGCAATGTCACCATGGGCACTATCACTTTGAGCACTGTCAACATGAGCACGTCACCATGGGCACTGTCAACATGGGTACTATCTCGAAGGTCAATGTCACGATTAGCATTGTCAGGATGGGCAACTACACCGTGAGCACTGTCACCAATGGTACTATCACCATGAGCAATGTCACTGTGGGCCGTGTCACCAGGGGCACTATCACCATGGTTAATGTTATCATTGGCACTTTCCCCGTGAGCACTGTCACCCTGGGCACTGTCATCATGGGCACGGTCACCGTGAGCACTATCTCCATGTGCACAGCCACTGTGAACACCATCACCATAATCACTGGCCTCATCGGTACTGTCACCATGAGCACTGCCACAATGAGCACTGTCAGCATGGGCACTTCCCCCATGAGCACTGTCACTATGAGAACTGCTAGCATGGGTATTTTCACCATGAGTACTGTCACCCTCTGTATTGTCACCATTTGCACTGTCACCATCAGGACTATTACCGTGAGCGTTATCACCGTGAGATCTCTCACCATGGTCACTGTCACCATGGCACCTTGCACAATGCGTGGTGTCAACATGAGTGCTGTCACCATTGGCACTATCACTGTGAGCATTCTCACTGTGGTCAGAGTCAACATGGGCTCTGTCACCATGAGCACTGTCACCATAGGCAATGTCACCGTGGTCAGTGTCACCATGAGCAATGTCTCCATGGGCACTCCTACAGTGGGCACTGTCACTGTGCGAACTGTCACCATGGTTACTGCCACTATGAGCAGTGTCTCTGTGAGTACTGTCAGCATGGGTTTTTACCGTGAGCACTGTCACCATGAGCCCTGTCACCATTTTTCAGTGCCACCATGTGCACTACCACCATGTGCACTCTCACCATGGGCACTATCACCGATAACACTGTCACCATAAGTACTGTCTGCATGGGCACTGTCACCAAGGGCACGGCCAACATGTGACCTGTAACCATTGTCAGTGTCACTGTGAGAAGTGTCACCATGGGAATTAACAACATAGGCACTCTCATCATGAGCACTGTCACCATGAGCACTGAAACCACGAGCACTGTCACCCAGGGCAGTGCCACCATGAGCACTGTCACCATAACTGTTGCTATGAGAATTGTAACCATGGGCAATTTCTCAATGAGTAATGTCACCATGTGTATTTTCACCTTGGGCACTCTCAAAGTAAACAGTATTACCATGAGCACTTTCACTGTGAACACTGTCACCATGGGCACTGGCACAATGTGGTGTGTCACCATGAGCCATGTCACCATGGGAAATGTCACCGTGAGAAGTGTCACCATAGGCAATGTCACCATGGGCAATGTCACCATGGGAACTGCCATTTTGAGCACTGTCACCATGGGTACTGCAACCATGAGTACTGTCACCATGAGTAATTTAACCATTGGCAGTATGACCATGTGCACTGTCACCATGGGCACTATCACCATGACAACTCTCAGCGTGAGCACTGTCACTGTTGGAAATGGCATTGTGTGCAATTCCCCCATGGGCAATGTCACCATGGACATTATCGCTGTGAGCACTGTCAATATGAGCACGTCAACATGAGCCCTGTCACCATGGGCAATGTCACTGTGAGAAGTGTCACTATAGGCAATGTCACCGTGGGCACTGTCACCATGGTCACTGCCACCACTGTCACTGTCATTTTGAGCACTGTCACCATGGGTACTGCAACCATGAGCGCTGTCACCATGAGCACTGTCACCATTGCAAGTATCACCATGTGCACTGTCACCATGGGCACTATCACAATGAGAACTGTCAGCATGGGCACTGTCACTCTTGGCAATGTCACCATGGGCACTATCACTTTGAGCACTGTCAACATGAGCACGTCACCATGGGCACTGTCAACATGGGTACTATCTCGAAGGTCAATGTCACCATGAGCATTGTCAGGATGGGCAACTTCACCGTGAGCACTGTCACCAATGGCACTATCACCATGAGCAATGTCACTGTGGGCCGTGTCACCAGGGGCACTATCACCATGGTTAATGTTATCATTGGCAATTTCCCCGTGAGCACTGTCACCCTGGGCACTGTCATCATGGGCATGGTCACCGTGAGCACTATCTCCATGAGCACAGCCACTGTGAACACCATCCCCATAATCACTGGCCTCATCGGTACTGCCACCATGAGCACTGCCACAATGAGCACTGTCAGCATGGGCACATCCCCCATGAGCACTGTCACTATGAGAACTGCTACCATGGGTATTTTCACCATGTGTACTGTCACCCTGTGTATTGTCACCATTTGCACTGTCACCATGAGGACTATTACCGTGAGCGCTATCACCGTGAGATCTCTCACCATGGTCACTGTCACCATGGCACCTTGCACAATGGGGGCTGTCAACATGAGTGCTGGCACCATTGGCACTATCACTGTGAGCATTCTCACTGTGGTCAGTGTCACCATGGGCACTGTCACCATGAGCACTGTCACCATAGGCAATGTCACCATGGTCAGTGTCACCATGAGCACTGTCAACATGGGCACTCATACAGTGGGCACTGTCACTGTGAGCACTGTCACCTTGGGAACTGCCACCATGAGCGCTGTCACCATGAGCACTGTCACCATTGCGAGTATCACAATGTGCACTGTCACCATGGGCACTGGCACAATGTCGTGTGTCACCTTGAGCAATGTCACCATGGGAAATGTCACCGTGAGATGTGTCACCATAGGCAATGTCACCATGGGCAATGTCACCATGGGAAATGCCATTTTGCACACTGTCACCATGGGTACTGCAACCATGAGTACTGTCACCATTGGCAGTATGACCATGTGCACTGTCACCATGGGCACTATCACCATGACAACTCTCAGCGTGAGCACTGTCACTGTGGGAACTGGCATTGTGTGCAATTCCACCATGGGCAATGTCACCATGGGCACTATCACTGTGAGCACTGTCAATATAAGCACGTCAACATGAGCCCTGTCACCATTGGCAATGTCACCGTGAGAAGGGTCACTATAGGCGATGTCACAGTGGGCACTGTCACCATGGTCACTGCCACCACTGTCACTGTCATTTTGAGCACTGTCACCATGGGTATTGCAACCATGAGCACTGTCACCATTGCGATTATCACCATGTGTACTGTCACCATGGGCACTATCACAATGAGAACTGTCAGCGTGGGCACTGTCACTGTTGGCAAGGACACCGTGGGCACTTCCACCATGGGCAATGTCACCATGGGCACTATCACTTTGAGCACTGTCAACATGAGCACGTCACCATGGGCACTGTCAACATGGGTACTATCTCGAAGGGCAATGTCACCATGAGCATTGTCAGGAAGGGTAATTTCACCATGAGCACTGTCACCAAAGGCACTATCACCATGAGCAATGTCACTGTGGGCCGTGTCACCAGGGGCACTATCACCATGGTTAATGTTATCATTGGCACTTTCCCCGTGAGCACTGTCACCCTGGGCAGTGTCATCATGGGCACGGTCACTGTGAGCACTATCTCCATGAGCACAGCCACTGTGAACACCATCACCATAATCACTGGCCTCATCGGTACTGTCACCATGAGCACTGCCACAATGAGCACTGTCAGCATGGGCACTTCCCCCATGAGCACTGTCACTATGAGAACTGCTAGCATGGGTATTTTCACCATGAGTACTGTCACCCTCTGTATTGTCACCATTTGCACTGTCACCATCAGGACTATTACCATGAGTGCTATCACCGTGAGATCTCTCACCATGGTCACTGTCACCATGGCACCTTGCACAATGCGTGCTGTCAACATGAGTGCTGTCACCATTGGCACTATCACCGTGAGCATTCTCACTGTGGTCAGAGTCAACATGGGCTCTGTCACCATGAGCACTGTCACCATAGGCAATGTCACCGTGGTCAGTGTCACCATGAGCAATGTCTCCATGGGCACTCCTACAGTGGGCACTGTCACTGTGCGAACTGTCACCATGGTTACTGCCACTATGAGCAGTGTCACTGTGAGTACTGTCAGCATGGGTTTTTACCGTGAACACTGTCACCATGAGCCCTGTCACCATTTTTCAGTGCCACCATGTGCACTACCACCATGTGCACTCTCACCATGGGCACTATCACTGATAACACTGTCACCATAAGTACTGTCTGCATGGGCACTGTCACCAAGGGCACGGCCAACATGTGACCTGTAACCATTGTCAGTGTCACTGTGAGAAGTGTCACCATGGGAATTAACAACATAGGCACTCTCATCATGAGCACTGTCACCATGAGCACTGACATCACGAGCACTGTCACCCAGGGCAGTGCCACCATGAGCACTGTCACCATAACTGTTGCTATGAGAATTGTAACCATGGGCAATTTCTCAATGAGTAATGTCACCATGTGTATTTTCACCTTGGGCACTCTCAAAGTAAACAGTATTACCATGAGCACTTTCACTGTGAACACTGTCACCATGGGCACTGGCACAATGTGGTGTGTCACCATGAGCCATGTCACCATGGGAAATGTCACCGTGAGATGTGTCACCATAGGCAATGTCACCATGGGCAATGTCACCATGGGAACTGCCATTTTGAGCACTGTCACCATGGGTACTGCAACCATGAGTACTGTCACCATGAGTAATTTAACCATTGGCAGTATGACCATGTGCACTGTCACCATGGGCACTATCACCATGACAACTCTCAGCGTGAGCACTGTCACTGTTGGAAATGGCATTGTGTGCAATTCCACCATGGGCAATGTCACCATGGACATTATCGCTGTGAGCACTGTCAATATGAGCACGTCAACATGAGCCCTGTCACCATGGGCAATGTCACTGTGAGAAGTGTCACTATAGGCAATGTCACCGTGGGCACTGTCACCATGGTCACTGCCACCACTGTCACTGTCATTTTGAGCACTGTCACCATGGGTACTGCAACCATGAGCGCTGTCACCATGAGCACTGTCACCATTGCAAGTATCACCATGTGTACTGTCACCATGGGCACTATCACAATGAGAACTGTCAGCATGGGCACTGTCACTCTTGGCAATGTCACCATGGGCACTATCACTGTGAGCACTGTCAACATGAGCACGTCACCATGGGCACTGTCAACATGGGTACTATCTCGAAGGTCAATGTCACGATTAGCATTGTCAGGATGGGCAACTACACCGTGAGCACTGTCACCAATGGTACTATCACCATGAGCAATGTCACTGTGGGCCGTGTCACCAGGGGCACTATCACCATGGTTAATGTTATCATTGGCACTTTCCCCGTGAGCACTGTCACCCTGGGCACTGTCATCATGGGCACGGTCACCGTGAGCACTATCTCCATGTGCACAGCCACTGTGAACACCATCACCATAATCACTGGCCTCATCGGTACTGTCACCATGAGCACTGCCACAATGAGCACTGTCAGCATGGGCACTTCCCCCATGAGCACTGTCACTATGAGAACTGCTAGCATGGGTATTTTCACCATGAGTACTGTCACCCTCTGTATTGTCACCATTTGCACTGTCACCATCAGGACTATTACCGTGAGCGTTATCACCGTGAGATCTCTCACCATGGTCACTGTCACCATGGCACCTTGCACAATGCGTGGTGTCAACATGAGTGCTGTCACCATTGGCACTATCACTGTGAGCATTCTCACTGTGGTCAGAGTCAACATGGGCTCTGTCACCATGAGCACTGTCACCATAGGCAATGTCACCGTGGTCAGTGTCACCATGAGCAATGTCTCCATGGGCACTCCTACAGTGGGCACTGTCACTGTGCGAACTGTCACCATGGTTACTGCCACTATGAGCAGTGTCTCTGTGAGTACTGTCAGCATGGGTTTTTACCGTGAGCACTGTCACCATGAGCCCTGTCACCATTTTTCAGTGCCACCATGTGCACTACCACCATGTGCACTCTCACCATGGGCACTATCACCGATAACACTGTCACCATAAGTACTGTCTGCATGGGCACTGTCACCAAGGGCACGGCCAACATGTGACCTGTAACCATTGTCAGTGTCACTGTGAGAAGTGTCACCATGGGAATTAACAACATAGGCACTCTCATCATGAGCACTGTCACCATGAGCACTGAAACCACGAGCACTGTCACCCAGGGCAGTGCCACCATGAGCACTGTCACCATAACTGTTGCTATGAGAATTGTAACCATGGGCAATTTCTCAATGAGTAATGTCACCATGTGTATTTTCACCTTGGGCACTCTCAAAGTAAACAGTATTACCATGAGCACTTTCACTGTGAACACTGTCACCATGGGCACTGGCACAATGTGGTGTGTCACCATGAGCCATGTCACCATGGGAAATGTCACCGTGAGAAGTGTCACCATAGGCAATGTCACCATGGGCAATGTCACCATGGGAACTGCCATTTTGAGCACTGTCACCATGGGTACTGCAACCATGAGTACTGTCACCATGAGTAATTTAACCATTGGCAGTATGACCATGTGCACTGTCACCATGGGCACTATCACCATGACAACTCTCAGCGTGAGCACTGTCACTGTTGGAAATGGCATTGTGTGCAATTCCCCCATGGGCAATGTCACCATGGACATTATCGCTGTGAGCACTGTCAATATGAGCACGTCAACATGAGCCCTGTCACCATGGGCAATGTCACTGTGAGAAGTGTCACTATAGGCAATGTCACCGTGGGCACTGTCACCATGGTCACTGCCACCACTGTCACTGTCATTTTGAGCACTGTCACCATGGGTACTGCAACCATGAGCGCTGTCACCATGAGCACTGTCACCATTGCAAGTATCACTATGTGCACTGTCACCATGGGCACTATCACAATGAGAACTGTCAGCATGGGCACTGTCACTCTTGGCAATGTCACCATGGGCACTATCACTTTGAGCACTGTCAACATGAGCACGTCAGCATGGGCACTGTCAACATGGGTACTATCTCGAAGGTCAATGTCACCATGAGCATTGTCAGGATGGGCAACTTCACCGTGAGCACTGTCACCAATGGCACTATCACCATGAGCAATGTCACTGTGGGCCGTGTCACCAGGGGCACTATCACCATGGTTAATGTTATCATTGGCAATTTCCCCGTGAGCACTGTCACCCTGGGCACTTTCATCATGGGCATGGTCACCGTGAGCACTATCTCCATGAGCACAGCCACTGTGAACACCATCCCCATAATCACTGGCCTCATCGGTACTGCCACCATGAGCACTGCCACAATGAGCACTGTCAGCATGGGCACATCCCCCATGAGCACTGTCACTATGAGAACTGCTACCATGGGTATTTTCACCATGTGTACTGTCACCCTGTGTATTGTCACCATTTGCACTGTCACCATGAGGACTATTACCGTGAGCGCTATCACCGTGAGATCTCTCACCATGGTCACTGTCACCATGGCACCTTGCACAATGGGGGCTGTCAACATGAGTGCTGGCACCATTGGCACTATCACTGTGAGCATTCTCACTGTGGTCAGTGTCACCATGGGCACTGTCACCATGAGCACTGTCACCATAGGCAATGTCACCATGGTCAGTGTCACCATGAGCACTGTCAACATGGGCACTCATACAGTGGGCACTGTCACTGTGAGCACTGTCACCTTGGGAACTGCCACCATGAGCGCTGTCACCATGAGCACTGTCACCATTGCGAGTATCACAATGTGCACTGTCACCATGGGCACTGGCACAATGTCGTGTGTCACCTTGAGCAATGTCACCATGGGAAATGTCACCGTGAGATGTGTCACCATAGGCAATGTCACCATGGGCAATGTCACCATGGGAAATGCCATTTTGCACACTGTCACCATGGGTACTGCAACCATGAGTACTGTCACCATTGGCAGTATGACCATGTGCACTGTCACCATGGGCACTATCACCATGACAACTCTCAGCGTGAGCACTGTCACTGTGGGAACTGGCATTGTGTGCAATTCCACCATGGGCAATGTCACCATGGGCACTATCACTGTGAGCACTGTCAATATAAGCACGTCAACATGAGCCCTGTCACCATTGGCAATGTCACCGTGAGAAGGGTCACTATAGGCGATGTCACCATGGGCACTGTCACCATGGTCACTGCCACCACTGTCACTGTCATTTTGAGCACTGTCACCATGGGTATTGCAACCATGAGCACTGTCACCATTGCGATTATCACCATGTGTACTGTCACCATGGGCACTATCACAATGAGAACTGTCAGCGTGGGCACTGTCACTGTTGGCAAGGACACCGTGGGCACTTCCACCATGGGCAATGTCACCATGGGCACTATCACTTTGAGCACTGTCAACATGAGCACGTCACCATGGGCACTGTCAACATGGGTACTATCTCGAAGGGCAATGTCACCATGAGCATTGTCAGGAAGGGTAATTTCACCATGAGCACTGTCACCAAAGGCACTATCACCATGAGCAATGTCACTGTGGGCCGTGTCACCAGGGGCACTATCACCATGGTTAATCTTATCATTGGCACTTTCCCCGTGAGCACTGTCACCCTGGGCAGTGTCATCATGGGCACGGTCACTGTGAGCACTATCTCCATGAGCACAGCCACTGTGAACACCATCACCATAATCACTGGCCTCATCGGTACTGTCACCATGAGCACTGCCACAATGAGCACTGTCAGCATGGGCACTTCCCCCATGAGCACTGTCACTATGAGAACTGCTAGCATGGGTATTTTCACCATGAGTACTGTCACCCTCTGTATTGTCACCATTTGCACTGTCACCATCAGGACTATTACCATGAGTGCTATCACCGTGAGATCTCTCACCATGGTCACTGTCACCATGGCACCTTGCACAATGCGTGCTCTCAACATGAGTGCTGTCACCATTGGCACTATCACCGTGAGCATTCTCACTGTGGTCAGAGTCAACATGGGCTCTGTCACCATGAGCACTGTCACCATAGGCAATGTCACCGTGGTCAGTGTCACCATGAGCAATGTCTCCATGGGCACTCCTACAGTGGGCACTGTCACTGTGCGAACTGTCACCATGGTTACTGCCACTATGAGCAGTGTCACTGTGAGTACTGTCAGCATGGGTTTTTACCGTGAACACTGTCACCATGAGCCCTGTCACCATTTTTCAGTGCCACCATGTGCACTACCACCATGTGCACTCTCACCATGGGCACTATCACCGATAACACTGTCACCATAAGTACTGTCTGCATGGGCACTGTCACCAAGGGCACGGCCAACATGTGACCTGTAACCATTGTCAGTGTCACTGTGAGAAGTGTCACCATGGGAATTAACAACATAGGCACTCTCATCATGAGCACTGTCACCATGAGCACTGACATCACGAGCACTGTCACCCAGGGCAGTGCCACCATGAGCACTGTCACCATAACTGTTGCTATGAGAATTGTAACCATGGGCAATTTCTCAATGAGTAATGTCACCATGTGTATTTTCACCTTGGGCACTCTCAAAGTAAACAGTATTACCATGAGCACTTTCACTGTGAACACTGTCACCATGGGCACTGGCACAATGTGGTGTGTCACCATGAGCCATGTCACCATGGGAAATGTCACCGTGAGATGT
Organism: Mesoplodon mirus; assembly: GCF_964341445.2. NCBI lineage: Eukaryota > Metazoa > Chordata > Mammalia > Artiodactyla > Ziphiidae > Mesoplodon > Mesoplodon mirus. Next base: position 104,643,843 of record NC_138976.1, on the reverse strand, counting down.
GTCACCATAGGCAATGTCACCATGGGCAATGTCACCATGGGAACTGCCATTTTGAGCACTGTCACCATGGGTACTGCAACCATGAGTACTGTCACCATGAGTAATTTAACCATTGGCAGTATGACCATGTGCACTGTCACCATGGGCACTATCACCATGACAACTCTCAGCGTGAGCACTGTCACTGTTGGAAATGGCATTGTGTGCAATTCCACCATGGGCAATGTCACCATGGACATTATCGCTGTGAGCACTGTCAATATGAGCACGTCAACATGAGCCCTGTCACCATGGGCAATGTCACTGTGAGAAGTGTCACTATAGGCAATGTCACCGTGGGCACTGTCACCATGGTCACTGCCACCACTGTCACTGTCATTTTGAGCACTGTCACCATGGGTACTGCAACCATGAGCGCTGTCACCATGAGCACTGTCACCATTGCAAGTATCACCATGTGTACTGTCACCATGGGCACTATCACAATGAGAACTGTCAGCATGGGCACTGTCACTCTTGGCAATGTCACCATGGGCACTATCACTGTGAGCACTGTCAACATGAGCACGTCACCATGGGCACTGTCAACATGGGTACTATCTCGAAGGTCAATGTCACGATTAGCATTGTCAGGATGGGCAACTACACCGTGAGCACTGTCACCAATGGTACTATCACCATGAGCAATGTCACTGTGGGCCGTGTCACCAGGGGCACTATCACCATGGTTAATGTTATCATTGGCACTTTCCCCGTGAGCACTGTCACCCTGGGCACTGTCATCATGGGCACGGTCACCGTGAGCACTATCTCCATGTGCACAGCCACTGTGAACACCATCACCATAATCACTGGCCTCATCGGTACTGTCACCATGAGCACTGCCACAATGAGCACTGTCAGCATGGGCACTTCCCCCATGAGCACTGTCACTATGAGAACTGCTAGCATGGGTATTTTCACCATGAGTACTGTCACCCTCTGTATTGTCACCATTTGCACTGTCACCATCAGGACTATTACCGTGAGCGTTATCACCGTGAGATCTCTCACCATGGTCACTGTCACCATGGCACCTTGCACAATGCGTGGTGTCAACATGAGTGCTGTCACCATTGGCACTATCACTGTGAGCATTCTCACTGTGGTCAGAGTCAACATGGGCTCTGTCACCATGAGCACTGTCACCATAGGCAATGTCACCGTGGTCAGTGTCACCATGAGCAATGTCTCCATGGGCACTCCTACAGTGGGCACTGTCACTGTGCGAACTGTCACCATGGTTACTGCCACTATGAGCAGTGTCTCTGTGAGTACTGTCAGCATGGGTTTTTACCGTGAGCACTGTCACCATGAGCCCTGTCACCATTTTTCAGTGCCACCATGTGCACTACCACCATGTGCACTCTCACCATGGGCACTATCACCGATAACACTGTCACCATAAGTACTGTCTGCATGGGCACTGTCACCAAGGGCACGGCCAACATGTGACCTGTAACCATTGTCAGTGTCACTGTGAGAAGTGTCACCATGGGAATTAACAACATAGGCACTCTCATCATGAGCACTGTCACCATGAGCACTGAAACCACGAGCACTGTCACCCAGGGCAGTGCCACCATGAGCACTGTCACCATAACTGTTGCTATGAGAATTGTAACCATGGGCAATTTCTCAATGAGTAATGTCACCATGTGTATTTTCACCTTGGGCACTCTCAAAGTAAACAGTATTACCATGAGCACTTTCACTGTGAACACTGTCACCATGGGCACTGGCACAATGTGGTGTGTCACCATGAGCCATGTCACCATGGGAAATGTCACCGTGAGAAGTGTCACCATAGGCAATGTCACCATGGGCAATGTCACCATGGGAACTGCCATTTTGAGCACTGTCACCATGGGTACTGCAACCATGAGTACTGTCACCATGAGTAATTTAACCATTGGCAGTATGACCATGTGCACTGTCACCATGGGCACTATCACCATGACAACTCTCAGCGTGAGCACTGTCACTGTTGGAAATGGCATTGTGTGCAATTCCCCCATGGGCAATGTCACCATGGACATTATCGCTGTGAGCACTGTCAATATGAGCACGTCAACATGAGCCCTGTCACCATGGGCAATGTCACTGTGAGAAGTGTCACTATAGGCAATGTCACCGTGGGCACTGTCACCATGGTCACTGCCACCACTGTCACTGTCATTTTGAGCACTGTCACCATGGGTACTGCAACCATGAGCGCTGTCACCATGAGCACTGTCACCATTGCAAGTATCACCATGTGCACTGTCACCATGGGCACTATCACAATGAGAACTGTCAGCATGGGCACTGTCACTCTTGGCAATGTCACCATGGGCACTATCACTTTGAGCACTGTCAACATGAGCACGTCCCCATGGGCACTGTCAACATGGGTACTATCTCGAAGGTCAATGTCACCATGAGCATTGTCAGGATGGGCAACTTCACCGTGAGCACTGTCACCAATGGCACTATCACCATGAGCAATGTCACTGTGGGCCGTGTCACCAGGGGCACTATCACCATGGTTAATGTTATCATTGGCAATTTCCCCGTGAGCACTGTCACCCTGGGCACTGTCATCATGGGCATGGTCACCGTGAGCACTATCTCCATGAGCACAGCCACTGTGAACACCATCCCCATAATCACTGGCCTCATCGGTACTGCCACCATGAGCACTGCCACAATGAGCACTGTCAGCATGGGCACATCCCCCATGAGCACTGTCACTATGAGAACTGCTACCATGGGTATTTTCACCATGTGTACTGTCACCCTGTGTATTGTCACCATTTGCACTGTCACCATGAGGACTATTACCGTGAGCGCTATCACCGTGAGATCTCTCACCATGGTCACTGTCACCATGGCACCTTGCACAATGGGGGCTGTCAACATGAGTGCTGGCACCATTGGCACTATCACTGTGAGCATTCTCACTGTGGTCAGTGTCACCATGGGCACTGTCACCATGAGCACTGTCACCATAGGCAATGTCACCATGGTCAGTGTCACCATGAGCACTGTCAACATGGGCACTCATACAGTGGGCACTGTCACTGTGAGCACTGTCACCTTGGGAACTGCCACCATGAGCGCTGTCACCATGAGCACTGTCACCATTGCGAGTATCACAATGTGCACTGTCACCATGGGCACTGGCACAATGTCGTGTGTCACCTTGAGCAATGTCACCATGGGAAATGTCACCGTGAGATGTGTCACCATAGGCAATGTCACCATGGGCAATGTCACCATGGGAAATGCCATTTTGCACACTGTCACCATGGGTACTGCAACCATGAGTACTGTCACCATTGGCAGTATGACCATGTGCACTGTCACCATGGGCACTATCACCATGACAACTCTCAGCGTGAGCACTGTCACTGTGGGAACTGGCATTGTGTGCAATTCCACCATGGGCAATGTCACCATGGGCACTATCACTGTGAGCACTGTCAATATAAGCACGTCAACATGAGCCCTGTCACCATTGGCAATGTCACCGTGAGAAGGGTCACTATAGGCGATGTCACAGTGGGCACTGTCACCATGGTCACTGCCACCACTGTCACTGTCATTTTGAGCACTGTCACCATGGGTATTGCAACCATGAGCACTGTCACCATTGCGATTATCACCATGTGTACTGTCACCATGGGCACTATCACAATGAGAACTGTCAGCGTGGGCACTGTCACTGTTGGCAAGGACACCGTGGGCACTTCCACCATGGGCAATGTCACCATGGGCACTATCATTTTGAGCACTGTCAACATGAGCACGTCACCATGGGCACTGTCAACATGGGTACTATCTCGAAGGGCAATGTCACCATGAGCATTGTCAGGAAGGGTAATTTCACCATGAGCACTGTCACCAAAGGCACTATCACCATGAGCAATGTCACTGTGGGCCGTGTCACCAGGGGCACTATCACCATGGTTAATGTTATCATTGGCACTTTCCCCGTGAGCACTGTCACCCTGGGCAGTGTCATCATGGGCACGGTCACTGTGAGCACTATCTCCATGAGCACAGCCACTGTGAACACCATCACCATAATCACTGGCCTCATCGGTACTGTCACCATGAGCACTGCCACAATGAGCACTGTCAGCATGGGCACTTCCCCCATGAGCACTGTCACTATGAGAACTGCTAGCATGGGTATTTTCACCATGAGTACTGTCACCCTCTGTATTGTCACCATTTGCACTGTCACCATCAGGACTATTACCATGAGTGCTATCACCGTGAGATCTCTCACCATGGTCACTGTCACCATGGCACCTTGCACAATGCGTGCTCTCAACATGAGTGCTGTCACCATTGGCACTATCACCGTGAGCATTCTCACTGTGGTCAGAGTCAACATGGGCTCTGTCACCATGAGCACTGTCACCATAGGCAATGTCACCGTGGTCAGTGTCACCATGAGCAATGTCTCCATGGGCACTCCTACAGTGGGCACTGTCACTGTGCGAACTGTCACCATGGTTACTGCCACTATGAGCAGTGTCACTGTGAGTACTGTCAGCATGGATTTTTACCGTGAACACTGTCACCATGAGCCCTGTCACCATTTTTCAGTGCCACCATGTGCACTACCACCATGTGCACTCTCACCATGGGCACTATCACCGATAACACTGTCACCATAAGTACTGTCTGCATGGGCACTGTCACCAAGGGCACGGCCAACATGTGACCTGTAACCATTGTCAGTGTCACTGTGAGAAGTGTCACCATGGGAATTAACAACATAGGCACTCTCATCATGAGCACTGTCACCATGAGCACTGACATCACGAGCACTGTCACCCAGGGCAGTGCCACCATGAGCACTGTCACCATAACTGTTGCTATGAGAATTGTAACCATGGGCAATTTCTCAATGAGTAATGTCACCATGTGTATTTTCACCTTGGGCACTCTCAAAGTAAACAGTATTACCATGAGCACTTTCACTGTGAACACTGTCACCATGGGCACTGGCACAATGTGGTGTGTCACCATGAGCCATGTCACCATGGGAAATGTCACCGTGAGATGTGTCACCATAGGCAATGTCACCATGGGCAATGTCACCATGGGAACTGCCATTTTGAGCACTGTCACCATGGGTACTGCAACCATGAGTACTGTCACCATGAGTAATTTAACCATTGGCAGTATGACCATGTGCACTGTCACCATGGGCACTATCACCATGACAACTCTCAGCGTGAGCACTGTCACTGTTGGAAATGGCATTGTGTGCAATTCCACCATGGGCAATGTCACCATGGACATTATCGCTGTGAGCACTGTCAATATGAGCACGTCAACATGAGCCCTGTCACCATGGGCAATGTCACTGTGAGAAGTGTCACTATAGGCAATGTCACTGTGGGCACTGTCACCATGGTCACTGCCACCACTGTCACTGTCATTTTGAGCACTGTCACCATGGGTACTGCAACCAGGAGCACTGTCACCATTGCAAGTATCACCATGTGCACTGTCACCATGGGCACTATCACAATGAGAACTGTCAGCATGGGCACTGTCCCTCTTGGCAATGTCACCATGGGCACTATCACTTTGAGCACTGTCAACATGAGCACGTCACCATGGGCACTGTCAACATGGGTACTATCTCGAAGGGCAATGTCACCATGAGCATTGTCAGGAAGGGCAATTTCACCATGAGCACTGTCACCAAAGGCACTATCACCATGAGCAATGTCACTGTGGGCCGTGTCACCAGGGGCACTATCACCATGGTTAATGTTCTCATTGGCACTTTCCCCGTGAGCACTGTCACCCTGGGCACTGTCATCATGGGCACGGTCACCGTGAGCACTATCTCCATGAGCACAGCCACTGTGAACACCATCACCATAATCACTGGCCTCATCGGTACTGTCACCATGAGCACTGCCACAATGAGCACTGTCAGCATGGGCACTTCCCCCATGAGCACTGTCACTATGAGAACTGCTAGCATGGGTATTTTCACCATGAGTACTGTCACCCTCTGTATTGTCACCATTTGCACTGTCACCATCAGGACTATTACCGTGAGTGCTATCACCGTGAGATCTCTCACCATGGTCACTGTCACCATGGCACCTTGCACAATGCGTGCTGTCAACATGAGTGCTGTCACCATTGGCACTATCACCGTGAGCATTCTCACTGTGGTCAGAGTCAACATGGGCTCTGTCACCATGAGCACTGTCACCATAGGCAATGTCACCGTGGTCAGTGTCACCATGAGCAATGTCTCCATGGGCACTCCTACAGTGGGCACTGTCACTGTGCGAACTGTCACCATGGTTACTGCCACTATGAGCAGTGTCTCTGTGAGTACTGTCAGCATGGGTTTTTACCGTGAGCACTGTCACCATGAGCCCTGTCTCCATTTTGCAGTGCCACCATGTGCACTACCACCATGTGCACTCTCACCATGGGCACTATCACCGATAACACTGTCACCATAAGTACTGTCTGCATGGGCACTGTCACCAAGGGCACGGCCAACATGTGACCTGTAACCATTGTCAGTGTCACTGTGAGAAGTGTCACCATGGGAATTAACAACATAGGCACTCTCATCATGAGCACTGTCACCATGAGCACTGACACCACGAGCACTGTCACCCAGCCAGTGCCACCGTGAGCACTGTCACCATAACTGTTGCTATGAGAATTGTAACCATGGGCAATTTCTCAATGAGTAATGTCACCATGTGTATTTTCACCTTGGGCACTCTCAAAGTAAACAGTATTACCATGAGCACTTTCACTGTGAACACTGTCACCATGGGCACTGGCACAATGTGGTGTGTCACCATGAGCCATGTCACCATGGGAAATGTCACCGTGAGAAGTGTCACCATAGGCAATGTCACCATGGGCAATGTCACCATGGGAACTGCCATTTTGAGCACTGTCACCATGGGTACTGCAACCATGAGTACTGTCACCATGAGTAATTTAACCATTGGCAGTATGACCATGTGCACTGTCACCATGGGCACTATCACCATGACAACTCTCAGCGTGAGCACTGTCACTGTGGGAACTGGCATTGTGTGCAATTCCACCATGGGCAATGTCACCATGGGCACTATCACTGTGAGCACTGTCAATATAAGCACGTCAACATGAGCCCTGTCACCATTGGCAATGTCACCGTGAGAAGGGTCACTATAGGCGATGTCACAGTGGGCACTGTCACCATGGTCACTGCCACCACTGTCACTGTCATTTTGAGCACTGTCACCATGGGTATTGCAACCATGAGCACTGTCACCATTGCGATTATCACCATGTGTACTGTCACCATGGGCACTATCACAATGAGAACTGTCAGCGTGGGCACTGTCACTGTTGGCAAGGACACCGTGGGCACTTCCACCATGGGCAATGTCACCATGGGCACTATCACTGTGAGCACTGTCAACATGAGAACGTCACCATGGGCACTGTCAACATGGGTACTATCTCGAAGGGCAATGTCACCATGAGCATTGTCAGGAAGGGTAATTTCACCATGAGCACTGTCACCAAAGGCACTATCACCATGAGCAATGTCACTGTGGGCCGTGTCACCAGGGGCACTATCACCATGGTTAATGTTATCATTGGCACTTTCCCCGTGAGCACTGTCAACCTGGGCAGTGTCATCATGGGCACGGTCACCGTGAGCACTATCTCCATGAGCACAGCCACTGTGAACACCATCACCATAATCACTGGCCTCATCGGTACTGTCACCATGAGCACTGCCACAATGAGCACTGTCAGCTTGGGCACTTCCCCCATGAGCACTGTCAGTATGAGAACTGCTAGCATGGGTATTTTCACCATGAGTACTGTCACCCTCTGTATTGTCACCATTTGCACTGTCACCATCAGGATTATTACCATGAGTGCTATCACCGTGAGATCTCTCACCATGGTCACTGTCACCATGGCACCTTGCACAATGCGTGCTGTCAACATGAGTGCTGTCACCATTGGCACTATCACCGTGAGCATTCTCACTGTGGTCAGAGTCAACATGGGCTCTGTCACCATGAGCACTGTCACCATAGGCAATGTCACCGTGGTCAGTGTCACCATGAGCAATGTCTCCATGGGCACTCCTACAGTGGGCACTGTCACTGTGCGAACTGTCACCATGGTTACTGCCACTATGAGCAGTGTCTCTGTGAGTACTGTCAGCATGGGTTTTTACCGTGAGCACTGTCACCATGAGCCCTGTCACCATTTTTCAGTGCCACCATGTGCACTACCACCATGTGCACTCTCACCATGGGCACTATCACCGATAACACTGTCACCATAAGTACTGTCTGCATGGGCACTGTCACCAAGGGCACGGCCAACATGTGACCTGTAACCATTGTCAGTGTCACTGTGAGAAGTGTCACCATGGGAATTAACAACATAGGCACTCTCATCATGAGCACTGTCACCATGAGCACTGACACCACGAGCACTGTCACCCAGGGCAGTGCCACCATGAGCACTGTCACCATAACTGTTGCTATGAGAATTGTAACCATGGGCAATTTCTCAATGAGTAATGTCACCATGTGTATTTTCACCTTGGGCACTCTCAAAGTAAACAGTATTACCATGAGCACTTTCACTGTGAACACTGTCACCATGGGCACTGGCACAATGTGGTGTGTCACCATGAGCCATGTCACCATGGGAAATGTCACCGTGAGAAGTGTCACCATAGGCAATGTCACCATGGGCAATGTCACCATGGGAACTGCCATTTTGAGCACTGTCACCATGGGTACTGCAACCATGAGAACTGTCACCATGAGTAATTTAACCATTGGCAGTATGACCATGTGCACTGTCACCATGGGCACTATCACCATGACAACTCTCAGCGTGAGCACTGTCACTGTTGGAAATGGCATTGTGTGCAATTCCACCATGGGCAATGTCACCATGGACATTATCGCTGTGAGCACTGTCAATATGAGCACGTCAACATGAGCCCTGTCACCATGGGCAATGTCACTGTGAGAAGTGTCACTATAGGCAATGTCACCGTGGGCACTGTCACCATGGTCACTGCCACCACTGTCACTGTCATTTTGAGCACTGTCACCATGGGTACTGCAACCAGGAGCACTGTCACCATTGCAAGTATCACCATGTGCACTGTCACCATGGGCACTATCACAATGAGAACTGTCAGCATGGGCACTGTCCCTCTTGGCAATGTCACCATGGGCACTATCACTTTGAGCACTGTCAACATGAGCACGTCACCATGGGCACTGTCAACATGGGTACTATCTGGAAGGTCAATGTCACCATGAGCATTGTCAGGATGGGCAACTTCACCGTGAGCACTGTCACCAATGGCACTATCACCATGAGCAATGTCACTGTGGGCTGTGTCACCAGGGGCACTATCACCATGGTTAATGTTATCATTGGCAATTTCCCCGTGAGCACTGTCACCCTGGGCACTGTCATCATGGGCACGGTCACCGTGAGCACTATCTCCATGAGCACAGCCACTGTGAACACCATCACCATAATCACTGGCCTCATCGGTACTGTCACCATGAGCACTGCCACAATGAGCACTGTCAGCATGGGCACATCCCCCATGAGCACTGTCACTATGAGAACTGCTACCATGGGTATTTTCACCATGTGTACTGTCACCCTGTGTATTGTCACCATTTGCACTGTCACCATGAGGACTATTACCGTGAGCGCTATCACCGTGGGATCTCTCACCATGGTCACTGTCACCATTGCACCTTGCACAATGGGGGCTGTCAACATGAGTGCTGGCACCATTGGCACTATCACTGTGAGCATTCTCACTGTGGTCAGTGTCACCATGGGCACTGTCACCATGAGCACTGTCACCATAGGCAATGTCACCATGGTCAGTGTCACCATGAGCACTGTCAACATGGGCACTCATACAATGGGCACTGTCACTGGGAGCACTGTCACCTTGGGTACTGCCACCATGAGCGCTGTCACCATGAGCACTGTCACCATTGCGAGTATCACAATGTGCACTGTCACCATGGGCACTGGCACAATGTCGTGTGTCACCTTGAGCAATGTCACCATGGGAAATGTCACCGTGAGATGTGTCACCATAGGCAATGTCACCATGGGCAATGTCACCATGGGAAATGCCATTTTGCACACTGTCACCATGGGTACTGCAACCATGAGTACTGTCACCATGGGCAGTATGATCATGTGCACTGTCACCATGGGCACTATCACCATGACAACTCTCAGCGTGAGCACTGTCACTGTGGGAACTGGCATTGTGTGCAATTCCACCATGGGCAATGTCACCATGGGCACTATCACTGTGAGCACTGTCAATATAAGCACGTCAACATGAGCCCTGTCACCATTGGCAATGTCACCGTGAGAAGTGTCACTATAGGCGATGTCACCGTGGGCACTGTCACCATGGTCACTGCCACCACTGTCACTGTCATTTTGAGCACTGTCACCATGGGTACTGCAAACATGAGCACTGTCACCATTGCGATTATCACCATGTGTACTGTCACCATGGGCACTATCACAATGATAACTGTCAGCGTGGGCACTGTCACTGTTGGCAAGGGCACCGTGGGCACTTCCACCATGGGCAATGTCACCATGGGAACTGCCATTTTGAGCACTGTCACCATGGGTACTACAACCATGAGTACTGTCACCATGAGTAATTTAACCATTGGCAGTATGACCATGTGCACTGTCACCATGGGCACTATCACCATGACAACTCTCAGCGTGAGCACTGTCACTGTTGGAAATGGCATTGTGTGCAATTCCACCATGGGCAATGTCACCATGGACATTATCGCTGTGAGCACTGTCAATATGAGCATGTCAACATGAGCGCTGTCACCATGGGCAATGTCACTGTGAGAAGTGTCACTATAGGCAATGTCACCGTGGGCACTGTCACCATGGTCACTGCCACCACTGTCACTGTCATTTTGAGCACTGTCACCATGGGTACTGCAACCGTGAGCGCTGTCACCATGAGCACTGTCACCATTGCAAGTATCACCATGTGCACTGTCACCATGGGCACTATCACAATGAGAACTGTCAGCATGGGCACTGTCGATCTTGGCAATGTCACCATGGGCACTATCACTGTGAGCACTGTCAACATGAGCACGTCACCATGGGCACTGTCAACATGGGTACTATCTCGAAGGTCAATGTCACCATGAGCATTGTCAGGATGGGCAATTTCACCATGAACACTGTCACCAAAGGCACTATCACCATGAGCAATGTCACTGTGGGCCGTGTCACCAGGGGCACTATCACCATGGTTAATATTATCATTGGCACTTTCCCCGTGAGCACTGTCACCCTGGGCACTGTCATCATGGGCACGGTCACCGTGAGCACTATCTCCATGAGCACAGCCACTGTGAACACCATCACCATAATCACTGGCCTCATCGGTACTGTCACCATGAGCACTGCCACAATGAGCACTGTCAGCATGGGAACTTCCCCCATGAGCACTGTCACTATGAGAACTGCTAGCATGGGTATTTTCACCATGAGTACTGTCACCCTCTGTATTGTCACCATTTGCACTGTCACCATCAGGACTATTACCGTGAGCGCTATCACCGTGAGATCTCTCACCATGGTCACTGTCACCATGGCACCTTGCACAATGCGTGCTGTCAACATGAGTGCTGTCACCATTGGCACTATCACCGTGAGCATTCTCACTGTGGTCAGAGTCAACATGGGCTCTGTCACCATGAGCAGTGTCACCATAGGCAATGTCACCGTAGTCAGTGTCACCATGAGCAATGTCTCCATGGGCACTCCTACAGTGGGCACTGTCACTGTGCGAACTGTCACCATGGTTACTGCCACTATGAGCAGTGTCTCTGTGAGTACTGTCAGCATGGGTTTTTACCGTGAGCACTGTCACCATGAGCCCTGTCACCATTTTTCAGTGCCACCATGTGCACTCTCACCATGGGCACTATCACCGATAACACTGTCACCATAAGTACTGTCTGCATGGGCACTGTCACCAAGGGCATGGCCAACATGTGACCTGTAACCATTGTCAGTGTCACTGTGAGAAGTGTCACTATGGGAATTAACAACATAGGCACTCTCATCATGAGCACTGTCACCACAAGCACAGACACCACGAGCACTGTCACCCAGGGCAGTGCCACCGTGAGCACTGTCACCATAACTGTTGCTATGAGAATTGTAACCATGGGCAATTTCTCAATGAGTAATGTCACCATGTGTATTTTCACCTTGGGCACTCTCAAAGTAAACAGTATTACCATGAGCACTTTCACTGTGAACACTGTCACCATGGGCACTGGCACAATGTGGTGTGTCACCATGAGCCATGTCACCATGGGAAATGTCACCGTGAGAAGTGTCACCATAGGCAATGTCACCATGGGCAATGTCACCGTGGGAACTGCCATTTTGAGCACTGTCACCATGGGTACTACAACCATGAGTACTGTCACCATGAGTAATTTAACCATTGGCAGTATGACCATGTGCACTGTCACCATGGGCACTATCACCATGACAACTCTCAGCGTGAGCACTGTCACTGTTGGAAATGGCATTGTGTGCAATTCCACCATGGGCAATGTCACCATGGACATTATCGCTGTGAGCACTGTCAATATGAGCATGTCAACATGAGCCCTGTCACCATGGGCAATGTCACTGTGAGAAGTGTCACTATAGGCAATGTCACCGTGGGCACTGTCACCATGGTCACTGCCACCACTGTCACTGTCATTTTGAGCACTGTCACCATGGGTACTGCAACCGTGAGCGCTGTCACCATGAGCACTGTCACCATTGCAAGTATCACCATGTGCACTGTCACCATGGGCACTATCACAATGAGAACTGTCAGCATGGGCACTGTCACTCTTGGCAATGTCACCATGGGCACTATCACTTTGAGCACTGTCAACATGAGCACGTCACCATGGGCACTGTCAACATGGGTACTATCTCGAAGGTCAATGTCACCATGAGCATTGTCAGGATGGGCAACTTCACCATGAGCACTGTCACCAAAGGCACTATCACAATGAGCAATGTCACTGTGGGCCGTGTCACCAGGGGCACTATCACCATGGTTAATATTATCATTGGCAATTTCCCCGTGAGCACTGTCACCCTGGGCACTGTCATCATGGGCACGGTCACCGTGAGCACTATCTCCATGAGCACAGCCACTGTGAACACCATCACCATAATCACTGGCCTCATCGCTACTGTCACCATGAGCACTGCCACAATGAGCACTGTCAGCATGGGCACATCCCCCATGAGCACTGTCACTATGAGAACTGCTACCATGGGTATTTTCACCATGTGTACTGTCACCCTGTGTATTGTCACCATTTGCACTGTCACCATGAGGACTATTACCGTGAGCGCTGTCACCGTGAGATCTCTCACAATGGTCCCTGTCACCATGACACCTTGCACAAAGGGGGCTGTCAACATGAGTGCTGGCACCATTGGCACTATCACTGTGAGCATTCTCAGTGTGGTCAGTGTCACCATAGGCACTGTCACCATGAGCACTGTCACCATAGGCAATGTCACCATGGTCAGTGTCACCATGAGCACTGTCAACATCGGCACTCATACAGTGGGCACTGTCACTGTGAGCACTGTCACCTTGGGTACTGCCACCATGAGCGCTGTCACCATGAGCACTGTCACCATTGCGAGTATCACAATGTGCACTGTCACCATGGGCACTGGCACAATGTCGTGTGTCACCTTGAGCAATGTCACCATGGGAAATGTCACCGTGAGATGTGTCACCATAGGCAATGTCACCATGGGCAATGTCACCATGAGAAATGCCATTTTGCACACTGTCACCATGGGTACTGCAACCATGAGTACTGTCACCATTGGCAGTATGACCATGTGCACTGTCACCATGGGCACTATCACCATGACAACTCTCAGCGTGAGCACTGTCACTGTGGGAACTGGCATTGTGTGCAATTCCACCATGGGCAATGTCACCATGGGCCCTATCACTGTGAGCACTGTCAATATAAGCACGTCAACATGAGCCCTGTCACCATTGGCAATGTCACCGTGAGAAGGGTCACTATAGGCGATGTCACCATGGGCACTGTCACCATGGTCACTGCCACCACTGTCACTGTCATTTTGAGCACTGTCACCATGGGTATTGCAACCATGAGCACTGTCACCATTGCGATTATCACCATGTGTCCTTTCACCATGGGCACTATCCCAATGAGAACTGTCAGCGTGGGCACTGTCACTGTTGGCAAGGGCACCGTGGGCACTTCCACCATGGGCAATGTCACCATGGGCACTATCACTGTGAGCACTGTCAACATGAGCACGTCACCATGGGCACTGTCAACATGGGTACTATCTCGAAGGGCAATGTCACCATGAGCATTGTCAGGAAGGGCAATTTCACCATGAGCACTGTCACCAAAGGCACTATCACCATGAGCAATGTCACTGTGGGCCGTGTCACCAGGGGCACTATCACCATGGTTAATGTTATCATTGGCACTTTCCCCGTGAGCACTGTCACCCTGGGCACTGTCATCATGGGCATGGTCACCGTGAGCACTATCTCCATGAGCACAGCCACTGTGAACACCATCACCATAATCAATGGCCTCATCGGTACTGTCACCATGAGCACTGCCACAATGAGCACTGTCAGCATGGGCACTTCCCCCATGAGCACTGTCACTATGAGAACTGCTAGCATGGGTATTTTCACCATGAGTACTGTCACCCTCTGTATTGTCACCATTTGCACTGTCACCATCAGGACTATTACCGTGAGTGCTATCACCGTGAGATCTCTCACCATGGTCACTGTCACCATGGCACCTTGCACAATGCGTGCTGTCAACATGAGTGCTGTCACCATTGGCACTATCACCGTGAGCATTCTCACTGTGGTCAGAGTCAACATGGGCTCTGTCACCATGAGCACTGTCACCATAGGCAATGTCACCGTGGTCAGTGTCACCATGAGCAATGTCTCCATGGGCACTCCTACAGTGGGCACTGTCACTGTGCGAACTGTCACCATGTTTACTGCCACTATGAGCAGTGTCTCTGTGAGTACTGTCAGCATGGGTTTTTACTGTGAGCACTGTCACCATGAGCCCTGTCACCATTTTTCAGTGCCACCATTTGCACTACCACCATGTGCACTCTCACCATGGGCACTATCACCGATAACACTGTCACCATAAGTACTGTCTGCATGGGCACTGTCACCAAGGGCACGGCCAACATGTGACCTGTAACCATTGTCAGTGTCACTGTGAGAAGTGTCACCATGGGAATTAACAACATAGGCACTCTCATCATGAGCACTGTCACCATGAGCACTGACACCACGAGCACTGTCACCTAGGGCAGTGCCACCTTGAGCACTGTCACCATAACTGTTGCTATGAGAATTGTAACCATGGGCAATTTCTCAATGAGTAATGTCACCATGTGTATTTTTACCTTGGGCACTCTCAAAGTAAACAGTATTACCATGAGCACTTTCACTGTGAACACTGTCACCATGGGCACTGGCACAATGTGGTGTGTCACCATGAGCCATGTCACCATGGGAAATGTCACCGTGAGAAGTGTCACCAAAGGCAATGTCACCATGGGCAATGTCACCATGGGAACTGCCATTTTGAGCACTGTCACCATGGGTACTGCAACCATGAGTACTGTCACCATGAGTAATTTAACCATTGGCAGTATGACCATGTGCACTGTCACCATGGGCACTATCACCATGACAACTCTCAGCGTGAGCACTTTCACTGTTGGAAATGGCATTGTGTGCAATTCCCCCATGGGCAATGTCACCATGGACATTATCGCTGTGAGCACTGTCAATATGAGCACGTCAGCATGAGCCCTGTCACCATGGGCAATGTCACTGTGAGAAGTGTCACTATAGGCAATGTCACCGTGGGCACTGTCACCATGGTCACTGCCACCACTGTCACTGTCATTTTGAGCACTGTCACCATGGGTACTGCAACCATGAGCGCTGTCACCATGAGCACTGTCACCATTGCAAGTATCACCATGTGCACTGTCACCATGGGCACTATCACAATGAGAACTGTCAGCATGGGCACTGTCACTCTTGGCAATGTCACCATGGGCACTATCACTGTGAGCACTGTCAACATGAGCACGTCACCATTGGCACTATCAACATGGGTACTATCTCGAAGGTCAATGTCACCATGAGCATTGTCAGGATGGGCAACGTCACCGTGAGCACTGTCACCAATGGCACTATCACCATGAGCAATGTCACTGTGGGCCGTGTCACCAGGGGCACTATCACCATGGTTAATGTTCTCATTGGCACTTTCCCCGTGAGCACTGTCACCCTGGGCACTGTCATCATGGGCACGGTCACCGTGAGCACTATCTCCATGAGCACAGCCACTGTGAACACCATCACCATAATCACTGGCCTCATCGGTACTGTCACCATGAGCACTGCCACAATGAGCACTGTCAGCATGGGCACTTCCCCCATGAGCACTGTCACTATGAGAACTGCTAGCATGGGTATTTTCACCATGAGTACTGTCACCCTCTGTATTGTCACCATTTGCACTGTCACCATCAGGACTATTACCGTGAGTGCTATCACCGTGAGATCTCTCACCATGGTCACTGTCACCATGGCACCTTGCACAATGCGTGCTGTCAACATGAGTGCTGTCACCATTGGCACTATCACCGTGAGCATTCTCACTGTGGTCAGAGTCAACATGGGCTCTGTCACCATGAGCACTGTCACCATAGGCAATGTCACCGTGGTCAGTGTCACCATGAGCAATGTCTCCATGGGCACTCCTACAGTGGGCACTGTCACTGTGCGAACTGTCACCATGGTTACTGCCACTATGAGCAGTGTCTCTGTGAGTACTGTCAGCATGGGTTTTTACCGTGAGCACTGTCACCATGAGCCCTGTCACCATTTTTCAGTGCCACCATGTGCACTACCACCATGTGCACTCTCACCATGGGCACTATCACCGATAACACTGTCACCATAAGTACTGTCTGCATGGGCACTGTCACCAAGGGCACGGCCAACATGTGACCTGTAACCATTGTCAGTGTCACTGTGAGAAGTGTCACCATGGGAATTAACAACATAGGCACTCTCATCATGAGCACTGTCACCATGAGCACTGACACCACGAGCACTGTCACCCAGGGCAGTGCCACCGTGAGCACTGTCACCATAACTGTTGCTATGAGAATTGTAACCATGGGCAATTTCTCAATGAGTAATGTCACCATGTGTATTTTCACCTTGGGCACTCTCAAAGTAAACAGTATTACCATGAGCACTTTCACTGTGAACACTGTCACCATGGGCACTGGCACAATGTGGTGTGTCACCATGAGCCATGTCACCATGGGAAATGTCACCGTGAGAAGTGTCACCATAGGCAATGTCACCATGGGCAATGTCACCATGGGAACTGCCATTTTGAGCACTGTCACCATGGGTACTACAACCATGAGTACTGTCACCATGAGTAATTTAACCATTGGCAGTATGACCATGTGCACTGTCACCATGGGCACTATCACCATGACAACTCTCAGCGTGAGCACTGTCACTGTTGGAAATGGCATTGTGTGCAATTCCACCATGGGCAATGTCACCATGGACATTATCGCTGTGAGCACTGTCAATATGAGCACGTCAACATGAGCCCTGTCACCATGGGCAATGTCACTGTGAGAAGTGTCACTATAGGCAATGTCACCGTGGGCACTGTCACCATGGTCACTGCCACCACTGTCACTGTCATTTTGAGCACTGTCACCATGGGTACTGCAACCATGAGCGCTGTCACCATGAGCACTGTCACCATTGCAAGTATCACCATGTGCACTGTCACCATAGGCACTATCACAATGACAACTGTCAGCATGGGCACTGTCACTCTTGGCAATGTCACCATGGGCACTATCACTGTGAGCACTGTCAACATGAGCACGTCACCATGGGCACTGTCAACATGGGTACTATCTCGAAGGGCAATGTCACAATGAGCATTGTCAGGAAGGGCAATTTCACCATGAACACTGTCACCAAAGGCACTATCACCATGAGCAATGTCACTGTGGGCCGTGTCACCAGGGGCACTATCACCATGGTTAATGTTATCATTGGCACTTTCCCCGTGAGCACTGTCACCCTGGGCACTGTCATCATGGGTACGGTCACCGTGAGCACTATCTCCATGAGCACAGCCACTGTGAACACCATCACCATAATCAATGGCCTCATCGGTACTGTCACCATGAGCACTGCCACAATGAGCCCTGTCAGCATGGGCACTTCCCCCATGAGCACTGTCACTATGAGAACTGCTAGCATGGGTATTTTCACCATGAGTACTGTCACCCTCTGTATTGTCACCATTTGCACTGTCACCATCAGGACTATTACCGTGAGTGCTATCACCGTGAGATCTCTCACCATGATCACTGTCACCATGGCACCTTGCACAATGCGTGCTGTCAACATGAGTGCTGTCACCATTGGCACTATCACCGTGAGCATTCTCACTGTGGTCAGAGTCAACATGGGCTCTGTCACCATGAGCACTGTCACCATAGGCAATGTCACCGTGGTCAGTGTCACCATGAGCAATGTCTCCATGGGCACTCCTACAGTGGGCACTGTCACTGTGCGAACTGTCACCATGGTTACTGCCACTATGAGCAGTGTCTCTGTGAGTACTGTCAGCATGGGTTTTTACAGTGAGCACTGTCACCATGAGCCCTGTCACCATTTTTCAGTGCCACCATGTGCACTCTCACCATGTGCACTCTCACCATGGGCACTATCACCGATAACACTGTCACCATAAGTACTGTCTGCATGGGCACTGTCACCAAGGGCACGGCCAACATGTGACCTGTAACCATTGTCAGTGTCACTGTGAGAAGTGTCACCATGGGAATTAACAACATAGGCACTCTCATCATGAGCACTGTCACCATGAGCACTGACACCACGAGCACTGTCACCCAGGGCAGTGCCACCGTGAGCACTGTCACCATAACTGTTGCTATGAGAATTGTAACCATGGGCAATTTCTCAATGAGTAATGTCACCATGTGTATTTTCACCTTGGGCACTCTCAAAGTAAACAGTATTACCATGAGCACTTTCACTGTGAACACTGTCACCATGGGCACTGGCACAATGTGGTGTGTCACCATGAGCCATGTCACCATGGGAAATGTCAC
Organism: Mesoplodon mirus; assembly: GCF_964341445.2. Classification (NCBI taxonomy): domain Eukaryota; kingdom Metazoa; phylum Chordata; class Mammalia; order Artiodactyla; family Ziphiidae; genus Mesoplodon; species Mesoplodon mirus. The sequence continues at coordinate 104,624,409 of NC_138976.1, read as the reverse complement.
CGTGAGAAGTGTCACCATAGGCAATGTCACCATGGGCAATGTCACCATGGGAACTGCCATTTTGAGCACTGTCACCTTGGGTACTGCAACCATGAGTACTGTTACCATGAGTAATTTAACCATTGGCAGTATGACCATGTGCACTGTCACCATGGGCACTATCACCATGACAACTCTCAGCGTGAGCACTTTCACTGTTGGAAATGGCATTGTGTGCAATTCCACCATGGGCAATGTCACCATGGACATTATCGCTGTGAGCACTGTCAATATGAGCACGTCAACATGAGCCCTGTCACCATGGGCAATGTCACTGTGAGAAGTGTCACTATAGGCAATGTCACCGTGGGCACTGTCACCATGGTCACTGCCACCACTGTCACTGTCATTTTGAGCACTGTCACCATGGGTACTGCAACCATGAGCGCTGTCACCATGAGCACTGTCACCATTGCAAGTATCACCATGTGCACTGTCACCATGGGCACTATCACAATGAGAACTGTCAGCATGGGCACTGTCACTCTTGGCAATGTCACAATGGGCACTATCACTGTGAGCACTGTCAACATGAGCACGTCACCATGGGCACTGTCAACATGGGTACTATCTCGAAGGGCAATGTCACCATGAGCATTGTCAGGAAGGGCAATTTCACCATGAACACTGTCACCAAATGCACTATCACCATGAGCAATGTCACTGTGGGCCGTGTCACCAGGGGCACTATCACCATGGTTAATGTTCTCATTGGCACTTTCCCCGTGAGCACTGTCACCCTGGGCACTGTCATCATGGGCACGGTCACCGTGAGCACTATCTCCATGAGCACAGCCACTGTGAACACCATCACCATAATCACTGGCCTCATCGGTACTGTCACCATGAGCACTGCCACAATGAGCACTGTCAGCATGGGCACTTCCCCCATGAGCACTGTCACTATGAGAACTGCTAGCATGGGTATTTTCACCATGAGTACTGTCACCCTCTGTATTGTCACCATTTGCACTGTACCATCAGGACTATTACCATGAGTGCTATCATCGTGAGATCTCTCACAATGGTCACTGTCACCATGGCACCTTGCACAATGCGTGCTGTCAACATGAGTGCTGTCACCAGTGGCACTATCACTGTGAGCATTCTCACTGTGGTCAGAGTCAACATGGGCTCTGTCACCATGAGCAATGTCACCATAGGCAATGTCACCATGGTCAGTGTCACCATGAGCAATGTCTCCATGGGCACTCCTACAGTGGGCACTGTCACTGTGCGAACTGTCACCATGGTTACTGCCACTATGAGCAGTGTCTCTGTGAGTACTGTCAGCATGGGTTTTTACCGTGAGCACTGTCACCATGAGCCCTGTCACCATTTTTCAGTGCCACCATGTGCACTACCACCATGTGCGCTCTCACCATGGGCACTATCACCGATAACACTGTCACCATAAGTACTGTCTGCATGGGCACTGTCACCAAGGGCACGGCCAACATGTGACCTGTAACCATTGTCAGTGTCACTGTGAGAAGTGTCACCATGGGAATTAACAACATAGGCACTCTCATCATGAGCACAGTCACCATGAGCACTGACACCACGAGCACTGTCACCCAGGGCAGTGCCACCGTGAGCACTGTCACCATAACTGTTGCTATGAGAATTGTAACCATGGGCAATTTCTCAATGAGTAATGTCACCATGTGTATTTTCACCTTGGGCACTCTCAAAGTAAACAGTATTACCATGAGCACTTTCACTGTGAACACTGTCACCATGGGCACTGGCACAATGTGGTGTGTCACCATGAGCCATGTCACCATGGGAAATGTCACGGTGAGAAGTGTCACCATAGGCAATGTCACCATGGGCAATGTCACCATGGGAACTGCCATTTTGAGCACTGTCACCATGGGTACTGCAACCATGAGTACTGTCACCATGAGTAATTTAACCATTGGCAGTATGACCATGTGCACTGTCACCATGGGCACTATCACCATGACAACTCTCAGCATGAGCACTGTCACTGTTGGAAATGGCATTGTGTGCAATTCCACCATGGGCAATGTCACCATGGACATTATCGCTGTGAGCACTGTCAATATGAGCACGTCAACATGAGCCCTGTCACCATGGGCAATGTCACTGTGAGAAGTGTCACTATAGGCAATGTCACCGTGGGCACTGTCACCATGGTCACTGCCACCACTGTCACTGTCATTTTGAGCACTGTCACCATGGGTACTGCAACCGTGAGTGCTGTCACCATGAGCACTGTCACCATTGCAAGTATCACCATGTGCACTGTCACCATGGGCACTATCACAATGAGAACTGTCAGCATGGGCACTGTCACTCTTGGCAATGTCACCATGGGCACTATCACTGTGAGCACTGTCAACATGAGCACGTCACCATGGGCACTGTCAACATGGGTACTATCTCGAAGGTCAATGTCACCATGAGCATTGTCAGGATGGGCAACTTCACCATGAGCACTGTCACCAAAGGCACTATCACCATGAGCAATGTCACTGTGGGCCGTGTCACCAGGGGCACTATCACCATGGTTAATGTTATCATTGGCACTTTCCCCGTGAGCACTGTCACCCTGGGCACTGTCATCATGGGCACGGTCACCGTGAGCACTATCTCCATGAGCACAGCCACTGTGAACACCATCACCATAATCACTGGCCTCATCGGTACTGTCACCATGAGCACTGCCACAATGAGCACTGTCAGCATGGGCACTTCCCCCATGAGCACTGTCACTATGAGAACTGCTAGCATGGGTATTTTCACCATGAGTACTGTCACCCTCTGTATTGTCACCATTTGCACTGTCACCATCAGGACTATTACCGTGAGTGCTATCACCGTGAGATCTCTCACCATGGTCACTGTCACCATGGAACCTTGCACAACGCGTGCTGTCAACATGAGTGCTGTCACCATTGGCACTATCACTGTGAGCATTCTCACTGTGGTCAGAGTCAACATGGGCTCTGTCACCATGAGCACTGTCACCATAGGCAATGTCACCGTGGTCAGTGTCACCATGAGCAATGTCTCCATGGGCACTCCTACAGTGGGCACTGTCACTGTGCGAACTGTCACCATGGTTACTGCCACTATGAGCAGTGTCTCTGTGAGTACTGTCAGCATGGGTTTTTACCGTGAGCACTGTCACCATGAGCCCTGTCACCATTTTTCAGTGCCACCATGTGCACTACCACCATGTGCGCTCTCACCATGGGCACTATCACCGATAACACTGTCACCATAAGTACTGTCTGCATGGGCACTGTCACCAAGGGCACGGCCAACATGTGACCTGTAACCATTGTCAGTGTCACTGTGAGAAGTGTCACCATGGGAATTAACAACATAGGCACTCTCATCATGAGCACTGTCACCATGAGCACTGACACCACGAGCACTGTCACCCTGGGCAGTGCCACCGTGAGCACTGTCACCATAACTGTTGCTATGAGAATTGTAACCATGGGCAATTTCTCAATGAGTAATGTCACCATGTGTATTTTCACCTTGGGCACTCTCAAAGTAAACAGTATTACCATGAGCACTTTCACTGTGAACACTGTCACCATGGGCACTGGCACAATGTGGTGTGTCACCATGAGCCATGTCACCATGGGAAATGTCACCGTGAGAAGTGTCACCATAGGCAATGTCACCATGGGCAATGTCACCATGGGAACTGCCATTTTGAGCACTGTCACCATGGGTACTGCAACCATGAGTACTGTCACCATGAGTAATTTAACCATTGGCAGTATGACCATGTGCACTTTCACCATGGGCACTATCACCATGACAACTCTCAGCGTGAGCACTGTCACTGTTGGAAATGGCATTGTGTGCAATTCCACCATGGGCAATGTCACCATGGACATTATCGCTGTGAGCACTGTCAATATGAGCACGTCAACATGAGCCCTGTCACCATGGGCAATGTCACTGTGAGAAGTGTCACTATAGGCAATGTCACCGTGGGCACTGTCACCATGGTCACTGCCACCACTGTCACTGTCATTTTGAGCACTGTCACCATGGGTAATGCAACCGTGAGTGCTGTCACCATGAGCACTGTCACCATTGCAAGTATCACCATGTGCACTGTCACCATGGGCACTATCACAATGAGAACTGTCAGCATGGGCACTGTCACTCTTGGCAATGTCACCATGGGCACTATCACTGTGAGCACTGTCAACATGAGCACGTCACCATGGGCACTGTCAACATGGGTACTATCTCGAAGGTCAATGTCACCATGAGCATTGTCAGGATGGGCAACTTCACCATGAGCACTGTCACCAAAGGCACTATCACCATGAGCAATGTCACTGTGGGCCGTATCACCAGGGGCACTATCACCATGGATAATGTTCTCATTGGCACTTTCCCCGTGAGCACTGTCACCCTGGGCACTGTCATCATGGGCACGGTCACCGTGAGCACTATCTCCATGAGCACAGCCACTGTGAACACCATAACCATAATCACTGGCCTCATCGGTACTGTCACCATGAGCACTGCCACAATGAGCACTGTCAGCATGGGCACTTCCCCCATGAGCACTGTCACTATGAGAACTGCTAGCATGGGTATTTTCACCATGAGTACTGTCACCCTCTGTATTGTCACCATTTGCACTGTCACCATCAGGACTATTACCGTGAGTGCTATCACCGTGAGATCTCTCACCATGGTCACTGTCACCATGGCACCTTGCACAATGGGGGCTGTCAACATGAGTGCTGTCACCATTGGCACTATCACCGTGAGCATTCTCACTGTGGTCAGAGTCAACATGGGCTCTGTCACCATGAGCACTGTCACCATAGGCAATGTCACCGTGGTCAGTGTCACCATGAGCAATGTCTCCATGGGCACTCCTACAGTGGGCACTGTCACTGTGCGAACTGTCACCATGGTTACTGCCACTATGAGCAGTGTCTCTGTGAGTACTGTCAGCATGGGTTTTTACCGTGAGCACTGTCACCATGAGACCTGTCACCATTTTTCAGTGACACCATGTGCACTCTCACCATGGGCACTATCACCGATAACACTGTCACCATAAGTACTGTCTGCATGGGCACTGTCACCAAGGGCACGGCCAACATGTGACCTGTAACCATTGTCAGTGTCACTGTGAGAAGTGTCACCATGGGAATTAACAACATAGGCACTCTCATCATGAGCACTGTCACCATGAGCCCTGACACCACGAGCACTGTCACCCAGGGCAGTGCCACCGTGAGCACTGTCACCATAACTGTTGCTATGAGAATTGTAACCATGGGCAATTTCTCAATGAGTAATGTCACAATGTGTATTTTCACCTTGGGCACTCTCAAAGTAAACAGTATTACCATGAGCACTTTCACTGTGAACACTGTCACCATGGGCACTGGCACAATGTGGTGTGTCACCATGAGCCCTGTCACCATGGGAAATGTCACCGTGAGAAGTGTCACCATAGGCAATGTCACCATGGGCAATGTCACCATGGGAACTGCCATTTTGAGCACTGTCACCATGGGTACTACAACCATGAGTACTGTCACCATGAGTAATTTAACCATTGGCAGTATGACCATGTGCACTGTCACCATGGGCACTATCACCATGACAACTCTCAGCGTGAGCACTGTCACTGTTGGAAATGGCATTGTGTGCAATTCCACCATGGGCAATGTCACCATGGACATTATCGCTGTGAGCACTGTCAATATGAGCACGTCAACATGAGCCCTGTCACCATGGGCAATGTCACTGTGAGAAGTGTCACTATAGGCAATGTCACCGTGGGCACTGTCACCATGGTCACTGCCACCACTGTCACTGTCATTTTGAGCACTGTCACCATGGGTACTGCAACCGTGAGCGCTGTCACCATGAGCACAGTCACCATTGCAAGTATCACCATGGGCACTGTCACCATGGGCACTATCACAATGAGAACTGTCAGCATGGGCACTGTCACTCTTGGCAATGTCACCATGGGCACTATCACTGTGAGCACTGTCAACATGAGCACGTCACCATGGGCACTGTCAACATGGGTACTATCTCGAAGGTCAATGTCACCATGAGCATTGTCAGGATGGGCAATTTCACCATGAACACTGTCACCAAAGGCACTATCACCATGAGCAATGTCACTGTGGGCCGTGTCACCAGGGGCACTATCACCATGGTTAATATTATCATTGGCATTTTCCCCGTGAGCACTGTCACCCTGGGCACTGTCATCATGGGCACGGTCACCGTGAGCACTATCTCCATGAGCACAGCCACTGTGAACACCATCACCATAATCACTGGCCTCATCGGTACTGTCACCATGAACACTGCCACAATGAGCACTGTCAGCATGGGCACTTCCCCCATGAGCACTGTCACTATGAGAACTGCTAGCATGGGTATTTTCACCATGAGTACTGTCACCCTCTGTATTGTCACCATTTGCACTGTCACCATCAGGACTATTACCGTGAGCGCTATCACCGTGAGATCTCTCACCATGGTCACAGTCACCATGGCACCTTGCACAATGCGTGCTGTCAACATGAGTGCTGTCACCATTGGCACTATCACCGTGAGCATTCTCACTGTGGTCAGAGTCAACATGGGCTCTGTCACCATGAGCAGTGTCACCATAGGCAATGTCACCGTAGTCAGTGTCACCATGAGCAATGTCTCCATGGGCACTCCTACAGTGGGCACTGTCACTGTGCGAACTGTCACCATGGTTACTGCCACTATGAGCAGTGTCTCTGTGAGTACTGTCAGCATGGGTTTTTACCGTGAGCACTGTCACCATGAGCCCTGTCACCATTTTTCAGTGCCACCATGTGCACTCTCACCATGGGCACTATCACCGATAACACTGTCACCATAAGTACTGTCTGCATGGGCACTGTCACCAAGGGCACGGCCAACATGTTACCTGTAACCATTGTCAGTGTCACTGTGAGATGTGTCACCATGGGAATTAACAACATAGGCACTCTCATCATGAGCACTGTCACCACAAGCACTGACACCACGAGCACTGTCACCCAGGGCAGTGCCACCGTGAGCACTGTCACCATAACTGTTGCTATGAGAATTGTAACCATGGGCAATTTCTCAATGAGTAATGTCACCATGTGTATTTTCACCTTGGGCACTCTCAAAGTAAACAGTATTACCATGAGCACTTTCACTGTGAACACTGTCACCATGGGCACTGGCACAATGTGGTGTGTCACCATGAGCCCTGTCACCATGGGAAATGTCACCGTGAGAAGTGTCACCATAGGCAATGTCACCATGGGCAATGTCACCATGGGAACTGCCATTTTGAGCACTGTCACCATGGGTACTACAACCATGAGTACTGTCACCATGAGTAATTTAACCATTGGCAGTATGACCATGTGCACTGTCACCATGGGCACTATCACCATGACAACTCTCAGCGTGAGCACTGTCACTGTTGGAAATGGCATTGTGTGCAATTCCACCATGGGCAATGTCACCATGGACATTATCGCTGTGAGCACTGTCAATATGAGCATGTCAACATGAGCCCTGTCACCATGGGCAATGTCACTGTGAGAAGTGTCACTATAGGCAATGTCACCGTGGGCACTGTCACCATGGTCACTGCCACCACTGTCACTCTCATTTTGAGCACTGTCACCATGGGTACTGCAACCGTGAGCGCTGTCACCATGAGCAATGTCACCATTGCAAGTACCACCATGTGCACTGTCACCATGGGCACTATCACAATGAGAACTGTCAGCATGGGCACTGTCACTCTTGGCAATGTCACCATGGGCACTATCACTTTGAGCACTGTCAACATGAGCACGTCACCATGGGCACTGTCAACATGGGTACTATCTCGAAGGTCAATGTCACCATGAGCATTGTCAGGATGGGCAACTTCACCATGTGCACTGTCACCAAAGGCACTATCACCATGAGCAATGTCACTGTGGGCCGTGTCACCAGGGGCACTATCACCATGGTTAATGTTCTCATTGGCACTTTCCCCTTGAGCACTGTCACCCTGGGCACTGTCATCATGGGCACGGTCACCGTGAGCACTATCTCCATGAGCACAGCCACTGTGAACACCATCACCATAATCACTGGCCTCATCGGTACTGTCACCATGAGCACTGCCACAATGAGCACTGTCAGCATGGGCACATCCCCCATGAGCACTGTCACTATGAGAACTGCTACCATGGGTATTTTCACCATGTGTACTGTCACCCTGTGTATTGTCACCATTTGCACTGTCACCATGAGGACTATTACCGTGAGCGCTATCACCGTGAGATCTCTCACCATGGTCACTGTCACCATGGCACCTTGCACAATGGGGGCTGTCAACATGAGTGCTGGCACCATTGGCACTATCACTGTGAGCATTCTCACAGTGGTCAGTGTCACCATGGCCACTGTCACCATGAGCACTGTCACCATAGGCAATGTCACCATGGTCAGTGTCACCATGAGCACTGTCAACATGGGCACTCATACAGTGGGCACTGTCACTGGGAGCACTGTCACCTTGGGTACTGCCACCATGAGCGCTGTCACCATGAGCACTGTCACCATTGCGAGTATCACAATGTGCACTGTCACCATGGGCACTGGCACAATGTCGTGTGTCACCTTGAGCAATGTCACCATGGGAAATGTCACCGTGAGATGTGTCACCATAGGCAATGTCACCATGGGCAATGTCACCATGGGAAATGCCATTTTGCACACTGTCACCATGGGTACTGCAACCATGAGTACTGTCACCATTGGCAGTATGACCATGTGCACTGTCACCATGGGCACTATCACCATGACAACTCTCAGCGTGAGCACTGTCACTGTGGGAACTGGCATTGTGTGCAATTCCACCATGGGCACTATCACTGTGAGCACTGTCAATATAAGCACGTCAAGATGAGCCCTGTCACCATTGGCAATGTCACCGTGAGAAGTGTCACTATAGGCAATGTCACCGTGGGCACTGTCACCGTGGTCACTGCCACCACTGTCACTGTCATTTTGAGCACTGTCACCATGGGTATTGCAACCAGGAGCACAGTCACCATTGCGATTATCAACATGTGTACTGTCACCATGGGCACTATCACAATGAGAACTGTCAGCGTGGGCACTGTCACTGTTGGCAAGGGCACCGTGGGCACTTCCCCCATGGGCAATGTCACCATGGGCACTATCACTGTGAGCACTGTCAACATGAGCACGTCACCATGGGCACTGTCAACATGGGTACTATCTCGAAGGGCAATGTCACCATGAGCATTGTCAGGAAGGGCAATTTCACCATGAACACTGTCACCAAAGGCACTATCACCATAAGCAATGTCACTGTGGGCCGTGTCACCAGGGGCACTATCCCCATGGTTAATGTTATCATTGGCACTTTCCCCATGAGCACTGTCACCCTGGGCACTGTCACCATGGGCACGGTCACCGTGAGCACTATCTCCATGAGCACAGTCACTGTGAACACCATCACCATAATCACTGGCCTCATCGGTACTGTCACCATGAGCACTGCCACAATGAGCACTGTCAGCATGGGCACTTCCCCCATGAGCACTGTCACTATGAGAACTGCTAGCATGGGTATTTTCACCATGAGTACTGTCACCCTCTGTATTGTCACCATTTGCACTGTCACCATCAGGACTACTACCGTGAGTGCTATCACCGTGAGATCTCTCACCATGGTCACTGTCACCATGGCACCTTGCACAATGCGTGCTGTCAACATGAGTGCTGTCACCATTGGCACTATCACCGTGAGCATTCTCACTGTGGTCAGAGTCAACATGGGCTCTATCACCATGAGCACTGTCACCATAGGCAATGTCACCGTGGTCAGTGTCACCATGAGCAATGTCTCCATGGGCACTCCTACAGTGGGCACTGTCACTGTGCGAACTGTTACCATGTTTACTGCCACTTTGAGCAGTGTCTCTGTGAGTACTGCCAGCATGGGTTTTTACCGTGAGCACTGTCACCATGAGCCCTGTCACCATTTTTCAGTGCCACCATGTGCACTACCACCATGTGCACTCTCACCATGGGCACTATCACCGATAACACTGTCACCATAAGTACTGTCTGCATGGGCACTGTCACCAAGGTCACGGCCAACATGTGACCTGTAACCATTGTCAGTGTCACTGTGAGAAGTGTCACCATGGGAATTAACAACATAGGCACTCTCATCATGAGCACTGTCACCATGAGCACTGACACCACGAGCACTGTCACCCAGGGCAGTGCCACCGTGAGCACTGTCACCATAACTGTTGCTATGAGAATTGTAACCATGGGCAATTTCTCAATGAGTAATGTCACCATGTGTATTTTCACCTTGGGCACTCTCAAAGTAAACAGTATTACCATGAGCACTTTCACTGTGAACACTGTCACCATGGGCACTGGCACAATGTGGTGTGTCACCATGAGCCATGTCACCATGGGAAATGTCACCGTGAGAAGTGTCACCATAGGCAATGTCACCATGGGCAATGTCACCATGGGAACTGCCATTTTGAGCACTATCACCATGGGTACTGCAACCATGAGTACTGTCACCGTGAGTAATTTAACCATTGGCAGTATGACCATGTGCACTGTCACCATGGGCACTATCAGCATGACAACTCTCAGCGTGAGCACTGTCACTGTTGGAAATGGCATTGTGTGCAATTCCACCATGGGCAATGTCACCATGGACATTATCGCTGTGAGCACTGTCAATATGAGCACGTTAGCATGAGCCTTGTCACCATGGGCAATGTCACTGTGAGAAGTGTCACTATAGGCAATGTCACCGTGGGCACTGTCACCATGGTCACTGCCACCACTGTCACTGTCATTTTGAGCACTGTCACCATGGGTACTGCAACCGTGAGTGCTGTCACCATGAGCACTGTCACCATTGCAAGTATCACCATGTGCACTGTCATCATGGGCACTATCACAATGAGAACTGTCAGCATGGGCACAGTCACTCTTGGCAATGTCACCATGGGCACTATCACTTTGAGCACTGTCAACATGAGCACGTCACCATGGGCACTGTCAACATGGGTACTATCTCGAAGGTCAATGTCACCATGAGCATTGTCAGGATGGGCAACTTCACCGTGAGCACTGTCACCAATGGCACTATCACCATGAGCAATGTCACTGTGGGCCGTGTCACCAGGGGCACTATCACCATGGTTAATGTTATCATTGGCACTTTCCCCGTGAGCACTGTCACCCTGGGCACTGTCATCATGGGCACGGTCACCGTGAGCACTATCTCCATGAGCACAGCCACTGTGAACACCATCACCATAATCACTGGCCTCATCGGTACTGTCACCATGAGCACTGCCACAATGAGCACTGTCAGCATGGGCACTTCCCCCATGAGCACTGTCACTATGAGAACTGCTAGCATGGGTATTTTCACCATGAGTACTGTCACCCTCTGTATTGTCACCATTTGCACTGTCACCATCAGGACTATTACCGTGAGTGCTATCACCGTGAGATCTCTCACCATGTCACTGTCACCATGGCACCTTGCACAATGCGTGCTGTCAACATGAGTGCTGTCACCATTGGCAATATCACCGTGAGCATTCTCACTGTGGTCAGAGTCAACATGGGCTCTGTCACCATGAGCACTGTCACCATAGGCAATGTCACCGTGGTCAGTGTCACCATGAGCAATGTCTCCATGGGCACTCCTACAGTGGGCACTGTCACTGTGCGAACTGTCACCATGGTTACTGCCACTATCAGCAGTGTCTCTGTACTGTCAGCATGGGTTTTTACCATGAGCACTGTCACCATGAGCCCTGTCACCATTTTTCAGTGCCACCATGTGCACTACCACCATGTGCACTCTCACCATGGGCACTATCACCGATAACACTGTCACCATAAGTACTGTCTGCATGGGCACTGTCACCAAGGGCACGGCCAACATGTGACCTGTAACCATTGTCAGTGTCACTGTGAGAAGTGTCACCATGGGAATTAACAACATAGGCACTCTCATCATGAGCACTGTCACCATGAGCACTGACACCACGAGCACTGTCACCCAGGGCAGTGCCAACATAAGCACTGTCACCATAACTGTTGCTATGAGAATTGTAACCATGGGCAATTTCTCAATGAGTAATGTCACCATGTGTATTTTCACCTTGGGCACTCTCAAAGTAAACAGTATTACCATGAGCACTTTCACTGTGAACACTGTCACCATGGGCACTGGCACAATGTGGTGTGTCACCATGAGCCATGTCACCATGGGAAATGTCACCGTGAGAAGTGTCACCATAGGCAATGTCACCATGGGCAATGTCACCATGGGTACTGCAACCATGAGTACTGTCACCATGAGTAATTTAACCATTGGCAGTATGACCATGTGCACTGTCACCATGGGCACTATCACCATGACAACTCTCAGCGTGAGCACTGTCACTGTTGGAAATGGCATTGTGTGCAATTCCACCATGGGCAATGTCACCATGGACATTATCGCTGTGAGCACTGTCAATATGAGCACGTCAACATGAGCCCTGTCACCATGGGCAATGTCACTGTGAGAAGTGTCACTATAGGCAATGTCACCGTGGGCACTGTCACCATGGTCACTGCCACCACTGTCACTGTCATTTTGAGCACTGTCACCATGGGTACTGCAACCATGAGCGCTGTCACCATGAGCACTGTCACCATTGCAAGTATCACCATGTGCACTGTCATCATGGGCACTATCACAATGAGAACTGTCAGCATGGGCACTGTCACTCTTGGCAATGTCACCATGGGCACTATCACTGTGAGCACTGTCAACATGAGCACGTCACCATGGGCACTGTCAACATGGGTACTATCTCGAAGGTCAATGTCACCATGAGCATTGTCAGGATGGCCAACGTCACCGTGAGCACTGTCACCAATGGCACTATCACCATGAGCAATGTCACTGTGGGCCGTGTCACCAGGGGCACTATCACCATGGTTAATATTATCATTGGCACTTTCCCCGTGAGCACTGTCACCCTGGGCACTGTCATCATGGGCACGGTCACCGTGAGCACTATCTCCATGAGCACAGCCACTGTGAACACCATCACCATAATCACTGGCCTCATCGGTACTGTCACCATGAGCACTGCCACAATGAGCACTGTCAGCATGGGCACTTCCCCCATGAGCACTGTCACTATGAGAACTGCTAGCATGGGTATTTTCACCATGAGTACTGTCACCCTCTGTATTGTCACCATTTGCACTGTCACCATCAGGACTATTACCGTGAGTGCTATCACCGTGAGATCTCTCACCATGGTCACTGTCACCATGGCACCTTGCACAATGCGTGCTGTCAACATGAGTGCTGTCACCATTGGCACTATCACCGTGAGCATTCTCACTGTGGTCAGAGTCAACATGGGCTCTGTCACCATGAGCACTGTCACCATAGGCAATGTCACCGTGGTCAGTGTCACCATGAGCAATGTCTCCATGGGCACTCCTACAGTGGGCACTGTCACTGTGCGAACTCTCACCATGGTTACTGCCACTATGAGCAGTGTCTCTGTGAGTACTGTCAGCATGGGTTTTTACCATGAGCACTGTCACCATGAGCCCTGTCACCATTTTTCAGTGCCACCATGTGCACTACCACCATGTGCACTTTCACCATGGGCTCTATCACCGATAACACTGTCACCATAAGTACTGTCTTCATGGGCACTGTCACCAAGGGCACGGCCAACATGTGACCTGTAACCATTGTCAGTGTCACTGTGAGAAGTGTCACCATGGGAATTAACAACATAGGCACTCTCATCATGAGCACTGTCACCATGAGCACTTTCACCACGAGCACTGTCACCCAGGGCAGTGCCACCGTGAGCACTGTCACCATAACTGTTGCTATGAGAATTGTAACCATGGGCAATTTCTCAATGAGTAATGTCACCATGTGTATTTTCACCTTGGGCACTCTCAAAGTAAACAGTATTACCATGAGCACTTTCACTGTGAACACTCTCACCATGGGCACTGGCACAATGTGGTGTGTCACCATGAGCCATGTCACCATGGGAAATGTCACCGTGAGAAGTGTCACCATAGGCAATGTCACCATGGGCAATGTCACCATGGGAACTGCCATTTTGAGAACTGTCACCATGGGTACTACAACCATGAGTACTGTCACCATGAGTAATTTAACCATTGGCAGTATGATCATGTGCACTGTCACCATGGGCACTATCACCATGACAACTCTCAGCGTGAGCACTGTCACTGTTGAAAATGGCATTGTGTGCAATTCCACCATGGGCAATGTCACCACGGACATTATCGCTGTGAGCACTGTCAATATGAGCACGTCAACATGAGCCCTGTCACCATGGGCAATGTCACTGTGAGAAGTGTCACTATAGGCAATGTCACCGTGTGCACTGTCACCATGGTCACTGCCACCACTGTCACTGTCATTTTGAGCACTGTCACCATGGGTACTGCAACCATGAGCGCTGTCACCATGAGCACTGTCACCTTTGCAAGTATCACCATGTGCACTGTCACCATGGGCACTATCACAATGAGAACTGTCAGCATGGGCACTGTCACTCTTGGCAATGTCACCATGGGCACTATCACTGTGAGCACTGTCAACATGAGCACGTCACCATGGGCACTGTCAACATGGTTACTATCTCGAAGGGCAATGTCACCATGAGCATTGTCAGGAAGGGCAATTTCACCATGAACACTGTCACCAAAGGCACTATCACCATGAGCAATGTCACTGTGGGCCGTGTCACCAGGGGCACTATCACCATGGTTAATGTTCTCATTGGCACATTCCCCGTGAGCACTGTCACCCTGGGCACTGTCATCATGGGCGCGGTCACCGTGAGCACTATCTCCATGAGCACAGCCACTGTGAACACCATCATCATAATCACTGGCCTCATCGGTACTGTCACCATGAGCAATGCCACAATGAGCACTGTCAGCATGGGCACATCCCCCATGAGCACTGTCACTATGAGAACTGCTACCATGGGTATTTTCACCATGTGTACTGTCACCCTGTGTATTGTCACCATTTGCACTGTCACCATGAGGACTATTACCGTGAGCGCTATCACCGTGAGGTCTCTCACAATGGTCCCTGTCACCATGACACCTTGCACAAAGGGGGCTGTCAACATGAGTGCTGGCACCATTGGCACTATCACTGTGAGCATTCTCACTGTGGTCAGTGTCACCATGGGCACTGTCACCATGAGCACTGTCACCATAGGCAATGTCACCATGGTCAGTGTCACCATGAGCACTGTCAACATGGGCACTCATACAGTGGGCACTGTCACTGTGAGCACTGTCACCTTGGGTACTGCCACCATGAGCGCTGTCACCATGAGCACTGTCACCATTGCGAGTATCACAATGTGCACTGTCACCATGGGCACTGGCACAATGTCGTGTGTCACCTTGAGCAATGTCACCATGGGAAATGTCACCGTGAGATGTGTCACCATAGGCAATGTCACCATGGGCAATGTCACCATGGGAAATGCCATTTTGCACACTGTCACCATGGGTACTGCAACCATGAGTACTGTCACCATTGGCAGTATGACCATGTGCACTGTCACCATGGGCACTATCACCATGACAACTCTCAGCGTGAGCACTGTCACTGTGGGAACAGGCATTGTGTGCAATTCCACCATGGGCAATGTCACCATGGGCACTATCACTGTGAGCACTGTCAATATAAGCACGTCAACATGAGCCCTGTCACCATTGGCAATGTCACCGTGAGAAGTGTCACTATAGGCGATGTCACCGTGGGCACTGTCACCATGGTCACTGCCACCACTGTCACTGTCATTTTGAGCACTGTCACCATGGGTATTGCAACCATGAGCACTTTCACCATTGCGATTATCACCATGTGTACTGTCACCATGGGCACTATCACAATGAGAACTGTCAGCGTGGGCACTGTCACTGTTGGCAAGGGCACCGTGGGCACTTCCACCATGGGCAATGTCACCATGGGCACTATCACTGTGAGCACTGTCAACATGAGCACGTCACCATGGGCACTGTCAACATGGGTACTATCTCGAAGGGCAATGTCACCATGAGCATTGTCAGGAAGGGCAATTTCACCATGAGCACTGTCACCAAAGGCACTATCACCATGAGCAATGTCACTGTGGGCCGTGTCACCAGGGGCACTATCACCATGGTTAATGTTCTCATTGGCACTTTCCCCGTGAGCACTGTCACCCTGGGCACTGTCATCATGGGCACTGTCACCGTGAGCACTATCTCCATGAGCACAGCCACTGGGAACACCATCACCATAATCACTGGCCTCATCGGTACTGTCACCATGAGCACTGCCACAATGAGCACTGTCAGCATGGGCACTTCCCCCATGAGCACTGTCACTATGAGAACTGCTAGCATGGGTATTTTCACCATGAGTACTGTCACCCTCTGTATTGTCACCATTTGCACTGTCACCATCAGGACTATTACCGTGAGTGCTATCACCGTGAGATCTCTCACCATGGTCACTGTCACCATGGCACCTTGCACAATGCGTGCTGTCAACATGAGTGCTGTCACCATTGGCACTATCACCGTGAGCATTCTCACTGTGGTCAGAGTCAACATGGGCTCTGTCACCATGAGCACTCTCACCATAGGCAATGTCACCGTGGTCAGTGTCACCATGAGCAATGTCTCCATGGGCACTCCTACAGTGGGCACTGTCACTGTGCGAACTGTCACCATGGTTACTGCCACTATGAGCAGTGTCTCTGTGAGTACTGTCAGCATGGGTTTTTACCGTGAGCACTGTCACCATGAGCCCTGTCACCATTTTTCAGTGCCACCATGTGCACTACCACCATGTGCACTCTCACCATGGGCACTATCACCGATAACACTGTCACCATAAGTACTGTCTGCATGGGCACTGTCACCAAGGGCACGGCCAACATGTGACCTGTAACCATTGTCAGTGTCACTGTGAGAAGTGTCACCATGGGAATTAACAACATAGGCACTCTCATCATGAGCACTGTCACCATGAGCACTGACACCACGAGCACTGTCACCCAGGGCAGTGCCACCATGAGCACTGTCACCATAACTGTTGCTATGAGAATTGTAACCATGGGCAATTTCTCAATGAGTAATGTCACCATGTGTATTTTCACCTTGGGCACTCTCAAAGTAAACAGTATTACCATGAGCACTTTCACTGTGAACACTGTCACCATGGGCACTGGCACAATGTGGTGTGTCACCATGAGCCATGTCACCATGGGAAATGTCACCGTGAGAAGTGTCACCATAGGCAATGTCACCATGGGCAATGTCACCATGGGAACTGCCATTTTGAGCACTGTCACCATGGGTACTGCAACCATGAGTACTGTCACCATGAGTAATTTAACCATTGGCAGTATGACCATGTGCACTGTCACCATGGGCACTATCACCATGACAACTCTCAGCGTGAGCACTGTCACTGTTGGAAATGGCATTGTGTGCAATTCCACCATGGGCAATGTCACCATGGACATTATCGCTGTGAGCACTGTCAATATGAGCACGTCAACATGAGCCCTGTCACCATGGGCAATGTCACTGTGAGAAGTGTCACTATAGGCAATGTCACCGTGGGCACTGTCACCATGGTCACTGCCACCACTGTCACTGTCATTTTGAGCACTGTCACCATGGGTACTGCAACCATGAGCGCTGTCACCATGAGCACTGTCACCATTGCAAGTATCACCATGTGCACTGTCACCATGGGCACTATCACAATGAGAACTGTCAGCATGGGCACTGTCACTCTTGGCAACGTCACCATGGGCACTATCACTTTGAGCACTGTCAACATGAGCACGTCACCATGGGCACTGTCAACATGGGTACTATCTCGAAGGGCAATGTCACCATGAGCATTGTCAGGATGGGCAACCTCACCGTGAGCACTGTCACCAATGGCACTATCACCATGAGCAATGTCACTGTGGGCCGTGTCACCAGGGGCACTATCACCATGGTTAATGGTCTCATTGGCACTTTCCCCGTGAGCACTGTCACCCTGGGCACTGTCATCATGGGCACGGTCACCGTGAGCACTATCTCCATGAGCACAGCCACTGTGAACACCATCACCATAATCACTGGCCTCATCGGTACTGTCACCATGAGCACTGCCACAATGAGCACTGTCAGCATGGGCACATCCCCCATGAGCACTGTCACTATGAGAACTGCTAGCATGGGTATTTTCACCATGAGTACTGTCACCCTCTGTATTGTCACCATTTGCACTGTCACCATCAGGACTATTACCGTGAGTGCTATCACCGTGAGATCTCTCACCATGGTCACTGTCACCATGGCACCTTGCACAATGCGTGCTGTCAACATGAGTGCTGTCACCATTGGCACTATCACCGTGAGCATTCTCACTGTGGTCAGAGTCAACATGGGCTCTGTCACCATGAGCACTGTCACCATAGGCAATGTCACCGTGGTCAGTGTCACCATGAGCAATGTCTCCATGGGCACTCCTACAGTGGGCACTGTCACTGTGCGAACTGTCACCATGGTTACTGCCACTATGAGCAGTGTCTCTGTGAGTACTGTCAGCATGGGTTTTTACCGTGAGCACTGTCACCATGAGCCCTGTCACCATTTTTCAGTGCCACCATGTACACTACCACCATGTGCACTCTCACCATGGGCACTATCACCGATAACACTGTCACCATAAGTACTGTCTGCATGGGCACTGTCACCAAGGGCACGGCCAACATGTGACCTGTAACCATTGTCAGTGTCACTGTGAGAAGTGTCACCATGGGAATTAACACATAGGCACTCTCATCATGAGCACTGTCACCATGAGCACTGACATCACGAGCACTGTCACCCAGGGCAGTGCAACCGTGAGCACTGTCACCATAACTGTTGCTATGAGAATTGTAACCATGGGCAATTTCTCAATGAGTAATGTCACCATGTGTATTTTCACCTTGGGCACTCTCAAAGTAAACAGTATTACCATGAGCACTTTCACTGTGAACACTGTCACCATGGGCACTGGCACAATGTGGTGTGTCACCATGAGCCATGTCACCATGGGAAATGTCACCGTGAGAAGTGTCACCATAGGCAATGTCACCATGGGCAATGTCACCATGGGAACTGCCATTTTGAGCACTGTCACCATGGGTACTACAACCATGAGTACTGTCACCATGAGTAACTTAACCATTGGCAGTATGACCATGTGCACTGTCACCATGGGCCCTATCACCATGACAACTCTCAGCGTGAGCACTGTCACTGTTGGAAATGGCATTGTGTGCAATTCCTCATGGGCAATGTCACCATGGACATTATCGCTGTGAGCACTGTCAATATGAGCACGTCAACATGAGCCTTGTCACCATGGGCAATGTCACTGTGAGAAGTGTTACTATAGACAATGTCACCGTGGGCACTGTCACCATGGTCACTGCCACCACTGTCACTGTCATTTTGAGCACTGTCACCATGGGTACTGCAACCATGAGCGCTGTCACCATGAGCACTGTCACCATTGCAAGTATCACCATGTGCACTGTCACCATGGGCACTATCACAATGAGAACTGTCAGCATGGGCACTGTCACTCTTGGCAATGTCACCATGGGCACTATCACTGTGAGCACTGTCAACATGAGCACGTCATGATGGGCACTGTCAACATGGGTACTATCTCGAAGGTCAATGTCACCATGAGCATTGTCAGGAAGGGTAACTTCACCGTGAGCACTGTCACCAATGGCACTATCACCATGAGCAATGTCACTGTGGGCCGTGTCACCAGGGGCACTATCAACATGGTTAATGTTATCATTGGCAATTTCCCCGTGAGCACTGTCACCCTGGGCACTGTCATCATGGGCACGGTCACCGTGAGCACTATCTCCATAAGCACAGCCACTGTGAACACCATCACCATAATCACTGGCCTCATCGGTACTGTCACCATGAGCACTGCCACAATGAGCACTGTCAGCATGGGCACTTCCCCCATGAGCACTGTCACTATGAGAACTGCTAGCATGGGTATTTTCACCATGAGTACTGTCACCCTCTGTATTGTCACCATTTGCACTGTCACCATCAGGACTATTACCGTGAGTGCTATCACCGTGAGATCTCTCACCATGGTCACTGTCACCATGGCACCTTGCACAATGCGTGCTGTCAACATGAGTGCTGTCACCATTGGCACTATCACCGTGAGCATTCTCACTGTGGTCAGAGTCAACATGGGCTCTGTCACCATGAGCACTGTCACCATAGGCAATGTCACCGTGGTCAGTGTCACCATGAGCAATGTCTCCATGGGCACTCCTACAGTGGGCACTGTCACTGTGCGAACTGTCACCATGGTTACTGCCACTATGAGCAGTGTCTCTGTGAGTACTGTCAGCATGGGTTTTTACCGTGAGCACTGTCACCATGAGCCCTGTCACCATTTTGCAGTGCCACCATGTGCACTACCACCATGTGCACTCTCACCATGGGCACTATCACCGATAACACTGTCACCATAAGTACTGTCTTCATGGGCACTGTCACCAAGGGCACGGCCAACATGTGACCTGTAACCATTGTCAGTGTCACTGTGAGAAGTGTCACCATGGGAATTAACAACATAGGCACTCTCATCATGAGCACTGTCACCATGAGCACTGACACTACGAGCACTGTCACCCAGGGCAGTGCCACCGTGAGCACTGTCACCATAACTGTTGCTATGAGAATTGTAACCATGGGCAATTTCTCAATGAGTAATGTCACCATGTGTATTTTCACCTTGGGCACTCTCAAAGTAAACAGTATTACCATGAGCACTTTCACTGTGAACACTGTCACCATGGGCACTGGCACAATGTGGTGTGTCACCATGAGCCATGTCACCATGGGAAATGTCACCGTGAGAAGTGTCACCATAGGCAATGTCACCATGGGCAATGTCACCATGGGAACTGCCATTTTGAGCACTGTCACCATGGGTACTGCAACCATGAGTACTGTCACCATGAGTAATTTAACCATTGGCAGTATGACCATGTGCACTGTCACCATGGGCACTATCACCATGACAACTCTCAGCGTGAGCACTGTCACTGTTGGAAATGGCATTGTGTGCAATTCCACCATGGGCAATGTCACCATGGACATTATCGCTGTGAGCACTGTCAATATGAGCACGTCAACATGAGCCCTGTCACCATGGGCAATGTCACTGTGAGAAGTGTCACTATAGGCAATGTCACCGTGGGCACTGTCACCATGGTCACTGCCACCACTGTCACTGTCATTTTGAGCACTGTCACCATGGGTACTGCAACCATGAGCGCTGTCACCATGAGCACTGTCACCATTGCAAGTATCACCATGTGCACTGTCACCATGGGCACTATCACAATGAGAACTGTCAGCATGGGCACTGTCACTCTTGGCAATGTCACCATGGGCACTATCACTGTGAGCACTGTCAATATAAGCACGTCAACATGAGCCCTGTCACCATTGGCAATGTCACCGTGAGAAGTGTCACTATAGGCGATGTCACCGTGGGCACTGTCACCATGGTCACTGCCACCACTGTCACTGTCATTTTGAGCACTGTCACCATGGGTATTGCAACCATGAGCACTGTCACCATTGCGATTATCACCATGTGTACTGTCACCATGGGCACTATCACAATGAGAACTGTCAGCGTGGGCACTGTCACTGTTGGCAAGGGCACCGTGCGCACTTCCACCATGGGCAATGTCACCATGGGCACTATCACTGTGAGCACTGTCAACATGAGCACGTCACCATGGGCACTGTCAACATGGGTACTATCTCGAAGGGTAATGTCACCATGAGCATTGTCAGGAAGGGCAATTTCACCATGAGCACTGTCACCAAAGGCACTATCACCATGAGCAATGTCACTGTGGGCCGTGTCACCAGGGGCACTATCACCATGGTTAATGTTCTCATTGGCACTTTCCACGTGAGCACTGTCACCCTGGGCACTGTCATCATGGGCACTGTCACCGTGAGCACTATCTCTATGAGCACAGCCACTGGGAACACCATCACCATAATCACTGGCCTCATCGGTACTGTCACCATGAGCACTGCCACAATGAGCACTGTCAGCATGGGCACTTCCCCCATGAGCACTGTCACTATGAGAACTGCTAGCATGGGTATTTTCACCATGAGTACTGTCACCCTCTGTATTGTCACCATTTGCACTGTCACCATCAGGACTATTACCGTGAGTGCTATCACCGTGAGATCTCTCACCATGGTCACTGTCACCATGGCACCTTGCACAATGCGTGCTGTCAACATGAGTGCTGTCACCATTGGCACTATCACCGTGAGCATTCTCACTGTGGTCAGAGTCAACATGGGCTCTGTCACCATGAGCACTGTCACCATAGGCAATGTCACCGTGGTCAGTGTCACCATGAGCAATGTCTCCATGGGCACTCCTACAGTGGGCACTGTCACTGTGCGAACTGTCACCATGGTTACTGCCACTATGAGCAGTGTCTCTGTGAGTACTGTCAGCATGGGTTTTTACCGTGAGCACTGTCACCATGAGCCCTGTCACCATTTTTCAGTGCCACCATGTGCACTACCACCATGTGCACTCTCACCATGGGCACTATCACCGATAACACTGTCACCATAAGTACTGTCTGCATGGGCACTGTCACCAAGGGCACGGCCAACATGTGACCTGTAACCATTGTCAGTGTCACTGTGAGAAGTGTCACCATGGGAATTAACAACATAGGCACTCTCATCATGAGCACTGTCACCATGAGCACTGACACCACGAGCACTGTCACCCAGGGCAGTGCCACCATGAGCACTGTCACCATAACTGTTGCTATGAGAATTGTAACCATGGGCAATTTCTCAATGAGTAATGTCACCATGTGTATTTTCACCTTGGGCACTCTCAAAGTAAACAGTATTACCATGAGCACTTTCACTGTGAACACTGTCACCATGGGCACTGGCACAATGTGGTGTGTCACCATGAGCCATGTCACCATGGGAAATGTCACCGTGAGAAGTGTCACCATAGGCAATGTCACCATGGGCAATGTCACCATGGGAACTGCCATTTTGAGCACTGTCACCATGGGTACTGCAACCATGAGTACTGTCACCATGAGTAATTTAACCATTGGCAGTATGACCATGTGCACTGTCACCATGGGCACTATCACCATGACAACTCTCAGCGTGAGCACTGTCACTGTTGGAAATGGCATTGTGTGCAATTCCACCATGGGCAATGTCACCATGGACATTATCGCTGTGAGCACTGTCAATATGAGCACGTCAACATGAGCCCTGTCACCATGGGCAATGTCACTGTGAGAAGTGTCACTATAGGCAATGTCACCGTGGGCACTGTCACCATGGTCACTGCCACCACTGTCACTGTCATTTTGAGCACTGTCACCATGGGTACTGCAACCATGAGCGCTGTCACCATGAGCACTGTCACCATTGCAAGTATCACCATGTGCACTGTCACCATGGGCACTATCACAATGAGAACTGTCAGCATGGGCACTGTCACTCTTGGCAATGTCACCATGGGCACTATCACTTTGAGCACTGTCAACATGAGCACGTCACCATGGGCACTGTCAACATGGGTACTATCTCGAAGGGCAATGTCACCATGAGCATTGTCAGGAAGGGCAATTTCACCATGAACACTGTCACCAAAGGCACTATCACCATGAGCAATGTCACTGTGGGCCGTGTCACCAGGGGCACTATCACCATGGTTAATGTTATCATTGGCACTTTCCCCGTGAGCACTGTCACCCTGGGCACTGTCATCATAGGCACGGTCACCGTGAGCACTATCTCCATGAGCACAGCCACCGTGAACACCATCACCATAATCACTGGCCTCATCGGTACTGTCACCATGAGCACTGCCACAATGAGCACTGTCAGCATGGGCACTTCCCCCATGAGCACTGTCACTATGAGAACTGCTAGCATGGGTATTTTCACCATGAGTACTGTCACCCTCGGTATTGTCACCATTTGCACTGTCACCATCAGGACTATTACCGTGAGTGCTATCATCGTGAGATCTCTCACAATGGTCACTGTCACCATGGCACCTTGCACAATGCGTGCTGTCAACATGAGTGCTGTCACCAGTGGCACTATCACTGTGAGCATTCTCACTGTGGTCAGAGTCAACATGGGCTCTGTCACCATGAGCAATGTCACCATAGGCAATGTCACCATGGTCAGTGTCACCATGAGCAATGTCTCCATGGGCACTCCTACAGTGGGCACTGTCACTGTGCGAACTGTCACCATGGTTACTGCCACTATGAGCAGTGTCTCTGTGAGTACTGTCAGCATTGGTTTTTACCGTGAGCACTGTCACCATGAGCCCTGTCACCATTTTTCAGTGCCACCATGTGCACTACCACCATGTGCGCTCTCACCATGGGCACTATCACCGATAACACTGTCACCATAAGTACTGTCTGCATGGGCACTGTCACCAAGGGCACGGCCAACATGTGACCTGTAACCATTGTCAGTGTCACTGTGAGAAGTGTCACCATGGGAATTAACAACATAGGCACTCTCATCATGAGCACAGTCACCATGAGCACTGACACCACGAGCACTGTCACCCAGGGCAGTGCCACCGTGAGCACTGTCACCATAACTGTTGCTATGAGAATTGTAACCATGGGCAATTTCTCAATGAGTAATGTCACCATGTGTATTTTCACCTTGGGCACTCTCAAAGTAAACAGTATTACCATGAGCACTTTCACTGTGAACACTGTCACCATGGGCACTGGCACAATGTGGTGTGTCACCATGAGCCATGTCACCATGGGAAATGTCACGGTGAGAAGTGTCACCATAGGCAATGTCACCATGGGCAATGTCACCATGGGAACTGCCATTTTGAGCACTGTCACCATGGGTACTGCAACCATGAGTACTGTCACCATGAGTAATTTAACCATTGGCAGTATGACCATGTGCACTGTCACCATGGGCACTATCACCATGACAACTCTCAGCATGAGCACTGTCACTGTTGGAAATGGCATTGTGTGCAATTCCACCATGGGCAATGTCACCATGGACATTATCGCTGTGAGCACTGTCAATATGAGCACGTCAACATGAGCCCTGTCACCATGGGCAATGTCACTGTGAGAAGTGTCACTATAGGCAATGTCACCGTGGGCACTGTCACCATGGTCACTGCCACCACTGTCACTGTCATTTTGAGCACTGTCACCATGGGTACTGCAACCGTGAGTGCTGTCACCATGAGCACTGTCACCATTGCAAGTATCACCATGTGCACTGTCACCATGGGCACTATCACAATGAGAACTGTCAGCATGGGCACTGTCACTCTTGGCAATGTCACCATGGGCACTATCACTGTGAGCACTGTCAACATGAGCACGTCACCATGGGCACTGTCAACATGGGTACTATCTCGAAGGTCAATGTCACCATGAGCATTGTCAGGATGGGCAACTTCACCATGAGCACTGTCACCAAAGGCACTATCACCATGAGCAATGTCACTGTGGGCCGTGTCACCAGGGGCACTATCACCATGGTTAATGTTATCATTGGCACTTTCCCCGTGAGCACTGTCACCCTGGGCACTGTCATCATGGGCACGGTCACCGTGAGCACTATCTCCATGAGCACAGCCACTGTGAACACCATCACCATAATCACTGGCCTCATCGGTACTGTCACCATGAGCACTGCCACAATGAGCACTGTCAGCATGGGCACTTCCCCCATGAGCACTGTCACTATGAGAACTGCTAGCATGGGTATTTTCACCATGAGTACTGTCACCCTCTGTATTGTCACCATTTGCACTGTCACCATCAGGACTATTACCGTGAGTGCTATCACCGTGAGATCTCTCACCATGGTCACTGTCACCATGGAACCTTGCACAACGCGTGCTGTCAACATGAGTGCTGTCACCATTGGCACTATCACTGTGAGCATTCTCACTGTGGTCAGAGTCAACATGGGCTCTGTCACCATGAGCACTGTCACCATAGGCAATGTCACCGTGGTCAGTGTCACCATGAGCAATGTCTCCATGGGCACTCCTACAGTGGGCACTGTCACTGTGCGAACTGTCACCATGGTTACTGCCACTATGAGCAGTGTCTCTGTGAGTACTGTCAGCATGGGTTTTTACCGTGAGCACTGTCACCATGAGCCCTGTCACCATTTTTCAGTGCCACCATGTGCACTACCACCATGTGCGCTCTCACCATGGGCACTATCACCGATAACACTGTCACCATAAGTACTGTCTGCATGGGCACTGTCACCAAGGGCACGGCCAACATGTGACCTGTAACCATTGTCAGTGTCACTGTGAGAAGTGTCACCATGGGAATTAACAACATAGGCACTCTCATCATGAGCACTGTCACCATGAGCACTGACACCACGAGCACTGTCACCCTGGGCAGTGCCACCGTGAGCACTGTCACCATAACTGTTGCTATGAGAATTGTAACCATGGGCAATTTCTCAATGAGTAATGTCACCATGTGTATTTTCACCTTGGGCACTCTCAAAGTAAACAGTATTACCATGAGCACTTTCACTGTGAACACTGTCACCATGGGCACTGGCACAATGTGGTGTGTCACCATGAGCCATGTCACCATGGGAAATGTCACCGTGAGAAGTGTCACCATAGGCAATGTCACCATGGGCAATGTCACCATGGGAACTGCCATTTTGAGCACTGTCACCATGGGTACTGCAACCATGAGTACTGTCACCATGAGTAATTTAACCATTGGCAGTATGACCATGTGCACTTTCACCATGGGCACTATCACCATGACAACTCTCAGCGTGAGCACTGTCACTGTTGGAAATGGCATTGTGTGCAATTCCACCATGGGCAATGTCACCATGGACATTATCGCTGTGAGCACTGTCAATATGAGCACGTCAACATGAGCCCTGTCACCATGGGCAATGTCACTGTGAGAAGTGTCACTATAGGCAATGTCACCGTGGGCACTGTCACCATGGTCACTGCCACCACTGTCACTGTCATTTTGAGCACTGTCACCATGGGTAATGCAACCGTGAGTGCTGTCACCATGAGCACTGTCACCATTGCAAGTATCACCATGTGCACTGTCACCATGGGCACTATCACAATGAGAACTGTCAGCATGGGCACTGTCACTCTTGGCAATGTCACCATGGGCACTATCACTGTGAGCACTGTCAACATGAGCACGTCACCATGGGCACTGTCAACATGGGTACTATCTCGAAGGTCAATGTCACCATGAGCATTGTCAGGATGGGCAACTTCACCATGAGCACTGTCACCAAAGGCACTATCACCATGAGCAATGTCACTGTGGGCCGTATCACCAGGGGCACTATCACCATGGATAATGTTCTCATTGGCACTTTCCCCGTGAGCACTGTCACCCTGGGCACTGTCATCATGGGCACGGTCACCGTGAGCACTATCTCCATGAGCACAGCCACTGTGAACACCATAACCATAATCACTGGCCTCATCGGTACTGTCACCATGAGCACTGCCACAATGAGCACTGTCAGCATGGGCACTTCCCCCATGAGCACTGTCACTATGAGAACTGCTAGCATGGGTATTTTCACCATGAGTACTGTCACCCTCTGTATTGTCACCATTTGCACTGTCACCATCAGGACTATTACCGTGAGTGCTATCACCGTGAGATCTCTCACCATGGTCACTGTCACCATGGCACCTTGCACAATGGGGGCTGTCAACATGAGTGCTGTCACCATTGGCACTATCACCGTGAGCATTCTCACTGTGGTCAGAGTCAACATGGGCTCTGTCACCATGAGCACTGTCACCATAGGCAATGTCACCGTGGTCAGTGTCACCATGAGCAATGTCTCCATGGGCACTCCTACAGTGGGCACTGTCACTGTGCGAACTGTCACCATGGTTACTGCCACTATGAGCAGTGTCTCTGTGAGTACTGTCAGCATGGGTTTTTACCGTGAGCACTGTCACCATGAGACCTGTCACCATTTTTCAGTGACACCATGTGCACTCTCACCATGGGCACTATCACCGATAACACTGTCACCATAAGTACTGTCTGCATGGGCACTGTCACCAAGGGCACGGCCAACATGTGACCT
This sequence comes from Mesoplodon mirus, assembly GCF_964341445.2. NCBI lineage: Eukaryota > Metazoa > Chordata > Mammalia > Artiodactyla > Ziphiidae > Mesoplodon > Mesoplodon mirus. The sequence continues at coordinate 104,595,933 of NC_138976.1, read as the reverse complement.
GTAACCATTGTCAGTGTCACTGTGAGAAGTGTCACCATGGGAATTAACAACATAGGCACTCTCATCATGAGCACTGTCACCATGAGCCCTGACACCACGAGCACTGTCACCCAGGGCAGTGCCACCGTGAGCACTGTCACCATAACTGTTGCTATGAGAATTGTAACCATGGGCAATTTCTCAATGAGTAATGTCACAATGTGTATTTTCACCTTGGGCACTCTCAAAGTAAACAGTATTACCATGAGCACTTTCACTGTGAACACTGTCACCATGGGCACTGGCACAATGTGGTGTGTCACCATGAGCCCTGTCACCATGGGAAATGTCACCGTGAGAAGTGTCACCATAGGCAATGTCACCATGGGCAATGTCACCATGGGAACTGCCATTTTGAGCACTGTCACCATGGGTACTACAACCATGAGTACTGTCACCATGAGTAATTTAACCATTGGCAGTATGACCATGTGCACTGTCACCATGGGCACTATCACCATGACAACTCTCAGCGTGAGCACTGTCACTGTTGGAAATGGCATTGTGTGCAATTCCACCATGGGCAATGTCACCATGGACATTATCGCTGTGAGCACTGTCAATATGAGCACGTCAACATGAGCCCTGTCACCATGGGCAATGTCACTGTGAGAAGTGTCACTATAGGCAATGTCACCGTGGGCACTGTCACCATGGTCACTGCCACCACTGTCACTGTCATTTTGAGCACTGTCACCATGGGTACTGCAACCGTGAGCGCTGTCACCATGAGCACAGTCACCATTGCAAGTATCACCATGGGCACTGTCACCATGGGCACTATCACAATGAGAACTGTCAGCATGGGCACTGTCACTCTTGGCAATGTCACCATGGGCACTATCACTGTGAGCACTGTCAACATGAGCACGTCACCATGGGCACTGTCAACATGGGTACTATCTCGAAGGTCAATGTCACCATGAGCATTGTCAGGATGGGCAATTTCACCATGAACACTGTCACCAAAGGCACTATCACCATGAGCAATGTCACTGTGGGCCGTGTCACCAGGGGCACTATCACCATGGTTAATATTATCATTGGCATTTTCCCCGTGAGCACTGTCACCCTGGGCACTGTCATCATGGGCACGGTCACCGTGAGCACTATCTCCATGAGCACAGCCACTGTGAACACCATCACCATAATCACTGGCCTCATCGGTACTGTCACCATGAACACTGCCACAATGAGCACTGTCAGCATGGGCACTTCCCCCATGAGCACTGTCACTATGAGAACTGCTAGCATGGGTATTTTCACCATGAGTACTGTCACCCTCTGTATTGTCACCATTTGCACTGTCACCATCAGGACTATTACCGTGAGCGCTATCACCGTGAGATCTCTCACCATGGTCACAGTCACCGTGGCACCTTGCACAATGCGTGCTGTCAACATGAGTGCTGTCACCATTGGCACTATCACCGTGAGCATTCTCACTGTGGTCAGAGTCAACATGGGCTCTGTCACCATGAGCAGTGTCACCATAGGCAATGTCACCGTAGTCAGTGTCACCATGAGCAATGTCTCCATGGGCACTCCTACAGTGGGCACTGTCACTGTGCGAACTGTCACCATGGTTACTGCCACTATGAGCAGTGTCTCTGTGAGTACTGTCAGCATGGGTTTTTACCGTGAGCACTGTCACCATGAGCCCTGTCACCATTTTTCAGTGCCACCATGTGCACTCTCACCATGGGCACTATCACCGATAACACTGTCACCATAAGTACTGTCTGCATGGGCACTGTCACCAAGGGCACGGCCAACATGTTACCTGTAACCATTGTCAGTGTCACTGTGAGATGTGTCACCATGGGAATTAACAACATAGGCACTCTCATCATGAGCACTGTCACCACAAGCACTGACACCACGAGCACTGTCACCCAGGGCAGTGCCACCGTGAGCACTGTCACCATAACTGTTGCTATGAGAATTGTAACCATGGGCAATTTCTCAATGAGTAATGTCACCATGTGTATTTTCACCTTGGGCACTCTCAAAGTAAACAGTATTACCATGAGCACTTTCACTGTGAACACTGTCACCATGGGCACTGGCACAATGTGGTGTGTCACCATGAGCCCTGTCACCATGGGAAATGTCACCGTGAGAAGTGTCACCATAGGCAATGTCACCATGGGCAATGTCACCATGGGAACTGCCATTTTGAGCACTGTCACCATGGGTACTACAACCATGAGTACTGTCACCATGAGTAATTTAACCATTGGCAGTATGACCATGTGCACTGTCACCATGGGCACTATCACCATGACAACTCTCAGCGTGAGCACTGTCACTGTTGGAAATGGCATTGTGTGCAATTCCACCATGGGCAATGTCACCATGGACATTATCGCTGTGAGCACTGTCAATATGAGCATGTCAACATGAGCCCTGTCACCATGGGCAATGTCACTGTGAGAAGTGTCACTATAGGCAATGTCACCGTGGGCACTGTCACCATGGTCACTGCCACCACTGTCACTCTCATTTTGAGCACTGTCACCATGGGTACTGCAACCGTGAGCGCTGTCACCATGAGCAATGTCACCATTGCAAGTACCACCATGTGCACTGTCACCATGGGCACTATCACAATGAGAACTGTCAGCATGGGCACTGTCACTCTTGGCAATGTCACCATGGGCACTATCACTTTGAGCACTGTCAACATGAGCACGTCACCATGGGCACTGTCAACATGGGTACTATCTCGAAGGTCAATGTCACCATGAGCATTGTCAGGATGGGCAACTTCACCATGTGCACTGTCACCAAAGGCACTATCACCATGAGCAATGTCACTGTGGGCCGTGTCACCAGGGGCACTATCACCATGGTTAATGTTCTCATTGGCACTTTCCCCTTGAGCACTGTCACCCTGGGCACTGTCATCATGGGCACGGTCACCGTGAGCACTATCTCCATGAGCACAGCCACTGTGAACACCATCACCATAATCACTGGCCTCATCGGTACTGTCACCATGAGCACTGCCACAATGAGCACTGTCAGCATGGGCACATCCCCCATGAGCACTGTCACTATGAGAACTGCTACCATGGGTATTTTCACCATGTGTACTGTCACCCTGTGTATTGTCACCATTTGCACTGTCACCATGAGGACTATTACCGTGAGCGCTATCACCGTGAGATCTCTCACCATGGTCACTGTCACCATGGCACCTTGCACAATGGGGGCTGTCAACATGAGTGCTGGCACCATTGGCACTATCACTGTGAGCATTCTCACAGTGGTCAGTGTCACCATGGCCACTGTCACCATGAGCACTGTCACCATAGGCAATGTCACCATGGTCAGTGTCACCATGAGCACTGTCAACATGGGCACTCATACAGTGGGCACTGTCACTGTGAGCACTGTCACCTTGGGAACTGCCACCATGAGCACTGTCACCATGAGTACTGTCATCATGGGCAATGGCACAGCCAACATCTGCAATCTTACCATGGACACTATCACTGTGAGCACTGTCACCAATGGAACTACCAACATGGGCACTGTCATCATGAGCACTTTCACCATACGAACTGTCACCATGGGCACGATGAACGTGAGAACGGTCACCATGGGCAGTGTCACCATGAGCATTGTCACCATAGGCACTGTCACCGTGCGAACTGTCACCATGCGCAGGGTCAACAAGGGCACTATCACATGGAGCATTATCACCATGTGTACTGTCACCATAGGCACTGTCACCATGGGCACGGTCACGAAGTACACTATCACTATGCTCACTATTACTCTGAACACTGTCACTATGGGCACCTTAACCATGGGCACTAACTCCGGGAGCATTATCAGCATCGGGACCACAATCATGATAACTCTAACCATGGGTCATATCACCGTAAGCACGGTTACCATGGGCAATGTCACCAAGGGAAATGCCATTTTGAGCACTGTCACCATGGGTACTGCCACCATGAGCACTGTCACCATGAGCACTGACACCACGAGCAGTGCCACCCAGGGCAGTACCACCATGAGCACTGTCACCATAACTGTTGCTATGAGAATTGTAACCATGGGCAAATTCTCAATGAGTAATGTCACCATGTGTATTTTCACCTTGGGCACTCTCAACGTAAACATTATTACCATTAGCACTTTCACTGTGAGCACTGTCACCATGGGCACTGGCACAATGCGGTGTGTCACCGTGAGCCATGTCACCATGGGAAATGTCACCGTGAGAAGCGTCACCATAGGCAATGTCACCATGGGCAATGTCACCATGGGAAATGCCATTTTTTAGCACTGTCACCATGGGTACTGCAACCATGAGTACTGTCACCATTGGCAGTATGACCATGTGCACTGTCACCATGGGCACTATCACCATGACAACTCTCAGCGTGAGCACTGTCACTGTGGGAACTGGCATTGTGTGCAATTCCACCATGGGCACTATCACTGTGAGCACTGTCAATATAAGCACGTCAAGATGAGCCCTGTCACCATTGGCAATGTCACCGTGAGAAGTGTCACTATAGGCAATGTCACCGTGGGCACTGTCACCGTGGTCACTGCCACCACTGTCACTGTCATTTTGAGCACTGTCACCATGGGTATTGCAACCAGGAGCACAGTCACCATTGCGATTATCAACATGTGTACTGTCACCATGGGCACTATCACAATGAGAACTGTCAGCGTGGGCACTGTCACTGTTGGCAAGGGCACAGTGGGCACTTCCCCCATGGGCAATGTCACCATGGGCACTATCACTGTGAGCACTGTCAACATGAGCACGTCACCATGGGCACTGTCAACATGGGTACTATCTCGAAGGGCAATGTCACCATGAGCATTGTCAGGAAGGGCAATTTCACCATGAACACTGTCACCAAAGGCACTATCACCATAAGCAATGTCACTGTGGGCCGTGTCACCAGGGGCACTATCCCCATGGTTAATGTTATCATTGGCACTTTCCCCATGAGCACTGTCACCCTGGGCACTGTCATCATGGGCACGGTCACCGTGAGCACTATCTCCATGAGCACAGTCACTGTGAACACCATCACCATAATCACTGGCCTCATCGGTACTGTCACCATGAGCACTGCCACAATGAGCACTGTCAGCATGGGCACTTCCCCCATGAGCACTGTCACTATGAGAACTGCTAGCATGGGTATTTTCACCATGAGTACTGTCACCCTCTGTATTGTCACCATTTGCACTGTCACCATCAGGACTACTACCGTGAGTGCTATCACCGTGAGATCTCTCACCATGGTCACTGTCACCATGGCACCTTGCACAATGCGTGCTGTCAACATGAGTGCTGTCACCATTGGCACTATCACCGTGAGCATTCTCACTGTGGTCAGAGTCAACATGGGCTCTATCACCATGAGCACTGTCACCATAGGCAATGTCACCGTGGTCAGTGTCACCATGAGCAATGTCTCCATGGGCACTCCTACAGTGGGCACTGTCACTGTGCGAACTGTTACCATGTTTACTGCCACTTTGAGCAGTGTCTCTGTGAGTACTGCCAGCATGGGTTTTTACCGTGAGCACAGTCACCATGAGCCCTGTCACCATTTTTCAGTGCCACCATGTGCACTACCACCATGTGCACTCTCACCATGGGCACTATCACCGATAACACTGTCACCATAAGTACTGTCTGCATGGGCACTGTCACCAAGGTCACGGCCAACATGTGACCTGTAACCATTGTCAGTGTCACTGTGAGAAGTGTCACCATGGGAATTAACAACATAGGCACTCTCATCATGAGCACTGTCACCATGAGCACTGACACCACGAGCACTGTCACCCAGGGCAGTGCCACCGTGAGCACTGTCACCATAACTGTTGCTATGAGAATTGTAACCATGGGCAATTTCTCAATGAGTAATGTCACCATGTGTATTTTCACCTTGGGCACTCTCAAAGTAAACAGTATTACCATGAGCACTTTCACTGTGAACACTGTCACCATGGGCACTGGCACAATGTGGTGTGTCACCATGAGCCATGTCACCATGGGAAATGTCACCGTGAGAAGTGTCACCATAGGCAATGTCACCATGGGCAATGTCACCATGGGAACTGCCATTTTGAGCACTATCACCATGGGTACTGCAACCATGAGTACTGTCACCGTGAGTAATTTAACCATTGGCAGTATGACCATGTGCACTGTCACCATGGGCACTATCAGCATGACAACTCTCAGCGTGAGCACTGTCACTGTTGGAAATGGCATTGTGTGCAATTCCACCATGGGCAATGTCACCATGGACATTATCGCTGTGAGCACTGTCAATATGAGCACGTTAGCATGAGCCTTGTCACCATGGGCAATGTCACTGTGAGAAGTGTCACTATAGGCAATGTCACCGTGGGCACTGTCACCATGGTCACTGCCACCACTGTCACTGTCATTTTGAGCACTGTCACCATGGGTACTGCAACCGTGAGTGCTGTCACCATGAGCACTGTCACCATTGCAAGTATCACCATGTGCACTGTCATCATGGGCACTATCACAATGAGAACTGTCAGCATGGGCACAGTCACTCTTGGCAATGTCACCATGGGCACTATCACTTTGAGCACTGTCAACATGAGCACGTCACCATGGGCACTGTCAACATGGGTACTATCTCGAAGGTCAATGTCACCATGAGCATTGTCAGGATGGGCAACTTCACCGTGAGCACTGTCACCAATGGCACTATCACCATGAGCAATGTCACTGTGGGCCGTGTCACCAGGGGCACTATCACCATGGTTAATGTTATCATTGGCACTTTCCCCGTGAGCACTGTCACCCTGGGCACTGTCATCATGGGCACGGTCACCGTGAGCACTATCTCCATGAGCACAGCCACTGTGAACACCATCACCATAATCACTGGCCTCATCGGTACTGTCACCATGAGCACTGCCACAATGAGCACTGTCAGCATGGGCACTTCCCCCATGAGCACTGTCACTATGAGAACTGCTAGCATGGGTATTTTCACCATGAGTACTGTCACCCTCTGTATTGTCACCATTTGCACTGTCACCATCAGGACTATTACCGTGAGTGCTATCACCGTGAGATCTCTCACCATGTCACTGTCACCATGGCACCTTGCACAATGCGTGCTGTCAACATGAGTGCTGTCACCATTGGCAATATCACCGTGAGCATTCTCACTGTGGTCAGAGTCAACATGGGCTCTGTCACCATGAGCACTGTCACCATAGGCAATGTCACCGTGGTCAGTGTCACCATGAGCAATGTCTCCATGGGCACTCCTACAGTGGGCACTGTCACTGTGCGAACTGTCACCATGGTTACTGCCACTATCAGCAGTGTCTCTGTACTGTCAGCATGGGTTTTTACCATGAGCACTGTCACCATGAGCCCTGTCACCATTTTTCAGTGCCACCATGTGCACTACCACCATGTGCACTCTCACCATGGGCACTATCACCGATAACACTGTCACCATAAGTACTGTCTGCATGGGCACTGTCACCAAGGGCACGGCCAACATGTGACCTGTAACCATTGTCAGTGTCACTGTGAGAAGTGTCACCATGGGAATTAACAACATAGGCACTCTCATCATGAGCACTGTCACCATGAGCACTGACACCACGAGCACTGTCACCCAGGGCAGTGCCAACATAAGCACTGTCACCATAACTGTTGCTATGAGAATTGTAACCATGGGCAATTTCTCAATGAGTAATGTCACCATGTGTATTTTCACCTTGGGCACTCTCAAAGTAAACAGTATTACCATGAGCACTTTCACTGTGAACACTGTCACCATGGGCACTGGCACAATGTGGTGTGTCACCATGAGCCATGTCACCATGGGAAATGTCACCGTGAGAAGTGTCACCATAGGCAATGTCACCATGGGCAATGTCACCATGGGTACTGCAACCATGAGTACTGTCACCATGAGTAATTTAACCATTGGCAGTATGACCATGTGCACTGTCACCATGGGCACTATCACCATGACAACTCTCAGCGTGAGCACTGTCACTGTTGGAAATGGCATTGTGTGCAATTCCACCATGGGCAATGTCACCATGGACATTATCGCTGTGAGCACTGTCAATATGAGCACGTCAACATGAGCCCTGTCACCATGGGCAATGTCACTGTGAGAAGTGTCACTATAGGCAATGTCACCGTGGGCACTGTCACCATGGTCACTGCCACCACTGTCACTGTCATTTTGAGCACTGTCACCATGGGTACTGCAACCATGAGCGCTGTCACCATGAGCACTGTCACCATTGCAAGTATCACCATGTGCACTGTCATCATGGGCACTATCACAATGAGAACTGTCAGCATGGGCACTGTCACTCTTGGCAATGTCACCATGGGCACTATCACTGTGAGCACTGTCAACATGAGCACGTCACCATGGGCACTGTCAACATGGGTACTATCTCGAAGGTCAATGTCACCATGAGCATTGTCAGGATGGCCAACGTCACCGTGAGCACTGTCACCAATGGCACTATCACCATGAGCAATGTCACTGTGGGCCGTGTCACCAGGGGCACTATCACCATGGTTAATATTATCATTGGCACTTTCCCCGTGAGCACTGTCACCCTGGGCACTGTCATCATGGGCACGGTCACCGTGAGCACTATCTCCATGAGCACAGCCACTGTGAACACCATCACCATAATCACTGGCCTCATCGGTACTGTCACCATGAGCACTGCCACAATGAGCACTGTCAGCATGGGCACTTCCCCCATGAGCACTGTCACTATGAGAACTGCTAGCATGGGTATTTTCACCATGAGTACTGTCACCCTCTGTATTGTCACCATTTGCACTGTCACCATCAGGACTATTACCGTGAGTGCTATCACCGTGAGATCTCTCACCATGGTCACTGTCACCATGGCACCTTGCACAATGCGTGCTGTCAACATGAGTGCTGTCACCATTGGCACTATCACCGTGAGCATTCTCACTGTGGTCAGAGTCAACATGGGCTCTGTCACCATGAGCACTGTCACCATAGGCAATGTCACCGTGGTCAGTGTCACCATGAGCAATGTCTCCATGGGCACTCCTACAGTGGGCACTGTCACTGTGCGAACTCTCACCATGGTTACTGCCACTATGAGCAGTGTCTCTGTGAGTACTGTCAGCATGGGTTTTTACCATGAGCACTGTCACCATGAGCCCTGTCACCATTTTTCAGTGCCACCATGTGCACTACCACCATGTGCACTTTCACCATGGGCTCTATCACCGATAACACTGTCACCATAAGTACTGTCTTCATGGGCACTGTCACCAAGGGCACGGCCAACATGTGACCTGTAACCATTGTCAGTGTCACTGTGAGAAGTGTCACCATGGGAATTAACAACATAGGCACTCTCATCATGAGCACTGTCACCATGAGCACTTTCACCACGAGCACTGTCACCCAGGGCAGTGCCACCGTGAGCACTGTCACCATAACTGTTGCTATGAGAATTGTAACCATGGGCAATTTCTCAATGAGTAATGTCACCATGTGTATTTTCACCTTGGGCACTCTCAAAGTAAACAGTATTACCATGAGCACTTTCACTGTGAACACTCTCACCATGGGCACTGGCACAATGTGGTGTGTCACCATGAGCCATGTCACCATGGGAAATGTCACCGTGAGAAGTGTCACCATAGGCAATGTCACCATGGGCAATGTCACCATGGGAACTGCCATTTTGAGAACTGTCACCATGGGTACTACAACCATGAGTACTGTCACCATGAGTAATTTAACCATTGGCAGTATGATCATGTGCACTGTCACCATGGGCACTATCACCATGACAACTCTCAGCGTGAGCACTGTCACTGTTGAAAATGGCATTGTGTGCAATTCCACCATGGGCAATGTCACCACGGACATTATCGCTGTGAGCACTGTCAATATGAGCACGTCAACATGAGCCCTGTCACCATGGGCAATGTCACTGTGAGAAGTGTCACTATAGGCAATGTCACCGTGTGCACTGTCACCATGGTCACTGCCACCACTGTCACTGTCATTTTGAGCACTGTCACCATGGGTACTGCAACCATGAGCGCTGTCACCATGAGCACTGTCACCTTTGCAAGTATCACCATGTGCACTGTCACCATGGGCACTATCACAATGAGAACTGTCAGCATGGGCACTGTCACTCTTGGCAATGTCACCATGGGCACTATCACTGTGAGCACTGTCAACATGAGCACGTCACCATGGGCACTGTCAACATGGTTACTATCTCGAAGGGCAATGTCACCATGAGCATTGTCAGGAAGGGCAATTTCACCATGAACACTGTCACCAAAGGCACTATCACCATGAGCAATGTCACTGTGGGCCGTGTCACCAGGGGCACTATCACCATGGTTAATGTTCTCATTGGCACATTCCCCGTGAGCACTGTCACCCTGGGCACTGTCATCATGGGCGCGGTCACCGTGAGCACTATCTCCATGAGCACAGCCACTGTGAACACCATCATCATAATCACTGGCCTCATCGGTACTGTCACCATGAGCAATGCCACAATGAGCACTGTCAGCATGGGCACATCCCCCATGAGCACTGTCACTATGAGAACTGCTACCATGGGTATTTTCACCATGTGTACTGTCACCCTGTGTATTGTCACCATTTGCACTGTCACCATGAGGACTATTACCGTGAGCGCTATCACCGTGAGGTCTCTCACAATGGTCCCTGTCACCATGACACCTTGCACAAAGGGGGCTGTCAACATGAGTGCTGGCACCATTGGCACTATCACTGTGAGCATTCTCACTGTGGTCAGTGTCACCATGGGCACTGTCACCATGAGCACTGTCACCATAGGCAATGTCACCATGGTCAGTGTCACCATGAGCACTGTCAACATGGGCACTCATACAGTGGGCACTGTCACTGTGAGCACTGTCACCTTGGGTACTGCCACCATGAGCGCTGTCACCATGAGCACTGTCACCATTGCGAGTATCACAATGTGCACTGTCACCATGGGCACTGGCACAATGTCGTGTGTCACCTTGAGCAATGTCACCATGGGAAATGTCACCGTGAGATGTGTCACCATAGGCAATGTCACCATGGGCAATGTCACCATGGGAAATGCCATTTTGCACACTGTCACCATGGGTACTGCAACCATGAGTACTGTCACCATTGGCAGTATGACCATGTGCACTGTCACCATGGGCACTATCACCATGACAACTCTCAGCGTGAGCACTGTCACTGTGGGAACAGGCATTGTGTGCAATTCCACCATGGGCAATGTCACCATGGGCACTATCACTGTGAGCACTGTCAATATAAGCACGTCAACATGAGCCCTGTCACCATTGGCAATGTCACCGTGAGAAGTGTCACTATAGGCGATGTCACCGTGGGCACTGTCACCATGGTCACTGCCACCACTGTCACTGTCATTTTGAGCACTGTCACCATGGGTATTGCAACCATGAGCACTTTCACCATTGCGATTATCACCATGTGTACTGTCACCATGGGCACTATCACAATGAGAACTGTCAGCGTGGGCACTGTCACTGTTGGCAAGGGCACCGTGGGCACTTCCACCATGGGCAATGTCACCATGGGCACTATCACTGTGAGCACTGTCAACATGAGCACGTCACCATGGGCACTGTCAACATGGGTACTATCTCGAAGGGCAATGTCACCATGAGCATTGTCAGGAAGGGCAATTTCACCATGAGCACTGTCACCAAAGGCACTATCACCATGAGCAATGTCACTGTGGGCCGTGTCACCAGGGGCACTATCACCATGGTTAATGTTCTCATTGGCACTTTCCCCGTGAGCACTGTCACCCTGGGCACTGTCATCATGGGCACTGTCACCGTGAGCACTATCTCCATGAGCACAGCCACTGGGAACACCATCACCATAATCACTGGCCTCATCGGTACTGTCACCATGAGCACTGCCACAATGAGCACTGTCAGCATGGGCACTTCCCCCATGAGCACTGTCACTATGAGAACTGCTAGCATGGGTATTTTCACCATGAGTACTGTCACCCTCTGTATTGTCACCATTTGCACTGTCACCATCAGGACTATTACCGTGAGTGCTATCACCGTGAGATCTCTCACCATGGTCACTGTCACCATGGCACCTTGCACAATGCGTGCTGTCAACATGAGTGCTGTCACCATTGGCACTATCACCGTGAGCATTCTCACTGTGGTCAGAGTCAACATGGGCTCTGTCACCATGAGCACTCTCACCATAGGCAATGTCACCGTGGTCAGTGTCACCATGAGCAATGTCTCCATGGGCACTCCTACAGTGGGCACTGTCACTGTGCGAACTGTCACCATGGTTACTGCCACTATGAGCAGTGTCTCTGTGAGTACTGTCAGCATGGGTTTTTACCGTGAGCACTGTCACCATGAGCCCTGTCACCATTTTTCAGTGCCACCATGTGCACTACCACCATGTGCACTCTCACCATGGGCACTATCACCGATAACACTGTCACCATAAGTACTGTCTGCATGGGCACTGTCACCAAGGGCACGGCCAACATGTGACCTGTAACCATTGTCAGTGTCACTGTGAGAAGTGTCACCATGGGAATTAACAACATAGGCACTCTCATCATGAGCACTGTCACCATGAGCACTGACACCACGAGCACTGTCACCCAGGGCAGTGCCACCATGAGCACTGTCACCATAACTGTTGCTATGAGAATTGTAACCATGGGCAATTTCTCAATGAGTAATGTCACCATGTGTATTTTCACCTTGGGCACTCTCAAAGTAAACAGTATTACCATGAGCACTTTCACTGTGAACACTGTCACCATGGGCACTGGCACAATGTGGTGTGTCACCATGAGCCATGTCACCATGGGAAATGTCACCGTGAGAAGTGTCACCATAGGCAATGTCACCATGGGCAATGTCACCATGGGAACTGCCATTTTGAGCACTGTCACCATGGGTACTGCAACCATGAGTACTGTCACCATGAGTAATTTAACCATTGGCAGTATGACCATGTGCACTGTCACCATGGGCACTATCACCATGACAACTCTCAGCGTGAGCACTGTCACTGTTGGAAATGGCATTGTGTGCAATTCCACCATGGGCAATGTCACCATGGACATTATCGCTGTGAGCACTGTCAATATGAGCACGTCAACATGAGCCCTGTCACCATGGGCAATGTCACTGTGAGAAGTGTCACTATAGGCAATGTCACCGTGGGCACTGTCACCATGGTCACTGCCACCACTGTCACTGTCATTTTGAGCACTGTCACCATGGGTACTGCAACCATGAGCGCTGTCACCATGAGCACTGTCACCATTGCAATTATCACCATGTGCACTGTCACCATGGGCACTATCACAATGAGAACTGTCAGCATGGGCACTGTCACTCTTGGCAACGTCACCATGGGCACTATCACTTTGAGCACTGTCAACATGAGCACGTCACCATGGGCACTGTCAACATGGGTACTATCTCGAAGGGCAATGTCACCATGAGCATTGTCAGGATGGGCAACCTCACCGTGAGCACTGTCACCAATGGCACTATCACCATGAGCAATGTCACTGTGGGCCGTGTCACCAGGGGCACTATCACCATGGTTAATGGTCTCATTGGCACTTTCCCCGTGAGCACTGTCACCCTGGGCACTGTCATCATGGGCACGGTCACCGTGAGCACTATCTCCATGAGCACAGCCACTGTGAACACCATCACCATAATCACTGGCCTCATCGGTACTGTCACCATGAGCACTGCCACAATGAGCACTGTCAGCATGGGCACATCCCCCATGAGCACTGTCACTATGAGAACTGCTAGCATGGGTATTTTCACCATGAGTACTGTCACCCTCTGTATTGTCACCATTTGCACTGTCACCATCAGGACTATTACCGTGAGTGCTATCACCGTGAGATCTCTCACCATGGTCACTGTCACCATGGCACCTTGCACAATGCGTGCTGTCAACATGAGTGCTGTCACCATTGGCACTATCACCGTGAGCATTCTCACTGTGGTCAGAGTCAACATGGGCTCTGTCACCATGAGCACTGTCACCATAGGCAATGTCACCGTGGTCAGTGTCACCATGAGCAATGTCTCCATGGGCACTCCTACAGTGGGCACTGTCACTGTGCGAACTGTCACCATGGTTACTGCCACTATGAGCAGTGTCTCTGTGAGTACTGTCAGCATGGGTTTTTACCGTGAGCACTGTCACCATGAGCCCTGTCACCATTTTTCAGTGCCACCATGTACACTACCACCATGTGCACTCTCACCATGGGCACTATCACCGATAACACTGTCACCATAAGTACTGTCTGCATGGGCACTGTCACCAAGGGCACGGCCAACATGTGACCTGTAACCATTGTCAGTGTCACTGTGAGAAGTGTCACCATGGGAATTAACACATAGGCACTCTCATCATGAGCACTGTCACCATGAGCACTGACATCACGAGCACTGTCACCCAGGGCAGTGCAACCGTGAGCACTGTCACCATAACTGTTGCTATGAGAATTGTAACCATGGGCAATTTCTCAATGAGTAATGTCACCATGTGTATTTTCACCTTGGGCACTCTCAAAGTAAACAGTATTACCATGAGCACTTTCACTGTGAACACTGTCACCATGGGCACTGGCACAATGTGGTGTGTCACCATGAGCCATGTCACCATGGGAAATGTCACCGTGAGAAGTGTCACCATAGGCAATGTCACCATGGGCAATGTCACCATGGGAACTGCCATTTTGAGCACTGTCACCATGGGTACTACAACCATGAGTACTGTCACCATGAGTAACTTAACCATTGGCAGTATGACCATGTGCACTGTCACCATGGGCCCTATCACCATGACAACTCTCAGCGTGAGCACTGTCACTGTTGGAAATGGCATTGTGTGCAATTCCTCATGGGCAATGTCACCATGGACATTATCGCTGTGAGCACTGTCAATATGAGCACGTCAACATGAGCCTTGTCACCATGGGCAATGTCACTGTGAGAAGTGTTACTATAGACAATGTCACCGTGGGCACTGTCACCATGGTCACTGCCACCACTGTCACTGTCATTTTGAGCACTGTCACCATGGGTACTGCAACCATGAGCGCTGTCACCATGAGCACTGTCACCATTGCAAGTATCACCATGTGCACTGTCACCATGGGCACTATCACAATGAGAACTGTCAGCATGGGCACTGTCACTCTTGGCAATGTCACCATGGGCACTATCACTGTGAGCACTGTCAACATGAGCACGTCATGATGGGCACTGTCAACATGGGTACTATCTCGAAGGTCAATGTCACCATGAGCATTGTCAGGAAGGGTAACTTCACCGTGAGCACTGTCACCAATGGCACTATCACCATGAGCAATGTCACTGTGGGCCGTGTCACCAGGGGCACTATCAACATGGTTAATGTTATCATTGGCAATTTCCCCGTGAGCACTGTCACCCTGGGCACTGTCATCATGGGCACGGTCACCGTGAGCACTATCTCCATAAGCACAGCCACTGTGAACACCATCACCATAATCACTGGCCTCATCGGTACTGTCACCATGAGCACTGCCACAATGAGCACTGTCAGCATGGGCACTTCCCCCATGAGCACTGTCACTATGAGAACTGCTAGCATGGGTATTTTCACCATGAGTACTGTCACCCTCTGTATTGTCACCATTTGCACTGTCACCATCAGGACTATTACCGTGAGTGCTATCACCGTGAGATCTCTCACCATGGTCACTGTCACCATGGCACCTTGCACAATGCGTGCTGTCAACATGAGTGCTGTCACCATTGGCACTATCACCGTGAGCATTCTCACTGTGGTCAGAGTCAACATGGGCTCTGTCACCATGAGCACTGTCACCATAGGCAATGTCACCGTGGTCAGTGTCACCATGAGCAATGTCTCCATGGGCACTCCTACAGTGGGCACTGTCACTGTGCGAACTGTCACCATGGTTACTGCCACTATGAGCAGTGTCTCTGTGAGTACTGTCAGCATGGGTTTTTACCGTGAGCACTGTCACCATGAGCCCTGTCACCATTTTGCAGTGCCACCATGTGCACTACCACCATGTGCACTCTCACCATGGGCACTATCACCGATAACACTGTCACCATAAGTACTGTCTTCATGGGCACTGTCACCAAGGGCACGGCCAACATGTGACCTGTAACCATTGTCAGTGTCACTGTGAGAAGTGTCACCATGGGAATTAACAACATAGGCACTCTCATCATGAGCACTGTCACCATGAGCACTGACACTACGAGCACTGTCACCCAGGGCAGTGCCACCGTGAGCACTGTCACCATAACTGTTGCTATGAGAATTGTAACCATGGGCAATTTCTCAATGAGTAATGTCACCATGTGTATTTTCACCTTGGGCACTCTCAAAGTAAACAGTATTACCATGAGCACTTTCACTGTGAACACTGTCACCATGGGCACTGGCACAATGTGGTGTGTCACCATGAGCCATGTCACCATGGGAAATGTCACCGTGAGAAGTGTCACCATAGGCAATGTCACCATGGGCAATGTCACCATGGGAACTGCCATTTTGAGCACTGTCACCATGGGTACTGCAACCATGAGTACTGTCACCATGAGTAATTTAACCATTGGCAGTATGACCATGTGCACTGTCACCATGGGCACTATCACCATGACAACTCTCAGCGTGAGCACTGTCACTGTTGGAAATGGCATTGTGTGCAATTCCACCATGGGCAATGTCACCATGGACATTATCGCTGTGAGCACTGTCAATATGAGCACGTCAACATGAGCCCTGTCACCATGGGCAATGTCACTGTGAGAAGTGTCACTATAGGCAATGTCACCGTGGGCACTGTCACCATGGTCACTGCCACCACTGTCACTGTCATTTTGAGCACTGTCACCATGGGTACTGCAACCATGAGCGCTGTCACCATGAGCACTGTCACCATTGCAAGTATCACCATGTGCACTGTCACCATGGGCACTATCACAATGAGAACTGTCAGCATGGGCACTGTCACTCTTGGCAATGTCACCATGGGCACTATCACTGTGAGCACTGTCAATATAAGCACGTCAACATGAGCCCTGTCACCATTGGCAATGTCACCGTGAGAAGTGTCACTATAGGCGATGTCACCGTGGGCACTGTCACCATGGTCACTGCCACCACTGTCACTGTCATTTTGAGCACTGTCACCATGGGTATTGCAACCATGAGCACTGTCACCATTGCGATTATCACCATGTGTACTGTCACCATGGGCACTATCACAATGAGAACTGTCAGCGTGGGCACTGTCACTGTTGGCAAGGGCACCGTGCGCACTTCCACCATGGGCAATGTCACCATGGGCACTATCACTGTGAGCACTGTCAACATGAGCACGTCACCATGGGCACTGTCAACATGGGTACTATCTCGAAGGGTAACGTCACCATGAGCATTGTCAGGAAGGGCAATTTCACCATGAGCACTGTCACCAAAGGCACTATCACCATGAGCAATGTCACTGTGGGCCGTGTCACCAGGGGCACTATCACCATGGTTAATGTTCTCATTGGCACTTTCCACGTGAGCACTGTCACCCTGGGCACTGTCATCATGGGCACGGTCACCGTGAGCACTATCTCCATGAGCACAGCCACTGTGAACACCATCACCATAATCACTGGCCTCATCGGTACTGTCACCATGAGCACTGCCACAATGAGCACTGTCAGCATGGGCACTTCCCCCATGAGCACTGTCACTATGAGAACTGCTAGCATGGGTATTTTCACCATGAGTACTGTCACCCTCTGTATTGTCACCATTTGCACTGTCACCATCAGGACTATTACCGTGAGTGCTATCACCGTGAGATCTCTCACCATGGTCACTGTCACCATGGCACCTTGCACAATGCGTGCTGTCAACATGAGTGCTGTCACCATTGGCACTATCACCGTGAGCATTCTCACTGTGGTCAGAGTCAACATGGGCTCTGTCACCATGAGCACTGTCACCATAGGCAATGTCACCGTGGTCAGTGTCACCATGAGCAATGTCTCCATGGGCACTCCTACAGTGGGCACTGTCACTGTGCGAACTGTCACCATGGTTACTGCCACTATGAGCAGTGTCTCTGTGAGTACTGTCAGCATGGGTTTTTACCGTGAGCACTGTCACCATGAGCCCTGTCACCATTTTTCAGTGCCACCATGTGCACTACCACCATGTGCACTCTCACCATGGGCACTATCACCGATAACACTGTCACCATAAGTACTGTCTGCATGGGCACTGTCACCAAGGGCACGGCCAACATGTGACCTGTAACCATTGTCAGTGTCACTGTGAGAAGTGTCACCATGGGAATTAACAACATAGGCACTCTCATCATGAGCACTGTCACCATGAGCACTGACACCACGAGCACTGTCACCCAGGGCAGTGCCACCATGAGCACTGTCACCATAACTGTTGCTATGAGAATTGTAACCATGGGCAATTTCTCAATGAGTAATGTCACCATGTGTATTTTCACCTTGGGCACTCTCAAAGTAAACAGTATTACCATGAGCACTTTCACTGTGAACACTGTCACCATGGGCACTGGCACAATGTGGTGTGTCACCATGAGCCATGTCACCATGGGAAATGTCACCGTGAGAAGTGTCACCATAGGCAATGTCACCATGGGCAATGTCACCATGGGAACTGCCATTTTGAGCACTGTCACCATGGGTACTGCAACCATGAGTACTGTCACCATGAGTAATTTAACCATTGGCAGTATGACCATGTGCACTGTCACCATGGGCACTATCACCATGACAACTCTCAGCGTGAGCACTGTCACTGTTGGAAATGGCATTGTGTGCAATTCCACCATGGGCAATGTCACCATGGACATTATCGCTGTGAGCACTGTCAATATGAGCACGTCAACATGAGCCCTGTCACCATGGGCAATGTCACTGTGAGAAGTGTCACTATAGGCAATGTCACCGTGGGCACTGTCACCATGGTCACTGCCACCACTGTCACTGTCATTTTGAGCACTGTCACCATGGGTACTGCAACCATGAGCGCTGTCACCATGAGCACTGTCACCATTGCAAGTATCACCATGTGCACTGTCACCATGGGCACTATCACAATGAGAACTGTCAGCATGGGCACTGTCACTCTTGGCAATGTCACCATGGGCACTATCACTTTGAGCACTGTCAACATGAGCACGTCACCATGGGCACTGTCAACATGGGTACTATCTCGAAGGGCAATGTCACCATGAGCATTGTCAGGAAGGGCAATTTCACCATGAACACTGTCACCAAAGGCACTATCACCATGAGCAATGTCACTGTGGGCCGTGTCACCAGGGGCACTATCACCATGGTTAATGTTATCATTGGCACTTTCCCCGTGAGCACTGTCACCCTGGGCACTGTCATCATAGGCACGGTCACCGTGAGCACTATCTCCATGAGCACAGCCACCGTGAACACCATCACCATAATCACTGGCCTCATCGGTACTGTCACCATGAGCACTGCCACAATGAGCACTGTCAGCATGGGCACTTCCCCCATGAGCACTGTCACTATGAGAACTGCTAGCATGGGTATTTTCACCATGAGTACTGTCACCCTCGGTATTGTCACCATTTGCACTGTCACCATCAGGACTATTACCGTGAGTGCTATCACCGTGAGATCTCTCACCATGGTCACTGTCACCATGGCACCTTGCACAATGCGTGCTGTCAACATGAGTGCTGTCACCATTGGCACTATCACCGTGAGCATTCTCACTGTGGTCAGAGTCAACATGGGCTCTGTCACCATGAGCACTGTCACCATAGGCAATGTCACCGTGGTCAGTGTCACCAAGAGCAATGTCTCCATGGGCACTCCTACAGTGGGCACTGTCACTGTGCGAACTGTCACCATGGTTACTGCCACTATGAGCAGTGTCTCTGTGAGTACTGTCAGCATGGGTTTTTAACGTGAGCACTGTCACCATGAGCCCTGTCACCATTTTTCAGTGCCACCATGTGCACTACCACCATGTGCATTCTCACCATGGGCACTATCACCGATAACACTGTCACCATAAGTACTGTCTGCATGGGCACTGTCACCAAGGGCACGGCCAACATGTGACCTGTAACCATTGTCAGTGTCACTGTGAGAAGTGTCACCATGGGAATTAACAACATAGGCACTCTCATCATGAGCACTGTCACCATGAGCACTGACATCACGAGCACTGTCACCCAGGGCAGTGCCACCATGAGCACTGTCACCATAACTGTTGCTATGAGAATTGTAACCATGGGCAATTTCTCAATGAGTAATGTCACCATGTGTATTTTCACCTTGGGCACTCTCAAAGTAAACAGTATTACCATGAGCACTTTCACTGTGAACACTGTCACCATGGGCACTGGCACAATGTGGTGTGTCACCATGAGCCATGTCACCATGGGAAATGTCACCGTGAGAAGTGTCACCATAGGCAATGTCACCATGGGCAATGTCACCATGGGAACTGCCATTTTGAGCACTGTCACCATGGGTACTACAACCATGAGTACTGTCACCATGAGTAATTTAACCATTGGCAGTATGACCATGTGCACTGTCACCATGGGCACTATCACCATGACAACTCTCAGCGTGAGCACTGTCACTGTTGGAAATGGCATTGTGTGCAATTCCACCATGGGCAATGTCACCATGGACATTATCGCTGTGAGCACTGTCAATATGAGCACGTCAACATGAGCCCTGTCACCATGGGCAATGTCACTGTGAGAAGTGTCACTATAGGCAATGTCACCGTGGGCACTGTCACCATGGTCACTGCCACCACTGTCACTGTCATTTTGAGCACTGTCACCATGGGTACTGCAACCATGAGCGCTGTCACCATGAGCACTGTCACCATTGCAAGTATCACCATGTGCACTGTCACCATGGGCACTATCACAATGAGAACTGTCAGCATGGGCACTGTCACTCTTGGCAATGTCACCATGGGCACTATCACTGTGAGCACTGTCAACATGAGCACGTCACCATGGGCACTGTCAACATGGGTACTATCTCGAAGGGCAATGTCACCATGAGCATTGTCAGGAAGGGCAATTTCACCATGAACACTGTCACCAAAGGCACTATCACCATGAGCAATGTCACTGTGGGTCGTGTCACCAGGGGCACTATCACCATGGTTAATGTTATCATTGGCACTTTCCCCGTGAGCACTGTCACCCTGGGCACTGTCATCATGGGCACGGTCACCGTGAGCACTATCTCCATGAGCACAGCCACTGTGAACACCATCACCATAATCACTGGCCTCATCGGTACTGTCACCATGAGCACTGCCACAATGAGCACTGTCAGCATGGGCACATCCCCCATGAGCACTGTCACTATGAGAACTGCTAGCATGGGTATTTTCACCATGTGTACTGTCACCCTGTGTATTGTCACCATTTGCACTGTCACCATGAGGACTATTACCGTGAGCGCTATCACCGTGAGAACTCTCACAATGGTCCCTGTCACCATGACACTTGCACAAAGGGGGATGTCAACATGAGTGCTGGCACCATTGGCACTATCACTGTGAGCATTCTCACTGTGGTCAGTGTCACCATGGGCACTGTCACCATGAGCACTGTCACCATAGGCAATGTCACCATGGTCAGTGTCACCATGAGCACTGTCAACATGGGCACTCATACAGTGGGTACTGTCACTGTGAGCACTGTCACCTTGGGTACTGCCACCATGAGCGCTGTCACCATGAGCACTGTCACCATTGCGAGTATCACAATGTGCACTGTCACCATGGGCACTGGCACAATGTCGTGTGTCACCTTGAGCAATGTCACCATGGGAAATGTCACCGTGAGATGTGTCACCATAGGCAATGTCACCATGGGCAATGTCACCATGGGAAATGCCATTTTGCACACTGTCACCATGGGTACTGCAACCATGAGTACTGTCACCATTGGCAGTATGACCATGTGCACTGTCACCATGGGCACTATCACCATGACAACTCTCAGCGTGAGCACTGTCACTGTGGGAACAGGCATTGTGTGCAATTCCACCATGGGCAATGTCACCATGGGCACTATCACTGTGATCACTGTCAATATAAGCACGTCAACATGAGCCCTGTCACCATTGGCAATGTCACCGTGAGAAGTGTCACTATAGGCGATGTCACCGTGGGCACTGTCACCATGGTCACTGCCACCACTGTCACTGTCATTTTGAGCACTGTCACCATGGGTATTGCAACCATGAGCACTGTCACCATTGCGATTATCACCATGTGTACTGTCACCATGGGCACTATCACAATGAGAACTGTCAGCGTGGGTACTGTCACTGTTGGCAAGGGCACCGTGGGCACTTCCACCATGGGCAATGTCACCATGGGCACTATCACTGTGAGCACTGTCAACATGAGCACGTCACCATGGGCACTGTCAACATGGGTACTATCTCGAAGGGCAATGTCACCATGAGCATTGTCAGGAAGGGCAATTTCACCATGAACACTGTCACCAAAGGCACTATCACCATGAGCAATGTCACTGTGGGCCGTGTCACCAGGGGCACTATCACCATGGTTAATGTTATCATTGGCACTTTCCCCGTGAGCACTGTCACCCTGGGCACTGTCATCATGGGCACGGTCACCGTGAGCACTATCTCCATGAGCACAGCCACTGTGAACACCATCACCATAATCACTGGCCTCATCGGTACTGTCACCATGAGCACTGCCACAATGAGCACTGTCAGCATGGGCACATCCCCCATGAGCACTGTCACTATGAGAACTGCTACCATGGGTATTTTCACCATGTGTACTGTCACCCTGTGTATTGTCACCATTTGCACTGTCACCATGAGGAATATTACCGTGAGCGCTATCACCGTGAGATCTCTCACCATGGTCACTGTCACCATGGCACCTTGCACAATGGGGGCTGTCAACATGAGTGCTGGCACCATTGGCACTATCACTGTGAGCATTCTCACTGTGGTCAGTGTCACCATGGGCACTGTCACCATGAGCACTGTCACCATAGGCAATGTAACCATGGTCAGTGTCACCATGAGCACTCTCAACATGGGCACTCATACAGTGGGCACTGTCACTGTGAGCACTGTCACCTTGGGTACTGCCACCATGAGCGCTGTCACCATGAGCACTGTCACCATTGCGAGTATCACAATGTGCACTGTCACCATGGGCATTGGCACAATGTCGTGTGTCACCTTGAGCAATGTCACCATTGGAAATGTCACCGTGAGATGTGTCACCATAGGCAATGTCACCATGGGCAATGTCACCATGGGAAATGCCATTTTGCACACTGTCACCATGGGTACTGCAACCATGAGTACTGTCACCATTGGCAGTATGACCATGTGCACTGTCACCATGGGCACTATCACCATGGCAACTCTCAGCGTGAGCACTGTCACTGTGGGAACTGGCATTGTGTGCAATTCCACCATGGGCAATGTCACCATGGGCACTATCACTGTGAGCACTGTCAATATAAGCACGTCAACATGAGCCCTGTCACCATTGGCAATGTCACCGTGAGAAGTGTCACTATAGGCGATGTCACCGTGGGCACTGTCACCATGGTCACTGCCACCACTGTCACTGTCATTTTGAGCACTGTCACCATGGGTATTGCAACCATGAGCACTGTCACCATTGCGATTATTACCATGTGTACTGTCACCATGGGCACTATCACAATGAGAACTGTCAGCGTGGGCACTGTCACTGTTGGCAAGGGCACCGTGGGCACTTCCACCATGGGCAATGTCACCATGGGCACTATCACTGTGAGCACTGTCAACATGAGCACGTCACCATGGGCACTGTCAACATGGGTACTATCTCGAAGGGCAATGTCACCATGAGCATTGTCAGGAAGGGCAATTTCACCATGAGCACTGTCACCAAAGGCACTATCACCATGAGCAAATTCACTGTGGGCCGTGTCACCAGGGGCACTATCACCATGGTTAATGTTATCATTGGCACTTTCCCCGTGAGCACTGTCACCCTGGGCACTGTCATCATGGGCACTGTCACCGTGAGCACTATCTCCATGAGCACAGCCACTGGGAACACCATCACCATAATCACTGGCCTCATCGGTACTGTCACCATGAGCACTGCCACAATGAGCACTGTCAGCATGGGCACATCCCCCATGAGCACTGTCACTATGAGAACTGCTACCATGGGTATTTTCACCATGTGTACTGTCACCCTGTGTATTGTCACCATTTGCACTGTCACCATGAGGAATATTACCGTGAGCGCTATCACCGTGAGATCTCTCACCATGGTCACTGTCACCATGGCACCTTGCACAATGGGGGCTGTCAACATGAGTGCTGGCACCATTGGCACTATCACTGTGAGCATTCTCACTGTGGTCAGTGTCACCATGGGAACTGTCACCATGAGCACTGTCACCATAGGCAATGTAACCATGGTCAGTGTCACCATGAGCACTCTCAACATGGGCACTCATACAGTGGGCACTGTCACTGTGAGCACTGTCACCTTGGGTACTGCCACCATGAGCGCTGTCACCATGAGCACTGTCACCATTGCGAGTATCACAATGTGCACTGTCACCATGGGCACTGGCACAATGTCGTGTGTCACCTTGAGCAATGTCACCATGGGAAATGTCACCGTGAGATGTGTCACCATAGGCAATGTCACCATGGGCAATGTCACCATGGGAAATGCCATTTTGCACACTGTCACCATGGGTACTGCAACCATGAGTACTGTCACCATTGGCAGTATGACCATGTGCACTGTCACCATGGGCACTATCACCATGGCAACTCTCAGCGTGAGCACTGTCACTGTGGGAACTGGCATTGTGTGCAATTCCACCATGGGCAATGTCACCATGGGCACTATCACTGTGAGCACTGTCAATATAAGCACGTCAACATGAGCCCTGTCACCATTGGCAATGTCACCGTGAGAAGTGTCACTATAGGCGATGTCACCGTGGGCACTGTCACCATGGTCACTGCCACCACTGTCACTGTCATTTTGAGCACTGTCACCATGGGTATTGCAACCATGAGCACTGTCACCATTGCGATTATTACCATGTGTACTGTCACCATGGGCACTATCACAATGAGAACTGTCAGCGTGGGCACTGTCACTGTTGGCAAGGGCACCGTGGGCACTTCCACCATGGGCAATGTCACCATGGGCACTATCACTGTGAGCACTGTCAACATGAGCACGTCACCATGGGCACTGTCAACATGGGTACTATCTCGAAGGGCAATGTCACCATGAGCATTGTCAGGAAGGGCAATTTCACCATGAGCACTGTCACAAAAGGCACTATCACCATGAGCAATGTCACTGTGGGCCGTGTCACCAGGGGCACTATCACCATGGTTAATGTTCTCATTGGCACTTTCCCCGTGAGCACTGTCACCCTGGGCACTGTCATCATGGGCACTGTCACCGTGAGCACTATCTCCATGAGCACAGCCACTGGGAACACCATCACCATAATCACTGGCCTCATCGGTACTGTCACCATGAGCACTGCCACAATGAGCACTGTCAGCATGGGCACTTCCCCCATGAGCACTGTCACTATGAGAACTGCTAGCATGGGTATTTTCACCATGAGTACTGTCACCCTCTGTATTGTCACCATTTGCACTGTCACCATCAGGACTATTACCGTGAGTGCTATCACCGTGAGATCTCTCACCATGGTCACTGTCACCATGGCACCTTGCACAATGCGTGCTGTCAACATGAGTGCTGTCACCATTGGCACTATCACCGTGAGCATTCTCACTGTGGTCAGAGTCAATATGGGCTCTGTCACCATGAGCACTGTCACCATAGGCAATGTCACCGTGGTCAGTGTCACCATGAGCAATGTCTCCATGGGCACTCCTACAGTGGGCACTGTCACTGTGCGAACTGTCACCATGGTTACTGCCACTATGAGCAGTGTCTCTGTGAGTACTGTCAGCATGGGTTTTTACCGTGAGCACTGTCACCATGAGCCCTGTCACCATTTTTCAGTGCCACCATGTGCACTACCACCATGTGCACTCTCACCATGGGCACTATCACCGATAACACTGTCACCATAAGTACTGTCTGCATGGGCACTGTCACCAAGGGCACGGCCAACATGTGACCTGTAACCATTGTCAGTGTCACTGTGAGAAGTGTCACCATGGGAATTAACAACATAGGCACTCTCATCATGAGCACTGTCACCATGAGCACTGACATCACGAGCACTGTCACCCAGGGCAGTGCCACCGTGAGCACTGTCACCATAACTGTTGCTATGAGAATTGTAACCATGGGCAATTTCTCAATGAGTAATGTCACCATGTGTATTTTCACCTTGGGCACTCTCAAAGTAAACAGTATTACCATGAGCACTTTCACTGTGAACACTGTCACCATGGGCACTGGCACAATGTGGTGTGTCACCATGAGCCATGTCACCATGGGAAATGTCACCGTGAGAAGTGTCACCATAGGCAATGTCACCATGGGCAATGTCACCATGGGAACTGCCATTTTGAGCACTGTCACCATGTGTACTACAACCATGAGTACTGTCACCATGAGTAATTTAACCATTGGCAGTATGACCATGTGCACTGTCACCATGGGCACTATCACCATGACAACTCTCAGCGTGGGCACTGTCACTGTTGGAAATGGCATTGTGTGCAATTCCACCATGGGCAATGTCACCATGGACATTATCGCTGTGAGCACTGTCAATATGAGCACGTCAGCATGAGCCCTGTCACCATGGGCAATGTCACTGTGAGAAGTGTCACTATAGGCAATGTCACCGTGGGCACTGTCACCATGGTCACTGCCACCACTGTCACTGTCATTTTGAGCACTGTCACCATGGGTACTGCAACCATGAGCGCTGTCACCATGAGCACTGTCACCATTGCAAGTATCACCATGTGCACTGTCACCATGGGCACTATCACAATGAGAACTGTCAGCATGGGCACTGTCACTCTTGGCAATGTCACCATGGGCACTATCACTGTGAGCACTGTCAACATGAGCACGTCACCATGGGCACTGTCAACATGGGTACTATCTCGAAGGGCAATGTCACCATGAGCATTGTCAGGAAGGGCAATTTCACCGTGAACACTGTCACCAAAGGCACTATCACCATGAGCAATGTCACTGTGGGCCGTGTCACCAGGGGCACTATCACCATGGTTAATGTTATCATTGGCACTTTCCCCGTGAGCACTGTCACCCTGGGCACTGTCATCATAGGCACGGTCACCGTGAGCACTATCTCCATGAGCACAGCCACTGTGAACACCATCACCATAATCACTGGCCTCATCGGTACTGTCACCATGAGCAATGCCACAATGAGCACTGTCAGCATGGGCACATCCCCCATGAGCACTGTCACTATGAGAACTGCTACCATGGGTATTTTCACCATGTGTACTGTCACCATGTGTATTGTCACCATTTGCACTGTCACCATGAGGACTATTACCGTGAGCGCTATCACCGTGAGATCTCTCACAATGGTCCCTGTCACCATGACACCTTGCACAAAGGGGGCTGTCAACATGAGTGCTGGCACCATTGGCACTATCACTGTGAGCATTCTCACTGTGGTCAGTGTCACCATGGGCACTGTCACCATGAGCACTGTCACCATAGGCAATGTCACCATGGTCTGTGGCACCATGAGCACTGTCAACATGGGCACTCATACAGTGGGCACTGTCACTGTGAGCACTGTCACATTGGTTACTGCCACCATGAGCGCTGTCACCATGAGCACTGTCACCATTGCGAGTATCACAATGTGCACTGTCACCATGGGCACTGGCACAATGTCGTGTGTCACCTTGAGCAATGTCACCATGGGAAATGTCACTGTGAGATGTGTCACCATAGGCAATGTCACCATGGGCAATGTCACCATGGGAAATGCCATTTTGCACACTGTCACCATGGGTACTGCAACCATGAGTACTGTCACCATTGGCAGTATGACCATATGCACTGTCACCATGGGCACTATCACCATGACAACTCTCAGCGTGAGCACTGTCACTGTGGGAAAAGGCATTGTGTGCAATTCCACCATGGGCAATGTCACCATGGGCACTATCACTGTGAGCACTGTCAATATAAGCACGTCAACATGAGCCCTGTCACCATTGGCAATGTCACCGTGAGAAGTGTCACTATAGGCGATGTCACCGTGGGCACTGTCACCATGGTCACTGCCACCACTGTCACTGTCATTTTGAGCACTGTCACCATGGGTATTGCAACCATGAGCACTGTCACCATTGCGATTATCACCATGTGTACTGTCACCATGGGCACTATCACAATGAGAACTGTCAGCGTGGGCACTGTCACTGTTGGCAAGGGCACCGTGGGCACTTCCACCATGGGCAATGTCACCATGGGCACTATCACTGTGAGCACTGTCAACATGAGCACGTCACCATGGGCACTGTCAACATGGGTACTATCTCGAAGGGCAATGTCACCATGAGCATTGTCAGGAAGGGCAATTTCACCATGAGCACTGTCACCAAAGGCACTATCACCATGAGCAATGTCACTGTGGGCCGTGTCACCAGGGGCACTATCACCATGGTTAATGTTCTCATTGGCACTTTCCCCGTGAGCACTGTCACCCTGGGCACTGTCATCATGGGCACTGTCACCGTGAGCACTATCTCCATGAGCACAGCCACTGGGAACACCATCACCATAATCACTGGCCTCATCGGTACTGTCACCATGAGCAATGCCACAATGAGCACTGTCAGCATGGGCACTTCCCCCATGAGCACTGTCACTATGAGAACTGCTAGCATGGGTATTTTCACCATGAGTACTGTCACCCTCTGTATTGTCACCATTTGCACTGTCACCATCAGGACTATTACCGTGAGTGCTATCACCGTGAGATCTCTCACCATGGTCACTGTCACCGTGGCACCTTGCACAATGCATGCTGTCAACATGAGTGCTGTCACCATTGGCACTATCACCGTGAGCATTCTCACTGTGGTCAGAGTCAACATGGGCTCTGTCACCATGAGCACTGTCACCATAGGCAATGTCACCGTGGTCAGTGTCACCATGAGCAATGTCTCCATGGGCACTCCTACAGTGGGCACTGTCACTGTGCGAACTGTCACCATGGTTACTGCCACTATGAGCAGTGTCTCTGTGAGTACTGTCAGCATGGGTTTTTACCGTGAGCACTGTCACCATGAGCCCTGTCACCATTTTTCAGTGCCACCATTTGCACTACCACCATGTGCACTCTCACCATGGGCACTATCACCGATAACACTGTCACCATAAGTACTGTCTGCATGGGCACTGTCACCAAGGGCACGGCCAACATGTGACCTGTAACCATTGTCAGTGTCACTGTGAGAAGTGTCACCATGGGAATTAACAACATAGGCACTCTCATCATGAGCACTGCCACCATGAGCACTGACATCACGAGCACTGTCACCCAGGGCAGTGCCACCATGAGCACTGTCACCATAACTGTTGCTATGAGAATTGTAACCATGGGCAATTTCTCAATGAGTAATGTCACCATGTGTATTTTCACCTTGGGCACTCTCAAAGTAAACAGTATTACCATGAGCACTTTCACTGTGAACACTGTCACCATGTGCACTGGCACAATGTGGTGTGTCACCATGAGCCATGTCACCATGGGAAATGTCACCGTGAGAAGTGTCACCATAGGCAATGTCACCATGGGCAATGTCACCATGGGAACTGCCATTTTGAGCACTGTCACCATGGGTACTACAACCATGAGTACTGTCACCATGAGTAATTTAACCATTGGCAGTATGACCATGTGCACTGTCACCATGGGCACTATCACCATGACAACTCTCAGCGTGAGCACTGTCACTGTTGGAAATGGCATTGTGTGCAATTCCACCATGGGCAATGTCACCATGGACATTATCGCTGTGAGCACTGTCAATATGAGCACGTCAACATGAGCCCTGTCACCATGGGCAATGTCACTGTGAGAAGTGTCACTATAGGCAATGTCACCGTGGGCACTGTCACCATGGTCACTGCCACCACTGTCACTGTCATTTTGAGCACTGTCACCATGGGTACTGCAACCATGAGCGCTGTCACCATGAGCACTGTCACCATTGCAAGTATCACCATGTGCACTGTCACCATGGGCACTATCACAATGAGAACTGTCAGCATGGGCACTGTCACTCTTGGCAATGTCACCATGGGCACTATCACTGTGAGCACTGTCAACATGAGCACGTCACCATGGGCACTGTCAACATGGGTACTATCTCGAAGGGCAATGTCACCATGAGCATTGTCAGGAAGGGCAATTTCACCATGAACACTGTCACCAAAGGCACTATCACCATGAGCAATGTCACTGTGGGCCGTGTCACCAGGGGCACTATCACCATGGTTAATGTTATCATTGGCACTGTCCCCGTGAGCACTGTCACCCTGGGCACTGTCATCATGGGCACGGTCACCGTGAGCACTATCTCCATGAGCACAGCCACTGTGAACACCATCACCATAATCCCTGGCCTCATCGGTACTGTCAACATGAGCAATGCCACAATGAGCACTGTCAGCATGGGCACATCCCCCATGAGCACTGTCACTATGAGAACTGCTACCATGGGTATTTTCACCATGTGTACTGTCACCCTGTGTATTGTCACCATTTGCACTGTCACCATGAGGACTATTACCGTGAGCGCTATCACCGTGAGATCTCTCACAATGGTCCCTGTCACCATGACCCCTTGCACAAAGGGGGCTGTCAACATGAGTGCTGGCACCATTGGCACTATCACTGTGAGCATTCTCACTGTGGTCAGTGTCACCATGGGCACTGTCACCATGAGCACTGTCACCATAGGCAATGTCACCATGGTCAGTGGCACCATGAGCACTGTCAACATGGGCACTCATACAGTGGGCACTGTCACTGTGAGCACTGTCACCTTGGGTACTGCCACCATGAGCGCTGTCACCATGAGCACTGTCACCATTGCGAGTATCACAATGTGCACTGTCACCATGGGCACTGGCACAATGTCGTGTGTCACCTTGAGCAATGTCACCATGGGAAATGTCACCGTGAGATGTGTCACCATAGGCAATGTCACCATGGGCAATGTCACCATGGGAAATGCCATTTTGCACACTGTCACCATGGGTACTGCAACCATGAGTACTGTCACCATTGGCAGTATGACCATGTGCACTGTCACCATGGGCACTATCACCATGACAACTCTCAGCGTGAGCACTGTCACTGTGGGAACTGGCATTGTGTGCAATTCCACCATGGGCAATGTCACCATGGGCACTATCACTGTGAGCACTGTCAATATAAGCACGTCAACATGAGCCCTGTCACCATTGGCAATGTCACCGTGAGAAGTGTCACTATAGGCGATGTCACCGTGGGCACTGTCACCATGGTCACTGCCACCACTGTCACTGTCATTTTGAGCACTGTCACCATGGGTATTGCAACCATGAGCACTGTCACCATTGCGATTATCACCATGTGTACTGTCACCATGGGCACTATCACAATGAGAACTGTCAGCGTGGGCACTGTCACTGTTGGCAAGGTCACCGTGGGCACTTCCACCATGGGCAATGTCACCATGGGCACTATCACTGTGAGCACTGTCAACATGAGCACGTCACCATGGGCACTGTCAACATGGGTACTATCTCGAAGGGCAATGTCACCATTAGCATTGTCAGGAAGGGCAATTTCACCATGAGCACTGTCACCAAAGGCACTATCACCATGAGCAATGTCACTGTGGGCCGTGTCACCAGGGGCACTATCACCATGGTTAATGTTCTCATTGGCACTTTCCCCGTGAGCACTGTCACCCTGGGCACTGTCATCATGGGCACTGTCACCGTGAGCACTATCTCCATGAGCACAGCCACTGGGAACACCATCACCATAATCACTGGCCTCATCGGTACTGTCACCATGAGCACTGCCACAATGAGCACTGTCAGCATGGGCACTTCCCCCATGAGCACTGTCACTATGAGAACTGCTAGCATGGGTATTTTCACCATGAGTACTGTCACCCTCTGTATTGTCACCATTTGCACTGTCACCATCAGGACTATTACCATGAGTGCTATCACCGTGAGATCTCTCACCATGGTCACTGTCACCATGGCACCTTGCACAATGCGTGCTGTCAACATGAGTGCTGTCACCATTGGCACTATCACCGTGAGCATTCTCACTGTGGTCAGAGTTAACATGGGCTCTGTCACCATGAGCACTGTCACCATAGGCAATGTCACCGTGGTCAGTGTCACCATGAGCAATGTCTCCATGGGCACTCCTACAGTGGGCACTGTCACTGTGCGAACTGTCACCATGGTTACTGCCACTATGAGCAGTGTCTCTGTGAGTACTGTCAGCATGGGTTTTTACCGTGAGCACTGTCACCATGAGCCCTGTCACCATTTTTCAGTGCCACCATGTGCACTACCACCATGTGCACTCTCACCATGGGCACTATCACCGATAACACTGTCACCATAAGTACTGTCTGCATGGGCACTGTCACCAAGGGCACGGCCAACATGTGACCTGTAACCATTGTCAGTGTCACTGTGAGAAGTGTCACCATGGGAATTAACAACATAGGCACTCTCATCATGAGCACTGTCACCATGAGCACTGACACCACGAGCACTGTCACCCAGGGCAGTGCCACCATGAGCACTGTCACCATAACTGTTGCTATGAGAATTGTAACCATGGGCAATTTCTCAATGAGTAATGTCACCATGTGTATTTTCACCTTGGGCACTCTCAAAGTAAACAGTATTACCATGAGCACTTTCACTGTGAACACTGTCACCATGGGCACTGGCACAATGTGGTGTGTCACCATGAGCCATGTCACCATGGGAAATGTCACCGTGAGAAGTGTCACCATAGGCAATGTCACCATGGGCAATGTCACCATGGGAACTGCCATTTTGAGCACTGTCACCATGGGTACTGCAACCATGAGTACTGTCACCATGAGTAATTTAACCATTGGCAGTATGACCATGTGCACTGTCACCATGGGCACTATCACCATGACAACTCTCAGCGTGAGCACTGTCACTGTTGGAAATGGCATTGTGTGCAATTCCACCATGGGCAATGTCACCATGGACATTATCGCTGTGAGCACTGTCAATATGAGCACGTCAACATGAGCCCTGTCACCATGGGCAATGTCACTGTGAGAAGTGTCACTATAGGCAATGTCACCGTGGGCACTGTCACCATGGTCACTGCCACCACTGTCACTGTCATTTTGAGCACTGTCACCATGGGTACTGCAACCATGAGCACTGTCACCATGAGCACTGTCACCATTGCAAGTATCACCATGTGCACTGTCACCATGGGCACTATCACAATGAGAACTGTCAGCATGGGCACTGTCACTCTTGGCAATGTCACCATGGGCACTATCACTGTGAGCACTGTCAACATGAGCACATCACCATGGGCACTGTCAACATGGGTACTATCTCGAAGGGCAATGTCACCATTAGCATTGTCAGGAAGGGCAATTTCACCATGAGCACTGTCACCAAAGGCACTATCACCATGAGCAATGTCACTGTGGGCCGTGTCACCAGGGGCACTATCACCATGGATAATGTTATCATTGGCACTTTCCCCGTGAGCACTGTCACCCTGGGCACTGTCATCATGGGCACTGTCACCGTGAGCACTATCTCCATGAGCACAGCCACTGGGAACACCATCACCATAATCACTGGCCTCATCGGTACTGTCACCATGAGCACTGCCACAATGAGCACTGTCAGCATGGGCACTTCCCCCATGAGCACTGTCACTATGAGAACTGCTAGCATGGGTATTTTCACCATGAGTACTGTCACCCTCTGTATTGTCACCATTTGCACTGTCACCATCAGGACTATTACCATGAGTGCTATCACCGTGAGATCTCTCACCATGGTCACTGTCACCATGGCACCTTGCACAATGCGTGCTGTCAACATGAGTGCTGTCACCATTGGCACTATCACCGTGAGCATTCTCACTGTGGTCAGAGTCAACATGGGCTCTGTCACCATGAGCACTGTCACCATAGGCAATGTCACCGTGGTCAGTGTCACCATGAGCAATGTCTCCATGGGCACTCCTACAGTGGGCACTGTCACTGTGCGAACTGTCACCATGGTTACTGCCACTATGAGCAGTGTCTCTGTGAGTACTGTCAGCATGGGTTTTTACCGTGAGCACTGTCACCATGAGCCCTGTCACCATTTTTCAGTGCCACCATGTGCACTACCACCATGTGCACTCTCACCATGGGCACTATCACCGATAACACTGTCACCATAAGTACTGTCTGCATGGGCACTGTCACCAAGGGCACGGCCAACATGTGACCTGTAACCATTGTCAGTGTCACTGTGAGAAGTGTCACCATGGGAATTAACAACATAGGCACCCTCATCATGAGCACTGTCACCATGAGCACTGACACCACGAGCACTGTCACCCAGGGAAGTGCCACCATGAGCACTGTCACCATAACTGTTGCTATGAGAATTGTAACCATGGGCAATTTCTCAATGAGTAATGTCACCATGTGTATTTTCACCTTGGGCACTCTCAAAGTAAACAGTATTACCATGAGCACTTTCACTGTGAACACTGTCACCATGTGCACTGGCACAATGTGGTGTGTCACCATGAGCCATGTCACCATGGGAAATGTCACCGTGAGAAGTGTCACCATAGGCAATGTCACCATGGGCAATGTCACCATGGGAACTGCCATTTTGAGCACTGTCACCATGGGTACTACAACCATGAGTACTGTCACCATGAGTAATTTAACCATTGGCAGTATGACCATGTGCACTGTCACCATGGGCACTATCACCATGACAACTCTCAGCGTGAGCACTGTCACTGTTGGAAATGGCATTGTGTGCAATTCCACCATGGGCAATGTCACCATGGACATTATCGCTGTGAGCACTGTCAATATGAGCACGTCAACATGAGCCCTGTCACCATGGGCAATGTCACTGTGAGAAGTGTCACTATAGGCAATGTCACCGTGGGCACTGTCACCATGGTCACTGCCACCACTGTCACTGTCATTTTGAGCACTGTCACCATGGGTACTGCAACCATGAGCGCTGTCACCATGAGCACTGTCACCATTGCAAGTATCACCATGTGCACTGTCACCATGGGCACTATCACAATGAGAACTGTCAGCATGGGCACTGTCACTCTTGGCAATGTCACCATGGGCACTATCACTGTGAGCACTGTCAACATGAGCACGTCACCATGGGCACTGTCAACATGGGTACTATCTCGAAGGGCAATGTCACCATGAGCATTGTCAGGAAGGGCAATTTCACCATGAACACTGTCACCAAAGGCACTATCACCATGAGCAATGTCACTGTGGGCCGTGTCACCAGGGGCACTATCACCATGGTTAATGTTATCATTGGCACTGTCCCCGTGAGCACTGTCACCCTGGGCACTGTCATCATGGGCACGGTCACCGTGAGCACTATCTCCATGAGCACAGCCACTGTGAACACCATCACCATAATCCCTGGCCTCATCGGTACTGTCAACATGAGCAATGCCACAATGAGCACTGTCAGCATGGGCACATCCCCCATGAGCACTGTCACTATGAGAACTGCTACCATGGGTATTTTCACCATGTGTACTGTCACCCTGTGTATTGTCACCATTTGCACTGTCACCATGAGGACTATTACCGTGAGCGCTATCACCGTGAGATCTCTCACAATGGTCCCTGTCACCATGACCCCTTGCACAAAGGGGGCTGTCAACATGAGTGCTGGCACCATTGGCACTATCACTGTGAGCATTCTCACTGTGGTCAGTGTCACCATGGGCACTGTCACCATGAGCACTGTCACCATAGGCAATGTCACCATGGTCAGTGGCACCATGAGCACTGTCAACATGGGCACTCATACAGTGGGCACTGTCACTGTGAGCACTGTCACCTTGGGTACTGCCACCATGAGCGCTGTCACCATGAGCACTGTCACCATTGCGAGTATCACAATGTGCACTGTCACCATGGGCACTGGCACAATGTCGTGTGTCACCTTGAGCAATGTCACCATGGGAAATTTCACCGTGAGATGTGTCACCATAGGCAATGTCACCATGGGCAATGTCACCATGGGAAATGCCATTTTGCACACTGTCACCATGGGTACTGCAACCATGAGTACTGTCACCATTGGCAGTATGACCATGTGCACTGTCACCATGGGCACTATCACCATGACAACTCTCAGCGTGAGCACTGTCACTGTGGGAACTGGCATTGTGTGCAATTCCACCATGGGCAATGTCACCATGGGCACTATCACTGTGAGCACTGTCAATATAAGCACGTCAACATGAGCCCTGTCACCATTGGCAATGTCACCGTGAGAAGTGTCACTATAGGCGATGTCACCGTGGGCACTGTCACCATGGTCACTGCCACCACTGTCACTGTCATTTTGAGCACTGTCACCATGGGTATTGCAACCATGAGCACTGTCACCATTGCGATTATCACCATGTGTACTGTCACCATGGGCACTATCACAATGAGAACTGTCAGCGTGGGCACTGTCACTGTTGGCAAGGTCACCGTGGGCACTTCCACCATGGGCAATGTCACCATGGGCACTATCACTGTGAGCACTGTCAACATGAGCACGTCACCATGGGCACTGTCAACATGGGTACTATCTCGAAGGGCAATGTCACCATTAGCATTGTCAGGAAGGGCAATTTCACCATGAGCACTGTCACCAAAGGCACTATCACCATGAGCAATGTCACTGTGGGCCGTGTCACCAGGGGCACTATCACCATGGTTAATGTTATCATTGGCACTTTCCCCGTGAGCACTGTCACCCTGGGCAGTGTCATCATGGGCACTGTCACCGTGAGCACTATCTCCATGAGCACAGCCACTGGGAACACCATCACCATAATCACTGGCCTCATCGGTACTGTCACCATGAGCACTGCCACAATGAGCACTGTCAGCATGGGCACTTCCCCCATGAGCACTGTCACTATGAGAACTGCTAGCATGGGTATTTTCACCATGAGTACTGTCACCCTCTGTATTGTCACCATTTGCACTGTCACCATCAGGACTATTACCGTGAGTGCTATCACCGTGAGATCTCTCACCATGGTCACTGTCACCATGGCACCTTGCACAATGCGTGCTGTCAACATGAGTGCTGTCACCATTGGCACTATCACCGTGAGCATTCTCACTGTGGTCAGAGTTAA
Organism: Mesoplodon mirus; assembly: GCF_964341445.2. NCBI lineage: Eukaryota > Metazoa > Chordata > Mammalia > Artiodactyla > Ziphiidae > Mesoplodon > Mesoplodon mirus. The sequence goes on along the minus strand of NC_138976.1, from coordinate 104,558,202 downwards.
CATGGGCTCTGTCACCATGAGCACTGTCACCATAGGCAATGTCACCGTGGTCAGTGTCACCATGAGCAATGTCTCCATGGGCACTCCTACAGTGGGCACTGTCACTGTGCGAACTGTCACCATGGTTACTGCCACTATGAGCAGTGTCTCTGTGAGTACTGTCAGCATGGGTTTTTACCGTGAGCACTGTCACCATGAGCCCTGTCACCATTTTTCAGTGCCACCATGTGCACTACCACCATGTGCACTCTCACCATGGGCACTATCACCGATAACACTGTCACCATAAGTACTGTCTGCATGGGCACTGTCACCAAGGGCACGGCCAACATGTGACATGTAACCATTGTCAGTGTCACTGTGAGAAGTGTCACCATGGGAATTAACAACATAGGCACTCTCATCATGAGCACTGTCACCATGAGCACTGACATCACGAGCACTGTCACCCAGGGCAGTGCCACCGTGAGCACTGTCACCATAACTGTTGCTATGAGAATTGTAACCATGGGCAATTTCTCAATGAGTAATGTCACCATGTGTATTTTCACCTTGGGCACTCTCAAAGTAAACAGTATTACCATGAGCACTTTCACTGTGAACACTGTCACCATGGGCACTGGCACAATGTGGTGTGTCACCATGAGCCATGTCACCATGGGAAATGTCACCGTGAGAAGTGTCACCATAGGCAATGTCACCATGGGCAATGTCACCATGGGAACTGCCATTTTGAGCACTGTCACCATGGGTACTGCAACCATGAGTACTGTCACCATGAGTAATTTAACCATTGGCAGTATGACCATGTGCACTGTCACCATGGGCACTATCACCATGACAACTCTCAGCGTGAGCACTGTCACTGTTGGAAATGGCATTGTGTGCAATTCCACCATGGGCAATGTCACCATGGACATTATCGCTGTGAGCACTGTCAATATGAGCACGTCAACATGAGCCCTGTCACCATGGGCAATGTCACTGTGAGAAGTGTCACTATAGGCAATGTCACCGTGGGCACTGTCACCATGGTCACTGCCACCACTGTCACTGTCATTTTGAGCACTGTCACCATGGGTACTGCAACCATGAGCACTGTCACAATGAGCACTGTCACCATTGCAAGTATCACCATGTGCACTGTCACCATGGGCACTATCACAATGAGAACTGTCAGCATGGGCACTGTCACTCTTGGCAATGTCACCATGGGCACTATCACTGTGAGCACTGTCAACATGAGCACATCACCATGGGCACTGTCAACATGGGTACTATCTCGAAGGGCAATGTCACCATGAGCATTGTCAGGAAGGGCAATTTCACCATGAACACTGTCACCAAAGGCACTATCACCATGAGCAATGTCACTGTGGGCCGTGTCACCAGGGGCACTATCACCATGGATAATGTTATCATTGGCACTTTCCCCGTGAGCACTGTCACCCTGGGCACTGTCATCATGGGCACGGTCACCGTGAGCACTATCTCCATGAGCACAGCCACTGTGAACACCATCACCATAATCACTGGCCTCATCGGTACTGTCACCATGAGCACTGCCACAATGAGCACTGTCAGCATGGGCACATCCCCCATGAGCACTGTCACTATGAGAACTGCTAGCATGGGTATTTTCACCATGTGTACTGTCACCCTGTGTATTGTCACCATTTGCACTGTCACCATGAGGACTATTACCGTGAGCGCTATCACCGTGTGATCTCTCACAATGGTCCCTGTCACCATGACATCTTGCACAAAGGGGGCTGTCAACATGAGTGCTGGCACCATTGGCACTATCACTGTGAGCATTCTCACTGTGGTCAGTGTCACCATGGGCACTGTCACCATGAGCACTGTCACCATAGGCAATGTCACCATGGTCAGTGTCACCATGAGCACTGTCAACATGGGCACTCATACAGTGGGCACTGTCACTGTGAGCACTGTCACCTTGGGTACTGCCACCATGAGCGCTGTCACCATGAGCACTGTCACCATTGCGAGTATCACAATGTGCACTGTCACCATGGGCACTGGCACAATGTCGTGTGTCACCTTGAGCAATGTCACCATGGGAAATGTCACCGTGAGATGTGTCACCATAGGCAATGTCACCATGGGCAATGTCACCATGGGAAATGCCATTTTGCACACTGTCACCATGGGTACTGCAACCATGAGTACTGTCACCATTGGCAGTATGACCATGTGCACTGTCACCATGGGCACTATCACCATAACAACTCTCAGCGTGAGCACTGTCACTGTGGGAACAGGCATTGTGTGCAATTCCACCATGGGCAATGTCACCATGGGCACTATCACTGTGAGCACTGTCAATATAAGCACGTCAACATGAGCCCTGTCACCATTGGCAATGTCACCGTGAGAAGTGTCACTATAGGCGATGTCACCGTGGGCACTGTCACCATGGTCACTGCCACCACTGTCACTGTCATTTTGAGCACTGTCACCATGGGTATTGCAACCATGAGCACTGTCACCATTGCGATTATCACCATGTGTACTGTCACCATGGGCACTATCACAATGAGAACTGTCAGCCTGGGCACTGTCATTGTTGGCAAGGGCACCGTGGGCACTTCCACCATGGGCAATGTCACCATGGGCACTATCACTGTGAGCACTGTCAACATGAGCACGTCACCATGGGCACAGTCAACATGGGTACTATCTCGAAGGGCAATGTCACCATGAGCATTGTCAGGAAGGGCAATTTCCCCATGAGCACTGTCACCAAAGGCACTATCACCATGAGCAATGTCACTGTGGGCCGTGTCACCAGGGGCACTATCACCATGGTTAATGTTCTCATTGGCACTTTCCCCGTGAGCACTGTCACCCTGGGCACTGTCATCATGGGCACTGTCACCGTGAGCACTATCTCCATGAGCACAGCCACTGGGAACACCATCACCATAATCACTGGCCTCATCGGTACTGTCACCATGAGCACTGCCACAATGAGCACTGTCAGCATGGGCACTTCCCCCATGAGCACTGTCACTATGAGAACTGCTAGCATGGGTATTTTCACCATGAGTACTGTCACCCTCTGTATTGTCACCATTTGCACTGTCACCATCAGGACTATTACCGTGAGTGCTATCACCGTGAGATCTCTCACCATGGTCACTGTCACCATGGCACCTTGCACAATGCGTGCTGTCAACATGAGTGCTGTCACCATTGGCACTATCACCGTGAGCATTCTCACTGTGGTCAGAGTTAACATGGGCTCTGTCACCATGAGCACTGTCACCATAGGCAATGTCACCGTGGTCAGTGTCACCATGAGCAATGTCTCCATGGGCACTCCTACAGTGGGCACTGTCACTGTGCGAACTGTCACCATGGTTACTGCCACTATGAGCAGTGTCTCTGTGAGTACTGTCAGCATGGGTTTTTACCGTGAGCACTGTCACCATGAGCCCTGTCACCATTTTTCAGTGCCACCATGTGCACTACCACCATGTGCACTCTCACCATGGGCACTATCACCGATAACACTGTCACCATAAGTACTGTCTGCATGGGCACTGTCACCAAGGGCACGGCCAACATGTGACCTGTAACCATTGTCAGTGTCACTGTGAGAAGTGTCACCATGGGAATTAACAACATAGGCACTCTCATCATGAGCACTGTCACCATGAGCACTGACATCACGAGCACTGTCACCCAGGGCAGTGCCACCGTGAGCACTGTCACCATAACTGTTGCTATGAGAATTGTAACCATGGGCAATTTCTCAATGAGTAATGTCACCATGTGTATTTTCACCTTGGGCACTCTCAAAGTAAACAGTATTACCATGAGCACTTTCACTGTGAACACTGTCACCATGGGCACTGGCACAATGTGGTGTGTCACCATGAGCCATGTCACCATGGGAAATGTCACCGTGAGAAGTGTCACCATAGGCAATGTCACCATGGGCAATGTCACCATGGGAACTGCCATTTTGAGCACTGTCACCATGTGTACTACAACCATGAGTACTGTCACCATGAGTAATTTAACCATTGGCAGTATGACCATGTGCACTGTCACCATGGGCACTATCACCATGACAACTCTCAGCGTGGGCACTGTCACTGTTGGAAATGGCATTGTGTGCAATTCCACCATGGGCAATGTCACCATGGACATTATCGCTGTGAGCACTGTCAATATGAGCACGTCAGCATGAGCCCTGTCACCATGGGCAATGTCACTGTGAGAAGTGTCACTATAGGCAATGTCACCGTGGGCACTGTCACCATGGTCACTGCCACCACTGTCACTGTCATTTTGAGCACTGTCACCATGGGTACTGCAACCATGAGCGCTGTCACCATGAGCACTGTCACCATTGCAAGTATCACCATGTGCACTGTCACCATGGGCACTATCACAATGAGAACTGTCAGCATGGGCACTGTCACTCTTGGCAATGTCACCATGGGCACTATCACTGTGAGCACTGTCAACATGAGCACGTCACCATGGGCACTGTCAACATGGGTACTATCTCGAAGGGCAATGTCACCATGAGCATTGTCAGGAAGGGCAATTTCACCGTGAACACTGTCACCAAAGGCACTATCACCATGAGCAATGTCACTGTGGGCCGTGTCACCAGGGGCACTATCACCATGGTTAATGTTATCATTGGCACTTTCCCCGTGAGCACTGTCACCCTGGGCACTGTCATCATAGGCACGGTCACCGTGAGCACTATCTCCATGAGCACAGCCACTGTGAACACCATCACCATAATCACTGGCCTCATCGGTACTGTCACCATGAGCAATGCCACAATGAGCACTGTCAGCATGGGCACATCCCCCATGAGCACTGTCACTATGAGAACTGCTACCATGGGTATTTTCACCATGTGTACTGTCACCATGTGTATTGTCACCATTTGCACTGTCACCATGAGGACTATTACCGTGAGCGCTATCACCGTGAGATCTCTCACAATGGTCCCTGTCACCATGACACCTTGCACAAAGGGGGCTGTCAACATGAGTGCTGGCACCATTGGCACTATCACTGTGAGCATTCTCACTGTGGTCAGTGTCACCATGGGCACTGTCACCATGAGCACTGTCACCATAGGCAATGTCACCATGGTCTGTGGCACCATGAGCACTGTCAACATGTGCACTCATACAGTGGGCACTGTCACTGTGAGCACTCTCACATTGGTTACTGCCACCATGAGCGCTGTCACCATGAGCACTGTCACCATTGCGAGTATCACAATGTGCACTGTCACCATGGGCACTGGCACAATGTCGTGTGTCACCTTGAGCAATGTCACCATGGGAAATGTCACTGTGAGATGTGTCACCATAGGCAATGTCACCATGGGCAATGTCACCATGGGAAATGCCATTTTGCACACTGTCACCATGGGTACTGCAACCATGAGTACTGTCACCATTGGCAGTATGACCATATGCACTGTCACCATGGGCACTATCACCATGACAACTCTCAGCGTGAGCACTGTCACTGTGGGAAAAGGCATTGTGTGCAATTCCACCATGGGCAATGTCACCATGGGCACTATCACTGTGAGCACTGTCAATATAAGCACGTCAACATGAGCCCTGTCACCATTGGCAATGTCACCGTGAGAAGTGTCACTATAGGCGATGTCACCGTGGGCACTGTCACCATGGTCACTGCCACCACTGTCACTGTCATTTTGAGCACTGTCACCATGGGTATTGCAACCATGAGCACTGTCACCATTGCGATTATCACCATGTGTACTGTCACCATGGGCACTATCACAATGAGAACTGTCAGCGTGGGCACTGTCACTGTTGGCAAGGGCACCGTGGGCACTTCCACCATGGGCAATGTCACCATGGGCACTATCACTGTGAGCACTGTCAACATGAGCACGTCACCATGGGCACTGTCAACATGGGTACTATATCGAAGGGCAATGTCACCATGAGCATTGTCAGGAAGGGCAATTTCACCATGAACACTGTCACCAAAGGCACTATCACCATGAGCAATGTCACTGTGGGCCGTGTCACCAGGGGCACTATCACCATGGTTCATGTTATCATTGGCACTTTCCCCGTGAGCACTGTCACCCTGGGCACTGTCATCATGGGCACTGTCACCGTGAGCACTATCTCCATGAGCACAGCCACTGGGAACACCATCACCATAATCACTGGCCTCATCGGTACTGTCACCATGAGCAATGCCACAATGAGCACTGTCAGCATGGGCACTTCCCCCATGAGCACTGTCACTATGAGAACTGCTAGCATGGGTATTTTCACCATGAGTACTGTCACCCTCTGTATTGTCACCATTTGCACTGTCACCATCAGGACTATTACCGTGAGTGCTATCACCGTGAGATCTCTCACCATGGTCACTGTCACCGTGGCACCTTGCACAATGCATGCTGTCAACATGAGTGCTGTCACCATTGGCACTATCACCGTGAGCATTCTCACTGTGGTCAGAGTCAACATGGGCTCTGTCACCATGAGCACTGTCACCATAGGCAATGTCACCGTGGTCAGTGTCACCATGAGCAATGTCTCCATGGGCACTCCTACAGTGGGCACTGTCACTGTGCGAACTGTCACCATGGTTACTGCCACTATGAGCAGTGTCTCTGTGAGTACTGTCAGCATGGGTTTTTACCGTGAGCACTGTCACCATGAGCCCTGTCACCATTTTTCAGTGCCACCATTTGCACTACCACCATGTGCACTCTCACCATGGGCACTATCACCGATAACACTGTCACCATAAGTACTGTCTGCATGGGCACTGTCACCAAGGGCACGGCCAACATGTGACCTGTAACCATTGTCAGTGTCACTGTGAGAAGTGTCACCATGGGAATTAACAACATAGGCACTCTCATCATGAGCACTGCCACCATGAGCACTGACATCACGAGCACTGTCACCCAGGGCAGTGCCACCATGAGCACTGTCACCATAACTGTTGCTATGAGAATTGTAACCATGGGCAATTTCTCAATGAGTAATGTCACCATGTGTATTTTCACCTTGGGCACTCTCAAAGTAAACAGTATTACCATGAGCACTTTCACTGTGAACACTGTCACCATGGGCACTGGCACAATGTGGTGTGTCACCATGAGCCATGTCACCATGGGAAATGTCACCGTGAGAAGTGTCACCATAGGCAATGTCACCATGGGCAATGTCACCATGGGAACTGCCATTTTGAGCACTGTCACCATGGGTACTACAACCATGAGTACTGTCACCATGAGTAATTTAACCATTGGCAGTATGACCATGTGCACTGTCACCATGGGCACTATCACCATGACAACTCTCAGCGTGAGCACTGTCACTGTTGGAAATGGCATTGTGTGCAATTCCACCATGGGCAATGTCACCATGGACATTATCGCTGTGAGCACTGTCAATATGAGCACGTCAACATGAGCCCTGTCACCATGGGCAATGTCACTGTGAGAAGTGTCACTATAGGCAATGTCACCGTGGGCACTGTCACCATGGTCACTGCCACCACTGTCACTGTCATTTTGAGCACTGTCACCATGGGTACTGCAACCATGAGCGCTGTCACCATGAGCACTGTCACCATTGCAAGTATCACCATGTGCACTGTCACCATGGGCACTATCACAATGAGAACTGTCAGCATGGGCACTGTCACTCTTGGCAATGTCACCATGGGCACTATCACTGTGAGCACTGTCAACATGAGCACGTCACCATGGGCAGTGTCAACATGGGTACTATCTCGAAGGGCAATGTCACCATGAGCATTGTCAGGAAGGGCAATTTCACCATGAACACTGTCACCAAAGGCACTATCACCATGAGCAATGTCACTGTGGGCCGTGTCACCAGGGGCACTATCACCATGGTTAATGTTATCATTGGCACTGTCCCCGTGAGCACTGTCACCCTGGGCACTGTCATCATGGGCACGGTCACCGTGAGCACTATCTCCATGAGCACAGCCACTGTGAACACCATCACCATAATCCCTGGCCTCATCGGTACTGTCAACATGAGCAATGCCACAATGAGCACTGTCAGCATGGGCACATCCCCCATGAGCACTGTCACTATGAGAACTGCTACCATGGGTATTTTCACCATGTGTACTGTCACCCTGTGTATTGTCACCATTTGCACTGTCACCATGAGGACTATTACCGTGAGCGCTATCACCGTGAGATCTCTCACAATGGTCCCTGTCACCATGACCCCTTGCACAAAGGGGGCTGTCAACATGAGTGCTGGCACCATTGGCACTATCACTGTGAGCATTCTCACTGTGGTCAGTGTCACCATGGGCACTGTCACCATGAGCACTGTCACCATAGGCAATGTCACCATGGTCAGTGGCACCATGAGCACTGTCAACATGGGCACTCATACAGTGGGCACTGTCAGTGTGAGCACTGTCACCTTGGGTACTGCCACCATGAGCGCTGTCACCATGAGCACTGTCACCATTGCGAGTATCACAATGTGCACTGTCACCATGGGCACTGGCACAATGTCGTGTGTCACCTTGAGCAATGTCACCATGGGAAATGTCACCGTGAGATGTGTCACCATAGGCAATGTCACCATGGGCAATGTCACCATGGGAAATGCCATTTTGCACACTGTCACCATGGGTACTGCAACCATGAGTACTGTCACCATTGGCAGTATGACCATGTGCACTGTCACCATGGGCACTATCACCATGACAACTCTCAGCGTGAGCACTGTCACTGTGGGAACTGGCATTGTGTGCAATTCCACCATGGGCAATGTCACCATGGGCACTATCACTGTGAGCACTGTCAATATAAGCACGTCAACATGAGCCCTGTCACCATTGGCAATGTCACCGTGAGAAGTGTCACTATAGGCGATGTCACCGTGGGCACTGTCACCATGGTCACTGCCACCACTGTCACTGTCATTTTGAGCACTGTCACCATGGGTATTGCAACCATGAGCACTGTCACCATTGCGATTATCACCATGTGTACTGTCACCATGGGCACTATCACAATGAGAACTGTCAGCGTGGGCACTGTCACTGTTGGCAAGGTCACCGTGGGCACTTCCACCATGGGCAATGTCACCATGGGCACTATCACTGTGAGCACTGTCAACATGAGCACGTCACCATGGGCACTGTCAACATGGGTACTATCTCGAAGGGCAATGTCACCATTAGCATTGTCAGGAAGGGCAATTTCACCATGAGCACTGTCACCAAAGGCACTATCACCATGAGCAATGTCACTGTGGGCCGTGTCACCAGGGGCACTATCACCATGGTTAATGTTATCATTGGCACTTTCCCCGTGAGCACTGTCACCCTGGGCACTGTCATCATGGGCACTGTCACCGTGAGCACTATCTCCATGAGCACAGCCACTGGGAACACCATCACCATAATCACTGGCCTCATCGGTACTGTCACCATGAGCACTGCCACAATGAGCACTGTCAGCATGGGCACTTCCCCCATGAGCACTGTCACTATGAGAACTGCTAGCATGGGTATTTTCACCATGAGTACTGTCACCCTCTGTATTGTCACCATTTGCACTGTCACCATCAGGACTATTACCGTGAGTGCTATCACCGTGAGATCTCTCACCATGGTCACTGTCACCATGGCACCTTGCACAATGCGTGCTGTCAACATGAGTGCTGTCACCATTGGCACTATCACCGTGAGCATTCTCACTGTGGTCAGAGTTAACATGGGCTCTGTCACCATGAGCACTGTCACCATAGGCAATGTCACCGTGGTCAGTGTCACCATGAGCAATGTCTCCATGGGCACTCCTACAGTGGGCACTGTCACTGTGCGAACTGTCACCATGGTTACTGCCACTATGAGCAGTGTCTCTGTGAGTACTGTCAGCATGGGTTTTTACCGTGAGCACTGTCACCATGAGCCCTGTCACCATTTTTCAGTGCCACCATGTGCACTACCACCATGTGCACTCTCACCATGGGCACTATCACCGATAACACTGTCACCATAAGTACTGTCTGCATGGGCACTGTCACCAAGGGCACGGCCAACATGTGACATGTAACCATTGTCAGTGTCACTGTGAGAAGTGTCACCATGGGAATTAACAACATAGGCACTCTCATCATGAGCACTGTCACCATGAGCACTGACATCACGAGCACTGTCACCCAGGGCAGTGCCACCGTGAGCACTGTCACCATAACTGTTGCTATGAGAATTGTAACCATGGGCAATTTCTCAATGAGTAATGTCACCATGTGTATTTTCACCTTGGGCACTCTCAAAGTAAACAGTATTACCATGAGCACTTTCACTGTGAACACTGTCACCATGGGCACTGGCACAATGTGGTGTGTCACCATGAGCCATGTCACCATGGGAAATGTCACCGTGAGAAGTGTCACCATAGGCAATGTCACCATGGGCAATGTCACCATGGGAACTGCCATTTTGAGCACTGTCACCATGTGTACTACAACCATGAGTACTGTCACCATGAGTAATTTAACCATTGGCAGTATGACCATGTGCACTGTCACCATGGGCACTATCACCCTGACAACTCTCAGCGTGGGCACTGTCACTGTTGGAAATGGCATTGTGTGCAATTCCACCATGGGCAATGTCACCATGGACATTATCGCTGTGAGCACTGTCAATATGAGCACGTCAGCATGAGCCCTGTCACCATGGGCAATGTCACTGTGAGAAGTGTCACTATAGGCAATGTCACCGTGGGCACTGTCACCATGGTCACTGCCACCACTGTCACTGTCATTTTGAGCACTGTCACCATGGGTACTGCAACCATGAGCGCTGTCACCATGAGCACTGTCACCATTGCAAGTATCACCATGTGCACTGTCACCATGGGCACTATCACAATGAAAACTGTCAGCATGGGCACTGTCACTCTTGGCAATGTCACCATGGGCACTATCACTGTGAGCACTGTCAACATGAGCACGTCACCATGGGCACTGTCAACATGGGTACTATCTCGAAGGGCAATGTCACCATGAGCATTGTCAGGAAGGGCAATTTCACCGTGAACACTGTCACCAAAGGCACTATCACCATGAGCAATGTCACTGTGGGCCGTGTCACCAGGGGCACTATCACCATGGTTAATGTTATCATTGGCACTTTCCCCGTGAGCACTGTCACCCTGGGCACTGTCATCATAGGCACGGTCACCGTGAGCACTATCTCCATGAGCACAGCCACTGTGAACACCATCACCATAATCACTGGCCTCATCGGTACTGTCACCATGAGCAATGCCACAATGAGCACTGTCAGCATGGGCACATCCCCCATGAGCACTGTCACTATGAGAACTGCTACCATGGGTATTTTCACCATGTGTACTGTCACCATGTGTATTGTCACCATTTGCACTGTCACCATGAGGACTATTACCGTGAGCGCTATCACCGTGAGATCTCTCACAATGGTCCCTGTCACCATGACACCTTGCACAAAGGGGGCTGTCAACATGAGTGCTGGCACCATTGGCACTATCACTGTGAGCATTCTCACTGTGGTCAGTGTCACCATGGGCACTGTCACCATGAGCACTGTCACCATAGGCAATGTCACCATGGTCTGTGGCACCATGAGCACTGTCAACATGGGCACTCATACAGTGGGCACTGTCACTGTGAGCACTGTCACATTGGTTACTGCCACCATGAGTGCTGTCACCATGAGCACTGTCACCATTGCGAGTATCACAATGTGCACTGTCACCATGGGCACTGGCACAATGTCGTGTGTCACCTTGAGCAATGTCACCATGGGAAATGTCACTGTGAGATGTGTCACCATAGGCAATGTCACCATGGGCAATGTCACCATGGGAAATGCCATTTTGCACACTGTCACCATGGGTACTGCAACCATGAGTACTGTCACCATTGGCAGTATGACCATATGCACTGTCACCATGGGCACTATCACCATGACAACTCTCAGCGTGAGCACTGTCACTGTGGGAAAAGGCATTGTGTGCAATTCCACCATGGGCAATGTCACCATGGGCACTATCACTGTGAGCACTGTCAATATAAGCACGTCAACATGAGCCCTGTCACCATTGGCAATGTCACCGTGAGAAGTGTCACTATAGGCGATGTCACCGTGGGCACTGTCACCATGGTCACTGCCACCACTGTCACTGTCATTTTGAGCACTGTCACCATGGGTATTGCAACCATGAGCACTGTCACCATTGCGATTATCACCATGTGTACTGTCACCATGGGCACTATCACAATGAGAACTGTCAGCGTGGGCACTGTCACTGTTGGCAAGGGCACCGTGGGCACTTCCACCATGGGCAATGTCACCATGGGCACTATCACTGTGAGCACTGTCAACATGAGCACGTCACCATGGGCACTGTCAACATGGGTACTATCTCGAAGGGCAATGTCACCATGAGCATTGTCAGGAAGGGCAATTTCACCATGAGCACTGTCACCAAAGGCACTATCACCATGAGCAATGTCACTGTGGGCCGTGTCACCAGGGGCACTATCACCATGGTTAATGTTCTCATTGGCACTTTCCCCGTGAGCACTGTCACCCTGGGCACTGTCATCATGGGCACTGTCACCGTGAGCACTATCTCCATGAGCACAGCCACTGGGAACACCATCACCATAATCACTGGCCTCATCGGTACTGTCACCATGAGCAATGCCACAATGAGCACTGTCAGCATGGGCACTTCCCCCATGAGCACTGTCACTATGAGAACTGCTAGCATGGGTATTTTCACCATGAGTACTGTCACCCTCTGTATTGTCACCATTTGCACTGTCACCATCAGGACTATTACCGTGAGTGCTATCACCGTGAGATCTCTCACCATGGTCACTGTCACCATGGCACCTTGCACAATGCGTGCTGTCAACATGAGTGCTGTCACCATTGGCACTATCACCGTGAGCATTCTCACTGTGGTCAGAGTCAACATGGGCTCTGTCACCATGAGCACTGTCACCATAGGCAATGTCACCGTGGTCAGTGTCACCATGAGCAATGTCTCCATGGGCACTCCTACAGTGGGCACTGTCACTGTGCGAACTCTCACCATGGTTACTGCCACTATGAGCAGTGTCTCTGTGAGTACTGTCAGCATGGGTTTTTACCTTGAGCACTGTCACCATGAGCCCTGTCACCATTCTTCAGTGCCACCATGTGCACTACCACCATGTGCACTCTCACCATGGGCACTATCACCGATAACACTGTCACCATAAGTACTGTCTGCATGGGCACTGTCACCAAGGGCACGGCCAACATGTGACCTGTAACCATTGTCAGTGTCACTGTGAGAAGTGTCACCATGGGAATTAACAACATAGGCACTCTCATCATGAGCACTGCCACCATGAGCACTGACATCACGAGCACTGTCACCCAGGGCAGTGCCACCATGAGCACTGTCACCATAACTGTTGCTATGAGAATTGTAACCATGGGCAATTTCTCAATGAGTAATGTCACCATGTGTATTTTCACCTTGGGCACTCTCAAAGTAAACAGTATTACCATGAGCACTTTCACTGTGAACACTGTCACCATGGGCACTGGCACAATGTGGTGTGTCACCATGAGCCATGTCACCATGGGAAATGTCACCGTGAGAAGTGTCACCATAGGCAATGTCACCATGGGCAATGTCACCATGGGAACTGCCATTTTGAGCACTGTCACCATGGGTACTACAACCATGAGTACTGTCAACATGAGTAATTTAACCATTGGCAGTATGACCATGTGCACTGTCACCATGGGCACTATCACCATGACAACTCTCAGCGTGAGCACTGTCACTGTTGGAAATGGCATTGTGTGCAATTCCACCATGGGCAATGTCACCATGGACATTATCGCTGTGAGCACTGTCAATATGAGCACGTCAACATGAGCCCTGTCACCATGGGCAATGTCACTGTGAGAAGTGTCACTATAGGCAATGTCACCGTGGGCACTGTCACCATGGTCACTGCCACCACTGTCACTGTCATTTTGAGCACTGTCACCATGGGTACTGCAACCATGAGTGCTGTCACCATGAGCACTGCCACAATGAGCACTGTCAGCATGGGCACATCCCCCATGAGCACTGTCACTATGAGAACTGCTAGCATGGGTATTTTCACCATGTGTACTGTCACCCTGTGTATTGTCACCATTTGCACTGTCACCATGAGGACTATTACCGTGAGCGCTATCACCGTGAGAACTCTCACAATGGTCCCTGTCACCATGACACTTGCACAAAGGGGGCTGTCAACATGAGTGCTGGCACCATTGGCACTATCACTGTGAGCATTCTCACTGTGGTCAGTGTCACCATGGGCACTGTCACCATGAGCACTGTCACCATAGGCAATGTCACCATGGTCAGTGTCACCATGAGCACTGTCAACATGGGCACTCATACAGTGGGCACTGTCACTGTGAGCACTGTCACCTTGGGTACTGCCACCATGAGCGCTGTCACCATGAGCACTGTCACCATTGCGAGTATCACAATGTGCACTGTCACCATGGGCACTGGCACAATGTCGTGTGTCACCTTGAGCAATGTCACCATGGGAAATGTCACCGTGAGATGTGTCACCATAGGCAATGTCACCATGGGCAATGTCACCATGGGAAATGCCATTTTGCACACTGTCACCATGGGTACTGCAACCATGAGTACTGTCACCATTGGCAGTATGACCATGTGCACTGTCACCATGGGCACTATCACCATGACAACTCTCAGCGTGAGCACTGTCACTGTGGGAACTGGCATTGTGTGCAATTCCACCATGGGCAATGTCACCATGGGCACTATCACTGTGAGCACTGTCAATATAAGCACGTCAACATGAGCCCTGTCACCATTGGCAATGTCACCGTGAGAAGTGTCACTATAGGCGATGTCACCGTGGGCACTGTCACCATGGTCACTGCCACCACTGTCACTGTCATTTTGAGCACTGTCACCATGGGTATTGCAACCATGAGCACTGTCACCATTGCGATTATCACCATGTGTACTGTCACCATGGGCACTATCACAATGAGAACTGTCAGCGTGGGCACTGTCACTGTTGGCAAGGGCACCGTGGGCACTTCCACCATGGGCAATGTCACCATGGGCACTATCACTGTGAGCACTGTCAACATGAGCACGTCACCATGGGCACTGTCAACATGGGTACTATCTCGAAGGGCAATGTCACCATGAGCATTGTCAGGAAGGGCAATTTCACCATGAGCACTGTCACCAAAGGCACTATCACCATGAGCAATGTCACTGTGGGCCGTGTCACCAGGGGCACTATCACCATGGTTAATGTTCTCATTGGCACTTTCCCCGTGAGCACTGTCACCCTGGGCACTGTCATCATGGGCACTGTCACCGTGAGCACTATCTCCATGAGCACAGCCACTGGGAACACCATCACCATAATCACTGGCCTCATCGGTACTGTCACCATGAGCACTGCCACAATGAGCACTGTCAGCATGGGCACTTCCCCCATGAGCACTGTCACTATGAGAACTGCTAGCATGGGTATTTTCACCATGAGTACTGTCACCCTCTGTATTGTCACCATTTGCACTGTCACCATCAGGACTATTACCGTGAGTGCTATCACCGTGAGATCTCTCACCATGGTCACTGTCACCATGGCACCTTGCACAATGCGTGCTGTCAACATGAGTGCTGTCACCATTGGCACTATCACCGTGAGCATTCTCACTGTGGTCAGAGTCAACATGGGCTCTGTCACCATGAGCACTGTCACCATAGGCAATGTCACCGTGGTCAGTGTCACCATGAGCAATGTCTCCATGGGCACTCCTACAGTGGGCACTGTCACTGTGCGAACTGTCACCATGGTTACTGCCACTATGAGCAGTGTCTCTGTGAGTACTGTCAGCATGGGTTTTTACCGTGAGCACTGTCACCATGAGCCCTGTCACCATTTTTCAGTGCCACCATGTGCACTACCACCATGTGCACTCTCACCATGGGCACTATCACCGATAACACTGTCACCATAAGTACTGTCTGCATGGGCACTGTCACCAAGGGCACGGCCAACATGTGACCTGTAACCATTGTCAGTGTCACTGTGAGAAGTGTCACCATGGGAATTAACAACATAGGCACCCTCATCATGAGCACTGTCACCATGAGCACTGACACCACGAGCACTGTCACCCAGGGAAGTGCCACCATGAGCACTGTCACCATAACTGTTGCTATGAGAATTGTAACCATGGGCAATTTCTCAATGAGTAATGTCACCATGTGTATTTTCACCTTGGGCACTCTCAAAGTAAACAGTATTACCATGAGCACTTTCACTGTGAACACTGTCACCATGTGCACTGGCACAATGTGGTGTGTCACCATGAGCCATGTCACCATGGGAAATGTCACCGTGAGAAGTGTCACCATAGGCAATGTCACCATGGGCAATGTCACCATGGGAACTGCCATTTTGAGCACTGTCACCATGGGTACTACAACCATGAGTACTGTCACCATGAGTAATTTAACCATTGGCAGTATGACCATGTGCACTGTCACCATGGGCACTATCACCATGACAACTCTCAGCGTGAGCACTGTCACTGTTGGAAATGGCATTGTGTGCAATTCCACCATGGGCAATGTCACCATGGACATTATCGCTGTGAGCACTGTCAATATGAGCACGTCAACATGAGCCCTGTCACCATGGGCAATGTCACTGTGAGAAGTGTCACTATAGGCAATGTCACCGTGGGCACTGTCACCATGGTCACTGCCACCACTGTCACTGTCATTTTGAGCACTGTCACCATGGGTACTGCAACCGTGAGCGCTGTCACCATGAGCACTGTCACCATTGCAAGTATCACCATGTGCACTGTCACCATGGGCACTATCACAATGAGAACTGTCAGCATGGGCACTGTCACTCTTGGCAATGTCACCATGGGCACTATCACTGTGAGCACTGTCAACATGAGCACGTCACCATGGGCACTGTCAACATGGGTACTATCTCGAAGGGCAATGTCACCATGAGCATTGTCAGGAAGGGCAATTTCACCATGAACACTGTCACCAAAGGCACTATCACCATGAGCAATGTCACTGTGGGCCGTGTCACCAGGGGCACTATCACCATGGTTAATGTTATCATTGGCACTGTCCCCGTGAGCACTGTCACCCTGGGCACTGTCATCATGGGCACGGTCACCGTGAGCACTATCTCCATGAGCACAGCCACTGTGAACACCATCACCATAATCCCTGGCCTCATCGGTACTGTCAACATGAGCAATGCCACAATGAGCACTGTCAGCATGGGCACATCCCCCATGAGCACTGTCACTATGAGAACTGCTACCATGGGTATTTTCACCATGTGTACTGTCACCCTGTGTATTGTCACCATTTGCACTGTCACCATGAGGACTATTACCGTGAGCGCTATCACCGTGAGATCTCTCACAATGGTCCCTGTCACCATGACCCCTTGCACAAAGGGGGCTGTCAACATGAGTGCTGGCACCATTGGCACTATCACTGTGAGCATTCTCACTGTGGTCAGTGTCACCATGGGCACTGTCACCATGAGCACTGTCACCATAGGCAATGTCACCATGGTCAGTGGCACCATGAGCACTGTCAACATGGGCACTCATACAGTGGGCACTGTCACTGTGAGCACTGTCACCTTGGGTACTGCCACCATGAGCGCTGTCACCATGAGCACTGTCACCATTGCGAGTATCACAATGTGCACTGTCACCATGGGCACTGGCACAATGTCGTGTGTCACCTTGAGCAATGTCACCATGGGAAATGTCACCGTGAGATGTGTCACCATAGGCAATGTCACCATGGGCAATGTCACCATGGGAAATGCCATTTTGCACACTGTCACCATGGGTACTGCAACCATGAGTACTGTCACCATTGGCAGTATGACCATATGCACTGTCACCATGGGCACTATCACCATGACAACTCTCAGCGTGAGCACTGTCACTGTGGGAAAAGGCATTGTGTGCAATTCCACCATGGGCAATGTCACCATGGGCACTATCACTGTGAGCACTGTCAATATAAGCACGTCAACATGAGCCCTGTCACCATTGGCAATGTCACCGTGAGAAGTGTCACTATAGGCGATGTCACCGTGGGCACTGTCACCATGGTCACTGCCACCACTGTCACTGTCATTTTGAGCACTGTCACCATGGGTATTGCAACCATGAGCACTGTCACCATTGCGATTATCACCATGTGTACTGTCACCATGGGCACTATCACAATGAGAACTGTCAGCGTGGGCACTGTCACTGTTGGCAAGGGCACCGTGGGCACTTCCACCATGGGCAATGTCACCATGGGCACTATCACTGTGAGCACTGTCAACATGAGCACGTCACCATGGGCACTGTCAACATGGGTACTATCTCGAAGGGCAATGTCACCATGAGCATTGTCAGGAAGGGCAATTTCACCATGAGCACTGTCACCAAAGGCACTATCACCATGAGCAATGTCACTGTGGGCCGTGTCACCAGGGGCACTATCACCATGGTTAATGTTCTCATTGGCACTTTCCCCGTGAGCACTGTCACCCTGGGCACTGTCATCATGGGCACTGTCACCGTGAGCACTATCTCCATGAGCACAGCCACTGGGAACACCATCACCATAATCACTGGCCTCATCGGTACTGTCACCATGAGCAATGCCACAATGAGCACTGTCAGCATGGGCACTTCCCCCATGAGCACTGTCACTATGAGAACTGCTAGCATGGGTATTTTCACCATGAGTACTGTCACCCTCTGTATTGTCACCATTTGCACTGTCACCATCAGGACTATTACCGTGAGTGCTATCACCGTGAGATCTCTCACCATGGTCACTGTCACCGTGGCACCTTGCACAATGCATGCTGTCAACATGAGTGCTGTCACCATTGGCACTATCACCGTGAGCATTCTCACTGTGGTCAGAGTCAACATGGGCTCTGTCACCATGAGCACTGTCACCATAGGCAATGTCACCGTGGTCAGTGTCACCATGAGCAATGTCTCCATGGGCACTCCTACAGTGGGCACTGTCACTGTGCGAACTGTCACCATGGTTACTGCCACTATGAGCAGTGTCTCTGTGAGTACTGTCAGCATGGGTTTTTACCGTGAGCACTGTCACCATGAGCCCTGTCACCATTTTTCAGTGCCACCATGTGCACTACCACCATGTGCACTCTCACCATGGGCACTATCACCGATAACACTGTCACCATAAGTACTGTCTGCATGGGCACTGTCACCAAGGGCACGGCCAACATGTGACCTGTAACCATTGTCAGTGTCACTGTGAGAAGTGTCACCATGGGAATTAACAACATAGGCACTCTCATCATGAGCACTGCCACCATGAGCACTGACATCACGAGCACTGTCACCCAGGGCAGTGCCACCATGAGCACTGTCACCATAACTGTTGCTATGAGAATTGTAACCATGGGCAATTTCTCAATGAGTAATGTCACCATGTGTATTTTCACCTTGGGCACTCTCAAAGTAAACAGTATTACCATGAGCACTTTCACTGTGAACACTGTCACCATGGGCACTGGCACAATGTGGTGTGTCACCATGAGCCATGTCACCATGGGAAATGTCACCGTGAGAAGTGTCACCATAGGCAATGTCACCATGGGCAATGTCACCATGGGAACTGCCATTTTGAGCACTGTCACCATGGGTACTACAACCATGAGTACTGTCACCATGAGTAATTTAACCATTGGCAGTATGACCATGTGCACTGTCACCATGGGCACTATCACCATGACAACTCTCAGCGTGAGCACTGTCACTGTTGGAAATGGCATTGTGTGCAATTCCACCATGGGCAATGTCACCATGGACATTATCGCTGTGAGCACTGTCAATATGAGCACGTCAACATGAGCCCTGTCACCATGGGCAATGTCACTGTGAGAAGTGTCACTATAGGCAATGTCACCGTGGGCACTGTCACCATGGTCACTGCCACCACTGTCACTGTCATTTTGAGCACTGTCACCATGGGTACTGCAACCATGAGTGCTGTCACCATGAGCACTGCCACAATGAGCACTGTCAGCATGGGCACATCCCCCATGAGCACTGTCACTATGAGAACTGCTAGCATGGGTATTTTCACCATGTGTACTGTCACCCTGTGTATTGTCACCATTTGCACTGTCACCATGAGGACTATTACCGTGAGCGCTATCACCGTGAGATCTCTCACAATGGTCCCTGTCACCATGACACCTTGCACAAAGGGGGCTGTCAACATGAGTGCTGGCACCATTGGCACTATCACTGTGAGCATTCTCACTGTGGCTAGTGTCACCATGGACACTGTCACCATGAGCACTGTCACCATAGGCAATGTCACCATGGTCAGTGTCACCATGAGCACTGTCAACATGGGCACTCATACAGTGGGCACTGTCACTGTGAGCACTGTCACCTTGGGTACTGCCACCATGAGCGCTGTCACCATGAGCACTGTCACCATTGCGAGTATCACAATGTGCACTGTCACCATGGGCACTGGCACAATGTCGTGTGTCACCTTGAGCAATGTCACCATGGGAAATGTCACCGTGAGATGTGTCACCATAGGCAATGTCACCATGGGCAATGTCACCATGGGAAATGCCATTTTGCACACTGTCACCATGGGTACTGCAACCATGAGTACTGTCACCATTGGCAGTATGACCATGTGCACTGTCACCATGGGCACTATCACCATGACAACTCTCAGCGTGAGCACTGTCACTGTGGGAACAGGCATTGTGTGCAATTCCACCATGGGCAATGTCACCACGGGCACTATCACTGTGAGCACTGTCAATATAAGCACGTCAACATGAGCCCTGTCACCATTGGCAATGTCACCGTGAGAAGTGTCACTATAGGCGATGTCACCGTGGGCACTGTCACCATGGTCACTGCCACCACTGTCACTGTCATTTTGAGCACTGTCACCATGGGTATTGCAACCATGAGCACTATCACCATTGCGATTATCACCATGTGTACTGTCACCATGGGCACTATCACAATGAGAACTGTCAGCGTGGGCACTGTCACTGTTGGCAAGGGCACCGTGGGCACTTCCACCATGGGCAATGTCACCATGGGCACTATCACTGTGAGCACTGTCAACATGAGCACGTCACCATGGGCACTGTCAACATGGGTACTATCTCGAAGGGCAATGTCACCATGAGCATTGTCAGGAAGGGCAATTTCACCATGAACACTGTCACCAAAGGCACTATCACCATGAGCAATGTCACTGTGGGCCGTGTCACCAGGGGCACTATCACCATGGTTAATGTTATCATTGGCACTTTCCCCGTGAGCACTGTCACCCTGGGCACTGTCATCATGGGCACGGTCACCGTGAGCACTATCTCCATGAGCACAGCCACTGTGAACACCATCACCATAATCACTGGCCTCATCGGTACTGTCACCATGAGCACTGCCACAATGAGCACTGTCAGCATGGGCACTTCCCCCATGAGCACTGTCACTATGAGAACTGCTAGCATGGGTATTTTCACCATGAGTACTGTCACCCTCTGTATTGTCACCATTTGCACTGTCACCATCAGGACTATTACCGTGAGTGCTATCACCGTGAGATCTCTCACCATGGTCACTGTCACCATGGCACCTTGCACAATGCGTGCTGTCAACATGAGTGCTGTCACCATTGGCACTATCACCGTGAGCATTCTCACTGTGGTCAGAGTCAACATGGGCTCTGTCACCATGAGCACTGTCACCATAGGCAATGTCACCGTGGTCAGTGTCACCATGAGCAATGTCTCCATGGGCACTCCTACAGTGGGCACTGTCACTGTGCGAACTGTCACCATGGTTACTGCCACTATGAGCAGTGTCTCTGTGAGTACTGTCAGCATGGGTTTTTACCGTGAGCACTGTCACCATGAGCCCTGTCACCATTTTTCAGTGCCACCATGTACACTACCACCATGTGCACTCTCACCATGGGCACTATCACCGATAACACTGTCACCATAAGTACTGTCTGCATGGGCACTGTCACCAAGGGCACGGCCAACATGTGACCTGTAACCATTGTCAGTGTCACTGTGAGAAGTGTCACCATGGGAATTAACAACATAGGCACTCTCATCATGAGCACTGTCACCATGAGCACTGACATCACGAGCACTGTCACCCAGGGCAGTGCCACCGTGAGCACTGTCACCATAACTGTTGCTATGAGAATTGTAACCATGGGCAATTTCTCAATGAGTAATGTCACCATGTGTATTTTCACCTTGGGCACTCTCAAAGTAAACAGTATTACCATGAGCACTTTCACTGTGAACACTGTCACCATGGGCACTGGCACAATGTGGTGTGTCACCATGAGCCATGTCACCATGGGAAATGTCACCGTGAGAAGTGTCACCATAGGCAATGTCACCATGGGCAATGTCACCATGGGAACTGCCATTTTGAGCACTGTCACCATGGGTACTACAACCATGAGTACTGTCACCATGAGTAATTTAACCATTGGCAGTATGACCATGTGCACTGTCACCATGGGCCCTATCACCATGACAACTCTCAGCGTGAGCACTGTCACTGTTGGAAATGGCATTGTGTGCAATTCCATCATGGGCAATGTCACCATGGACATTATCGCTGTGAGCATTGTCAATATGAGCACGTCAACATGAGCCTTGTCACCATGGGCAATGTCACTGTGAGAAGTGTCACTATAGACAATGTCACCGTGGGCACTGTCACCATGGTCACTGCCACCACTGTCACTGTCATTTTGAGCACTGTCACCATGGGTACTGCAACCATGAGCGCTGTCACCATGAGCACTGTCACCATTGCAAGTATCACCATGTGCACTGTCACCATGGGCACTATCACAATGAGAACTGTCAGCATGGGCACTGTCACTCTTGGCAATGTCACCATGGGCACTATCACTGTGAGCACTGTCAACATGAGCACGTCACCATGGGCACTGTCAACATGGGTACTATCTCGAAGGGCAATGTCACCATGAGCATTGTCAGGATGGGCAACCTCACCGTGAGCACTGTCACCAATGGCACTATCACCATGAGCAATGTCACTGTGGGCCGTGTCACCAGGGGCACTATCACCATGGTTAATGTTATTATTGGCAATTTCCCCGTGAGCACTGTCACCCTGGGCACTGTCAACATGGGCATGGTCACCGTGAGCACTATCTGTATGAGCACAGCCACTGTGAACACCATCACCATAATCACTGGCCTCATCGGTACTGTCACCATGAGCACTGCCACAATGAGCACTGTCAGCATGGGCACATCCCCCATGAGCACTGTCACTATGAGAACTGCTACCATGGGTATTTTCACCATGTGTACTGTCACCCTGTGTATTGTCACCATTTGCACTGTCACCATGAGGACTATTACCGTGAGCGCTATCACCGTGAGATCTCTCACCATGGTCACTGTCACCATGGCACCTTGCACAATGGGGGCTGTCAACATGAGTGCTGGCACCATTGGCACTATCACTGTGAGCATTCTCACTGTGGTCAGTGTCACCATGGGCACTGTCACCATGAGCACTGTCACCATAGGCAATGTAACCATGGTCAGTGTCACCATGAGCACTCTCAACATGGGCACTCATAGAGTGGGCACTGTCACTGTGAGCACTGTCACCTTGGGTACTGCCACCATGAGCGCTGTCACCATGAGCACTGTCACCATTGCGAGTATCACAATGTGCACTGTCACCATGGGCACTGGCACAATGTCGTGTGTCACCTTGAGCAATGTCACCATGGGAAATGTCACCGTGAGATGTGTCACCATAGGCAATGTCACCATGGGCAATGTCACCATGGGCAATGTCACCATGGGAAATGCCATTTTGCACACTGTCACCATGGGTACTGCAACCATGAGTACTGTCACCATTGGCAGTATGACCATGTGCACTGTCACCATGGGCACTATCACCATGACAACTCTCAGCGTGAGCACTGTCACTGTGGAAACTGGCATTGTGTGCAATTCCACCATGGGCAATGTCACCATGGGCACTATCACTGTGAGCACTGTCAATATAAGCACGTCAACATGAGCCCTGTCACCATTGGCAATGTCACCGTGAGAAGTGTCACTATAGGCGATGTCACCGTGGGCACTGTCACCATGGTCACTGCCACCACTGTCACTGTCATTTTGAGCACTGTCACCATGGGTATTGCAACCATGAGCACTGTCACCATTGCAATTATCACCATGTGTACTGTCACCATGGGCACTATCACAATGAGAACTGTCAGCGTGGGCACTGTCACTGTTGGCAAGGGCACCGTGGGCACTTCCACCATGGGCAATGTCACCATGGGCACTATCACTGTGAGCACTGTCAACATGAGCACGTCACCATGGGCACTGTCAACATGGGTACTATCTCGAAGGGCAATGTCACCATGAGCATTGTCAGGAAGGGCAATTTCACCATGAGCACTGTCACCAAAGGCACTATCACCATGAGCAATGTCACTGTGGGCCGTGTCACCAGGGGCACTATCACCATGGTTAATGTTATCATTGGCACTTTCCCCGTGAGCACTGTCACCCTGGGCCCTGTCATCATGGGCACGGTCACCGTGAGCACTATCTCCATGAGCACAGCCACTGTGAACACCATCACCATAATCACTGGCCTCATCGGTACTGTCACCATGAGCACTGCCACAATGAGCACTGTCAGCATGGGCACTTCCCCCATGAGCACTGTCACTATGAGAACTGCTAGCATGGGTATTTTCACCATGAGTACTGTCACCCTCTGTATTGTCACCATTTGCACTGTCACCATCAGGACTATTACCGTGAGTGCTATCACCGTGAGATCTCTCACCATGGTCACTGTCACCATGGCACCTTGCACAATGCGTGCTGTCAACATGAGTGCTGTCACCATTGGCACTATCACCGTGAGCATTCTCACTGTGGTCAGAGTCAACATGGGCTCTGTCACCATGAGCACTGTCACCATAGGCAATGTCACCGTGGTCAGTGTCACCATGAGCAATGTCTCCATGGGCACTCCTACAGTGGGCACTGTCACTGTGCGAACTGTCACCATGGTTACTGCCACTATGAGCAGTGTCTCTGTGAGTACTGTCAGCATGGGTTTTTACCGTGAGCACTGTCACCATGAGCCCTGTCACCAATTTGCAGTGCCACCATGTGCACTACCACCATGTGCACTCTCACCATGGGCACTATCACCGATAACACTGTCACCATAAGTACTGTCTTCATGGGCACTGTCACCAAGGGCACGGCCAACATGTGACCTGTAACCATTGTCAGTGTCACTGTGAGAAGTGTCACCATGGGAATTAACAACATAGGCACTCTCATCATGAGCACTGTCACCATGAGCACTGACACCACGAGCACTGTCACCCAGGGCAGTGCCACCGTGAGCACTGTCACCATAACTGTTGCTATGAGAATTGTAACCATGGGCAATTTCTCAATGAGTAATGTCACCATGTGTATTTTCACCTTGGGCACTCTCAAAGTAAACAGTATTACCATGAGCACTTTCACTGTGAACACTGTCACCATGGGCACTGGCACAATGTGGTGTGTCACCATGAGCCATGTCACCATGGGAAATGTCACCGTGAGAAGTGTCACCATAGGCAATGTCACCATGGGCAATGTCACCATGGGAACTGCCATTTTGAGCACTGTCACCATGGGTACTGCAACCATGAGTACTGTCACCATGAGTAATTTAACCATTGGCAGTATGACCATGTGCACTGTCACCATGGGCACTATCACCATGACAACTCTCAGCGTGAGCACTGTCACTGTTGGAAATGGCATTGTGTGCAATTCCACCATGGGCAATGTCACCATGGACATTATCGCTGTGAGCACTGTCAATATGAGCACGTCAACATGAGCCCTGTCACCATGGGCAATGTCACTGTGAGAAGTGTCACTATAGGCAATGTCACCGTGGGCACTGTCACCATGGTCACTGCCACCACTGTCACTGTCATTTTGAGCACTGTCACCATGGGTACTGCAACCATGAGCGCTGTCACCATGAGCACTGTCACCATTGCAAGTATCACCATGTGCACTGTCACCATGGGCACTATCACAATGAGAACTGTCAGCATGGGCACTGTCACTCTTGGCAATGTCACCATGGGCACTATCACTTTGAGCACTGTCAACATGAGCACGTCACCATGGGCACTGTCAACATGGGTACTATCTCGAAGGGCAATGTCACCATGAGCATTGTCAGGATGGGCAACCTCACCGTGAGCACTGTCACCAATGGCACTATCACCATGAGCAATGTCACTGTGGGCCGTGTCACCAGGGGCACTATCACCATGGTTAATGTTATTATTGGCAATTTCCCCGTGAGCACTGTCACCCTGGGCACTGTCAAGATGGGCACGGTCACCGTGAGCACTATCTCTATGAGCACAGCCACTGTGAACACCATCACCATAATCACTGGCCTCATCGGTACTGTCACCATGAGCACTGCCACAATGAGCACTGTCAGCATGGGCACATCCCCCATGAGCACTGTCACTATGAGAACTGCTACCATGGGTATTTTCACCATGTGTACTGTCACCCTGTGTATTGTCACCATTTGCACTGTCACCATGTGGACTATTACCGTGAGCGCTATCACCGTGAGATCTCTCACCATGGTCACTGTCACCATGGCACCTTGCACAATGGGGGCTGTCAACATGAGTGCTGGCACCATTGGCACTATCACTGTGAGCATTCTCACTGTGGTCAGTGTCACCATGGGCACTGTCACCATGAGCACTGTCACCATAGGCAATGTCACCATGGTCAGTGTCACCATGAGCACTCTCAACATGGGCACTCATACAGTGGGCACTGTCACTGTGAGCACTGTCACCTTGGGTACTGCCACCATGAGCGCTGTCACCATGAGCACTGTCACCATTGCGAGTATCACAATGTGCACTGTCACCATGGGCACTGGCACAATGTCGTGTGTCACCTTGAGCAATGTCACCATGGGAAATGTCACCGTGAGATGTGTCACCATAGGCAATGTCACCATGGGCAATGTCACCATGGGCAATGTCACCATGGGAAATGCCATTTTGCACACTGTCACCATGGGTACTGCAACCATGAGTACTGTCACCATTGGCAGTATGACCATGTGCACTGTCACCATGGGCACTATCACCATGACAACTCTCAGCGTGAGCACTGTCACTGTGGGAACTGGCATTGTGTGCAATTCCACCATGGGCAATGTCACCATGGGCACTATCACTGTGAGCACTGTCAATATAAGCACGTCAACATGAGCCCTGTCACCATTGGCAATGTCACCGTGAGAAGTGTCACTATAGGCGATGTCACCGTGGGCACTGTCACCATGGTCACTGCCACCACTGTCACTGTCATTTTGAGCACTGTCACCATGGGTATTGCAACCATGAGCACTGTCACCATTGCGATTATCACCATGTGTACTGTCACCATGGCCACTATCACAATGAGAACTGTCAGCGTGGGCACTGTCACTGTTGGCAAGGGCACCGTGGGCACTTCCACCATGGGCAATGTCACCATGGGCTCTATCACTGTGAGCACTGTCAACATGAGCACGTCACCATGGGCACTGTCAACATGGGTACTATCTCGAAGGGCAATGTCACCATGAGCATTGTCAGGAAGGGCAATTTCACCATGAGCACTGTCACCAAAGGCACTATCACCATGAGCAATGTCACTGTGGGCCGTGTCACCAGGGGCACTATCACCATGGTTAATGTTCTCACTGGCACTTTCCACGTGAGCACTGTCACCCTGGGCACTGTCATCATGGGCACTGTCACCGTGAGCACTATCTCCATGAGCACAGCCACTGGGAACACCATCACCATAATCACTGGCCTCATCGGTACTGTCACCATGAGCACTGCCACAATGAGCACTGTCAGCATGGGCACTTCCCCCATGAGCACTGTCACTATGAGAACTGCTAGCATGGGTATTTTCACCATGAGTACTGTCACCCTGTGTATTGTCACCATTTGCACTGTCACCATCAGGACTATTACCGTGAGTGCTATCACCGTGAGATCTCTCACCATGGTCACTGTCACCATGGCACCTTGCACAATGCGTGCTCTCAACATGAGTGCTGTCACCATTGGCACTATCACCGTGAGCATTCTCACTGTGGTCAGAGTCAACATGGGCTCTGTCACCATGAGCACTGTCACCATAGGCAATGTCACCGTGGTCAGTGTCACCATGAGCAATGTCTCCATGGGCACTCCTACAGTGGGCACTGTCACTGTGCGAACTGTCACCATGGTTACTGCCACTATGAGCAGTGTCTCTGTGAGTACTGTCAGCATGGGTTTTTACCGTGAGCACTGTCACCATGAGCCCTGTCACCATTTTTCAGTGCCACCATGTGCACTACCACCATGTGCACTCTCACCATGGGCACTATCACCGATAACACTGTCACCATAAGTACTGTCTGCATGGGCACTGTCACCAAGGGCACGGCCAACATGTGACCTGTAACCATTGTCAGTGTCACTGTGAGAAGTGTCACCATGGGAATTAACAACATAGGCACTCTCATCATGAGCACTGTCACCATGAGCACTGACACCACGAGCACTGTCACCCAGGGCAGTGCCACCATGAGCACTGTCACCATAACTGTTGCTATGAGAATTGTAACCATGGGCAATTTCTCAATGAGTAATGTCACCATGTGTATTTTCACCTTGGGCACTCTCAAAGTAAACAGTATTACCATGAGCACTTTCACTGTGAACACTGTCACCATGGGCACTGGCACAATGTGGTGTGTCACCATGAGCCATGTCACCATGGGAAATGTCACCGTGAGAAGTGTCACCATAGGCAATGTCACCATGGGCAATGTCACCAAGGGAACTGCCATTTTGAGCACTGTCACCATGGGTACTGCAACCATGAGTACTGTCAACATGAGTAATTTAACCATTGGCAGTATGACCATGTGCACTGTCACCATGGGCACTATCACCATGACAACTCTCAGCGTGAGCACTGTCACTGTTGGAAATGGCATTGTGTGCAATTCCACCATGGGCAATGTCACCATGGACATTATCGCTGTGAGCACTGTCAATATGAGCACGTCAACATGAGCCCTGTCACCATGGGCAATGTCACTGTGAGAAGTGTCACTATAGGCAATGTCACCGTGGGCACTGTCACCATGGTCACTGCCACCACTGTCACTGTCATTTTGAGCACTGTCACCATGGGTACTGCAACCATGAGCGCTGTCACCATGAGCACTGTCACCATTGCAAGTATCACCATGTGCACTGTCACCATGGGCACTATCACAATGAGAACTGTCAGCATGGGCACTGTCACTCTTGGCAATGTCACCATGGGCACTATCACTTTGAGCACTGTCAACATGAGCACGTCACCATGGGCACTGTCAACATGGGTACTATCTCGAAGGGCAATGTCACCATGAGCATTGTCAGGAAGGGCAATTTCACCATGAACACTGTCACCAAAGGCACTATCACCATGAGCAATGTCACTGTGGGCCGTGTCACCAGGGGCACTATCACCATGGTTAATGTTATCATTGGCACTTTCCCCGTGAGCACTGTCACCCTGGGCACTGTCATCATAGGCACGGTCACCGTGAGCACTATCTCCATGAGCACAGCCACCATGAACACCATCACCATAATCACTGGCCTCATCGGTACTGTCACCATGAGCACTGCCACAATGAGCACTGTCAGCATGGGCACTTCCCCCATGAGCACTGTCACTATGAGAACTGCTAGCATGGGTATTTTCACCATGAGTACTGTCACCCTCTGTATTGTCACCATTTGCACTGTCACCATCAGGACTATTACCGTGAGTGCTATCACCGTGAGATCTCTCACCATGGTCACTGTCACCATGGCACCTTGCACAATGCGTGCTGTCAACATGAGTGCTGTCACCATTGGCACTATCACCGTGAGCATTCTCACTGTGGTCAGAGTCAACATGGGCTCTGTCACCATGAGCACTGTCACCATAGGCAATGTCACCGTGGTCAGTGTCACCAAGAGCAATGTCTCCATGGGCACTCCTACAGTGGGCACTGTCACTGTGCGAACTGTCACCATGGTTACTGCCACTATGAGCAGTGTCTCTGTGAGTACTGTCAGCATGGGTTTTTACCGTGAGCACTGTCACCATGAGCCCTGTCACCATTTTTCAGTGCCACCATGTGCACTACCACCATGTGCACTCTCACCATGGGCACTATCACCGATAACACTGTCACCATAAGTACTGTCTGCATGGGCACTGTCACCAAGGGCACGGCCAACATGTGACCTGTAACCATTGTCAGTGTCACTGTGAGAAGTGTCACCATGGGAATTAACAACATAGGCACTCTCATCATGAGCACTGTCACCATGAGCACTGACATCACGAGCACTGTCACCCAGGGCAGTGCCACCATGAGCACTGTCACCATAACTGTTGCTATGAGAATTGTAACCATGGGCAATTTCTCAATGAGTAATGTCACCATGTGTATTTTCACCTTGGGCACTCTCAAAGTAAACAGTATTACCATGAGCACTTTAACTGTGAACACTGTCACCATGGGCACTGGCACAATGTGGTGTGTCACCATGAGCCATGTCACCATGGGAAATGTCACCGTGAGAAGTGTCACCATAGGCAATGTCACCATGGGCAATGTCACCATGGGAAATGCCATTTTGAGCACTGTCACCATGGGTACTACAACCATGAGTACTGTCACCATGAGTAATTTAACCATTGGCAGTATGACCATGTGCACTGTCACCATGGGCACTATCACCATGACAACTCTCAGCGTGAGCACTGTCACTGTTGGAAATGGCATTGTGTGCAATTCCACCATGGGCAATGTCACCATGGACATTATCGCTGTGAGCACTGTCAATATGAGCACGTCAACATGAGCCCTGTCACCATGGGCAATGTCACTGTGAGAAGTGTCACTATAGGCAATGTCACCGTGGGCACTGTCACCATGGTCACTGCCACCACTGTCACTGTCATTTTGAGCACTGTCACCATGGGTACTGCAACCATGAGCGCTGTCACCATGAGCACTGTCACCATTGCAAGTATCACCATGTGCACTGTCACCATGGGCACTATCACAATGAGAACTGTCAGCATGGGCACTGTCACTCTTGGCAATGTCACCATGGGCACTATCACTGTGAGCACTGTCAACATGAGCACGTCACCATGGGCACTGTCAACATGGGTACTATCTCGAAGGGCAATGTCACCATGAGCATTGTCAGGAAGGGCAATTTCACCATGAACACTGTCACCAAAGGCACTATCACCATGAGCAATGTCACTGTGGGTCGTGTCACCAGGGGCACTATCACCATGGTTAATGTTATCATTGGCACTTTCCCCGTGAGCACTGTCACCCTGGGCACTGTCATCATGGGCACGGTCACCGTGAGCACTATCTCCATGAGCACAGCCACTGTGAACACCATCACCATAATCACTGTCCTCATCGGTACTGTCACCATGAGCACTGCCACAATGAGCACTGTCAGCATGGGCACATCCCCCATGAGCACTGTCACTATGAGAACTGCTAGCATGGGTATTTTCACCATGTGTACTGTCACCCTGTGTATTGTCACCATTTGCACTGTCACCATGAGGACTATTACCGTGAGCGCTATCACCGTGAGAACTCTCACAATGGTCCCTGTCACCATGACACTTGCACAAAGGGGGCTGTCAACATGAGTGCTGGCACCATTGGCACTATCACTGTGAGCATTCTCACTGTGGTCAGTGTCACCATGGGCACTGTCACCATGAGCACTATCACCATAGGCAATGTCACCATGGTCAGTGTCACCATGAGCACTGTCAACATGGGAACTCATACAGTGGGCACTGTCACTGTGAGCACTGTCACCTTGGGTACTGCCACCATGAGCGCTGTCACCATGAGCACTGTCACCATTGCGAGTATCACCATGTGCACTGTCACCATGGGCACTGGCACAATGTCGTGTGTCACCTTGAGCAATGTCACCATCGGAAATGTCACCGTGAGATGTGTCACCATAGGCAATGTCACCATGGGCAATGTCACCATGGGAAATGCCATTTTGCACACTGTCACCATGGGTACTGCAACCATGAGTACTGTCACCATTGGCAGTATGACCATGTGCACTGTCACCATGGGCACTATCACCATGACAACTCTCAGCGTGAGCACTGTCACTGTGGGAACAGGCATTGTGTGCAATTCCACCATGGGCAATGTCACCATGGGCACTATCACTGTGAGCACTGTCAATATAAGCACGTCAACATGAGCCCTGTCACCATTGGCAATGTCACCGTGAGAAGTGTCACTATAGGCGATGTCACCGTGGGCACTGTCACCATGGTCACTGCCACCACTGTCACTGTCATTTTGAGCACTGTCACCATGGGTATTGCAACCATGAGCACTATCACCATTGCGATTATCACCATGTGTACTGTCACCATGGGCACTATCACAATGAGAACTGTCAGCGTGGGCACTGTCACTGTTGGCAAGGGCACCGTGGGCACTTCCACCATGGGCAATGTCACCATGGGCACTATCACTGTGAGCACTGTCAACATGAGCACGTCACCATGGGCACTGTCAACATGGGTACTATCTCGAAGGGCAATGTCACCATGAGCATTGTCAGGAAGGGCAATTTCACCATGAACACTGTCACCAAAGGCACTATCACCATGAGCAATGTCACTGTGGGCCGTGTCACCAGGGGCACTATCACCATGGTTAATGTTATCATTGGCAATTTCCCCGTAAGCACTGTCACCCTGGGCACTGTCATCATGGGCACGGTCACCGTGAGCACTATCTCCATGAGCACAGCCACTGTGAACACCATCACCATAATCACTGGCCTCATCGGTACTGTCACCATGAGCACTGCCACAATGAGCACTGTCAGCATGGGCACTTCCCCCATGAGCACTGTCACTATGAGAACTGCTAGCATGGGTATTTTCACCATGAGTACTGTCACCCTCTGTATTGTCACCATTTGCACTGTCACCATCAGGACTATTACCGTGAGTGCTATCACCGTGAGATCTCTCACCATGGTCACTGTCACCATGGCA
This sequence comes from Mesoplodon mirus, assembly GCF_964341445.2. Classification (NCBI taxonomy): domain Eukaryota; kingdom Metazoa; phylum Chordata; class Mammalia; order Artiodactyla; family Ziphiidae; genus Mesoplodon; species Mesoplodon mirus. The sequence continues at coordinate 104,524,696 of NC_138976.1, read as the reverse complement.
CCTTGCACAATGCGTGCTGTCAACATGAGTGCTGTCATCATTGGCACTATCACCGTGAGCATTCTCACTGTGGTCAGAGTCAACATGGGCTCTGTCACCATGAGCACTGTCACCATAGGCAATGTCACCGTGGTCAGTGTCACCATGAGCAATGTCTCCATGGGCACTCCTACAGTGGGCACTGTCACTGTGCGAACTGTCACCATGGTTACTGCCACTATGAGCAGTGTCTCTGTGAGTACTGTCAGCATGGGTTTTTACCATGAGCACTGTCACCATGAGCCCTGTCACCATTTTTCAGTGCCACCATGTGCACTACCACCATGTGCACTCTCACCATGGGCACTATCACCGATAACACTGTCACCATAAGTACTGTCTGCATGGGCACTGTCACCAAGGGCACGGCCAACATGTGACCTGTAACCATTGTCAGTGTCACTGTGAGATGTGTCACCATGGGAATTAACAACATAGGCACTCTCATCATGAGCACTGTCACCATGAGCACTGACACCACGAGCACTGTCACCCAGGGTAGTGCCACTGTGAGCACTGTCACCATAACTGTTGCTATGAGAATTGTAACCATGGGCAATTTCTCAATGAGTAATGTCACCATGTGTATTTTCACCTTGGGCACTCTCAAAGTAAACAGTATTACCATGAGCACTTTCACTGTGAACACTGTCACCATGGGCACTGGCACAATGTGGTGTGTCACCATGAGCCATGTCACCATGGGAAATGTCACCGTGAGAAGTGTCACCATAGGCAATGTCACCATGGGCAATGTCACCATGGGAACTGCCATTTTGAGCACTGTCACCATGGGTACTGCAACCATGAGTACTGTCACCATGAGTAATTTAACCATTGGCAGTATGACCATGTGCACTGTCACCATGGGCACTATCACCATGACAACTCTCAGCGTGAGCACTGTCACTGTTGGAAATGGCATTGTGTGCAATTCCACCATGGGCAATGTCACCATGGACATTATCGCTGTGAGCACTGTCAATATGAGCACGTCAACATGAGCCCTGTCACCATGGGCAATGTCACTGTGAGAAGTGTCACTATAGGCAATGTCACCGTGGGCACTGTCACCATGGTCACTGCCACCACTGTCACTGTCATTTTGAGCACTGTCACCATGGGTACTGCAACCATGAGCGCTGTCACCATGAGCACTGTCACCATTGCAAGTATCACCATGTGCACTGTCACCATGGGCACTATCACAATGAGAAATGTCAGCATGGGCACTGTCACTCTTGGCAATGTCACCATGGGCACTATCACTTTGAGCACTGTCAACATGAGCACGTCACCATGGGCACTGTCAACATGGGTACTATCTCGAAGGGCAATGTCACCATGAGCATTGTCAGGATGGGCAACCTCACCGTGAGCACTGTCACCAGTGGCACTATCACCATGAGCAATGTCACTGTGGGCCGTGTCACCAGGGGCACTATCACCATGGTTAATGTTATCATTGGCAATTTCCCCGTGAGCACTGTCACCCTGGGCACTGTCATCATGGGCACGGTCACCGTGAGCACTATCTCTATGAGCACAGCCACTGTGAACACCATCACCATAATCACTGGCCTCATCGGTACTGTCACCATGAGCACTGCCACAATGAGCACTGTCAGCATGGGCACATCCCCCATGAGCACTGTCACTATGAGAACTGCTACCATGGGTATTTTCACCATGTGTACTGTCACCCTGTGTATTGTCACCATTTGCACTGTCACCATGAGGACTATTACCGTGAGCGCTATCACTGTGAGATCTCTCACCATGGTCACTGTCACCATGGCACCTTGCACAATGGGGGCTGTCAACATGAGTGCTGGCACCATTGGCACTATCACTGTGAGCATTCTCACTGTGGTCAGTGTCACCATGGGCACTGTCACCATGAGCACTGTCACCATAGGCAATGTAACCATGGTCAGTGTCACCATGAGCACTGTCAACATGGGCACTCATACAGTGGGCACTGTCACTGTGAGCACTGTCACCTTGGGTACTGCCACCATGAGCGCTGTCACCATGAGCACTGTCACCATTGCGAGTATCACAATGTGCACTGTCACCATGGGCACTGGCACAATGTCGTGTGTCACCTTGAGCAATGTCACCATGGGAAATGTCACCGTGAGATGTGTCACCATAGGCAATGTCACCTTGGGCAATGTCACCATGGGAAATGCCATTTTGCACACTGTCACCATGGGTACTGCAACCATGAGTACTGTCACCATTGGCAGTAAGACCATGTGCACTGTCACCATGGGCACTATCACCATGACAACTCTCAGCGTGAGCACTGTCACTGTGGGAACTGGCATTGTGTGCAATTCCACCATGGGCAATGTCACCATGGGCACTATCACTGTGAGCACTGTCAATATAAGCACGTCAACATGAGCCCTGTCACCATTGGCAATGTCACCGTGAGAAGTGTCACTATAGGCGATGTCACCATGGGCACTGTCACCATGGTCACTGCCACCACTGTCACTGTCATTTTGAGCACTGTCACCATGGGTATTGCAACCATGAGCACTGTCACCATGAGCAATGTCACCATTGCGATTATCACCATGTGTACTGTCACCATGGGCACTATCACAATGAGAACTGTCAGCGTGGGCACTGTCACTGTTGGCAAGGGCACCGTGGACACTTCCACCATGGGCAATGTCACCATGGGCACTATCACTGTGAGCACTGTCAACATGAGCACGTCACCATGGGCACTGTCACCATGGGCAATGTCACTGTGAGAAGTGTCACTATAGGCAATGTCACCGTGGGCACTGTCACCATGGTCACTGCCACCACTGTCACTGTCATTTTGAGCACTGTCACCATGGGTACTGCAACCATGAGCGCTGTCACCATGAGCACTGTCACCATTGCAAGTATCACCATGTGCACTGTCACCATGGGCACTATCACAATGAGAACTGTCAGCATGGGCACTGTCACTCTTGGCAATGTCACCATGGGCACTATCACTTTGAGCACTGTCAACATGAGCACGTCACCATGGGCACTGTCAACATGGGTACTATCTCGAAGGTCAATGTCACCATCAGCATTGTCAGGATGGGAAACTTCACCGTGAGCACTGTCACCAATGGCACTATCACCATGAGCAATGTCACTGTGGGCCGTGTCACCGGGGGCACTATCACCATTGTTAATGTTATCATTGGAACTTTCCCCGTGAGCACTGTCACCCTGGGCACTGTCAACATGGGCACGGTCACCGTGAGCACTATCTCCATGAGCACAGCCACTGTGAACACCATCACCATAATCACTGCCCTCATCGGTACTGTCACCATGAGCACTGCCACAATGAGCACTGTCAGCATGGGCACTTCCCCCATGAGCACTGTCACTATGAGAACTGCTAGCATGGGTATTTTCACCATGAGTACTGTCACCCTCTGTATTGTCACCATTTGCACTGTCACCATCAGGACTATTACCGTGAGTGCTATCACCGTGAGATCTCTCACCATGGTCACTGTCACCATGGCACCTTGCACAATGCGTGTTGTCAACATGAGTGCTGTCACCATTGGCACTATCACCGTGAGCATTCTCACTGTGGTCAGAGTCAACTTGGGCTCTGTCACCATGAGCACTGTCACCATAGGCAATGTCACCGTGGTCAGTGTCACCATGAGCAATGTCTCCATGGGCACTCCTACAGTGGGCACTGTCACTGTGCGAACTGTCACCATGGTTACTGCCACTATGAGCAGTGTCTCTGTGAGTACTGTCAGCATGGGTTTTTACCGTGAGCACTGTCACCATGAGCCCTCTCACCATTTTTCAGTGCCACCATGTGCACTACCACCATGTGCACTCTCACCATGGGCACTATCACCGATAACACTGTCACCATAAGTACTGTCTGCATGGGCACTGTCACCAAGGGCACGGCCAACATGTGACCTGTAACCATTGTCAGTGTCACTGTGAGAAGTGTCACCATGGGAATTAACAACATAGGCACTCTCATCATGAGCACTGTCACCATGAGCACTGACACCACGAGCACTGTCACCCAGGGCAGTGCCACCATGAGCACTGTCACCATAACTGTTGCTATGAGAATTGTAACCATGGGCAATTTCTCAATGAGTAATGTCACCATGTGTATTTTCACCTTGGGCACTCTCAAAGTAAACAGTATTACCATGAGCACTTTCACTGTGAACACTGTCACCATGGGCACTGGCACAATGTGGTGTGTCACCATGAGCCATGTCACCATGGGAAATGTCACCGTGAGAAGTGTCACCATAGGCAATGTCACCATGGGCAATGTCACCATGGGAACTGCCATTTTGAGCACTGTCACCATGGGTACTGCAACCATGAGTACTGTCACCATGAGTAATTTAACAATTGGGAGTATGACCATGTGCACTGTCACCATGGGCACTATCACCATGACAACTCTCAGCGTGAGCACTGTCACTGTTGGAAATGGCATTGTGTGCAATTCCACAATGGGCAATGTCACCATGGACATTATCGCTGTGAGCACTGTCAATATGAGCACGTCAACATGAGCCCTGTCACCATGGGCAATGTCACTGGGAGAAGTGTCACTATAGGCAATGTCACCGTGGGCACTGTCACCATGGTCACTGCCACCACAGTCACTGTCATTTTGAGCACTTTCACCATGGGTACTGCAACCATGAGCGCTGTCACCATGAGCACTGTCACCATTGCAAGTATCACCATGTGCACTGTCACCATGGGCACTATCACAATGAGAACTGTCAGCATGGGCACTGTCACTCTTGGCAATGTCACCATGGGCACTATCACTTTGAGCACTGTCAACATGAGCACGTCACCATGGGCACTGTCAACATGGGTACTATCTCGAAGGTCAATGTCACCATGAGCATTGTCAGGATGGGCAACTTCACCGTGAGCACTGTCACCAATGGCACTATCACCATGAGCAATGTCACTGTGGGCCGTGTCACCAGGGGCACTATCACCATGGTTAATATTATCATTGGCACTTTCCCCGTGAGCACTGTCACCCTGGGCACTGTCATCATGGGCACGGTCACCGTGAGCACTATCTCCATGAGCACAGCCACTGTGAACACCATCACCATAATCACTGGCCTCATCGGTACTGTCACCATGAGCACTGCCACAATGAGCACTGTCAGCATGGGCACTTCCCCCATGAGCACTGTCACTATGAGAACTGCTAGCATGGGTATTTTCACCATGAGTACTGTCACCCTCTGTATTGTCACCATTTGCACTGTCACCATCAGGACTATTACCGTGAGTGCTATCACCGTGAGATCTCTCACCATGGTCACTGTCACCATGGCACCTTGCACAATGCGTGCTGTCAACATGAGTGCTGTCACCATTGGCACTATCACCGTGAGCATTCTCACTGTGGTCAGAGTCAACATGGGCTCTGTCACCATGAGCACTGTCACCATAGGCAATGTCACCGTGGTCAGTGTCACCATGAGCAATGTCTCCATGGGCACTCCTACAGTGGGCACTGTCACTGTGCGAACTGTCACCATGGTTACTGCCACTATGAGCAGTGTCTCTGTGAGTACTGTCAGCATGGGTTTTTACCGTGAGCACTGTCACCATGAGCCCTGTCACCATTTTTCAGTGCCACCATGTGCACTACCACCATGTGCACTCTCACCATGGGCACTATCACCGATAACACTGTCACCATAAGTACTGTCTGCATGGGCACTGTCACCAAGGGCACAGCCAACATGTGACCTGTAACCATTGTCAGTGTCACTGTGAGAAGTGTCACCATGGGAATTAACAACATAGGCACTCTCATCATGAGCACTGTCACCATGAGCACTGACACCACGAGCACTGTCACCCAGGGCAGTGCCACCGTGAGCACTGTCACCATAACTGTTGCTATGAGAATTGTAACCATGGGCAATTTCTCAATGAGTAATGTCACCATGTGTATTTTCACCTTGGGCACTCTCAAAGTAAACACTATTACCATGAGCACTTTCACTGTGAACACTGTCACCATGGGCACTGGCACAATGTGGTGTGTCACCATCAGCCATGTCACCATGGGAAATGTCACCGTGAGAAGTGTCACCATAGGCAATGTCACCATGGGCAATGTCACCATGGGAACTGCCATTTTGAGCACTGTCACCATGGGTACTGCAACCATGAGTACTGTCACCATGAGTAATTTAACCATTGGCAGTATGACCATGTGCACTGTCACCATGGGCACTATCACCATGACAACTCTCAGCGTGAGCACTGTCACTGTTGGAAATGGCATTGTGTGCAATTCCACCATGGGCAATGTCACCATGGACATTATCGCTGTGAGCACTGTCAATATGAGCACGTCAACATGAGCCCTGTCACCATGGGCAATGTCACTGTGAGAAGTGCCACTATAGGCAATATCACCGTGGGCACTGTCCCCATGGTCACTGCCACCACTGTCACTGTCATTTTGAGCACTGTCACCATGGGTACTGCAACCATGAGCGCTGTCACCATGAGCACTGTCACCATTGCAAGTATCACCATGTGCACTGTCACCATGGGCACTATCACAATGAGAACTGTCAGCATGGGCACTGTCACTCTTGGCAATGTAACAATGGGCACTATCACTGTGAGCACTGTCAACATGAGCACGTCACCATGGGCACTGTCAACATGGGTACTATCTCGAAGGTCAATGTCACCATGAGCATTGTCAGGATGGGCAACTTCACCGTGAGCACTGTCACCAATGGCACTATCACCATGAGCAATGTCACTGTGGGCCGTGTCACCAGGGGCACTATCACCATGGTTAATGTTATCATTGGCAATTTCCCCATGAGCACTGTCACCCTGGGCACTGTCATCATGGGCACGGTCACCGTGAGCACTATCTCCATGAGCACAGCCACTGTGAACACCATCACCATAATCACTGGCCTCATCGGTACTGTCACCATGAGCACTGCCACAATGAGCACTGTCAGCATGGGCACATCCCCCATGAGCACTGTCACTATGAGAACTGCTACCATGGGTATTTTCACCATGTGTACTGTCACCCTGTGTATTGTCACCATTTGCACTGTCACCATGAGGACTATTACCGTGAGCGCTATCACCGTGTGATCTCTCACCATGGTCACTGTCACCATGGCACCTTGCACAATGGGGGCTGTCAACATGAGTGCTGGCACCATTGGCACTATCACTGTGAGCATTCTCACTGTGGTCAGTGTCACCATGGGCACTCTCACCATGAACACTGTCACCATAGGCAATGTCACCGTGGTCAGTGTCACCATGAGCACTGTCAACATGGGCACTCATACAGTGGGCACTGTCACTGTGAGCACTGTCACCTTGGGTACTGCCACCATGAGCGCTGTCACCATGAGCACTTTCACCATTGCGAGTATCACAATGTGCACTGTCACCATGGGCACTGGCACAATGTTGTGTGTCACCTTGAGCAATGTCACCATGGGAAATGTCACTGTGAGATGTGTCACCATAGGCAATGTCACCATGGGCAATGTCACCATGGGAAATGCCATTTTGCACACTGTCACCATGGGTACTGCAACCATGAGTACTGTCACAATTGGCAGTATGACCATGTGCACTGTCACCATGGGCACTATCACCATGACAACTCTCAGCGTGAGCACTGTCACTGTGGGAACTGGCATTGTGTGCAATTCCACCATGGGCAATGTCACCATGGGCACTATCACTGTGAGCACTGTCAATATAAGCACGTCAACATGAGCCCTGTCACCATTGGCAATGTCACCGTGAGAAGTGTCACTATAGGCGATGTCACCGTGGGCACTGTCACCATGGTCACTGCCACCACTGTCACTGTCATTTTGAGCACTGTCACCATGGGTATTGCAACGATGAGCACTGTCACCATGAGCACTGTCACCATTGCGATTATCACCATGTGTACTGTCACCATGGGCACTATCACAATGAGAACTGTCAGCGTGGGCACTGTCACTGTTGGCAAGGGCACCGTGGGCACTTCCACCATGGGCAATGTCACCATGGGCACTGTCACTGTGAGCACTGTCAACATGAGCACGTCACCATGGGCACTGTCAACATGGGTACTATCACGAAGGGCAGTGTCACCATGAGGATTGTCAGGAAGGGCAATTTCACCATGAGCACTGTCACCAAAGGCACTATCACCATGAGCAATGTCACTGTGGGCCGTGTCACCAGGGGCACTATCACCATGGTTAATATTCTCATTGGCACTTTCCCCGTGAGCACTGTCACCCTGGGCACTGTCATCATGGGCACGGTCACCGTGAGCACTATCTCCATGAGCACAGCCACTGTGAACACCATCACCATAATCACTGGCCTCATCGGTACTGTCACCATGAGCACTGCCACAATGAGCACTGTCAGCATGGGCACTTCCCCCATGAGCACTGTCACTATGAGAATTGCTAGCATGGGTATTTTCACCATGAGTACTGTCACCCTCTGTATTGTCACCATTTGCACTGTCACCATCAGGACTATTACCGTGAGTGCTATCACCGTGAGATCTCTCACCATGGTCACTGTCACCATGGCACCTTGCACAATGCGTGCTGTCAACATGAGTGCTGTCACCATTGGCACTATCACCGTGAGCATTCTCACTGTGGTCAGAGTCAACATGGGCTCTGTCACCATGAGCACTGTCACCATAGGCAATGTCACCGTGGTCAGTGTCACCATGAGCAATGTCTCCATGGGCACTCCTACAGTGGGCACTGTCACTGTGCGAACTGTCACCATGGTTACTGCCACTATGAGCAGTGTCTCTGTGAGTACTGTCAGCATGGGTTTTTACCGTGAGCACTGTCACCATGAGCCCTGTCACCATTTTTCAGTGCCACCATGTGCACTACCACCATGTGCACTCTCACCATGGGCACTATCACTGATAACACTGTCACCATAAGTACTGTCTGCATGGGCACTGTCACCAAGGGCACGGCCAACATGTGACCTGTAACCATTGTCAGTGTCACTGTGAGAAGTGTCACCATGGGAATTAACAACATAGGCACTCTCATCTTGAGCACTGTCACCATGAGCACTGACACCACGAGCACTGTCACCCAGGGCAGTGCCACCATGAGCACTGTCACCATAACTGTTGCTATGAGAATTGTAACCATGGGCAATTTCTCAATGAGTAATGTCACCATGTGTATTTTCACCTTGGGCACTCTCAAAGTAAACAGTATTACCATGAGCACTTTCACTGTGAACACTGTCACCATGGGCACTGGCACAATGTGGTGTGTCACCATGAGCCATGTCACCATGGGAAATGTCACCGTGAGAAGTGTCACCATAGGCAATGTCACCATGGGCAATGTCACCATGGGAACTGCCATTTTGAGCACTGTCACCATGGGTACTGCAACCATGAGTACTGTCACCATGAGTAATTTAACCATTGGCAGTATGACCATGTGCACTGTCACCATGGGCACTATCACCATGACAACTCTCAGCGTGAGCACTGTCACTGTTGGAAATGGCATTGTGTGCAATTCCACCATGGGCAATGTCACCATGGACATTATCGCTGTGAGCACTGTCAATATGAGCACGTCAACATGAGCCCTGTCACCATGGGCAATGTCACTGTGAGAAGTGTCACTATAGGCAATGTCACCGTGGGCACTGTCACAATGGTCACTGCCACCACTGTCACTGTCATTTTGAGCACTGTCACCATGGGTACTGCAACCATGAGTGCTGTCACCATGAGCACTGTCACCATTGCAAGTATCACCATGTGCACTGTCACCATGGGCACTATCACAATGAGAAATGTCAGCATGGGCACTGTCACTCTTGGCAATGTCACCATGGGCACTATCACTTTGAGCACTGTCAACATGAGCATGTCACCATGGGCACTGTCAACATGGGTACTATCTCGAAGGTCAATGTCACCATGAGCATTGTCAGGATGGGCAACTTCACCATGAGCACTGTCACCAATGGCACTATCACCATGAGCAATGTCACTGTGGGCCGTGTCACCAGGGGCACTATCACCATGGTTAATGTTATCATTGGCACTTTCCCCGTGAGCACTGTCACCCTGGGCACTGTCATCATGGGCACGGTCACCGTGAGCACTATCTCCATGAGCACAGCCACTGTGAACACCATCACCATAATCACTGGCCTCATCGGTACTGTCACCATGAGCACTGCCACAATGAGCACTGTCAGCATGGGCACTTCCCCCATGAGCACTGTCACTATGAGAATTGCTAGCATGGGTATTTTCACCATGAGTACTGTCACCCTCTGTATTGTCACCATTTGCACTGTCACCATCAGGACTATTACTGTGAGTGCTATCACCGTGAGATCTCTCACCATGGTCACTGTCACCATGGCACCTTGCACAATGCGTGCTGTCAACATGAGTGCTGTCACCATTGGCACTATCACCGTGAGCATTCTCACTGTGGTCAGAGTCAACATGGGCTCTGTTACCATGAGCACTGTCACCATAGGCAATGTCACCGTGGTCAGTGTCACCATGAGCAATGTCTCCATGGGCACTCCTACAGTGGGCACTGTCACTGTGCGAACTGTCACCATGGTTACTGCCACTTTGAGCAGTGTCTCTGTGAGTTGTCAGCATGGGTTTTTACCGTGAGCACTGTCACCATGAGCCCTGTCACCATTTTTCAGTGCCACCATGTGCACTACCACCATGTGCACTCTCACCATGGGCACTATCACCGATAACACTGTCACCATAAGTACTGTCTGCATGGGCACTGTCACCAAGGGCACGGCCAACATGTGACCTGTAACCATTGTCAGTGTCACTGTGAGAAGTGTCACCATGGGAATTAACAACATAGGCACTCTCATCTTGAGCACTGTCACCATGAGCACTGACACCACGAGCACTGTCACCCAGGGCAGTGCCACCATGAGCACTGTCACCATAACTGTTGCTATGAGAATTGTAACCATGGGCAATTTCTCAATGAGTAATGTCACCATGTGTATTTTCACCTTGGGCACTCTCAAAGTAAACAGTATTACCATGAGCACTTTCACTGTGAACACTGTCACCATGGGCACTGGCACAATGTGGTGTGTCACCATGAGCCATGTCACCATGGGAAATGTCACGGTGAGAAGTGTCACCATAGGCAATGTCACCATGGGCAATGTCACCATGGGAACTGCCATTTTGAGCACTGTCACCATGGGTACTGCAACCATGAGTACTGTCACCATGAGTAATTTAACCATTGGCAGTATGACCATGTGCACTGTCACCATGGGCACTATCACCATGACAACTCTCAGCGTGAGCACTGTCACTGTTGGAAATGGCATTGTGTGCAATTCCACCATGGGCAATGTCACCATGGACATTATCGCTGTGAGCACTGTCAATATGAGCACGTCAACATGAGCCCTGTCACCATGGGCAATGTCACTGTGAGAAGTGTCACTATAGGCAATGTCACCGTGGGCACTGTCACCATGGTCACTGCCACCACTGTCACTGTCATTTTGAGCACTGTCACCATGGGTACTGCAACCATGAGTGCTGTCACCATGAGCACTGTCACCATTGCAAGTATCACCATGTGCACTGTCACCATGGGCACTATCACAATGAGAAATGTCAGCATGGGCACTGTCACTCTTGGCAATGTCACCATGGGCACTATCACTGTGAGCACTGTCAACATGAGCACGTCACCATGGGCACTGTCAATATGGGTACTATCTCGAAGGGCAATGTCACCATGAGCATTGTCAGGAAGGGCAATTTCACCATGAGCACTGTCACCAAAGGCACTATCACCATGAGCAATGTCACTGTGTGCCGTGTCACCAGGGGCACTATCACCATGGTTAATATTCTCATTGGCACTTTCCCCGTGAGCACTGTCACCCTGGGCACTGTCATCATGGGCACGGTCACCGTGAGCACTATCTCCATGAGCACAGCCACTGTGAACACCATCACCATAATCACTAGCCTCATCGGTACTGTCACCATGAGCACTGCCACAATGAGCACTGTCAGCATGGGCACTTCCCCCATGAGCACTGTCACTATGTGAACTGCTAGCATGGGTATTTTCACCATGAGTACTGTCACCCTCTGTATTGTCACCATTTGCACTGTCACCATCAGGACTATTACCGTGAGTGCTATCACCGTGAGATCTCTCACCATGGTCACTGTCACCATGGCACCTTGCACAATGCGTGCTGTCAACATGAGTGCTGTCACCATTGGCACTATCACCGTGAGCATTCTCACTGTGGTCAGAGTCAACATGGGCTCTGTCACCATGAGCACTGTCACCATAGGCAATGTCACCGTGGTCAGTGTCACCATGAGCAATGTCTCCATGGGCACTCCTACAGTGGGCACTGTCACTGTGCGAACTGTCACCATGGTTACTGCCACTATGAGCAGTGTCTCTGTGAGTACTGTCAACATGGGTTTTTACCGTGAGCACTGTCACCATGAGCCCTGTCACCATTTTTCAGTGCCACAATGTGCACTACCACCATGTGCACTCTCACCATGGGCACTATCACCGATAACACTGTCACCATAAGTACTGTCTGCATGGGCACTGTCACCAAGGGCACGGCCAACATGTGACCTGTAACCATTGTCAGTGTCACTGTGAGAAGTGTCACCATGGGAATTAACAACATAGGCACTCTCATCATGAGCACTGTCACCATGAGCACTGACACCACGAGCACTGTCACCCAGGGCAGTGCCACCATGAGCACTGTCACCATAACTGTTGCTATGAGAATTGTAACCATGGGCAATTTCTCAATGAGTAATGTCACCATGTGTATTTTCACCTTGGGCACTCTCAAAGTAAACAGTATTACCATGAGCACTTTCACTGTGAACACTGTCACCATGGGCACTGGCACAATGTGGTGTGTCACCATGAGCCATGTCACCATGGGAAATGTCACCGTGAGAAGTGTCACCATAGGCAATGTCACCATGGGCAATGTCACCATGGGAACTGCCATTTTGAGCACTGTCACCATGGGTACTACAACCATGAGTACTGTCAACATGAGTAATTTAACCATTGGCAGTATGACCATGTGCACTGTCACCATGGGCACTATCACCATGACAACTCTCAGCGTGAGCACTGTCACTGTTGGAAATGGCATTGTGTGCAATTCCCCCATGGGCAATGTCACCATGGACATTATCGCTGTGAGCACTGTCAATATGAGCACGTCAACATGAGCCCTGTCACCATGGGCAATGTCACTGTGAGAAGTGTCACTATAGGCAATGTCACCGTGGGCACTGTCACCATGGTCACTGCCACCACTGTCAGTGTCATTTTGAGCACTGTCACCATGGGTACTGCAACCATGAGCGCTGTCACCATGAGCACTGTCACCATTGCAAGTATCACCATGTGCACTGTCACCATGGGCACTATCACAATGAGAACTGTCAGCATGGGCACTGTCACTCTTGGCAATGTCACCATGGGCACTATCACTGTGAGCACTGTCAACATGAGCACGTCACCATGGGCACTGTCAACATGGGTACTATCTCGAAGGGCAATGTCACCATGAGCATTGTCAGGAAGGGCAATTTCACCATGAGCACTGTCACCAAAGGCACTATCACCATGAGCAATGTCACTGTGTGCCGTGTCACCAGGGTCACTATCACCATGGTTAATAGTCTCATTGGCACTTTCCCCGTGAGCACTGTCACCCTGGGCACTGTAATCATGGGCACGGTCACCGTGAGCACTATCTCCATGAGCACAGCCACTGTGAACACCATCACCATAATCACTGGCCTCATCGGTACTGTCACCATGAGCACTGCCACAATGAGCACTGTCAGCATGGGCACTTCCCCCATGAGCACTGTCACTATGAGAACTGCTAGCATGGGTATTTTCACCATGAGTACTGTCACCCTCTGTATTGTCACCATTTGCACTGTCACCATCAGGACTATTACCGTGAGTGCTATCACCGTGAGATCTCTCACCATGGTCACTGTCACCATGGCACCTTGCACAATGCGTGCTGTCAACATGAGTGCTGTCACCATTGGCACTATCACCGTGAGCATTCTCACTGTGGTCAGAGTCAACATGGGCTCTGTCACCATGAGCACTGTCACCATAGGCAATGTCACCGTGGTCAGTGTCACCATGAGCAATGTCTCCATGGGCACTCCTACAGTGGGCACTGTCACTGTGCGAACTGTCACCATGGTTACTGCCACTATGAGCAGTGTCTCTGTGAGTACTGTCAGCATGGGTTTTTACCGTGAGCACTGTCACCATGAGCCCTGTCACCATTTTTCAGTGCCACCATGTGCACTACCACCATGTGCACTCTCACCATGGGCACTATCACCGATAACACTGTCACCATAAGTACTGTCTGCATGGGCACTGTCACCAAGGGCACGGCCAACATGTGACCTGTAACCATTGTCAGTGTCACTGTGAGAAGTGTCACCATGGGAATTAACAACATAGGCACTCTCATCATGAGCACTGTCACCATGAGCACTGACACCACGAGCACTGTCACCCAGGGCAGTGCCACCATGAGCACTGTCACCATAACTGTTGCTATGAGAATTGTAACCATGGGCAATTTCTCAATGAGTAATGTCACCATGTGTATTTTCACCTTGGGCACTCTCAAAGTAAACAGTATTACCATGAGCACTTTCACTGTGAACACTGTCACCATGGGCACTGGCACAATGTGGTGTGTCACCATGAGCCATGTCACCATGGGAAATGTCACCGTGAGAAGTGTCACCATAGGCAATGTCACCATGGGCAATGTCACCATGGGAACTGCCATTTTGAGCACTGTCACCATGGGTACTGCAACCATGAGTACTGTCACCATGAGTAATTTAACCATTGGCAGTATGACCATGTGCACTGTCACCATGGGCACTATCACCATGACAACTCTCAGCGTGACCACTGTCACTGTTGGAAATGGCATTGTGTGCAATTCCACCATGGGCAATGTCACCATGGACATTATCGCTGTGAGCACTGTCAATATGAGCACGTCAACATGAGCCCTGTCACCATGGGCAATGTCACTGTGAGAAGTGTCACTATAGGCAATGTCACCGTGGGCACTGTCACCATGGTCACTGCCACCACTGTCACTGTCATTTTGAGCACTGTCACCATGGGTACTGCAACCATGAGCGCTGTCACCATGAGCACTGTCACCATTGCAAGTATCACCATGTGCACTGTCACCATGGGCACTATCACAATGAGAACTGTCAGCATGGGCACTGTCACTCTTGGCAATGTCACCATGGGCACTATCACTTTGAGCACTGTCAACATGAGCACGTCACCATGGGCACTGTCAACATGGGTACTATCTCGAAGGTCAATGTCACCATGAGCATTGTCAGGATGGGCAACTTCACCGTGAGCACTGTCACCAATGGCACTATCACCATGAGCAATGTCACTGTGGGCCGTGTCACCAGGGGCACTATCACCATGGTTAATGGTCTCATTGGCACTTTCCCCGTGAGCACTGTCACCCTGGGCACTGTCATCATGGGCACGGTCACCGTGAGCACTATCTCCATGAGCACAGCCACTGTGAACACCATCACCATAATCACTGGCCTCATCGGTACTGTCACCATGAGCACTGCCACAATGAGCACTGTCAGCATGGGCACTTCCCCCATGAGCACTGTCACTATGAGAACTGCTAGCATGGGTATTTTCACCATGAGTACTGTCACCCTCTGTATTGTCACCATTTGCACTGTCACCATCAGGACTATTACCGTGACTGCTATCACCGTGAGATCTCTCACCATGGTCACTGTCACCATGGCACCTTGCACAATGCGTGCTGTCAACATGAGTGCTGTCACCATTGGCACTATCACCGTGAGCATTCTCACTGTGGTCAGAGTCAACATGGGCTCTGTCACCATGAGCACTGTCACCATAGGCAATGTCACCGTGGTCAGTGTCACCATGAGCAATGTCTCCATGGGCACTCCTACAGTGGGCACTGTCACTGTGCGAACTGTCACCATGGTTACTGCCACTATGAGCAGTGTCTCTGTGAGTACTGTCAGCATGGGTTTTTACCGTGAGCACTGTCACCATGAGCCCTGTCACCATTTTTCAGTGCCACCATGTGCACTACCACCATGTGCACTCTCACCATGGGCACTATCACCGATAACACTGTCACCATAAGTACTGTCTGCATGGGCACTGTCACCAAGGGCACGGCCAACATGTGACCTGTAACCATTGTCAGTGTCACTGTGAGAAGTGTCACCATGGGAATTAACAACATAGGCACTCTCATCATGAGCACTGTCACCATGAGCACTGACACGACGAGCACTGTCACCCAGGGCAGTGCCACCATGAGCACTGTCACCATAACTGTTGCTATGAGAATTGTAACCATGGGCAATTTCTCAATGAGTAATGTCACCATGTGTATTTTCACCTTGGGCACTCTCAAAGTAAACAGTATTACCATGAGCACTTTCACTGTGAACACTGTCACCATGGGCACTGGCACAATGTGGTGTGTCACCATGAGCCATGTCACCATGGGAAATGTCACCGTGAGAAGTGTCACCATAGGCAATGTCACCATGGGCAATGTCACCATGGGAACTGCCATTTTGAGCACTGTCACCATGGGTACTGCAACCATGAGTACTGTCACCATGAGTAATTTAACCATTGGCAGTATGACCATGTGCACTGTCACCATGGGCACTATCACCATGACAACTCTCAGCGTGAGCACTGTCACTGTTGGAAATGGCATTGTGTGCAATTCCACCATGGGCAATGTCACCATGGACATTATCGCTGTGAGCACTGTCAATATGAGCACGTCAACATGAGCCCTGTCACCATGGGCAATGTCACTGTGAGAAGTGTCACTATAGGCAATGTCACCGTGGGCACTGTCACCATGGTCACTGCCACCACTGTCACTGTCATTTTGAGCACTGTCACCATGGGTACTGCAACCATGAGCGCTGTCACCATGAGCACTGTCACCATTGCAAGTATCACCATGTGCACTGTCACCATGGGCACTATCACAATGAGAACTGTCAGCATGGGCACTGTCACTCTTGGCAATGTCACCATGGGCACTATCACTTTGAGCACTGTCAACATGAGCACGTCACCATGGGCACTGTCAACATGGGTACTATCTCGAAGGTCAATGTCACCATGAGCATTGTCAGGATGGGCAACTTCACCGTGAGCACTGTCACCAATGGCACTATCACCATGAGCAATGTCACTGTGGGCCGTGTCACCAGGGGCACTATCACCATGGTTAATGGTCTCATTGGCACTTTCCCCGTGAGCACTGTCACCCTGGGCACTGTCATCATGGGCACGGTCACCGTGAGCACTATCTCCATGAGCACAGCCACTGTGAACACCATTAACATAATCACTGGCCTCATCGGTACTGTCACCATGAGCACTGCCACAATGAGCACTGTCAGCATGGGCACTTCCCCCATGAGCACTGTCACTATGAGAACTGCTAGCATGGGTATTTTCACCATGAGTACTGTCACCCTCTGTATTGTCACCATTTGCACTGTCACCATCAGGACTATTACCGTGAGTGCTATCACCGTGAGATCTCTCACCATGGTCACTGTCACCATGGCACCTTGCACAATGCGTGCTGTCAACATGAGTGCTGTCACCATTGGCACTATCACCGTGAGCATTCTCACTGTGGTCAGAGTCAACATGGGCTCTGTCACCATGAGCACTGTCACCATAGGCAATGTCACCGTGGTCAGTGTCACCATGAGCAATGTCTCCATGGGCACTCCTACAGTGGGCACTGTCACTGTGAGAAATGTCACCATGGTTACTGCCACTATGAGCAGTGTCTCTGTGAGTACTGTCAGCATGGGTTTTTACCGTGAGCACTGTCACCATGAGCCCTGTCACCATTTTGCAGTGCCACCATGTGCACTACCACCATGTGCACTCTCACCATGGGCACTATCACCGATAACACTGTCACCATAAGTACTGTCTGCATGGGCACTGTCACCAAGGTCACGGCCAACATGTGACCTGTAACCATTGTCAGTGTCACTGTGAGAAGTGTCACCATGGGAATTAACAACATAGGCACTCTCATCATGAGCACTGTCACCATGAGCACTGACACGACGAGCACTGTCACCCAGGGCAGTGCCACCATGAGCACTGTCACCATAACTGTTGCTATGAGAATTGTAACCATGGGCAATTTCTCAATGAGTAATGTCACCATGTGTATTTTCACCTTGGGCACTCTCAAAGTAAACAGTATTACCATGAGCACTTTCACTGTGAACACTGTCACCATGGGCACTGGCACAATGTGGTGTGTCACCATGAGCCATGTCACCATGGGAAATGTCACCGTGAGAAGTGTCACCATAGGCAATGTCACCATGGGCAATGTCACCATGGGAACTGCCATTTTGAGCACTGTCACCATGGGTACTGCAACCATGAGTACTGTCACCATGAGTAATTTAACCATTGGCAGTATGACCATGTGCACTGTCACCATGGGCACTATCACCATGACAACTCTCAGCGTGAGCACTGTCACTGTTGGAAATGGCATTGTGTGCAATTCCACCATGGGCAATGTCACCATGGACATTATCGCTGTGAGCACTGTCAATATGAGCACGTCAACATGAGCCCAGTCACCATGGGCAATGTCACTGTGAGAAGTGTCACTATAGGCAATGTCACCGTGGGCACTGTCACCATGGTCACTGCCACCACTGTCACTGTCGTTTTGAGCTCTGTCACCATGGGTACTGCAACCATGAGCGCTGTCACCATGAGCACTGTCACCATTGCAAGTATCACCATGTGCACTGTCACCATGGGCACTATCACAATGAGAACTGTCAGCATGGGCACTGTCACTCTTGGCAATGTCACAATGGGCACTATCACTGTGAGCACTGTCAACATGAGCACGTCACCATGGGCACTGTCAACATGGGTACTATCTCGAAGGTCAATGTCACCATGAGCATTGTCAGGATGGGCAACTTCACCGTGAGCACTGTCACCAATGGCACTATCACCATGAGTAATGTCACTGTGGGCCGTGTCACCAGGGGCACTATCACCATGGTTAATGTTATCATTGGCAATTTCCCCGTGAGCACTGTCACCCTGGGCACTGTCATCATGGGCACGGTCACCGTGAGCACTATCTCCATGAGCACAGCCACTGTGAACACCATCACCATAATCACTGGCCTCATCGGTACTGTCACCATGAGCACTGCCACAATGAGCACTGTCAGCATGGGCACATCCCCCATGAGCACTGTCACTATGAGAACTGCTACCATGGGTATTTTCACCATGTGTACTGTCACCCTGTGTATTGTCACCATTTGCTCTGTCACCATGAGGACTATTACCGTGAGCGCTATCACCGTGAGATCTCTCACCATGGTCACTGTCACCATGGCACCTTGCACAATGGGGGCTGTCAACATGAGTGCTGGCACCATTGGCACTATCACTGTGAGCATTCTCACTGTGGTCAGTGTCACCATGGGCACTGTCACCATGAGCACTGTCACCATAGGCAATGTCACCATGGTCAGTGTCACCATGAGCACTGTCAACATGGGCACTCATACAGTGGGCACTGTCACTGTGAGCACTGTCACCTTGGGAACTGCCACCATGAGCGCTGTCACCATGAGCACTGTCACCATTGCGAGTATCACAATGTGCACTGTCACCATGGGCACTGGCACAATGTCGTGTGTCACCTTGAGCAATGTCACCATGGGAAATGTCACCGTGAGATGTGTCACCATAGGCAATGTCACCATGGGCAATGTCACCATGGGAAATGCCATTTTGCACACTGTCACCATGGGTACTGCAACCATGAGTACTGTCACAATTGGCAGTATGACCATGTGCACTGTCACCATGGGCACTATCACCATGACAACTCTCAGCGTGAGCACTGTCACTGTGGGAACTGGCATTGTATGCAATTCCACCATGGGCAATGTCACCATGGGCACTATCACTGTGAGCACTGTCGATATAAGCACGTCAACATGAGCCCTGTCACCATTGGCAATGTCACCGTGAGAAGTGTCACTATAGGCGATGTCACCGTGGGCACTGTCACCATGGTCACTGCCACCACTGTCACTGTCATTTTGAGCACTGTCACCATGGGTATTGCAACGATGAGCACTGTCACCATGAGCACTGTCAGCATTGCGATTATCACCATGTGTACTGTCACCATGGGCACTATCACAATGAGAACTGTCAGCGTGGGCACTGTCACTGTTGGCAAGGGCACCGTGGGCACTTCCACCATGGGCAATGTCACCATGGGCACTGTCACTGTGAGCACTGTCAACATGAGCACGTCACCATGGGCACTGTCAACATGGGTACTATCACGAAGGGCAATGTCACCATGAGGATTGTCAGGAAGGGCAATTTCACCATGAGCACTGTCACCAAAGGCACTATCACCATGAGCAATGTCACTGTGGGCCGTGTCACCAGGGGCACTATCACTATGGTTAATGTTCTCATTGGCACTTTCCCCTTGAGCACTGTCACCCTGGGCACTGTCATCATGGGCACGGTCACCGTGAGCACTATCTCCATGAGCACCGCCACTGTGAACACCATCACTGACCTCATCGGTACTCTCACCATGAGCACTGCCACAATGAGCACTGTCAGCATGGGCACTTCCCCCATGAGCACTGTCACTATGAGAACTGCTAGCATGGGTATTTTCACCATGAGTACTGTCACCCTCTGTATTGTCACCATTTGCACTGTCACCATCAGGACTATTACCGTGACTGCTATCACCGTGAGATCTCTCACCATGGTCACTGTCACCATGGCACCTTGCACAATGCGTGCTGTCAACATGAGTGCTGTCACCATTGGCACTATCACCGTGAGCATTCTCACTGTGGTCAGAGTCAACATGGGCTCTGTCACCATGAGCAATGTCACCATAGGCAATGTCACCGTGGTCAGTGTCACCATGAGCAATGTCTCCATGGGCACTCCTACAGTGGGCACTGTCACTGTGCGAACTGTCACCATGGTTACTGCCACTATGAGCAGTGTCTCTGTGAGTACTGTCAGCATGGGTTTTTACCTTGAGCACTGTCACCATGAGCCCTGTCACCATTCTTCAGTGCCACCATGTGCACTACCACCATGTGCACTCTCACCATGGGCACTATCACCGATAACACTGTCACCATAAGTACTGTCTGCATGGGCACTGTCACCAAGGGCACGGCCAACATGTGACCTGTAACCATTGTCAGTGTCACTGTGAGAAGTGTCACCATGGGAATTAACAACATAGGCACTCTCATCATGAGCACTGTCACCATGAGCACTGACACCACGAGCACTGTCACCCAGGGCAGTGCCACCATGAGCACTGTCACCATAACTGTTGCTATGAGAATTGTAACCATGGGCAATTTCTCAATGAGTAATGTCACCATGTGTATTTTCACCTTGGGCACTCTCAAAGTAAACAGTATTACCATGAGCACTTTCACTGTGAACACTGTCACCATGGGCACTGGCACAATGTGGTGTGTCACCATGAGCCATGTCACCATGGGAAATGTCACTGTGAGAATTGTCACCATAGGCAATGTCACCATGGGCAATGTCACCATGGGAACTGCCATTTTGAGCACTGTCACCATGGGTACTGCAACCATGAGTACTGTCACCATGAGTAATTTAACCATTGGCAGTATGACCATGTGCACTGTCACCATGGGCACTATCACCATGACAACTCTCAGCGTGAGCACTGTCACTGTTGGAAATGGCATTGTGTGCAATTCCACCATGGGCAATGTCACCATGGACATTATCGCTGTGAGCACTGTCAATATGAGCACGTCAACATGAGCCCTGTCACCATGGGCAATGTCACTGTGAGAAGTGTCACTATAGGCAATGTCACCGTGGGCACTGTCACCATGGTCACTGCCACCACTGTCACTGTCATTTTGAGCACTGTCACCATGGGTACTGCAACCATGAGCGCTGTCACCATGAGCACTGTCACCATTGCAAGTATCACCATGTGCACTGTCACCATGGGCACTATCACAATGAGAACTGTCAGCATGGGCACTGTCACTCTTGGCAATGTCACCATGGGCACTATCACTTTGAGCACTGTCAACATGAGCACGTCACCATGGGCACTGTCAACATGGGTACAATCTCGAAGGTCAATGTCACCATGAGCATTGTCAGGAAGGGCAACTTCACCGTGAGCACTGTCACCAATGGCACTATCACCATGAGCAATGTCACTATGGGCCGTGTCACCGGGGGCACTATCACCATGGTTAATGTTATCATTGGCACTTTCCCCGTGAGCACTGTCACCCTGGGCACTGTCATCATGGGCACGGTCACCGTGAGCACTATCTCCATGAGCACAGCCACTGTGAACACCATCACCATAATCACTGGCCTCATCGGTACTGTCACCATGAGCACTGCCACAATGAGCACTGTCAGCATGGGCACTTCCCCCATGAGCACTGTCACTATGAGAACTGCTAGCATGGGTATTTTCACCATGAGTACTGTCACCCTGTGTATTGTCACCATTTGCACTGTCACCATCAGGACTATTACCGTGAGTGCTATCACCGTGAGATCTCTCACCATGGTCACTGTCACCATGGCACCTTGCACAATGCGTGCTGTCAACATGAGTGCTGTCACCATTGGCACTATCACCGTGAGCATTCTCACTGTGGTCAGAGTCAACATGGGCTCTGTCACCATGAGCACTGTCACCATAGGCAATGTCACCGTGGTCAGTGTCACCATGAGCAATGTCTCCATGGGCACTCCTACAGTGGGCACTGTCACTGTGCGAACTGTCACCATGGTTACTTCCACTATGAGCAGTGTCTCTGTGAGTACTGTCAGCATGGGTTTTTACCGTGAGCACTGTCAACATGAGCCCTGTCACCATTTTTCAGTGCCACCATGTGCACTACCACCATGTGCACTCTCACCATGGGCACTATCACCGATAACACTGTCACCATAAGTACTGTCTGCATGGGCACTGTCACCAAGGGCACGGCCAACATGTGACCTGTAACCATTGTCAGTGTCACTGTGAGAAGTGTCACCATGGGAATTAACAACATAGGCACTCTCATCATGAGCACTGTCACCATGAGCACTGACATCACGAGCACTGTCACCCAGGGCAGTGCCACCGTGAGCACTGTCACCATAACTGTTGCTATGAGAATTGTAACCATGGGCAATTTCTCAATGAGTAATGTCACCATGTGTATTTTCACCTTGGGCACTCTCAAAGTAATCAGTATTACCATGAGCACTTTCACTGTGAACACTGTCACCATGGGCACTGGCACAATGTGGTGTGTCACCATGAGCCATGTCACCATGGGAAATGTCATCGTGAGAAGTGTCACCATAGGCAATGTCACCATGGGCAATATCAGCATGGGAACTGCCATTTTGAGCACTGTCACCATGGGTACTGCAACCATGAGTACTGTCACCATGAGTAATTTAACCATTGGCAGTATGACCATGTGCACTGTCACCATGGGCACTATCACCATGACAACTCTCAGCGTGAGCACTGTCACTGTTGGAAATGGCATTGTGTGCAATTACACCATGGGCAATGTCACCATGGACATTATCGCTGTGAGCACTGTCAATATGAGCACGTCAACATGAGCCCTGTCACCATGGGCAATGTCACTGTGAGAAGTGTCACTATAGGCAATGTCACCGTGGGCACTGTCACCATGGTCACTGCCACCACTGTCACTGTCATTTTGAGCACTGTCACCATGGGTACTGCAACCATGAGTGCTGTCACCATGAGCACTGTCACCATTGCAAGTATCACCATGTGCACTGTCACCATGGGCACTATCACAATGAGAACTGTCAGCATGGGCACTGTCACTCTTGGCAATGTCACCATGGGCACTATCACTGTGAGCACTGTCAACATGAGCACGTCACCATGGGCACTGTCAACATGGGTACTATCTCGAAGGTCAATGTCACCATGAGCATTGTCAGGATGGGCAACTTCACCGTGAGCACTGTCACCAATGGCACTATCACCATGAGCAATGTCACTGTGGGCCGTGTCACCAGGGGCACTATCACCATGGTTAATGTTATCATTGGCACTTTCCCCGTGAGCACTGTCACCCTGGGCACTGTCATCATGGGCACGGTCACCGTGAGCACTATCTCCATGAGCACAGCCACTGTGAACACCATCACCATAATCACTGGCCTCATCGGTACTGTCACCATGAGCACTGCCACAATGAGCAATGTCAGCATGGGCACATCCCCCATGAGCACTGTCACTATGAGAACTGCTACCATGGGTATTTTCACCATGTGTACTGTCACCCTGTGTATTGTCACCATTTGCTCTGTCACCATGAGGACTATTACCGTGAGCGCTATCACCGTGAGATCTCTCACCATGGTCACTGTCACCATGGCACCTTGCACAATGGGGGCTGTCAACATGAGTGCTGGCACCATTCGCACTATCACTGTGAGCATTCTCACTGTGGTCAGTGTCACCATGGGCACTGTCACCATGAGCACTGTCACCATAGGCAATGTCACCATGGTCAGTGTCACCATGAGCACTGTCAACATGGGCCCTCATACAGTGGGCACTGTCACTGTGAGCACTGTCACCTTGGGTACTGCCACCATGAGCGCTGTCACCATGAGCACTGTCACCATTGCGAGTATCACAATGTGCACTGTCACCATGGGCACTGGCACAATGTCGTGTGTCACCTTGAGCAATGTCACCATGGGTAATGTCACCGTGAGATGTGTCACCATAGGCAATGTCACCATGGGCAATGTCACCATGGGAAATGCCATTTTGCACACTGTCACCATGGGTACTGCAACCATGAGTACTGTCACCATTGGCAGTATGACCATGTGCACTGTCACCATGGGCACTATCACCATGACAACTCTCAGCGTGAGCACTGTCACTGTGGGAACTGGCATTGTGTGCAATTCCACCATGGGCAATGTCACCATGGGCACTATCACTGTGAGCACTGTCAATATAAGCACGTCAACATGAGCCCTGTCACCATTGGCAATGTCACCGTGAGAAGTGTCACTATAGGCGATGTCACCGTGGGCACTGTCACCATGGTCACTGCCACCACTGTCACTGTCATTTTGAGCACTGTCACCATGGGTATTGCAACCATGAGCACTGTCACCATGAGCACTGTCACCATTGCGATTATCACCATGTGTACTGTCACCATGGGCACTATCACAATGAGAACTGTCAGCGTGGGCACTGTCACTGTTGGCAAGGGCACCGTGGGCACTTCCACCATGGGCAATGTCACCATGGGCACTATCACTGTGAGCACTGTCAACATGAGCACGTCACCATGGGCACTGTCAACATGGGTACTATCTCGAAGGGCAATGTCACCATGAGCATTGTCAGGAAGGGCAATTTCACCATGAGCACTGTCTCCAAAGGCACTATCACCATGAGCAATGTCACTGTGGGCCGTGTCACCAAGGGCACTATCACCATGGTTAATGTTCTCATTGGCACTTTCCCCGTGAGCACTGTCACCCTGGGCACTGTCATCATGGGCACGGTCACCGTGAGCACTATCTCCATGAGCACAGCCACTGTGAACACCATCACCATAATCACTGGCCTCATCGGTACTGTCACCATGAGCACTGCCACCATGAGCACTGTCAGCATGGGCACATCTCCCATGAGCACTGTCACTATGAGAACTGCTAGCATGGGTATTTTCACCATGAGTACTGTCACCCTCTGTATTGTCACCATTTGCACTGTCACCATCAGGACTATTACCGTGACTGCTATCACCGTGAGATCTCTCACCATGGTCACTGTCACCATGGCACCTTGCACAATGCGTGCTGTCAACATGAGTGCTGTCACCATTGGCACTATCACCGTGAGCATTCTCACTGTGGTCAGAGTCAACATGGGCTCTGTCACCATGAGCACTGTCACCATAGGCAATGTCACCGTGGTCAGTGTCACCGTGAGCAATGTCTCCATGGGCACTCCTACAGTGGGCACTGTCACTGTGCGAACTGTCACCATGGTTACTGCCACTATGAGCAGTGTCTCTGTGAGTACTGTCAGCATGGGTTTTTACCGTGAGCACTGTCACCATGAGCACTGACACCACGAGCACTGTCACCCAGGGCAGTGCCACCATGAGCACTGTCACCATAACTGTTGCTATGAGAATTGTAACCATGGGCAATTTCTCAATGAGTAATGTCACCATGTGTATTTTCACCTTGGGCACTCTCAAAGTAAACAGTATTACCATGAGCACTTTCACTGTGAACACTGTCACCATGGGCACTGGCACAATGTGGTGTGTCACCATGAGCCATGTCACCATGGGAAATGTCACCGTGAGAAGTGTCACCATAGGCAATGTCACCATGGGCAATGTCACCATGGGAACTGCCATTTGGAGCACTGTCACCATAGGTACTGCAACCATGTGTACTGTCACCATGAGTAATTTAACCATTGGCAGTATGACCATGTGCACTGTCACCATGGGCACTATCACCATGACAACTCTCAGCGTGAGCACTGTCACTGTTGGAAATGGCATTGTGTGCAATTCCACCATGGGCAATGTCACCATGGACATTATCGCTGTGAGCACTGTCAATATGAGCACGTCAACATGAGCCCTGTCACCATGGGCAATGTCACTGTGAGAAGTGTCACTATAGGCAATGTCACGGTGGGCACTGTCACCATGGTCACTGCCACCACTGTCACTGTCATTTTGAGCACTGTCACCATGGGTACTGCAACCATGAGAGCTGTCACCATGAGCACTGTCACCATTGCAAGTATCACCATGTGCACTGTCACCATGGGCACTATCACAATGAGAACTGTCAGCATGGGCACTGTCACTCTTGGCAATGTCACCATGGGCACTATCACTGTGAGCACTGTCAACATGAGCACGTCACCATGGGCACTTTCAACATGGGTACTATCTCGAAGGTCAATGTCACCATGAGCATTGTCAGGATGGGCAACTTCACCGTGAGCACTGTCACCAATGGCACTATCACCATGAGCAATGTCACTGTGGGCCATGTCACCAGGGGCACTATCACGATGGTTAATGTTATCATTGGCAATTTCCCCTTGAGCACTGTCACCCTGGGCACTGTCATCATGGGCACGGTCACCGTGAGCACTATCTCCATGAGCACAGCCACTGTGAACAGCATCACCATAATCACTGGCCTCATCGGTACTGTCACCATGAGCACTGCCACAATGAGCACTGTCAGCATGGGCACATCCCCCATGAGCACTGTCACTATGAGAACTGCTACCATGGGTATTTTCACCATGTGTACTGTCACCCTGTGTATTGTCACCATTTGCACTGTCACCATGAGGACTATTACCGTGAGCGCTATCACCGTGAGATCTCTCACCATGGTCACTGTCACCATGGCACCTTGCACAATGGGGGCTGTCAACATGAGTGCTGGCACCATTGGCACTATCACTGTGAGCATTCTCACTGTGGTCAGTGTCACCATGGGCACTGTCACCATGAGCACTGTCACCATAGGCAATGTCACCATGGTCAGTGGCACCATGAGCACTGTCAACATGGGCACTCATACAGTGGGCACTGTCACTGTGAGCACTGTCACCTTGGGTACTGCCACCATGAGCGCTGTCACCATGAGCACTGTCACCATTGCGAGTATCACAATGTGCACTGTCACCATGGGCACTGGCACAATGTCGTGTGTCACCCTGAGCAATGTCACCATGGGAAATGTCACCGTGAGATGTGTCACCATAGGCAATGTCACCATGGGCAATGTCACCATGGGAAATGCCATTTTGCACACTGTCACCATGGGTACTGCAACCATGAGTACTGTCACCATTGGCAGTATGACCATGTGCACTGTCACCATGGGCACTATCACCATGACAACTCTCAGCGTGAGCACTGTCACTGTGGGAACTGGCATTGTGTGCAATTCCACCATGGGCAATGTCACCATGGGCACTATCACTGTGAGCACTGTCAATATAAGCACGTCAACATGAGCCCTGTCACCATTGGCAATGTCACCGTGAGAAGTGTCACTATAGGCGATGTCACCGTGGGCACTGTCACCATGGTCACTGCCACCACTGTCACTGTCATTTTGAGCACTGTCACCATGGGTATTGCAACCATGAGCACTGTCACCATGAGCACTGTCACCATTGCGATTATCACCATGTGTACTGTCACCATGGGCACTATCACAATGAGAACTGTCAGCGTGGGCACTGTCACTGTTGGCAAGGGCACCGTGGGCAATTCCACCATGGGCAATGTCACCATGGGCACTGTCACTGTGAGCACTGTCAACATGAGCACGTCACCATGGGCACTGTCAACATGGGTACTATCACGAAGGGCAATGTCACCATGAGGATTGTCAGGAAGGGCAATTTCACCATGAGCACTGTCACCAAAGGCACTATCACCATGAGCAATGTCACTGTGGGCCGTGTCACCAGGGGCACTATCACCATGGTTAATGTTCTCATTGGCACTTTCCCCTAGAGCACTGTCACCCTGGGCACTGTCATCATGGGCACGGTCACCGTGAGCACTATCTCCATGAGCACAGCCACTGTGAACACCATCACCATAATCACTGGCCTCATCGGTACTCTCACCATGAGCACTGCCACAATGAGCACTGTCAGCATGGGCACTTCCCCCATGAGCACTTTCACTATGAGAACTGCTAGCATGGGTATTTTCACCATGAGTACTGTCACCCTCTGTATTGTCACCATTTGCACTGTCACCATCAGGACTATTACCGTGAGTGCTATCACCGTGAGATCTCTCACCATGGTCACTGTCACCATGGCACCTTGCACAATGCGTGCTGTCAACATGAGTGCTGTCACCATTGGCACTATCACCGTGAGCATTCTCACTGTGGTCAGAGTCAACATGGGCTCTGTCACCATGAGCACTGTCACCATAGGCAATGTCACCCTGGTCAGTGTCACCATGAGCAATGTCTCCATGGGCACTCCTACAGTGGGCACTGTCACTGTGCGAACTGTCACCATGGTTACTGCCACTATGAGCAGTGTCTCTGTGAGTACTGTCAGCATGGGTTTTTACCTTGAGCACTGTCACCATGAGCCCTGTCACCATTCTTCAGTGCCACCATGTTCACTACCACCATGTGCACTCTCACCATGGGCACTATCACCGATAACACTGTCACCATAAGTACTGTCTTCATGGGCACTGTCACCAAGGGCACGGCCAACATGTGACCTGTAACCATTGTCAGTGTCACTGTGAGAAGTGTCACCATGGGAATTAACAACATAGGCACTCTCATCATGAGCACTGTCACCATGAGCACTGACACCACGAGCACTGTCACCCAGGGCAGTGCCACCATGAGCACTGTCACCATAACTGTTGCTATGAGAATTGTAACCATGGGCAATTTCTCAATGAGTAATGTCACCATGTGTATTTTCACCTTGGGCACTCTCAAAGTAAACAGTATTACCATGAGCACTTTCACTGTGAACACTGTCACCATGGGCACTGGCACAATGTGGTGTGTCACCATGAGCCATGTCACCATGGGAAATGTCACCGTGAGAAGTGTCACCATAGGCAATGTCACCATGGGCAATGTCAGCATGGGAACTGCCATTTTGAGCACTGTCACCATGGGTACTGCAACCATGAGTAATGTCACCATGAGTAATTTAACCATTGGCAGTATGACCATGTGCACTGTCACCATGGGCACTATCACCATGACAACTCTCAGCGTGAGCACTTACACTGTTGGAAATGACATTGTGTGCAATTCCACCATGGGCAATGTCACCATGGACATTATCGCTGTGAGCACTGTCAATATGAGCACGTCAACATGAGCCCTGTCACCATGGGCAATGTCACTGTGAGAAGTGTCACTATAGGCAATGTCACCATGGGCTCTGTCACCATGGTCACTGCCACCACTGTCACTGTCATTTTGAGCACTGTCACCATGGGTACTGCAACAATGAGTGCTGTCACCATGAGCACTGTCACCATTGCAAGTATCACCATGTGCACTGTCACCATGGGCAATATCACAATGAGAACTGTCAGCATGGGCACTGTCACTCTTGGCAATGTCACCATGGGCACTATCACTTTGAGCACTGTCAACATGAGCACGTCACCATGGGCACTGTCAACATGGGTACTATCTCGAAGGTCAATGTCACCATGAGCACTGTCAGGATGGGCAACTTCACCGTGAGCACTGTCACCAATGGCACTATCACCATGAGCAATGTCACTGTGGGCCGTGTCACCAGGGGCACTATCACCATGGTTAATGTTCTCATTGGCACTTTCCCCGTGAGCACTGTCACCCTGGGCACTGTCATCATGGGCACGGTCACCGTGAGCACTATCTCCATGAGCACAGCCACTGTGAACACCATCACCATAATCACTGGCCTCATCGGTACTGTCACCATGAGCACTGCCACAATGAGCACTGTCAGCATGGGCACTTCCCCCATGAGCACTGTCACTATGAGAACTGCTAGCATGGGTATTTTCACCATGAGTACTGTCACCCTCTGTATTGTCACCATTTGCACTGTCACCATCAGGACTATTACCGTGAGTGCTATCACCGTGAGATCTCTCACCATGGTCACTGTCACCATGGCACCTTGCACAATGCGTGCTGTCAACATGAGTGCTGTCACCATTGGCACTATCACCGTGAGCATTCTCACTGTGGTCAGAGTCAACATGGGCTCTGTCACCATGAGCACTGTCACCATAGGCAATGTCACCGTGGTCAGTGTCACCATGAGCAATGTCTCCATGGGCACTCCTACAGTGGGCACTGTCACTGTGAGAAATGTCACCATGGTTACTGCCACTATGAGCAGTGTCTCTGTGAGTACTGTCAGCATGGGTTTTTACCGTGAGCACTGTCACCATGAGCCCTGTCACCATTTTGCAGTGCCACCATGTGCACTACCACCATGTGCACTCTCACCATGGGCACTATCACCGATAACACTGTCACCATAAGTACTGTCTGCATGGGCACTGTCACCAAGGTCACGGCCAACATGTGACCTGTAACCATTGTCAGTGTCACTGTGAGAAGTGTCACCATGGGAATTAACAACATAGGCACTCTCATCATGAGCACTGTCACCATGAGCACTGACACGACGAGCACTGTCACCCAGGGCAGTGCCACCATGAGCACTGTCACCATAACTGTTGCTATGAGAATTGTAACCATGGGCAATTTCTCAATGAGTAATGTCACCATGTGTATTTTCACCTTGGGCACTCTCAAAGTAAACAGTATTACCATGAGCACTTTCACTGTGAACACTGTCACCATGGGCACTGGCACAATGTGGTGTGTCACCATGAGCCATGTCACCATGGGAAATGTCACCGTGAGAAGTGTCACCATAGGCAATGTCACCATGGGCAATGTCACCATGGGAACTGCCATTTTGAGCACTGTCACCATGGGTACTGCAACCATGAGTACTGTCACCATGAGTAATTTAACCATTGGCAGTATGACCATGTGCACTGTCACCATGGGCACTATCACCATGACAACTCTCAGCGTGAGCACTGTCACTGTTGGAAATGGCATTGTGTGCAATTCCACCATGGGCAATGTCACCATGGACATTATCGCTGTGAGCACTGTCAATATGAGCACGTCAACATGAGCCCAGTCACCATGGGCAATGTCACTGTGAGAAGTGTCACTATAGGCAATGTCACCGTGGGCACTGTCACCATGGTCACTGCCACCACTGTCACTGTCGTTTTGAGCACTGTCACCATGGGTACTGCAACCATGAGCGCTGTCACCATGAGCACTGTCACCATTGCAAGTATCACCATGTGCACTGTCACCATGGGCACTATCACAATGAGAACTGTCAGCATGGGCACTGTCACTCTTGGCAATGTCACAATGGGCACTATCACTGTGAGCACTGTCAACATGAGCACGTCACCATGGGCACTGTCAACATGGGTACTATCTCGAAGGTCAATGTCACCATGAGCATTGTCAGGATGGGCAACTTCACCGTAAGCACTGTCACCAATGGCACTATCACCATGAGCAATGTCACTGTGGGCCGTGTCACCAGGGGCACTATCACCATGGTTAATGTTATCATTGGCAATTTCCCCGTGAGCACTGTCACCCTGGGCACTGTCATCATGGGCACGGTCACCGTGAGCACTATCTCCATGAGCACAGCCACTGTGAACACCATCACCATAATCACTGGCCTCATCGGTACTGTCACCATGAGCACTGCCACAATGAGCACTGTCAGCATGGGCACATCCCCCATGAGCACTGTCACTATGAGAACTGCTACCATGGGTATTTTCACCATGTGTACTGTCACCCTGTGTATTGTCACCATTTGCTCTGTCACCATGAGGACTATTACCGTGAGCGCTATCACCGTGAGATCTCTCACCATGGTCACTGTCACCATGGCACCTTGCACAATGGGGGCTGTCAACATGAGTGCTGGCACCATTGGCACTATCACTGTGAGCATTCTCACTGTGGTCAGTGTCACCATGGGCACTGTCACCATGAGCACTGTCACCATAGGCAATGTCACCATGGTCAGTGTCACCATGAGCACTGTCAACATGGGCACTCATACAGTGGGCACTGTCACTGTGAGCACTGTCACCTTGGGTACTGCCACCATGAGCGCTGTCACCATGAGCACTGTCACCATTGCGAGTATCACAATGTGCACTGTCACCATGGGCACTGGCACAATGTCGTGTGTCACCTTGAGCAATGTCACCATGGGAAATGTCACCGTGAGATGTGTCACCATAGGCAATGTCACCATGGGCAATGTCACCATGGGAAATGCCATTTTGCACACTGTCACCATGGGTACTGCAACCATGAGTACTGTCACAATTGGCAGTATGACCATGTGCACTGTCACCATGGGCACTATCACCATGACAACTCTCAGCGTGAGCACTGTCACTGTGGGAACTGGCATTGTATGCAATTCCACCATGGGCAATGTCACCATGGGCACTATCACTGTGAGCACTGTCGATATAAGCACGTCAACATGAGCCCTGTCACCATTGGCAATGTCACCGTGAGAAGTGTCACTATAGGCGATGTCACCGTGGGCACTGTCACCATGGTCACTGCCACCACTGTCACTGTCATTTTGAGCACTGTCACCATGGGTATTGCAACGATGAGCACTGTCACCATGAGCACTGTCAGCATTGCGATTATCACCATGTGTACTGTCACCATGGGCACTATCACAATGAGAACTGTCAGCGTGGGCACTGTCACTGTTGGCAAGGGCACCGTGGGCACTTCCACCATGGGCAATGTCACCATGGGCACTGTCACTGTGAGCACTGTCAACATGAGCACGTCACCATGGGCACTGTCAACATGGGTACTATCACGATGGGCAATGTCACCATGAGGATTGTCAGGAAGGGCAATTTCACCATGAGCACTGTCACCAAAGGCACTATCACCATGAGCAATGTCACTGTGGGCCGTGTCACCAGGGGCACTATCACTATGGTTAATGTTCTCATTGGCACTTTCCCCTTGAGCACTGTCACCCTGGGCACTGTCATCATGGGCACGGTCACCGTGAGCACTATCTCCATGAGCACCGCCACTGTGAACACCATCACTGACCTCATCGGTACTCTCACCATGAGCACTGCCACAATGAGCACTGTCAGCATGGGCACTTCCCCCATGAGCACTGTCACTATGAGAACTGCTAGCATGGGTATTTTCACCATGAGTACTGTCACCCTCTGTATTGTCACCATTTGCACTGTCACCATCAGGACTATTACCGTGACTGCTATCACCGTGAGATCTCTCACCATGGTCACTGTCACCATGGCACCTTGCACAATGCGTGCTGTCAACATGAGTGCTGTCACCATTGGCACTATCACCGTGAGCATTCTCACTGTGGTCAGAGTCAACATGGGCTCTGTCACCATGAGCACTGTCACCATAGGCAATGTCACCGTGGTCAGTGTCACCATGAGCAATGTCTCCATGGGCACTCCTACAGTGGGCACTGTCACTGTGCGAACTGTCACCATGGTTACTGCCACTATGAGCAGTGTCTCTGTGAGTACTGTCAGCATGGGTTTTTACCTTGAGCACTGTCACCATGAGCCCTGTCACCATTCTTCAGTGCCACCATGTGCACTACCACCATGTGCACTCTCACCATGGGCACTATCACCGATAACACTGTCACCATAAGTACTGTCTGCATGGGCACTGTCACCAAGGGCACGGCCAACATGTGACCTGTAACCATTGTCAGTGTCACTGTGAGAAGTGTCACCATGGGAATTAACAACATAGGCACTCTCATCATGAGCACTGTCACCATGAGCACTGACACCACGAGCACTGTCACCCAGGGCAGTGCCACCATGAGCACTGTCACCATAACTGTTGCTATGAGAATTGTAACCATGGGCAATTTCTCAATGAGTAATGTCACCATGTGTATTTTCACCTTGGGCACTCTCAAAGTAAACAGTATTACCATGAGCACTTTCACTGTGAACACTGTCACCATGGGCACTGGCACAATGTGGTGTGTCACCATGAGCCATGTCACCATGGGAAATGTCACTGTGAGAATTGTCACCATAGGCAATGTCACCATGGGCAATGTCACCATGGGAACTGCCATTTTGAGCACTGTCACCATGGGTACTGCAACCATGAGTACTGTCACCATGAGTAATTTAACCATTGGCAGTATGACCATGTGCACTGTCACCATGGGCACTATCACCATGACAACTCTCAGCGTGAGCACTGTCACTGTTGGAAATGGCATTGTGTGCAATTCCACCATGGGCAATGTCACCATGGACATTATCGCTGTGAGCACTGTCAATATGAGCACGTCAACATGAGCCCTGTCACCATGGGCAATGTCACTGTGAGAAGTGTCACTATAGGCAATGTCACCGTGGGCACTGTCACCATGGTCACTGCCACCACTGTCACTGTCATTTTGAGCACTGTCACCATGGGTACTGCAACCATGAGCGCTGTCACCATGAGCACTGTCACCATTGCAAGTATCACCATGTGCACTGTCACCATGGGCACTATCACAATGAGAACTGTCAGCATGGGCACTGTCACTCTTGGCAATGTCACCATGGGCACTATCACTTTGAGCACTGTCAACATGAGCACGTCACCATGGGCACTGTCAACATGGGTACAATCTCGAAGGTCAATGTCACCATGAGCATTGTCAGGAAGGGCAACTTCACCGTGAGCACTGTCACCAATGGCACTATCACCATGAGCAATGTCACTATGGGCCGTGTCACCGGGGGCACTATCACCATGGTTAATGTTATCATTGGCACTTTCCCCGTGAGCACTGTCACCCTGGGCACTGTCATCATGGGCACGGTCACCGTGAGCACTATCTCCATGAGCACAGCCACTGTGAACACCATCACCATAATCACTGGCCTCATCGGTACTGTCACCATGAGCACTGCCACAATGAGCACTGTCAGCATGGGCACATCCCCCATGAGCACTTCTCACTATGAGAACTGCTAGCATGGGTATTTTCACCATGAGTACTGTCACCCTGTGTATTGTCACCATTTGCACTGTCACCATCAGGACTATTACCGTGAGTGCTATCACCGTGAGATCTCTCACCATGGTCACTCTCACCATGGCACCTTGCACAATGCGTGCTGTCAACATGAGTGCTGTCACCATTGGCACTATCACCGTGAGCATTCTCACTGTGGTCAGAGTCAACATGGGCTCTGTCACCATGAGCACTGTCACCATAGGCAATGTCACCGTGGTCAGTGTCACCATGAGCAATGTCTCCATGGGCACTCCTACAGTGGGCACTGTCACTGTGCGAACTGTCACCATGGTTACTTCCACTATGAGCAGTGTCTCTGTGAGTACTGTCAGCATGGGTTTTTACCGTGAGCACTGTCAACATGAGCCCTGTCACCATTTTTCAGTGCCACCATGTGCACTACCACCATGTGCACTCTCACCATGGGCACTATCACCGATAACACTGTCACCATAAGTACTGTCTGCATGGGCACTGTCACCAATGGCACGGCCAACATGTGACCTGTAACCATTGTCAGTGTCACTGTGAGAAGTGTCACCATGGGAATTAACAACATAGGCACTCTCATCATGAGCACTGTCACTATGAGCACTGACACCACGAGCACTGTCACCCAGGGCAGTGCCACCATGAGCACTGTCACCATAACTGTTGCTATGAGAATTGTAACCATGGGCAATTTCTCAATGAGTAATGTCACCATGTGTATTTTCACCTTGGGCACTCTCAAAGTAATCAGTATTACCATGAGCACTTTCACTGTGAACACTGTCACCATGGGCACTGGCACAATGTGGTGTGTCACCATGAGCCATGTCACCATGGGAAATGTCATCGTGAGAAGTGTCACCATAGGCAATGTCACCATGGGCAATATCAGCATGGGAACTGCCATTTTGAGCACTGTCACCATGGGTACTGCAACCATGAGTACTGTCACCATGAGTAATTTAACCATTGGCAGTATGACCATGTGCACTGTCACCATGGGCACTATCACCATGACAACTCTCAGCGTGAGCACTGTCACTGTTGGAAATGGCATTGTGTGCAATTCCACCATGGGCAATGTCACCATGGACATTATCGCTGTGAGCACTGTCAATATGAGCACGTCAACATGAGCCCTGTCACCATGGGCAATGTCACTGTGAGAAGTGTCACTATAGGCAATGTCACCGTGGGCACTGTCACCATGGTCACTGCCACCACTGTCACTGTCATTTTGAGCACTGTCACCATGGGTACTGCAACCATGAGTGCTGTCACCATGAGCACTGTCACCATTGCAAGTATCACCATGTGCACTGTCACCATGGGCACTATCACAATGAGAACTGTCAGCATGGGCACTGTCACTCTTGGCAATGTCACCATGGGCACTATCACTGTGAGCACTGTCAACATGAGCACGTCACCATGGGCACTGTCAACATGGGTACTATCTCGAAGGTCAATGTCACCATGAGCATTGTCAGGATGGGCAACTTCACCGTGAGCACTGTCACCAATGGCACTATCACCATGAGCAATGTCACTGTGGGCCGTGTCACCAGGGGCACTATCACCATGGTTAATGTTATCATTGGCACTTTCCCCGTGAGCACTGTCACCCTGGGCACTGTCATCATGGGCACGGTCACCGTGAGCACTATCTCCATGAGCACAGCCACTGTGAACACCATCACCATAATCACTGGCCTCATCGGTACTGTCACCATGAGCACTGCCACAATGAGCACTGTCAGCATGGGCACATCCCCCATGAGCACTGTCACTATGAGAACTGCTACCATGGGTATTTTCACCATGTGTACTGTCACCCTGTGTATTGTCACCATTTGCTCTGTCACCATGAGGACTATTACCGTGAGCGCTATCACCGTGAGATCTCTCACCATGGTCACTGTCACCATGGCACCTTGCACAATGGGGGCTGTCAACATGAGTGCTGGCACCATTCGCACTATCACTGTGAGCATTCTCACTGTGGTCAGTGTCACCATGGGCACTGTCACCATGAGCACTGTCACCATAGGCAATGTCACCATGGTCAGTGTCACCATGAGCACTGTCAACATGGGCCCTCATACAGTGGGCACTGTCACTGTGAGCACTGTCACCTTGGGTACTGCCACCATGAGCGCTGTCACCATGAGCACTGTCACCATTGCGAGTATCACAATGTGCACTGTCACCATGGGCACTGGCACAATGTCGTGTGTCACCTTGAGCAATGTCACCATGGGTAATGTCACCGTGAGATGTGTCACCATAGGCAATGTCACCATGGGCAATGTCACCATGGGAAATGCCATTTTGCACACTGTCACCATGGGTACTGCAACCATGAGTACTGTCACCATTGGCAGTATGACCATGTGCACTGTCACCATGGGCACTATCACCATGACAACTCTCAGCGTGAGCACTGTCACTGTGGGAACTGGCATTGTGTGCAATTCCACCATGGGCAATGTCACCATGGGCACTATCACTGTGAGCACTGTCAATATAAGCACGTCAACATGAGCCCTGTCACCATTGGCAAAGTCACCGTGAGAAGTGTCACTATAGGCGATGTCACCGTGGGCACTGTCACCATGGTCACTGCCACCACTGTCACTGTCATTTTGAGCACTGTCACCATGGGTATTGCAACCATGAGCACTGTCACCATGAGCACTGTCACCATTGCGATTATCACCATGTGTACTGTCACCATGGGCACTATCACAATGAGAACTGTCAGCGTGGGCACTGTCACTGTTGGCAAGGGCACCGTGGGCACTTCCACCATGGGCAATGTCACCATGGGCACTATCACTGTGAGCACTGTCAACATGAGCACGTCACCATGGGCACTGTCAACATGGGTACTATCTCGAAGGGCAATGTCACCATGAGCATTGTCAGGAAGGGCAATTTCACCATGAGCACTGTCTCCAAAGGCACTATCACCATGAGCAATGTCACTGTGGGCCGTGTCACCAGGGGCACTATCACCATGGTTAATGTTCTCATTGGCACTTTCCCCGTGAGCACTGTCACCCTGGGCACTGTCATCATGGGCACGGTCACCGTGAGCACTATCTCCATGAGCACAGCCACTGTGAACACCATCACCATAATCACTGGCCTCATCGGTACTGTCACCATGAGCACTGCCACCATGAGCACTGTCAGCATGGGCACTTCCCCCATGAGCACTGTCACTATGAGAACTGCTAGCATGGGTATTTTCACCATGAGTACTGTCACCCTCTGTATTGTCACCATTTGCACTGTCACCATCAGGACTATTACCGTGACTGCTATCACCGTGAGATCTCTCACCATGGTCACTGTCACCATGGCACCTTGCACAATGCGTGCTGTCAACATGAGTGCTGTCACCATTGGCACTATCACCGTGAGCATTCTCACTGTGGTCAGAGTCAACATGGGCTCTGTCACCATGAGCACTGTCACCATAGGCAATGTCACCGTGGTCAGTGTCACCGTGAGCAATGTCTCCATGGGCACTCCTACAGTGGGCACTGTCACTGTGCGAACTGTCACCATGGTTACTGCCACTATG
Source organism: Mesoplodon mirus (assembly GCF_964341445.2). Taxonomy (NCBI): domain Eukaryota; kingdom Metazoa; phylum Chordata; class Mammalia; order Artiodactyla; family Ziphiidae; genus Mesoplodon; species Mesoplodon mirus. The sequence continues at coordinate 104,484,930 of NC_138976.1, read as the reverse complement.
AGCAGTGTCTCTGTGAGTACTGTCAGCATGGGTTTTTACCGTGAGCACTGTCACCATGAGCACTGACACCACGAGCACTGTCACCCAGGGCAGTGCCACCATGAGCACTGTCACCATAACTGTTGCTATGAGAATTGTAACCATGGGCAATTTCTCAATGAGTAATGTCACCATGTGTATTTTCACCTTGGGCACTCTCAAAGTAAACAGTATTACCATGAGCACTTTCACTGTGAACACTGTCACCATGGGCACTGGCACAATGTGGTGTGTCACCATGAGCCATGTCACCATGGGAAATGTCACCGTGAGAAGTGTCACCATAGGCAATGTCACCATGGGCAATGTCACCATGGGAACTGCCATTTTGAGCACTGTCACCATAGGTACTGCAACCATGAGTACTGTCACCATGAGTAATTTAACCATTGGCAGTATGACCATGTGCACTGTCACCATGGGCACTATCACCATGACAACTCTCAGCGTGAGCACTGTCACTGTTGGAAATGGCATTGTGTGCAATTCCACCATGGGCAATGTCACCATGGACATTATCGCTGTGAGCACTGTCAATATGAGCACGTCAACATGAGCCCTGTCACCATGGGCAATGTCACTGTGAGAAGTGTCACTATAGGCAATGTCACGGTGGGCACTGTCACCATGGTCACTGCCACCACTGTCACTGTCATTTTGAGCACTGTCACCATGGGTACTGCAACCATGAGAGCTGTCACCATGAGCACTGTCACCATTGCAAGTATCACCATGTGCACTGTCACCATGGGCACTATCACAATGAGAACTGTCAGCATGGGCACTGTCACTCTTGGCAATGTCACCATGGGCACTATCACTGTGAGCACTGTCAACATGAGCACGTCACCATGGGCACTTTCAACATGGGTACTATCTCGAAGGGCAATGTCACCATGAGCATTGTCAGGATGGGCAACTTCACCGTGAGCACTGTCACCAATGGCACTATCACCATGAGCAATGTCACTGTGGGCCATGTCACCAGGGGCACTATCACGATGGTTAATGTTATCATTGGCAATTTCCCCTTGAGCACTGTCACCCTGGGCACTGTCATCATGGGCACGGTCACCGTGAGCACTATCTCCATGAGCACAGCCACTGTGAACAGCATCACCATAATCACTGGCCTCATCGGTACTGTCACCATGAGCACTGCCACAATGAGCACTGTCAGCATGGGCACATCCCCCATGAGCACTGTCACTATGAGAACTGCTACCATGGGTATTTTCACCATGTGTACTGTCACCCTGTGTATTGTCACCATTTGCACTGTCACCATGAGGACTATTACCGTGAGCGCTATCACCGTGAGATCTCTCACCATGGTCACTGTCACCATGGCACCTTGCACAATGGGGGCTGTCAACATGAGTGCTGGCACCATTGGCACTATCACTGTGAGCATTCTCACTGTGGTCAGTGTCACCATGGGCACTGTCACCATGAGCACTGTCACCATAGGCAATGTCACCATGGTCAGTGGCACCATGAGCACTGTCAACATGGGCACTCATACAGTGGGCACTGTCACTGTGAGCACTGTCACCTTGGGTACTGCCACCATGAGCGCTGTCACCATGAGCACTGTCACCATTGCGAGTATCACAATGTGCACTGTCACCATGGGCACTGGCACAATGTCGTGTGTCACCCTGAGCAATGTCACCATGGGAAATGTCACCGTGAGATGTGTCACCATAGGCAATGTCACCATGGGCAATGTCACCATGGGAAATGCCATTTTGCACACTGTCACCATGGGTACTGCAACCATGAGTACTGTCACCATTGGCAGTATGACCATGTGCACTGTCACCATGGGCACTATCACCATGACAACTCTCAGCGTGAGCACTGTCACTGTGGGAACTGGCATTGTGTGCAATTCCACCATGGGCAATGTCACCATGGGCACTATCACTGTGAGCACTGTCAATATAAGCACGTCAACATGAGCCCTGTCACCATTGGCAATGTCACCGTGAGAAGTGTCACTATAGGCGATGTCACCGTGGGCACTGTCACCATGGTCACTGCCACCACTGTCACTGTCATTTTGAGCACTGTCACCATGGGTATTGCAACCATGAGCACTGTCACCATGAGCACTGTCACCATTGCGATTATCACCATGTGTACTGTCACCATGGGCACTATCACAATGAGAACTGTCAGCGTGGGCACTGTCACTGTTGGCAAGGGCACCGTGGGCAATTCCACCATGGGCAATGTCACCATGGGCACTGTCACTGTGAGCACTGTCAACATGAGCACGTCACCATGGGCACTGTCAACATGGGTACTATCACGAAGGGCAATGTCACCATGAGGATTGTCAGGAAGGGCAATTTCACCATGAGCACTGTCACCAAAGGCACTATCACCATGAGCAATGTCACTGTGGGCCGTGTCACCAGGGGCACTATCACCATGGTTAATGTTCTCATTGGCACTTTCCCCTAGAGCACTGTCACCCTGGGCACTGTCATCATGGGCACGGTCACCGTGAGCACTATCTCCATGAGCACAGCCACTGTGAACACCATCACCATAATCACTGGCCTCATCGGTACTGTCACCATGAGCACTGCCACAATGAGCACTGTCAGCATGGGCACTTCCCCCATGAGCACTTTCACTATGAGAACTGCTAGCATGGGTATTTTCACCATGAGTACTGTCACCCTCTGTATTGTCACCATTTGCACTGTCACCATCAGGACTATTACCGTGAGTGCTATCACCGTGAGATCTCTCACCATGGTCACTGTCACCATGGCACCTTGCACAATGCGTGCTGTCAACATGAGTGCTGTCACCATTGGCACTATCACCGTGAGCATTCTCACTGTGGTCAGAGTCAACATGGGCTCTGTCACCATGAGCACTGTCACCATAGGCAATGTAACCCTGGTCAGTGTCACCATGAGCAATGTCTCCATGGGCACTCCTACAGTGGGCACTGTCACTGTGCGAACTGTCACCATGGTTACTGCCACTATGAGCAGTGTCTCTGTGAGTACTGTCAGCATGGGTTTTTACCTTGAGCACTGTCACCATGAGCCCTGTCACCATTCTTCAGTGCCACCATGTTCACTACCACCATGTGCACTCTCACCATGGGCACTATCACCGATAACACTGTCACCATAAGTACTGTCTTCATGGGCACTGTCACCAAGGGCACGGCCAACATGTGACCTGTAACCATTGTCAGTGTCACTGTGAGAAGTGTCACCATGGGAATTAACAACATAGGCACTCTCATCATGAGCACTGTCACCATGAGCACTGACACCACGAGCACTGTCACCCAGGGCAGTGCCACCATGAGCACTGTCACCATAACTGTTGCTATGAGAATTGTAACCATGGGCAATTTCTCAATGAGTAATGTCACCATGTGTATTTTCACCTTGGGCACTCTCAAAGTAAACAGTATTACCATGAGCACTTTCACTGTGAACACTGTCACCATGGGCACTGGCACAATGTGGTGTGTCACCATGAGCCATGTCACCATGGGAAATGTCACCGTGAGAAGTGTCACCATAGGCAATGTCACCATGGGCAATGTCAGCATGGGAACTGCCATTTTGAGCACTGTCACCATGGGTACTGCAACCATGAGTAATGTCACCATGAGTAATTTAACCATTGGCAGTATGACCATGTGCACTGTCACCATGGGCACTATCACCATGACAACTCTCAGCGTGAGCACTTACACTGTTGGAAATGACATTGTGTGCAATTCCACCATGGGCAATGTCACCATGGACATTATCGCTGTGAGCACTGTCAATATGAGCACGTCAACATGAGCCCTGTCACCATGGGCAATGTCACTGTGAGAAGTGTCACTATAGGCAATGTCACCATGGGCTCTGTCACCATGGTCACTGCCACCACTGTCACTGTCATTTTGAGCACTGTCACCATGGGTACTGCAACAATGAGTGCTGTCACCATGAGCACTGTCACCATTGCAAGTATCACCATGTGCACTGTCACCATGGGCACTATCACAATGAGAACTGTCAGCATGGGCACTGTCACTCTTGGCAATGTCACCATGGGCACTATCACTTTCAGCACTGTCAACATGAGCACGTCACCATGGGCACTGTCAACATGGGTACTATCTCGAAGGTCAATGTCACCATGAGCATTGTTAGGATGGGCAACTTCACCGTGAGCACTGTCACCAATGGCACTATCACCATGAGCAATGTCACTGTGGGCCGTGTCACCAGGGGCACTATCACCATGGTTAATGTTATCATTGGCACTTTCCCCGTGAGCACTGTCACCCTGGGCACTGTCATCATGGGCACGGTCACCGTGAGCACTATCTCGATGAGCACAGCCACTGTGAACACCATCACCATAATCACTGGCCTCATCGGTACTGTCACCATGAGCACTGCCACAATGAGCACTGTCAGCATGGGCACATCCCCCATGAGCACTGTCACTATGAGAACTGCTACCATGGGTATTTTCACCATGTGTACTGTCACCCTGTGTATTGTCACCATTTGCACTGTCACCATGAGGACTATTACCGTGAGCGCTATCACTGTGAGATCTCTCACCATGGTCACTGTCACCATGGCACCTTGCACAATGGGGGCTGTCAACATGAGTGCTGGCACCATTGGCACTATCACTGTGAGAATTCTCACTGTGGTCAGTGTCAACATGGGCACTGTCACCATGAGCACTGTCACCATAGGCAATGTCACCATGGTCAGTGTCACCATGAGCACTGTCAACATGGGCACTCATACAGTGGGCACTGTCACTGTGAGCACTGTCACCTTGGGTACTGCCACCATGAGCGCTGTCACCATGAGCACTGTCACCATTGCGAGTATCACAATGTGCACTGTCACCATGGGCACTGGCACAATGTCGTGTGTCACCTTGAGCAATGTCACCATGGGAAATGTCACCGTGAGATGTGTCACCATAGGCAATGTCACCATGGGCAATGTCACCATGGGAAATGCCATTTTGCACACTGTCACCATGGGTACTGCAACCATGAGTACTGTCACCATTGGCAGTATGACCATGTGCACTGTCAACATGGGCACTATCACCATGACAACTCTCAGCGTGAGCACTGTCACTGTGGGAACTGGCATTGTGTGCAATTCCACCATGGGCAATGTCACCATGGGCACTATCACTGTGAGCACTGTCAATATAAGCACGTCAACATGAGCCCTTTCACCATTGGCAATGTCACCGTGAGAAGTGTCACTATAGGCGATGTCACCGTGGGCACTGTCACCATGGTCACTGCCACCACTGTCACTGTCATTTTGAGCACTGTCACCATGGGTATTGCAACCATGAGCACTGTCACCATGAGCACTGTCACCATTGCGATTATCACCATGTGTACTGTCACCATGGGCACTATCACAATGAGAACTGTCAGCGTGGGCACTGTCACTGTTGGCAAGGGCACCGTGGGCACTTCCACCATGGGCAATGTCACCATGGGCACTGTCACTGTGAGCACTGTCAACATGAGCACGTCACCATGGGCACTCTCAACATGGGTACTATCTCGAAGGGCAATGTCACCATGAGCATTGTCAGGATGGGCAACTTCACCGTGAGCACTGTCACTAATGGCACTATCACCATGAGCAATGTCACTGTGGGCCGTGTTACCGGGGGCACTATCACCATGGTTAATGTTATCATTGGCACTTTCCCCGTGAGCACTGTCACCCTGGGCACTGCCATCATGGGCACGGTCACCGTGAGCACTATCTCCATGAGCACAGCCACTGTGAACACCATCACCAAAATCACTGGCCTCATCGGTACTGTCACCATGAGCACTGCCACAATGAGCACTGTCAGCATGGGCACTTCCCCCATGAGCACTGTCACTATGAGAACTGCTAGCATGGGTATTTTCACCATGAGTACTGTCACCCTCTGTATTGTCACCATTTGCACTGTCACCATCAGGACTATTACCGTGAGTGCTATCACCGTGAGATCTCTCACCATGGTCACTGTTACCATGGCACCTTGCACAATGCGTGCTGTCAACATGAGTGCTGTCACCATTGGCACTATCACCGTGAGCATTCTCACTGTGGTCAGAGTCAACATGGGCTCTGTCACCATGAGCACTGTCACCATAGGCAATGTCACCGTGGTCAGTGTCACCATGAGCAATGTCTCCATGGGCACTCCTACAGTGGGCACTGTCACTGTGCGAACTGTCACCATGGTTACTGCCACTATGAGCAGTGTCTCTGTGAGTACTGTCAGCATGGGTTTTTACCGTGAGCACTGTCACCATGAGCCCTGTCACCATTTTTCAGTGCCACCATGTGCACTACCACCATGTGCACTCTCACCATGGGCACTATCACCGATAACACTGTCACCATAAGTACTGTCTGCATGGGCACTGTCACCAAGGGCACGGCCAACATGTGACCTGTAACCATTGTCAGTGTCACTGTGAGAAGTGTCACCATGGGAATTAACAACATAGGCACTCTCATCATGAGCACTGTCACCATGAGCACTGACACCACGAGCACTGTCACCCAGGGCAGTGCCACCATGAGCACTGTCACCATAACTGTTGCTATGAGAATTGTAACCATGGGCAATTTCTCAATGAGTAATGTCACCATGTGTATTTTCACCTTGGGCACTCTCAAAGTAAACAGTATTACCATGAGCACTTTCACTGTGAACACTGTCACCATGGGCACTGGCACAATGTGGTGTGTCACCATGAGCCATGTCACCATGGGAAATGTCACCGTGAGAAGTGTCACCATAGGCAATGTCACCATGGGCAATGTCAGCATGGGAACTGCCATTTTGAGAACTGTCACCATGGGTACTGCAACCATGAGTACTGTCACCATGAGTAATTTAACAATTGGCTGTATGACCATGTGCACTGTCACCATGGGCACTATCACCATGACAACTCTCAGCGTGAGCACTGTCACTGTTGGAAATGGCATTGTGTGCAGTTCCACAATGGGCAATGTCACCATGGACATTATCGCTGTGAGCACTGTCAATATGAGCACGTCAACATGAGCCCTGTCACCATGGGCAATGTCACTGTGAGAAGTGTCACTATAGGCAATGTCACGGTGGACACTGTCACCATGGTCACTGCCACCACTGTCACTGTCATTTTGAGCACTGTCACCATGTGTACTGCAACCATGAGCGCTGTCACCATGAGCAATGTCACCATTGCAAGTATCACCATGTGCGCTGTCACCATGGGCACTATCACAATGAGAACTGTCAGCATGGGCACTGTCACTCTTGGCAATGTCACCATGGGCACTATCACTTTGAGCACTGTCAACATGAGCACGTCACAATGGGCACTGTCAACATGGGTACTATCTCGAAGGTCAATGTCACCATGAGCATTGTCAGGATGGGCAACTTCACCGTGAGCACTGTCACCAGTGGCACTATCACCATGAGCAATGTCACTGTGGGCCGTGTCACCAGGGGCACTATCACCATGGTTAATATTATCATTGGCACTTTCCCCGTGAGCACTGTCACCCTGGGCACTGTCATCATGGGCACGGTCACCGTGAGCACTATCTCCATGAGCACAGCCAGTGTGAACACCATCACCATAATCACTGGCCTCATCGGTACTGTCACCATGAGCACTGCCACAATGAGCATTGTCAGCATGGGCACAACCCCATGAGCACTTTCACTATGAGAACTGCTACCATGGGTATTTTCACCATGTGTACTGTCACCCTGTGTATTGTCACCATTTGCACTGTCACCATGAGGACTATTACCGTGAGCGCTATCACCGTGAGATCTCTCACCATGGTCACTGTCACCATGGCACCTTGCACAATGGGGGCTGTCAACATGAGTGCTGGCACCATTGGCACTATCACTGTGAGCATTCTCACTGTGGTCAGTGTCACCATGGGCACTGTCACCATGAGCACTGTCACCATAGGCAATGTCACCATGGTCAGTGTCACCATGAGCACTGTCAACATGGGCACTCATACAGTGGGCACTGTTACTGTGAGCACTGTCACCTTGGGTACTGCCACCATGAGCGCTGTCACCATGAGCACTGTCACCATTGCGAGTATCACAATGTGCACTGTCACCATGGGCACTGGCACAATGTCGTGTGTCACCTTGAGCAATGTCACCATGGGCAATGTCACCGTGAGATGTGTCACCATAGGCAATGTCACCATGGGCAATGTCACCATGGGAAATGCCATTTTGCACACTGTCACCATGGGTACTGCAACCATGAGTACTGTCACCATTGGCAGTATGACCATGTGCACTGTCACCATGGGCACTATCACCATGACAACTCTCAGCGTGAGCACTGTCACTGTGGGAACTGGCATTGTGTGCAATTCCACCATGGGCAATGTCACCATGGGCACTATCACTGTGAGCACTGTCAATATAAGCACGTCAACATGAGGCCTGTCACCATTGGCAATGTCACCGTGAGAAGTGTCACTATAGGCGATGTCACCGTGGGCACTGTCACCATGGTCACTGCCACCACTGTCACTGTCATTTTGAGCACTGTCACCATGGGTATTGCAACCATGAGCACTGTCACCATTAGCACTGACACCATTGCGATTATCACCATGTGTACTGTCACCATGGGCACTATCACAATGAGAACTGTCAGCGTGGGCACTGTCACTGTTGGCAAGGGCACCGTGGGCACTTCCACCATGGGCAATGTCACCATGGGCACTGTCACTGTTAGCACTGTCAACATGAGCACGTCACCATGGGCACTGTCAACATGGGTACTATCACGAAGGGCAATGTCACCATGAGGATTGTCAGGAAGGGCAATTTCACCATGAGCACTGTCACCAAAGGCACTATCACCATGAGTAATGTCACTGTGGGCCGTGTCACCATGGGCACTATCACCATGGTTAATGTTCTCATTGGCACATTCCCCTTGAGCACTGTCACCCTGGGCACTGTCATCATGGGCACTGTCACCGTGAGCACTATCTCCATGAGCACAGCCACTGTGAACACCATCACCATAATCACTGGCCTCATCGGTACTCTCTCCATGAGCACTGCCACAATGAGCACTGTCAGCATGGGCACTTCCCCCATGAGCACTTTCACTATGAGAACTGCTAGCATGGGTATTTTCACCATGAGTACTGTCACCCTGTGTATTGTCACCATGTGCACTGTCACCATCAGGACTATTACCGTGAGTGCTATCACCGTGAGATCTCTCACCATGGTCACTGTCACCATGGCACCTTGCACAATGCGTGCTGTCAACATGAGTGCTGTCACCATTGGCACTATCACTGTGAGCATTCTCACTGTGGTCAGAGTCAACATGGGCTCTGTCATCATGAGCACTGTCACCATAGGCAATGTCACCGTGGTCAGTGTCACCATGAGCAATGTCTCCATGGGCACTCCTACAGTGGGCACTGTCACTGTGCGAACTGTCACCATGGTTACTGCCACTATGAGCAGTGTCTCTGTGAGTACTGTCAGCATGGGTTTTTACCTTGAGCACTGTCACCATGAGCCCTGTCACCATTCTTCAGTGCCACCATGTGCACTACCACCATGTGCACTCTCACCATGGGCACTATCACCGATAACACTGTCACCATAAGTACTGTCTTCATGGGCACTGTCACCAAGGGCACGGCCAACATGTGACCTGTAACCATTGTCAGTGTCACTGTGAGAAGTGTCACCATGGGAATTAACAACATAGGCACTCTCATCATGAGCACTGTCACCATGAGCACTGACACCACGAGCACTGTCACCCAGGACAGTGCCACCATGAGCACTGTCACCATAACTGTTGCTATGAGAATTGTAACCATGGGCAATTTCTCAATGAGTAATGTCACCATGTGTATTTTCACCTTGGGCACTCTCAAAGTAAACAGTATTACCATGAGCACTTTCACTGTGAACACTGTCACCATGGGCACTGGCACAATGTGGTGTGTCACCATGAGCCATGTCACCATGGGAAATGTCACCGTGAGAAGTGTCACCATAGGCAATTTCACCATGGGCAATGTCACCATGGGAACTGCCATTTTGCACACTTTCACCATGGGTACTGCAACCATGAGTACTGTCACCATGAGTAATTTAACCATTGGCAGTATGACCATGTGCACTGTCACCATGGGCACTATCACCATGACAACTCTCAGCGTGAGCACTGTCACTGTTGGAAATGGCATTGTGTGCAATTCCACCATGGGCAATGTCACCATGGACATTATCGCTGTGAGCACTGTCAATATGAGCACGTCAACATGAGCCCTGTCACCATGGGCAATGTCACTGTGAGAAGTGTCACTATAGGCAATGTCACCGTGGGCACTGTCACCATGGTCACTGCCACCACTGTCACTGTCATTTTGAGCACTGTCACCATGGGTACTGCAACCATGAGCGCTGTCACCATGAGCACTGTCACCATTGCAAGTATCACCATGTGCACTGTCACCATGGGCACTATCACAATGAGAACTGTCAGCATGGGCACTGTCACTCTTGGCAATGTCACCATGGGCACTATCACTTTGAGCACTGTCAACATGAGCACGTCACCATGGGCACTGTCAACATGGGTACTATCTCGAAGGTCAATGTCACCATGAGCATTGTCAGGATGGGCAACATCACCATGAGCACTGTCACCAATGGCACTATCACCATGAGCAATGTCACTGTGGGCCGTGTCACCAGGGGCACTATCACCATGGTTAATGTTCTCATTGGCACTTTCCCCGTGAGCACTGTCACCCTGGGCACTGTCATCATGGGCACGGTCACCGTGAGCACTATCTCCATGAGCACAGCCACTGTGAACACCATCACCATAATCACTGGCCTCATCGGTACTGTCACTATGAGCACTGCCACAATGAGCACTGTCAGCATGGGCACTTCCCCCATGAGCACTGTCACTATGAGAACTGCTAGCATGGGTATTTTCACCATGAGCACTGTCACCCTCTGTATTGTCACCATTTGCACTGTCACCATCAGGACTATTACCGTGAGTGCTATCACCGTGAGATCTCTCACCATGGTCACTGTCACCATAGCACCTTGCACAATGCGTGCTGTCAACATGAGTGCTGTCACCATTGGCACTATCACCGTGAGCATTCTCACTGTGGTCAGAGTCAACATGGGCTCTGTCACCATGAGCACTGTCACCATAGGCAATGTCACCGTGGTCAGTGTCACCATGAGCAATGTCTCCATGGGCACTCCTACAGTGGGCACTGTCACTGTGCGAAATGTCACCATGGTTACTGCCACTATGAGCAGTGTCTCTGTGAGTACTGTCAGCATGGGTTTTTACCGTGAGCACTGTCACCATGAGCCCTGTCACCATTTTTCAGTGCCACCATGTGCACTACCACCATGTGCACACTCACCATGGGCACTATCACCAATAACACTGTCACCATAAGTACTGTCTGCATGGGCACTGTCACCAAGGGCACGGCCAACATGTGAACTGTAACCATTGTCAGTGTCACTGTGAGAAGTGTCACCATGGGAATTAACAACATAGGCACTCTCATCATGAGCACTGTCACCATGAGCACTGACACCACGAGCACTGTCACCCAGGGCAGTGCCACCATGAGCACTGTCACCATAACTGTTGCTATGAGAATTGTAACCATGGGCAATTTCTCAATGAGTAATGTCACCATGTGTATTTTCACCTTGGGCACTCTCAAAGTAAACAGTATTACCATGAGCACTTTCACTGTGAACACTGTCACCATGGGCACTGGCACAATGTGGTGTGTCACCATGAGCCATGTCACCATGGGAAATGTCACCGTGAGAAGTGTCACCATAGGCAATGTCACCATGGGCAATGTCAGCATGGGAACTGCCATTTTGAACACTGTCACCATGGGTACTGCAACCATGAGTACTGTCACCATGAGTAATTTAACCATTGGCAGTATGACCATGTGCACTGTCACCATGGGCACTATCACCATGACAACTCTCAGCGTGAGCACTGTCACTGTTGGAAATGGCATTGTGTGCAATTCCACCATGGGCAATGTCACCATGGACATTATCGCTGTGAGCACTGTCAATATGAGCACGTCAACATGAGCCCTGTCACCATGGGCAATGTCACTGTGAGAAGTGTCACTATAGGCAATGTCACGGTGGACACTGTCACCATGGTCACTCCCACCACTGTCACTGTCATTTTGAGCACTTTCACCATGGGTACTGCAACCATGAGCGCTGTCACCATGAGCACTGTCACCATTGCAAGTATCACCATGTGCACTGTCACCATGGGCACTATCACAATGAGAACTGTCAGCATGGGCACTGTCACTCTTGGCAATGTCACCATGGGCACTATCACTTTGAGCACTGTCAACATGAGCACGTCACCATGGGCACTGTCAACATGGGTACTATCTCGAAGGGCAATGTCACCATGAGCATTGTCAGGATGGGCAACTTCACCGTGAGCACTGTCACCAATGGCACTATCACCATGAGCAATGTCACTGTGGGCCGTGTCACCAGGGGCACTATCACCATGGTTAATGTTCTCATTGGCACTTTCCCCGTGAGCACTGTCACCCTGGGCACTGTCATCATGGGCACGGTCACCGTGAGCACTATCTCCATGAGCACAGCCACTGTGAACACCATCACCATAATCACTGGCCTCATCGGTACTGTCACCATGAGCACTGCCACAATGAGCACTGTCAGCATGGGCACATCCCCCATGAGCACTGTCACTATGAGATCTGCTACCATGGGTATTTTCACCATGTGTACTGTCACCCTGTGTATTGTCACCATGAGGACTATTACCGTGAGCGCTATCACCGTGAGATCTCTCACCATGGTCACTGTCACCATGGCACCTTGCACAATGGGGGCTGTCAACATGAGTGCTGGCACCATTGGCACTATCACTGTGAGCATTCTCACTGTGGTCAGTGTCACCATGGGCACTGTCACCATGAGCACTGTCACCATAGGCAATGTCACCATGGTCTGTGGCACCATGAGCACTGTCAACATGGGCACTCATACAGTGGGCACTGTCACTGTGAGCACTGTCACCTTGGGTACTGCCACCATGAGCGCTGTCACCATGAGCACTGTCACCATTGCGAGTATCACAATGTGCACTGTCACCATGGGCACTGGCACAATGTCGTGTGTCACCTTGAGCAATGTCACCATGGGAAATGTCACCGTGAGATGTGTCACCATAGGCAATGTCACCATGGGCAATGTCACCATGGGAAATGCCATTTTGCACACTCTCACCATGGGTACTGCAACCATGAGTACTGTCACCATTGGCAGTATGACCATGTGCACTGTCACCATGGGCACTATCACCATGACAACTCTCAGCGTGAGCACTGTCACTGTGGGAACTGGCATTGTGTGCAATTCCACCATGGGCAATGTCACCATGGGCACTATCACTGTGAGCACTGTCAATATAAGCACGTCAACATGAGCCCTTTCACCATTGGCAATGTCACCGTGAGAAGTGTCACTATAGGCGATGTCACCGTGGGCACTGTCACCATGGTCACTGCCACCACTGTCACTGTCATTTTGAGCACTGTCACCATGGGTATTGCAACCATGAGCACTGTCACCATGAGCACTGTCACCATTGCGATTATCACCATGTGTACTGTCACCATGGGCACTATCACAATGAGAACTGTCAGCGTGGGCACTGTCACTGTTGGCAAGGGCACCGTGGGCACTTCCACCATGGGCAATGTCACCATGGGCACTATCACTGTGAGCACTGTCAACATGAGCACGTCACCATGGGCACTGTCAACATGGGTACTATCTCGAAGGGCAATGTCACCATGAGCATTGTCAGGAAGGGCAATTTCACCATGAGCACTGTCACCAAAGGCACTATCACCATGAGCAATGTCACTGTGGGCCGTGTCACCAGGGGCACTATCACCATGGTTAATGTTCTCATTGGCACTTTCCCCGTGAGCACTGTCACCCTGGGCACTGTCATCATGGGCACGGTCACCGTGAGCACTATCTCCATGAGCACAGCCACTGTGAACACCATCACCATAATCACTGGCCTCATCGGTACTGTCACCATGAGCACTGCCACAATGAGCACTGTCAGCATGGGCACTTCCCCCATGAGCACTGTCACTATGAGAACTGCTAGCATGGGTATTTTCACCATGAGTACTGTCACCCTCTGTATTGTCACCATTTGCACTGTCACCATCAGGACTATTACCGTGAGTGCTATCACCGTGAGATCTCTCACCATGGTCACTGTCACCATGGCACCTTGCACAATGCGTGCTCTCAACATGAGTGCTGTCACCATTGGCACTATCACCGTGAGCATTCTCACTGTGGTCAGAGTCAACATGGGCTCTGTCACCATGAGCACTGTCACCATAGGCAATGTCACCGTGGTCAGTGTCACCATGAGCAATGTCTCCATGGGCACTCCTACAGTGGGCACTGTCACTGTGCGAACTGTCACCATGGTTACTGCCACTAGGAGCAGTGTCTCTGTGAGTACTGTCAGCATGGGTTTTTACCGTGAGCACTGTCACCATGAGCCCTGTCACCATTTTTCAGTGCCACCATGTGCACTACCACCATGTGCACTCTCACCATGGGCACTATCACCGATAACACTGTCACCATAAGTACTGCCTGCATGGGCACTGTCACCAAGGGCACGGCCAACATGTGACCTGTAACCATTGTCAGTGTCACTGTGAGAAGTGTCACCATGGGAATTAACAACATAGGCACTCTCATCATGAGCACTGTCACCATGAGCACTGACACGACGAGCACTGTCACCCAGGGCAGTGCCACCATGAGCACTGTCACCATAACTGTTGCTATGAGAATTGTAACCATGGGCAATTTCTCAATGAGTAATGTCACCATGTGTATTTTCACCTTGGGCACTCTCAAAGTAAACAGTATTACCATGAGCACTTTCACTGTGAACACTGTCACCATGGGCACTGGCACAATGTGGTGTGTCACCATGAGCCATGTCACCATGGGAAATGTCACCGTGAGAAGTGTCACCATAGGCAATGTCACCATGGGCAATGTCACCATGGGAACTGCCATTTTGAGCACTGTCACCATGGGTACTGCAACCATGAGTACTGTCACCATGAGTAATTTAACCATTGGCAGTATGACCATGTGCACTGTCACCATGGGCACTATCACCATGACAACTCTCAGCGTGAGCACTGTCACTGTTGGAAATGGCATTGTGTGCAATTCCACCATGGGCAATGTCACCATGGACATTATCGCTGTGAGCACTGTCAATATGAGCACGTCAACATGAGCCCTGTCACCATGGGCAATGTCACTGTGAGAAGTGTCACTATAGGCAATGTCACCGTGGGCACTGTCACCATGGTCACTGCCACCACTGTCACTGTCATTTTGAGCACTGTCACCATGGGTACTGCAACCATGAGCGCTGTCACCATGAGCACTGTCACCATTGCAAGTATCACCATGTGCACTGTCACCATGGGCACTATCACAATGAGAACTGTCAGCATGGGCACTGTCACTCTTGGCAATGTCACCATGGGCACTATCACTTTGAGCACTGTCAACATGAGCACGTCACCATGGGCACTGTCAACATGGGTACTATCTCGAAGGTCAATGTCACCATGAGCATTGTCAGGATGGGCAACTTCACCGTGAGCACTGTCACCAATGGCACTATCACCATGAGCAATGTCACTGTGGGCCGTGTCACCAGGGGCACTATCACCATGGTTAATAGTCTCATTGGCACTTTCCCCGTGAGCACTGTCACCCTGGGCACTGTCATCATGGGCAAGGTCACCGTGAGCACTATCTCCATGAGCACAGCCACTGTGAACACCATCACCATAATCACTGGCCTCATCGGTACTGTCACCATGAGCACTGCCACAATGAGCACTGTCAGCATGGGCACTTCCCCCATGAGCACTGTCACTATGAGAACTGCTAGCATGGGTATTTTCACCATGAGTACTGTCACCCTCTGTATTGTCACCATTTGCACTGTCACCATCAGGACTATTACCGTGACTGCTATCACCGTGAGATCTCTCACCATGGTCACTGTCACCATGGCACCTTGCACAATGCGTGCTGTCAACATGAGTGCTGTCACCATTGGCACTATCACCGTGAGCATTCTCACTGTGGTCAGAGTCAACATGGGCTCTGTCACCATGAGCACTGTCACCATAGGCAATGTCACCGTGGTCAGTGTCACCATGAGCAATGTCTCCATGGGCACTCCTACAGTGGGCACTGTCACTGTGCGAACTGTCACCATGGTTACTGCCACTATGAGCAGTGTCTCTGTGAGTACTGTCAGCATGGGTTTTTACCGTGAGCACTGTCACCATGAGCCCTGTCACCATTTTTCAGTGCCACCATGTGCACTACCACCATGTGCACACTCACCATGGGCACTATCACCAATAACACTGTCACCATAAGTACTGTCTGCATGGGCACTGTCACCAAGGGCACGGCCAACATGTGAACTGTAACCATTGTCAGTGTCACTGTGAGAAGTGTCACCATGGGAATTAACAACATAGGCACTCTCATCATGAGCACTGTCACCATGAGCACTGACACCACGAGCACTGTCACCCAGGGCAGTGCCACCATGAGCACTGTCACCATAACTGTTGCTATGAGAATTGTAACCATGGGCAATTTCTCAATGAGTAATGTCACCATGTGTATTTTCACCTTGGGCACTCTCAAAGTAAACAGTATTACCATGAGCACTTTCACTGTGAACACTGTCACCATGGGCACTGGCACAATGTGGTGTGTCACCATGAGCCATGTCACCATGGGAAATGTCACCGTGAGAAGTGTCACCATAGGCAATGTCACCATGGGCAATGTCAGCATGGGAACTGCCATTTTGAGCACTGTCACCATGGGTACTGCAACCATGAGTACTGTCACCATGAGTAATTTAACCATTGGCAGTATGACCATGTGCACTGTCACCATGGGCACTATCACCATGACAACTCTCAGCGTGAGCACTGTCACTGTTGGAAATGGCATTGTGTGCAATTCCACCATGGGCAATGTCACCATGGACATTATCGCTGTGAGCACTGTCAATATGAGCACGTCAACATGAGCCCTGTCACCATGGGCAATGTCACTGTGAGAAGTGTCACTATAGGCAATGTCACGGTGGACACTGTCACCATGGTCACTCCCACCACTGTCACTGTCATTTTGAGCACTTTCACCATGGGTACTGCAACCATGAGCGCTGTCACCATGAGCACTGTCACCATTGCAAGTATCACCATGTGCACTGTCACCATGGGCACTATCACAATGAGAACTGTCAGCATGGGCACTGTCACTCTTGGCAATGTCACCATGGGCACTATCACTTTGAGCACTGTCAACATGAGCACGTCACCATGGGCACTGTCAACATGGGTACTATCTCGAAGGGCAATGTCACCATGAGCATTGTCAGGATGGGCAACTTCACCGTGAGCACTGTCACCAATGGCACTATCACCATGAGCAATGTCACTGTGGGCCGTGTCACCAGGGGCACTATCACCATGGTTAATGTTCTCATTGGCACTTTCCCCGTGAGCACTGTCACCCTGGGCACTGTCATCATGGGCACGGTCACCGTGAGCACTATCTCCATGAGCACAGCCACTGTGAACACCATCACCATAATCACTGGCCTCATCGGTACTGTCACCATGAGCACTGCCACAATGAGCACTGTCAGCATGGGCACATCCCCCATGAGCACTGTCACTATGAGATCTGCTACCATGGGTATTTTCACCATGTGTACTGTCACCCTGTGTATTGTCACCATGAGGACTATTACCGTGAGCGCTATCACCGTGAGATCTCTCACCATGGTCACTGTCACCATGGCACCTTGCACAATGGGGGCTGTCAACATGAGTGCTGGCACCATTGGCACTATCACTGTGAGCATTCTCACTGTGGTCAGTGTCACCATGGGCACTGTCACCATGAGCACTGTCACCATAGGCAATGTCACCATGGTCTGTGGCACCATGAGCACTGTCAACATGGGCACTCATACAGTGGGCACTGTCACTGTGAGCACTGTCACCTTGGGTACTGCCACCATGAGCGCTGTCACCATGAGCACTGTCACCATTGCGAGTATCACAATGTGCACTGTCACCATGGGCACTGGCACAATGTCGTGTGTCACCTTGAGCAATGTCACCATGGGAAATGTCACCGTGAGATGTGTCACCATAGGCAATGTCACCATGGGCAATGTCACCATGGGAAATGCCATTTTGCACACTGTCACCATGGGTACTGCAACCATGAGTACTGTCACCATTGGCAGTATGACCATGTGCACTGTCACCATGGGCACTATCACCATGACAACTCTCAGCGTGAGCACTGTCACTGTGGGAACTGGCATTGTGTGCAATTCCACCATGGGCAATGTCACCATGGGCACTATCACTGTGAGCACTGTCAATATAAGCACGTCAACATGAGCCCTTTCACCATTGGCAATGTCACCGTGAGAAGTGTCACTATAGGCGATGTCACCGTGGGCACTGTCACCATGGTCACTGCCACCACTGTCACTGTCATTTTGAGCACTGTCACCATGGGTATTGCAACCATGAGCACTGTCACCATGAGCACTGTCACCATTGCGATTATCACCATGTGTACTGTCACCATGGGCACTATCACAATGAGAACTGTCAGCGTGGGCACTGTCACTGTTGGCAAGGGCACCGTGGGCACTTCCACCATGGGCAATGTCACCATGGGCACTATCACTGTGAGCACTGTCAACATGAGCACGTCACCATGGGCACTGTCAACATGGGTACTATCTCGAAGGGCAATGTCACCATGAGCATTGTCAGGAAGGGCAATTTCACCATGAGCACTGTCACCAAAGGCACTATCACCATGAGCAATGTCACTGTGGGCCGTGTCACCAGGGGCACTATCACCATGGTTAATGTTCTCATTGGCACTTTCCCCGTGAGCACTGTCACCCTGGGCACTGTCATCATGGGCACGGTCACCGTGAGCACTATCTCCATGAGCACAGCCACTGTGAACACCATCACCATAATCACTGGCCTCATCGGTACTGTCACCATGAGCACTGCCACAATGAGCACTGTCAGCATGGGCACTTCCCCCATGAGCACTGTCACTATGAGAACTGCTAGCATGGGTATTTTCACCATGAGTACTGTCACCCTCTGTATTGTCACCATTTGCACTGTCACCATCAGGACTATTACCGTGAGTGCTATCACCGTGAGATCTCTCACCATGGTCACTGTCACCATGGCACCTTGCACAATGCGTGCTGTCAACATGAGTGCTGTCACCATTGGCACTATCACCGTGAGCATTCTCACTGTGGTCAGAGTCAACATGGGCTCTGTCACCATGAGCACTGTCACCATAGGCAATGTCACCGTGGTCAGTGTCACCATGAGCAATGTCTCCATGGGCACTCCTACAGTGGGCACTGTCACTGTGCGAACTGTCACCATGGTTACTGCCACTATGAGCAGTGTCTCTGTGAGTACTGTCAGCATGGGTTTTTACCGTGAGCACTGTCACCATGAGCCCTGTCACCATTTTTCAGTGCCACCATGTGCACTACCACCATGTGCACTCTCACCATGGGCACTATCACCGATAACACTGTCACCATAAGTACTGACTGCATGGGCACTGTCACCAAGGGCACGGCCAACATGTGACCTGTAACCATTGTCAGTGTCACTGTGAGAAGTGTCACCATGGGAATTAACAACATAGGCACTCTCATCATGAGCACTGTCACCATGAGCACTGACACGACGAGCACTGTCACCCAGGGCAGTGCCACCATGAGCACTGTCACCATAACTGTTGCTATGAGAATTGTAACCATGGGCAATTTCTCAATGAGTAATGTCACCATGTGTATTTTCACCTTGGGCACTCTCAAAGTAAACAGTATTACCATGAGCACTTTCACTGTGAACACTGTCACCATGGGCACTGGCACAATGTGGTGTGTCACCATGAGCCATGTCACCATGGGAAATGTCACCGTGAGAAGTGTCACCATAGGCAATGTCACCATGGGCAATGTCACCATGGGAACTGCCATTTTGAGCACTGTCACCATGGGTACTGCAACCATGAGTACTGTCACCATGAGTAATTTAACCATTGGCAGTATGACCATGTGCACTGTCACCATGGGCACTATCACCATGACAACTCTCAGCGTGACCACTGTCACTGTTGGAAATGGCATTGTGTGCAATTCCACCATGGGCAATGTCACCATGGACATTATCGCTGTGAGCACTGTCAATATGAGCACGTCAACATGAGCCCTGTCACCATGGGCAATGTCACTGTGAGAAGTGTCACTATAGGCAATGTCACCGTGGGCACTGTCACCATGGTCACTGCCACCACTGTCACTGTCATTTTGAGCACTGTCACCATGGGTACTGCAACCATGAGCGCTGTCACCATGAGCACTGTCACCATTGCAAGTATCACCATGTGCACTGTCACCATGGGCACTATCACAATGAGAACTGTCAGCATGGGCACTGTCACTCTTGGCAATGTCACCATGGGCACTATCACTTTGAGCACTGTCAACATGAGCACGTCACCATGGGCACTGTCAACATGGGTACTATCTCGAAGGTCAATGTCACCATGAGCATTGTCAGGATGGGCAACTTCACCGTGAGCACTGTCACCAATGGCACTATCACCATGAGCAATGTCACTGTGGGCCGTGTCACCAGGGGCACTATCACCATGGTTAATGTTCTCATTGGCACTTTCCCCGTGAGCACTGTCACCCTGGGCACTGTCATCATGGGCACGGTCACCGTGAACACTATCTCCATGAGCACAGCCACTGTGAACACCATCACCATAATCACTGGCCTCATCGGCACTGTCAACATGAGCACTGCCACAATGAGCACTGTCATCATGGGCACATACCCCATGAGCACTTTCCCAATGAGAACTGCTACCATGGGTATTTTCACCATGTGTACTGTCACCCTGTGTATTGTCACCATTTGCACTGTCACCATGAGGACTATTACCGTGAGCACTATCACCGTGAGATCTCTCACCATGGTCACTGTCACCATGGCACCTTGCACAATGGGGGCTGTCAACATGAGTGCTGGCACCATTGGCACTATCACTGTGAGCATTCTCACTGTGGTCAGTGTCACCATGGCCACTGTCACCATGAGCACTGTCACCATAGGCAATGTCACCATGGTCAGTGGCACCATGAGCACTGTCAACATGGGCACTCATACAGTGGGCACTGTCACTGTGAGCACTGTCACCTTGGGTACTGCCACCATGAGCGCTGTCACCATGAGCACTGTCACCATTGCGAGTATCACAATGTGCACTGTCACCATGGGCACTGGCACAATGTCGTGTGTCACCTTGAGCAATGTCACCATGGGAAATGTCACCGTGAGATGTGTCACCATAGGCAATGTCACCATGGGCAATGTCACCATGGGAAATGCCATTTTGCACACTGTCACCATGGGTACTGCAACCATGAGTACTGTCACCATTGGCAGTATGACCATTTGCACTGTCACCATGGGCACTATCACCATGACAACTCTCAGCGTGAGCACTGTCACTGTGGGAACTGGCATTGTGTGCAATTCCACCATGGGCAATATCACCATGGGCACAATCACTCTGAGCACTGTCAATATAAGCACGTCAACATGAGCCCTGTCACCATTGGCAATGTCACCGTGAGAAGTGTCACTATAGGCGATGTCACCATGGGCACTGTCACCATGGTCACTGCCACCACTGTCACTGTCATTTTGAGCACTGTCACCATGGGTATTGCAACCATGAGCACTGTCACCATGAGCACTGTCACCATTGCGATTATCACCATGTGTACTGTCACCATGGGCACTATCACAATGAGAACTGTCAGCGTGGGCACTGTCACTGTTGGCAAGGGCACCGTGGGCACTTCCACCATGGGCAATGTCACCATGGGCACTATCACTGTGAGCACTGTCAACATGAGCACGTCACCATGGGCACTGTCAACATGGGTACTATCTCGAAGGGTAATGTCACCATGAGCATTGTCAGGAAGGGCAATTTCACCATGAGCACTGTCACCAAAGGCACTATCACCATGAGCAATGTCACTGTGGGCCGTGTCACCAGGGGCACTATCACCATGGTTAATGTTCTCATTGGCACTTTCCCCGTGAGCACTGTCACCCTGGGCACTGTCATCATGGGCACGGTCACCGTGAGCACTATCTCCATGAGCACAGCCACTGTGAACACCATCACCATAATCACTGGCCTCATCGGTACTGTCACCATGAGCACTGCCACAATGAGAACTGTCAGCATGGGCACATCTCCCATGAGCACTGTCACTATGAGAACTGCTACCATGGGTATTTTCACCATGTGTACTGTCACCCTGTGTATTGTCACCATTTGCACTGTCACCATGAGGACTATTACCGTGAGCACTATCACCGTGAGATCTCTCACCATGGTCACTGTCACCATGGCACCTTGCACAATGGGGGCTGTCAACATGAGTGCTGGCACCATTGGCACTATCACTGTGAGCATTCTCACTGTGGTCAGTGTCACCATGGCCACTGTCACCATGAGCACTGTCACCATAGGCAATGTCACCATGGTCAGTGGCACCATGAGCACTGTCAACATGGGCACTCATACAGTGGGCACTGTCACTGTGAGCACTGTCACCTTGGGTACTGCCACCATGAGCGCTGTCACCATGAGCACTGTCACCATTGCGAGTATCACAATGTGCACTGTCACCATGGGCACTGGCACAATGTCGTGTGTCACCTTGAGCAATGTCACCATGGGAAATGTCACCGTGAGATGTGTCACCATAGGCAATGTCACCATGGGCAATGTCACCATGGGAAATGCCATTTTGCACACTGTCACCATGGGTACTGCAACCATGAGTACTGTCACCATTGGCAGTATGACCATTTGCACTGTCACCATGGGCACTATCACCATGACAACTCTCAGTGTGAGCACTGTCACTGTGGGAACTGGCATTGTGTGCAATTCCACCATGGGCAATATCACCATGGGCACAATCACTGTGAGCACTGTCAATATAAGCACGTCAACATGAGCCCTGTCACCATTGGCAATGTCACCGTGAGAAGTGTCACTATAGGCGATGTCACCATGGGCACTGTCACCATGGTCACTGCCACCACTGTCACTGTCATTTTGAGCACTGTCACCATGGGTATTGCAACCATGAGCACTGTCACCATGAGCACTGTCACCATTGCGATTATCACCATGTGTACTGTCACCATGGGCACTATCACAATGAGAACTGTCAGCGTGGGCACTGTCACTGTTGGCAAGGGCACCGTGGGCACTTCCACCATGGGCAATGTCACCATGGGCACTATCACTGTGAGCACTGTCAACATGAGCACGTCACCATGGGCACTGTCAACATGGGTACTATCTCGAAGGGCAATGTCACCATGAGCATTGTCAGGAAGGGCAATTTCACCATGAGCACTGTCACCAAAGGCACTATCACCATGAGCAATGTCACTGTGGGCCTTGTCACCAGGGGCACTATCATCATGGGTAATGTTATCATTGGCACTTTCCCCGTGAGCACTGTCACCCTGGGCACTGTCATCATGGGCACGGTCACCGTGAGCACTATCTCCATGAGCACAGCCACTGTGAACACCATCACCATAATCACTGGCCTCATCGGTACTGTCACCATGAGCACTGCCACAATGAGCACTGTCAGCATGGGCACTTCCCCCATGAGCACTGTCACTATGAGAACTGCTAGCATGGGTATTTTCACCATGAGTACTGTCACCCTCTGTATTGTCACCATTTGCACTGTCACCATCAGGACTATTACCGTGAGTGCTATCACCGTGAGATCTCTCACCATGGTCACTGTCACCATGGCACCTTGCACAATGCGTGCTCTCAACATGAGTGCTGTCACCATTGGCACTATCACCGTGAGCATTCTCACTGTGGTCAGAGTCAACATGGGCTCTGTCACCATGAGCACTGTCACCATAGGCAATGTCACCGTGGTCAGTGTCACCATGAGCAATGTCTCCATGGGCACTCCTACAGTGGGCACTGTCACTGTGCGAACTGTCACCATGGTTACTGCCACTAGGAGCAGTGTCTCTGTGAGTACTGTCAGCATGGGTTTTTACCGTGAGCACTGTCACCATGAGCCCTGTCACCATTTTTCAGTGCCACCATGTGCACTACCACCATGTGCACTCTCACCATGGGCACTATCACCGATAACACTGTCACCATAAGTACTGTCTGCATGGGCACTGTCACCAAGGGCACGGCCAACATGTGACCTGTAACCATTGTCAGTGTCACTGTGAGAAGTGTCACCATGGGAATTAACAACATAGGCACTCTCATCATGAGCACTGTCACCATGAGCACTGACACCACGAGCCCTGTCACCCAGGGCAGTGCCACCATGAGCACTGTCACCATAACTGTTGCTATGAGAATTGTAACCATGGGCAATTTCTCAATGAGTAATGTCACCATGTGTATTTTCACCTTGGGCACTCTCAAAGTAAACAGTATTACCATGAGCACTTTCACTGTGAACACTGTCACCATGGGCACTGGCACAATGTGGTGTGTCACCATGAGCCATGTCACCATGGGAAATGTCACCGTGAGAAGTGTCACCATAGGCAATGTCACCATGGGCAATGTCACCATGGGAACTGCCATTTTGAGCACTGTCACCATGGGTACTGCAACCATGAGTACTGTCACCATGAGTAATTTAACCATTGGCAGTATGACCATGTGCACTGTCACCATGGGCACTATCACCATGACAACTCTCAGCGTGACCACTGTCACTGTTGGAAATGGCATTGTGTGCAATTCCACCATGGGCAATGTCACCATGGACATTATCGCTGTGAGCACTGTCAATATGAGCACGTCAACATGAGCCCTGTCACCATGGGCAATGTCACTGTGAGAAGTGTCACTATAGGCAATGTCACCGTGGGCACTGTCACCATGGTCACTGCCACCACTGTCACTGTCATTTTGAGCACTGTCACCATGGGTACTGCAACCATGAGCGCTGTCACCATGAGCACTGTCACCATTGCAAGTATCACCATGTGCACTGTCACCATGGGCACTATCACAATGAGAACTGTCAGCATGGGCACTGTCACTCTTGGCAATGTCACCATGGGCACTATCACTTTGAGCACTGTCAACATGAGCACGTCACCATGGGCACTGTCAACATGGGTACTATCTCGAAGGTCAATGTCACCATGAGCATTGTCAGGATGGGCAACTTCACCGTGAGCACTGTCACCAATGGCACTATCACCATGAGCAATGTCACTGTGGGCCGTGTCACCAGGGGCACTATCACCATGGTTAATGTTATCATTGGCACTTTCCCCGTGAGCACTGTCACCCTGGGCACTGTCATCATGGGCACGGTCACCGTGAGCACTATCTCCATGAGCACAGCCACTGTGAACACCATCACCATAATCACTGGCCTCATCGGCACTGTCAACATGAGCACTGCCACAATGAGCACTGTCATCATGGGCACATACCCCATGAGCACTTTCCCAATGAGAACTGCTACCATGGGTATTTTCACCATGTGTACTGTCACCCTGTGTATTGTCACCATTTGCACTGTCACCATGAGGACTATTACCGTGAGCACTATCACCGTGAGATCTCTCACCATGGTCACTGTCACCATGGCACCTTGCACAATGGGGGCTGTCAACATGAGTGCTGGCACCATTGGCACTATCACTGTGAGCATTCTCACTGTGGTCAGTGTCACCATGGCCACTGTCACCATGAGCACTGTCACCATAGGCAATGTCACCATGGTCAGTGGCACCATGAGCACTGTCAACATGGGCACTCATACAGTGGGCACTGTCACTGTGAGCACTGTCACCTTGGGTACTGCCACCATGAGCGCTGTCACCATGAGCACTGTCACCATTGCGAGTATCACAATGTGCACTGTCACCATGGGCACTGGCACAATGTCGTGTGTCACCTTGAGCAATGTCACCATGGGAAATGTCACCGTGAGATGTGTCACCATAGGCAATGTCACCATGGGCAATGTCACCATGGGAAATGCCATTTTGCACACTGTCACCATGGGTACTGCAACCATGAGTACTGTCACCATTGGCAGTATGACCATTTGCACTGTCACCATGGGCACTATCACCATGACAACTCTCAGCGTGAGCACTGTCACTGTGGGAACTGGCATTGTGTGCAATTCCACCATGGGCAATATCACCATGGGCACAATCACTCTGAGCACTGTCAATATAAGCACGTCAACATGAGCCCTGTCACCATTGGCAATGTCACCGTGAGAAGTGTCACTATAGGCGATGTCACCATGGGCACTGTCACCATGGTCACTGCCACCACTGTCACTGTCATTTTGAGCACTGTCACCATGGGTATTGCAACCATGAGCACTGTCACCATGAGCACTGTCACCATTGCGATTATCACCATGTGTACTGTCACCATGGGCACTATCACAATGAGAACTGTCAGCGTGGGCACTGTCACTGTTGGCAAGGGCACCGTGGGCACTTCCACCATGGGCAATGTCACCATGGGCACTATCACTGTGAGCACTGTCAACATGAGCACGTCACCATGGGCACTGTCAACATGGGTACTATCTCGAAGGGTAATGTCACCATGAGCATTGTCAGGAAGGGCAATTTCACCATGAGCACTGTCACCAAAGGCACTATCACCATGAGCAATGTCACTGTGGGCCGTGTCACCAGGGGCACTATCACCATGGTTAATGTTCTCATTGGCACTTTCCCCGTGAGCACTGTCACCCTGGGCACTGTCATCATGGGCACGGTCACCGTGAGCACTATCTCCATGAGCACAGCCACTGTGAACACCATCACCATAATCACTGGCCTCATCGGTACTGTCACCATGAGCACTGCCACAATGAGAACTGTCAGCATGGGCACATCTCCCATGAGCACTGTCACTATGAGAACTGCTACCATGGGTATTTTCACCATGTGTACTGTCACCCTGTGTATTGTCACCATTTGCACTGTCACCATGAGGACTATTACCGTGAGCACTATCACCGTGAGATCTCTCACCATGGTCACTGTCACCATGGCACCTTGCACAATGGGGGCTGTCAACATGAGTGCTGGCACCATTGGCACTATCACTGTGAGCATTCTCACTGTGGTCAGTGTCACCATGGCCACTGTCACCATGAGCACTGTCACCATAGGCAATGTCACCATGGTCAGTGGCACCATGAGCACTGTCAACATGGGCACTCATACAGTGGGCACTGTCACTGTGAGCACTGTCACCTTGGGTACTGCCACCATGAGCGCTGTCACCATGAGCACTGTCACCATTGCGAGTATCACAATGTGCACTGTCACCATGGGCACTGGCACAATGTCGTGTGTCACCTTGAGCAATGTCACCATGGGAAATGTCACCGTGAGATGTGTCACCATAGGCAATGTCACCATGGGCAATGTCACCATGGGAAATGCCATTTTGCACACTGTCACCATGGGTACTGCAACCATGAGTACTGTCACCATTGGCAGTATGACCATTTGCACTGTCACCATGGGCACTATCACCATGACAACTCTCAGTGTGAGCACTGTCACTGTGGGAACTGGCATTGTGTGCAATTCCACCATGGGCAATATCACCATGGGCACAATCACTGTGAGCACTGTCAATATAAGCACGTCAACATGAGCCCTGTCACCATTGGCAATGTCACCGTGAGAAGTGTCACTATAGGCGATGTCACCATGGGCACTGTCACCATGGTCACTGCCACCACTGTCACTGTCATTTTGAGCACTGTCACCATGGGTATTGCAACCATGAGCACTGTCACCATGAGCACTGTCACCATTGCGATTATCACCATGTGTACTGTCACCATGGGCACTATCACAATGAGAACTGTCAGCGTGGGCACTGTCACTGTTGGCAAGGGCACCGTGGGCACTTCCACCATGGGCAATGTCACCATGGGCACTATCACTGTGAGCACTGTCAACATGAGCACGTCACCATGGGCACTGTCAACATGGGTACTATCTCGAAGGGCAATGTCACCATGAGCATTGTCAGGAAGGGCAATTTCACCATGAGCACTGTCACCAAAGGCACTATCACCATGAGCAATGTCACTGTGGGCCTTGTCACCAGGGGCACTATCATCATGGGTAATGTTATCATTGGCACTTTCCCCGTGAGCACTGTCACCCTGGGCACTGTCATCATGGGCACGGTCACCGTGAGCACTATCTCCATGAGCACAGCCACTGTGAACACCATCACCATAATCACTGGCCTCATCGGTACTGTCACCATGAGCACTGCCACAATGAGCACTGTCAGCATGGGCACTTCCCCCATGAGCACTGTCACTATGAGAACTGCTAGCATGGGTATTTTCACCATGAGTACTGTCACCCTCTGTATTGTCACCATTTGCACTGTCACCATCAGGACTATTACCGTGAGTGCTATCACCGTGAGATCTCTCACCATGGTCACTGTCACCATGGCACCTTGCACAATGCGTGCTCTCAACATGAGTGCTGTCACCATTGGCACTATCACCGTGAGCATTCTCACTGTGGTCAGAGTCAACATGGGCTCTGTCACCATGAGCACTGTCACCATAGGCAATGTCACCGTGGTCAGTGTCACCATGAGCAATGTCTCCATGGGCACTCCTACAGTGGGCACTGTCACTGTGCGAACTGTCACCATGGTTACTGCCACTAGGAGCAGTGTCTCTGTGAGTACTGTCAGCATGGGTTTTTACCGTGAGCACTGTCACCATGAGCCCTGTCACCATTTTTCAGTGCCACCATGTGCACTACCACCATGTGCACTCTCACCATGGGCACTATCACCGATAACACTGTCACCATAAGTACTGTCTGCATGGGCACTGTCACCAAGGGCACGGCCAACATGTGACCTGTAACCATTGTCAGTGTCACTGTGAGAAGTGTCACCATGGGAATTAACAACATAGGCACTCTCATCATGAGCACTGTCACCATGAGCACTGACACCACGAGCCCTGTCACCCAGGGCAGTGCCACCATGAGCACTGTCACCATAACTGTTGCTATGAGAATTGTAACCATGGGCAATTTCTCAATGAGTAATGTCACCATGTGTATTTTCACCTTGGGCACTCTCAAAGTAAACAGTATTACCATGAGCACTTTCACTGTGAACACTGTCACCATGGGCACTGGCACAATGTGGTGTGTCACCATGAGCCATGTCACCATGGGAAATGTCACCGTGAGAAGTGTCACCATAGGCAATGTCACCATGGGCAATGTCACCATGGGAACTGCCATTTTGAGCACTGTCACCATGGGTACTGCAACCATGAGTACTGTCACCATGAGTAATTTAACCATTGGCAGTATGACCATGTGCACTGTCACCATGGGCACTATCACCATGACAACTCTCAGCGTGACCACTGTCACTGTTGGAAATGGCATTGTGTGCAATTCCACCATGGGCAATGTCACCATGGACATTATCGCTGTGAGCACTGTCAATATGAGCACGTCAACATGAGCCCTGTCACCATGGGCAATGTCACTGTGAGAAGTGTCACTATAGGCAATGTCACCGTGGGCACTGTCACCATGGTCACTGCCACCACTGTCACTGTCATTTTGAGCACTGTCACCATGGGTACTGCAACCATGAGCGCTGTCACCATGAGCACTGTCACCATTGCAAGTATCACCATGTGCACTGTCACCATGGGCACTATCACAATGAGAACTGTCAGCATGGGCACTGTCACTCTTGGCAATGTCACCATGGGCACTATCACTTTGAGCACTGTCAACATGAGCACGTCACCATGGGCACTGTCAACATGGGTACTATCTCGAAGGTCAATGTCACCATGAGCATTGTCAGGATGGGCAACTTCACCGTGAGCACTGTCACCAATGGCACTATCACCATGAGCAATGTCACTGTGGGCCGTGTCACCAGGGGCACTATCACCATGGTTAATGTTATCATTGGCACTTTCCCCGTGAGCACTGTCACCCTGGGCACTGTCATCATGGGCACGGTCACCGTGAGCACTATCTCCATGAGCACAGCCACTGTGAACACCATCACCATAATCACTGGCCTCATCGGTACTGTCACCATGAGCACTGCCACAATGAGCACTGTCAGCATGGGCACTTCCCCCATGAGCACTGTCACTATGAGAACTGCTAGCATGGGTATTTTCACCATGAGCACTGTCACCCTCTGTATTGTCACCATTTGCACTGTCACCATCAGGACTATTACCGTGAGTGCTATCACCGTGAGATCTCTCACCATGGTCACTGTCACCATGGCACCTTGCACAATGCGTGCTGTCAACATGAGTGCTGTCACCATTGGCACTATCACCGTGAGCATTCTCACTGTGGTCAGAGTCAACATGGGCTCTGTCACCATGAGCACTGTCACCATAGGCAATGTCACCGTGGTCAGTGTCACCATGAGCAATGTCTCCATGGGCACTCCTACAGTGGGCACTGTCACTGTGCGAACTGTCACCATGGTTACTGCCACTATGAGCAGTGTCTCTGTGAGTACTGTCAGCATGGGTTTTTACCGTGAGCACTGTCACCATGAGCCCTGTCACCATTTTTCAGTGCCACCATGTGCACTACCACCATGTGCACTCTCACCATGGGCACTATCACCGATAACACTGTCACCATAAGTACTGTCTGCATGGGCACTGTCACCAAGGGCACGGCCAACATGTGACCTGTAACCATTGTCAGTGTCACTGTGAGAAGTGTCACCATGGGAATTAACAACATAGGCACTCTCATCATGAGCACTGTCACCATGAGCACTGACACCACGAGCACTGTCACCCAGGGCAGTGCCACCATGAGCACTGTCACCATAACTGTTGCTATGAGAATTGTAACCATGGGCAATTTCTCAATGAGTAATGTCACCATGTGTATTTTCACCTTGGGCACTCTCAAAGTAAACAGTATTACCATGAGCACTTTCACTGTGAACACTGTCACCATGGGCACTGGCACAATGTGGTGTGTCACCATGAGCCATGTCACCATGGGAAATGTCACCGTGAGAAGTGTCACCATAGGCAATGTCACCATGGGCAATGTCACCATGGGAACTGCCATTTTGAGCACTGTCACCATGGGTACTGCAACCATGAGTACTGTCAACATGAGTAATTTAACCATTGGCAGTATGACCATGTGCACTGTCACCATGGGCACTATCACCATGACAACTCTCAGCGTGAGCACTGTCACTGTTGGAAATGGCATTGTGTGCAATTCCACCATGGGCAATGTCACCATGGACATTATCGCTGTGAGCACTGTCAATATGAGCACGTCAACATGAGCCCTGTCACCATGGGCAATGTCACTGTGAGAAGTGTCACTATAGGCAATGTCACCGTGGGCACTGTCACCATGGTCACTGCTACCACTGTCACTGTCATTTTGAGCACTGTCACCATGGGTACTGCAACCATGAGCACTGTCACCATGAGCACTGTCACCATTGCAAGTATCACCATGTGCACTGTCACCATGGGCACTATCACAATGAGAACTGTCAGCATGGGCACTGTCACTCTTGGCAATGTCACCATGGGCACTATCACTTTGAGCACTGTCAACATGAGCACGTCACCATGGGCACTGTCAACATGGGTACTATCTCGAAGGTCAATGTCACCATGAGCATTGTCAGGATGGGCAACTTCACCATGAGCACTGTCACCAATGGCACTATCACCATGAGCAATGTCACCGTGGGCCGTGTCACCAGGGGCACTATCACCATGGTTAATGGTCTCATTGGCACTTTCCCCGTGAGCACTGTCACC
This sequence comes from Mesoplodon mirus, assembly GCF_964341445.2. NCBI lineage: Eukaryota > Metazoa > Chordata > Mammalia > Artiodactyla > Ziphiidae > Mesoplodon > Mesoplodon mirus. The sequence goes on along the minus strand of NC_138976.1, from coordinate 104,452,544 downwards.
CTGGGCACTGTCATCATGGGCACGGTCACCGTGAGCACTATCTCCATGAGCACAGCCACTGTGAACACCATCACCATAATCACTGGCCTCATCGGTACTGTCACCATGAGCACTGCCACAATGAGCACTGTCAGCATGGGCACTTCCCGCATGAGCACTGTCACTATGAGAACTGCTAGCATGGGTATTTTCACCATGAGTACTGTCACCCTCTGTATTGTCACCATTTGCACTGTCACCATCAGGACTATTACCGTGAGTGCTATCACCGTGAGATCTCTCACCATGGTCACTGTCACCATGGCACCTTGCACAATGGGGGCTGTCAACATGAGTGCTGGCACCATTGGCACTATCACTGTGAGCATTCTCACTGTGGTCAGTGTCACCATGGCCACTGTCACCATGAGCACTGTCACCATAGGCAATGTCACCATGGTCAGTGGCACCATGAGCACTGTCAACATGGGCACTCATACAGTGGGCACTGTCACTGTGAGCACTGTCACCTTGGGTACTGCCACCATGAGCGCTGTCACCATGAGCACTGTCACCATTGCGAGTATCACAATGTGCACTGTCACCATGGGCACTGGCACAATGTCGTGTGTCACCTTGAGCAATGTCACCATGGGAAATGTCACCGTGAGATGTGTCACCATAGGCAATGTCACCATGGGCAATGTCACCATGGGAAATGCCATTTTGCACACTGTCACCATGGGTACTGCAACCATGAGTACTGTCACCATTGGCAGTATGACCATTTGCACTGTCACCATGGGCACTATCACCATGACAACTCTCAGCGTGAGCACTGTCACTGTGGGAACTGGCATTGTGTGCAATTCCACCATGGGCAATATCACCATGGGCACAATCACTCTGAGCACTGTCAATATAAGCACGTCAACATGAGCCCTGTCACCATTGGCAATGTCACCGTGAGAAGTGTCACTATAGGCGATGTCACCATGGGCACTGTCACCATGGTCACTGCCACCACTGTCACTGTCATTTTGAGCACTGTCACCATGGGTATTGCAACCATGAGCACTGTCACCATGAGCACTGTCACCATTGCGATTATCACCATGTGTACTGTCACCATGGGCACTATCACAATGAGAACTGTCAGCGTGGGCACTGTCACTGTTGGCAAGGGCACCGTGGGCACTTCCACCATGGGCAATGTCACCATGGGCACTATCACTGTGAGCACTGTCAACATGAGCACGTCACCATGGGCACTGTCAACATGGGTACTATCTCGAAGGGTAATGTCACCATGAGCATTGTCAGGAAGGGCAATTTCACCATGAGCACTGTCACCAAAGGCACTATCACCATGAGCAATGTCACTGTGGGCCGTGTCACCAGGGGCACTATCACCATGGTTAATGTTCTCATTGGCACTTTCCCCATGAGCACTGTCACCCTGGGCACTGTCATCATGGGCACGGTCACCGTGAGCACTATCTCCATGAGCACAGCCACTGTGAACACCATCACCATAATCACTGGCCTCATCGGTACTGTCACCATGAGCACTGCCACAATGAGAACTGTCAGCATGGGCACATCTCCCATGAGCACTGTCACTATGAGAACTGCTACCATGGGTATTTTCACCATGTGTACTGTCACCCTGTGTATTGTCACCATTTGCACTGTCACCATGAGGACTATTACCGTGAGCACTATCACCGTGAGATCTCTCACCATGGTCACTGTCACCATGGCACCTTGCACAATGGGGGCTGTCAACATGAGTGCTGGCACCATTGGCACTATCACTGTGAGCATTCTCACTGTGGTCAGTGTCACCATGGCCACTGTCACCATGAGCACTGTCACCATAGGCAATGTCACCATGGTCAGTGGCACCATGAGCACTGTCAACATGGGCACTCATACAGTGGGCACTGTCACTGTGAGCACTGTCACCTTGGGTACTGCCACCATGAGCGCTGTCACCATGAGCACTGTCACCATTGCGAGTATCACAATGTGCACTGTCACCATGGGCACTGGCACAATGTCGTGTGTCACCTTGAGCAATGTCACCATGGGAAATGTCACCGTGAGATGTGTCACCATAGGCAATGTCACCATGGGCAATGTCACCATGGGAAATGCCATTTTGCACACTGTCACCATGGGTACTGCAACCATGAGTACTGTCACCATTGGCAGTATGACCATTTGCACTGTCACCATGGGCACTATCACCATGACAACTCTCAGTGTGAGCACTGTCACTGTGGGAACTGGCATTGTGTGCAATTCCACCATGGGCAATATCACCATGGGCACAATCACTGTGAGCACTGTCAATATAAGCACGTCAACATGAGCCCTGTCACCATTGGCAATGTCACCGTGAGAAGTGTCACTATAGGCGATGTCACCATGGGCACTGTCACCATGGTCACTGCCACCACTGTCACTGTCATTTTGAGCACTGTCACCATGGGTATTGCAACCATGAGCACTGTCACCATGAGCACTGTCACCATTGCGATTATCACCATGTGTACTGTCACCATGGGCACTATCACAATGAGAACTGTCAGCGTGGGCACTGTCACTGTTGGCAAGGGCACCGTGGGCACTTCCACCATGGGCAATGTCACCATGGGCACTATCACTGTGAGCACTGTCAACATGAGCACGTCACCATGGGCACTGTCAACATGGGTACTATCTCGAAGGGCAATGTCACCATGAGCATTGTCAGGAAGGGCAATTTCACCATGAGCACTGTCACCAAAGGCACTATCACCATGAGCAATGTCACTGTGGGCCTTGTCACCAGGGGCACTATCATCATGGGTAATGTTATCATTGGCACTTTCCCCGTGAGCACTGTCACCCTGGGCACTGTCATCATGGGCACGGTCACCGTGAGCACTATCTCCATGAGCACAGCCACTGTGAACACCATCACCATAATCACTGGCCTCATCGGTACTGTCACCATGAGCACTGCCACAATGAGCACTGTCAGCATGGGCACTTCCCCCATGAGCACTGTCACTATGAGAACTGCTAGCATGGGTATTTTCACCATGAGTACTGTCACCCTCTGTATTGTCACCATTTGCACTGTCACCATCAGGACTATTACCGTGAGTGCTATCACCGTGAGATCTCTCACCATGGTCACTGTCACCATGGCACCTTGCACAATGCGTGCTCTCAACATGAGTGCTGTCACCATTGGCACTATCACCGTGAGCATTCTCACTGTGGTCAGAGTCAACATGGGCTCTGTCACCATGAGCACTGTCACCATAGGCAATGTCACCGTGGTCAGTGTCACCATGAGCAATGTCTCCATGGGCACTCCTACAGTGGGCACTGTCACTGTGCGAACTGTCACCATGGTTACTGCCACTAGGAGCAGTGTCTCTGTGAGTACTGTCAGCATGGGTTTTTACCGTGAGCACTGTCACCATGAGCCCTGTCACCATTTTTCAGTGCCACCATGTGCACTACCACCATGTGCACTCTCACCATGGGCACTATCACCGATAACACTGTCACCATAAGTACTGTCTGCATGGGCACTGTCACCAAGGGCACGGCCAACATGTGACCTGTAACCATTGTCAGTGTCACTGTGAGAAGTGTCACCATGGGAATTAACAACATAGGCACTCTCATCATGAGCACTGTCACCATGAGCACTGACACCACGAGCCCTGTCACCCAGGGCAGTGCCACCATGAGCACTGTCACCATAACTGTTGCTATGAGAATTGTAACCATGGGCAATTTCTCAATGAGTAATGTCACCATGTGTATTTTCACCTTGGGCACTCTCAAAGTAAACAGTATTACCATGAGCACTTTCACTGTGAACACTGTCACCATGGGCACTGGCACAATGTGGTGTGTCACCATGAGCCATGTCACCATGGGAAATGTCACCGTGAGAAGTGTCACCATAGGCAATGTCACCATGGGCAATGTCACCATGGGAACTGCCATTTTGAGCACTGTCACCATGGGTACTGCAACCATGAGTACTGTCACCATGAGTAATTTAACCATTGGCAGTATGACCATGTGCACTGTCACCATGGGCACTATCACCATGACAACTCTCAGCGTGACCACTGTCACTGTTGGAAATGGCATTGTGTGCAATTCCACCATGGGCAATGTCACCATGGACATTATCGCTGTGAGCACTGTCAATATGAGCACGTCAACATGAGCCCTGTCACCATGGGCAATGTCACTGTGAGAAGTGTCACTATAGGCAATGTCACCGTGGGCACTGTCACCATGGTCACTGCCACCACTGTCACTGTCATTTTGAGCACTGTCACCATGGGTACTGCAACCATGAGCGCTGTCACCATGAGCACTGTCACCATTGCAAGTATCACCATGTGCACTGTCACCATGGGCACTATCACAATGAGAACTGTCAGCATGGGCACTGTCACTCTTGGCAATGTCACCATGGGCACTATCACTTTGAGCACTGTCAACATGAGCACGTCACCATGGGCACTGTCAACATGGGTACTATCTCGAAGGTCAATGTCACCATGAGCATTGTCAGGATGGGCAACTTCACCGTGAGCACTGTCACCAATGGCACTATCACCATGAGCAATGTCACTGTGGGCCGTGTCACCAGGGGCACTATCACCATGGTTAATGTTATCATTGGCACTTTCCCCGTGAGCACTGTCACCCTGGGCACTGTCATCATGGGCACGGTCACCGTGAGCACTATCTCCATGAGCACAGCCACTGTGAACACCATCACCATAATCACTGGCCTCATCGGTACTGTCACCATGAGCACTGCCACAATGAGCACTGTCAGCATGGGCACTTCCCCCATGAGCACTGTCACTATGAGAACTGCTAGCATGGGTATTTTCACCATGAGCACTGTCACCCTCTGTATTGTCACCATTTGCACTGTCACCATCAGGACTATTACCGTGAGTGCTATCACCGTGAGATCTCTCACCATGGTCACTGTCACCATGGCACCTTGCACAATGCGTGCTGTCAACATGAGTGCTGTCACCATTGGCACTATCACCGTGAGCATTCTCACTGTGGTCAGAGTCAACATGGGCTCTGTCACCATGAGCACTGTCACCATAGGCAATGTCACCGTGGTCAGTGTCACCATGAGCAATGTCTCCATGGGCACTCCTACAGTGGGCACTGTCACTGTGCGAACTGTCACCATGGTTACTGCCACTATGAGCAGTGTCTCTGTGAGTACTGTCAGCATGGGTTTTTACCGTGAGCACTGTCACCATGAGCCCTGTCACCATTTTTCAGTGCCACCATGTGCACTACCACCATGTGCACTCTCACCATGGGCACTATCACCGATAACACTGTCACCATAAGTACTGTCTGCATGGGCACTGTCACCAAGGGCACGGCCAACATGTGACCTGTAACCATTGTCAGTGTCACTGTGAGAAGTGTCACCATGGGAATTAACAACATAGGCACTCTCATCATGAGCACTGTCACCATGAGCACTGACACCACGAGCACTGTCACCCAGGGCAGTGCCACCATGAGCACTGTCACCATAACTGTTGCTATGAGAATTGTAACCATGGGCAATTTCTCAATGAGTAATGTCACCATGTGTATTTTCACCTTGGGCACTCTCAAAGTAAACAGTATTACCATGAGCACTTTCACTGTGAACACTGTCACCATGGGCACTGGCACAATGTGGTGTGTCACCATGAGCCATGTCACCATGGGAAATGTCACCGTGAGAAGTGTCACCATAGGCAATGTCACCATGGGCAATGTCACCATGGGAACTGCCATTTTGAGCACTGTCACCATGGGTACTGCAACCATGAGTACTGTCACCATGAGTAATTTAACCATTGGCAGTATGACCATGTGCACTGTCACCATGGGCACTATCACCATGACAACTCTCAGCGTGAGCACTGTCACTGTTGGAAATGGCATTGTGTGCAATTCCACCATGGGCAATGTCACCATGGACATTATCGCTGTGAGCACTGTCAATATGAGCACGTCAACATGAGCCCTGTCACCATGGGCAATGTCACTGTGAGAAGTGTCACTATAGGCAATGTCACCGTGGGCACTGTCACCATGGTCACTGCTACCACTGTCACTGTCATTTTGAGCACTGTCACCATGGGTACTGCAACCATGAGCACTGTCACCATGAGCACTGTCACCATTGCAAGTATCACCATGTGCACTGTCACCATGGGCACTATCACAATGAGAACTGTCAGCATGGGCACTGTCACTCTTGGCAATGTCACCATGGGCACTATCACTTTGAGCACTGTCAACATGAGCACGTCACCATGGGCACTGTCAACATGGGTACTATCTCGAAGGTCAATGTCACCATGAGCATTGTCAGGATGGGCAACTTCACCATGAGCACTGTCACCAATGGCACTATCACCATGAGCAATGTCACCGTGGGCCGTGTCACCAGGGGCACTATCACCATGGTTAATGGTCTCATTGGCACTTTCCCCGTGAGCACTGTCACCCTGGGCACTGTCATCATGGGCACGGTCACCGTGAGCACTATCTCCATGAGCACAGCCACTGTGAACACCATCACCATAATCACTGGCCTCATCGGTACTGTCACCATGAGCACTGCCACAATGAGCACTGTCAGCATGGGCACTTCCCCCATGAGCACTGTCACTATGAGAACTGCTAGCATGGGTATTTTCACCATGAGTACTGTCACCCTCTGTATTGTCACCATTTGCACTGTCACCATCAGGACTATTACCGTGACTGCTATCACCGTGAGATCTCTCACCATGGTCACTGTCACCATGGCACCTTGCACAATGCGTGCTGTCAACATGAGTGCTGTCACCATTGGCACTATCACCGTGAGCATTCTCACTGTGGTCAGAGTCAACATGGGCTCTGTCATCATGAGCACTGTCACCATAGGCAATGTCACCGTGGTCAGTGTCACCATGAGCAATGTCTCCATGGGCACTCCTACAGTGGGCACTGTCACTGTGCGAAATGTCACCATGGTTACTGCCACTATGAGCAGTGTCTCTGTGAGTACTGTCAGCATGGGTTTTTACCGTGAGCACTGTCACCATGAGCCCTGTCTCCATTTTGCAGTGCCACCATGTGCACTACCACCATGTGCACTCTCACCATGGGCACTATCACCGATAACACTGTCACCATAAGTACTGTCTGCATGGGCACTGTCACCAAGGGCACGGCCAACATGTGACCTGTAACCATTGTCAGTGTCACTGTGAGAAGTGTCACCATGGGAATTAACAACATAGGCACTCTCATCATGAGCACTGTCACCATGAGCACTGACACGACGAGCACTGTCACCCAGGGCAGTGCCACCATGAGCACTGTCACCATAACTGTTGCTATGAGAATTGTAACCATGGGCAATTTCTCAATGAGTAATGTCACCATGTGTATTTTCACCTTGGGCACTCTCAAAGTAAACAGTATTACCATGAGCACTTTCACTGTGAACACTGTCACCATGGGCACTGGCACAATGTGGTGTGTCACCATGAGCCATGTCACCATGGGAAATGTCACCGTGAGAAGTGTCACCATAGGCAATGTCACCATGGGCAATGTCACCATGGGAACTGCCATTTTGAGCACTGTCACCATGGGTACTGCAACCATGAGTACTGTCACCATGAGTAATTTAACCATTGGCAGTATGACCATGTGCACTGTCACCATGGGCACTATCACCATGACAACTCTCAGCGTGAGCACTGTCACTGTTGGAAATGGCATTGTGTGCAATTCCACCATGGGCAATGTCACCATGGACATTATCGCTGTGAGCACTGTCAATATGAGCACGTCAACATGAGCCCTGTCACCATGGGCAATGTCACTGTGAGAAGTGTCACTATAGGCAATGTCACCGTGGGCACTGTCACCATGGTCACTGCCACCACTGTCACTGTCATTTAGAGCACTGTCACCATGGGTACTGCAACCATGAGCGCTGTCACCATGAGCACTGTCACCATTGCAAGTATCACCATGTGCACTGTCACCATGGGCACTATCACAATGAGAACTGTCAGCATGGGCACTGTCACTCTTGGCAATGTCACCATGGGCACTATCACTTTGAGCACTGTCAACATGAGCACGTCACCATGGGCACTGTCAACATGGGTACTATCTCGAAGGTCAATGTCACCATGAGCATTGTCAAGATGGGCAAATTCACCATGAGCACTGTCACCAAAGGCACTATCACCATGAGCAATGTCACTGTGGGCCGTGTCACCAGGGGCACTATCACCATGGTTAATGTTATCATTGGCAATTTCCCCGTGAGCACTGTCTCCCTGGGCACTGTCATCATGGGCACGGTCACCGTGAGCACTATCTCCATGAGCACAGCCACTGTGAACACCATCACCATAATCACTGGCCTCATCGGTACTGTCACCATGAGCACTGCCACAATGAGCACTGTCAGCATGGGCACATCTCCCATGAGCACTGTCACTATGAGAACTGCTACCATGGGTATTTTCACCATGTGTACTGTCACCCTGTGTATTGTCACCATTTGCACTGTCACCATGAGGACTATTACCGTGAGCGCTATCACCGTGAGATCTCTCACCATGGTCACTGTCACCATGGCACCTTGCACAATGGGGGCTGTCAACATGAGTGCTGGCACCATTGGCACTATCATTGTGAGCATTCTCACTGTGGTCAGTGTCACCATGGGCACTGTCACCATGAGCACTGTCACCATAGGCAATGTCACCATGGTCAGTGTCACCATGAGCACTGTCAACATGGGCACTCATACAGTGGGCACTGTCACTGTGAGCACTGTCACCTTGGGTACTGCCACCATGAGCGCTGTCACCATGAGCACTGTCACCATTGCGAGTATCACAATGTGCACTGTCACCATGGGCACTGGCACAATGTCGTGTGTCACCTTGAGCAATGTCACCATGGGAAATGTCACTGTGAGATGTGTCACCTTAGGCAATGTCACCATGTGCAATGCCACCACGGGAAATGCCATTTTGCACACTGTCACCATGGGTACTGCAACCATGAGTACTGTCACCATTGGCAGTATGACCATGTGCACTGTCACCATGGGCACTATCACCATGACAACTCTTAGCGTGAGCACTGTCACTGTGGGAACTGGCATTGTGTGCAATTCCACCATGGGCAATGTCACCATGGGCACTATCACTGTGAGCACTGTCAATATAAGCACGTCAACATGAGCCCTGTCACCATTGGCAATGTCACCGTGAGAAGTGTCACTATAGGCGATGTCACCGTGGGCACTGTCACCATGGTCACTGCCACCACTGTCACTGTCATTTTGAGCACTGTCACCATGGGTATTGCAACCATGAGCACTGTCACCATGAGCACTGTCACCATTGCGATTATCACCATGTGTACTGTCACCATGGGCACTATCACAATGAGAACTGTCAGCGTGGGCACTGTCACTGTTGGCAAGGGCACCGTGGGCACTTCCACCATGGGCAATGTCACCATGGGCACTATCACTGTGAGCACTGTCAACATGAGCACGTCACCATGGGCACTGTCAACATGGGTACTATCTCGAAGGGCAATGTCACCATGAGCATTGTCAGGAAGGGCAATTTCACCATGAGCACTGTCACAAAAGGCACTATCACCATGAGCAATGTCACTGTGGGCCGTGTCACCAGGGGCACTATCACCATGGTTAATGTTATCATTGGCACTTTCCCCGTGAGCACTGTCACCCTGGGCACTGTCATCATGGGCACGGTCACCGTGAGCACTATCTCCATGAGCACAGCCACTGTGAACACCATCACCATAATCACTGGCCTCATCGGTACTGTCACCATGAGCACTGCCACAATGAGCACTGTCAGCATGGGCACTTCCCCCATGAGCACTGTCACTATGAGATCTGCTAGCATGGGTATTTTCACCATGAGCACTGTCACCCTCTGTATTGTCACCATTTGCACTGTCACCATCAGGACTATTACCGTGACTGCTATCACCGTGAGATCTCTCACCATGGTCACTGTCACCATGGCACCTTGCACAATGCGTGCTGTCAACATGAGTGCTGTCACCATTGGCACTATCACCGTGAGCATTCTCACTGTGGTCAGAGTCAACATGGGCTCTGTCACCATGAGCACTGTCACCATAGGCAATGTCACCGTGGTCAGTGTCACCATGAGCAATGTCTCCATGGGCACTCCTACAGTGGGCACTGTCACTGTGCGAACTGTCACCATGGTTACTGCCACTATGAGCAGTGTCTCTGTGAGTACTGTCAGCATGGGTTTTTACCTTGAGCACTGTCACCATGAGCCCTGTCACCATTCTTCAGTGCCACCATGTTCACTACCACCATGGGCACTCTCACCATGGGCACTATCACCGATAACACTGTCACCATAAGTACTGTCTTCATGGGTACTGTCACCAAGGGCACGGCCAACATGTGACCTGTAACCATTGTCAGTGTCACTGTGAGAAGTGTCACCATGGGAATTAACAACATAGGCACTCTCATCATGAGCACTGTCACCATGAGCACTGACACCACGAGCACTGTCACCCAGGGCAGTGCCACCATGAGCACTGTCACCATAACTGTTGCTATGAGAATTGTAACCATGGGCAATTTCTCAATGAGTAATGTCACCATGTGTATTTTCACCTTGGGCACTCTCAAAGTAAACAGTATTACCATGAGCACTTTCACTGTGAACACTGTCACCATGGGCACTGGCACAATGTGGTGTGTCACCATGAGCCATGTCACCATGGGAAATGTCACCGTGAGAAGTGTCACCATAGGCAATGTCACCATGGGCAATGTCACCATGGGAACTGCCATTTTGAGCACTGTCACCATGGGTACTGCAACCATGAGTACTGTCACCATGAGTAATTTAACCATTGGCAGTATGACCATGTGCACTGTCACCATGGGCACTATCACCATGACAACTCTCAGCGTGAGCACTGTCACTGTTGGAAATGGCATTGTGTGCAATTCCACCATGGGCAATGTCACCATGGACATTATCGCTGTGAGCACTGTCAATATGAGCACGTCAACATGAGCCCTGTCACCATGGGCAATGTCACTGTGAGAAGTGTCACTATAGGCAATGTCACCGTGGGCACTGTCACCATGGTCACTGCCACCACTGTCACTGTCATTTTGTGCACTGTCACCATGGGTACTGCAACCATGAGCGCTGTCACCATGAGCACTGTCACCATTGCAAGTATCACCATGTGCACTGTCACCATGGGCACTATCACAATGAGAACTGTCAGCATGGGCACTGTCACTCTTGGCAATGTCACCATGGGCACTATCACTTTGAGCACTGTCAACATGAGCACGTCACCATGGGCATTGTCAACATGGGTACTATCTCGAAGGTCAATGTCACCATGAGCATTGTTAGGATGGGCAACTTCACCGTGAGCACTGTCACCAATGGCACTATCACCATGAGCAATGTCACTGTGGGCCGTGTCACCAGGGGCACTATCACCATGGTTAATGTTCTCATTGGCACTTTCCCCGTGAGCACTGTCACCCTGGGCACTGTCATCATGGGCACGGTCACCGTGAACACTATCTCCATGAGCACAGCCACTGTGAACACCATCACCATAATCACTGGCCTCATCGGCACTGTCAACATGAGCACTGCCACAATGAGCACTGTCATCATGGGCACATACCCCATGAGCACTTTCCCAATGAGAACTGCTACCATGGGTATTTTCACCATGTGTACTGTCACCCTGTTTATTGTCCCCATTTGCACTGTCACCATGAGGACTATTACCGTGAGCACTATCACCGTGAGATCTCTCACCATGGTCACTGTCACCATGGCACCTTGCACAATGGGGGCTGTCAACATGAGTGCTGGCACCATTGGCACTATCACTGTGAGCATTCTCACTGTGGTCAGTGTCACCATGGCCACTGTCACCATGAGCACTGTCACCATAGGCAATGTCACCATGGTCAGTGGCACCATGAGCACTGTCAACATGGGCACTCATACAGTGGGCACTGTCACTGTGAGCACTGTCACCTTGGGTACTGCCACCATGAGCGCTGTCACCATGAGCACTGTCACCATTGCGAGTATCACAATGTGCACTGTCACCATGGGCACTGGCACAATGTCGTGTGTCACCTTGAGCAATGTCACCATGGGAAATGTCACCGTGAGATGTGTCACCATAGGCAATGTCACCATGGGCAATGTCACCATGGGAAATGCCATTTTGCACACTGTCACCATGGGTACTGCAACCATGAGTACTGTCACCATTGGCAGTATGACCATTTGCACTGTCACCATGGGCACTATCACCATGACAACTCTCAGCGTGAGCACTGTCACTGTGGGAACTGGCATTGTGTGCAATTCCACCATGGGCAATATCACCATGGGCACAATCACTCTGAGCACTGTCAATATAATCACGTCAACATGAGCCCTGTCACCATTGGCAATGTCACCGTGAGAAGTGTCACTATAGGCGATGTCACCATGGGCACTGTCACCATGGTCACTGCCACCACTGTCACTGTCATTTTGAGCACTGTCACCATGGGTATTGCAACCATGAGCACTGTCACCATGAGCACTGTCACCATTGCGATTATCACCATGTGTACTGTCACCATGGGCACTATCACAATGAGAACTGTCAGCGTGGGCACTGTCACTGTTGGCAAGGGCACCGTGGGCACTTCCACCATGGGCAATGTCACCATGGGCACTATCACTGTGAGCACTGTCAACATGAGCACGTCACCATGGGCACTGTCAACATGGGTACTATCTCGAAGGGCAATGTCACCATGAGCATTGTTAGGATGGGCAACTTCACCGTGAGCACTGTCACCAATGGCACTATCACCATGAGCAATGTCACTGTGGGCCGTGTCACCAGGGGCACTATCACCATGGTTAATGTTATCATTGGCACTTTCCCCGTGAGCACTGTCACCCTGGGCACTGTCATCATGGGCACGGTCACCGTGAGCACTATCTCCATGAGCACAGCCACTGTGAACACCATCACCATAATCACTGGCCTCATCGGTACTGTCACCATGAGCACTGCCACAATGAGCACTGTCAGCATGGGCACTTCCCCCATGAGCACTGTCACTATGAGAACTGCTAGCATGGGTATTTTCACCATGAGCACTGTCACCCTCTGTATTGTCACCATTTGCACTGTCACCATCAGGACTATTACCGTGACTGCTATCACCGTGAGATCTCTCACCATGGTCACTGTCACCATGGCACCTTGCACAATGCGTGCTGTCAACATGAGTGCTGTCACCATTGGCACTATCACCGTGAGCATTCTCACTGTGGTCAGAGTCAACATGGGCTCTGTCACCATGAGCACTGTCACCATAGGCAATGTCACCGTGGTCAGTGTCACCATGAGCAATGTCTCCATGGGCACTCCTACAGTGGGCACTGTCACTGTGCGAACTGTCACCATGGTTACTGCCACTATGAGCAGTGTCTCTGTGAGTACTGTCAGCATGGGTTTTTACCTTGAGCACTGTCACCATGAGCCCTGTCACCATTCTTCAGTGCCACCATGTTCACTACCACCATGTGCACTCTCACCATGGGCACTATCACCGATAACACTGTCACCATAAGTACTGTCTTCATGGGCACTGTCACCAAGGGCACGGCCAACATGTGACCTGTAACCATTGTCAGTGTCACTGTGAGAAGTGTCACCATGGGAATTAACAACATAGGCACTCTCATCATGAGCACTGTCACCATGAGCACTGACACCACGAGCACTGTCACCCAGGGCAGTGCCACCATGAGCACTGTCACCATAACTGTTGCTATGAGAATTGTAACCATGGGCAATTTCTCAATGAGTAATGTCACCATGTGTATTTTCACCTTGGGCACTCTCAAAGTAAACAGTATTACCATGAGCACTTTCACTGTGAACACTGTCACCATGGGCACTGGCACAATGTGGTGTGTCACCATGAGCCATGTCACCATGGGAAATGTCACCGTGAGAAGTGTCACCATTGGCAATGTCACCATGGGCAATGTCACCATGGGAACTGCCATTTTGAGCACTGTCACCATGGGTACTGCAACCATGAGTACTGTCACCATGAGTAATTTAACCATTGGCAGTATGACCATGTGCACTGTCACCATGGGCACTATCACCATGACAACTCTCAGCGTGAGCACTGTCACTGTTGGAAATGGCATTGTGTGCAATTCCACCATGGGCAATGTCACCATGGACATTATCGCTGTGAGCACTGTCAATATGAGCACGTCAACATGAGCCCTGTCACCATGGGCAATGTCACTGTGAGAAGTGTCACTATAGGCAATGTCACCGTGGGCACTGTCACCATGGTCACTGCCACCACTGTCACTGTCATTTTGAGCACTGTCACCATGGGTACTGCAACCATGAGCGCTGTCACCATGAGCACTGTCACCATTGCAAGTATCACCATGTGCACTGTCACCATGGGCACTATCACAATGAGAACTGTCAGCATGGGCACTGTCACTCTTGGCAATGTCACCATGGGCACTATCACTTTGAGCACTGTCAACATGAGCACGTCACCATGGGCACTGTCAACATGGGTACTATCTCGAAGGTCAATGTCACCATGAGCATTGTTAGGATGGGCAACTTCACCGTGAGCACTGTCACCAATGGCACTATCACCATGAGCAATGTCACTGTGGGCCGTGTCACCAGGGGCACTATCACCATGGTTAATGTTCTCATTGGCACTTTCCCCGTGAGCACTGTCACCCTGGGCACTGTCATCATGGGCACGGTCACCGTGAACACTATCTCCATGAGCACAGCCACTGTGAACACCATCACCATAATCACTGGCCTCATCGGCACTGTCAACATGAGCACTGCCACAATGAGCACTGTCATCATGGGCACATACCCCATGAGCACTTTCCCAATGAGAACTGCTACCATGGGTATTTTCACCATGTGTACTGTCACCCTGTGTATTGTCACCATTTGCACTGTCACCATGAGGACTATTACCGTGAGCACTATCACCGTGAGATCTCTCACCATGGTCACTGTCACCATGGCACCTTGCACAATGGGGGCTGTCAACATGAGTGCTGGCACCATTGGCACTATCACTGTGAGCATTCTCACTGTGGTCAGTGTCACCATGGCCACTGTCACCATGAGCACTGTCACCATAGGCAATGTCACCATGGTCAGTGGCACCATGAGCACTGTCAACATGGGCACTCATACAGTGGGCACTGTCACTGTGAGCACTGTCACCTTGGGTACTGCCACCATGAGCGCTGTCACCATGAGCACTGTCACCATTGCGAGTATCACAATGTGCACTGTCACCATGGGCACTGGCACAATGTCGTGTGTCACCTTGAGCAATGTCACCATGGGAAATGTCACCGTGAGATGTGTCACCATAGGCAATGTCACCATGGGCAATGTCACCATGGGAAATGCCATTTTGCACACTGTCACCATGGGTACTGCAACCATGAGTACTGTCACCATTGGCAGTATGACCATTTGCACTGTCACCATGGGCACTATCACCATGACAACTCTCAGCGTGAGCACTGTCACTGTGGGAACTGGCATTGTGTGCAATTCCACCATGGGCAATATCACCATGGGCACAATCACTCTGAGCACTGTCAATATAAGCACGTCAACATGAGCCCTGTCACCATTGGCAATGTCACCGTGAGAAGTGTCACTATAGGCGATGTCACCATGGGCACTGTCACCATGGTCACTGCCACCACTGTCACTGTCATTTTGAGCACTGTCACCATGGGTATTGCAACCATGAGCACTGTCACCATGAGCACTGTCACCATTGCGATTATCACCATGTGTACTGTCACCATGGGCACTATCACAATGAGAACTGTCAGCGTGGGCACTGTCACTGTTGGCAAGGGCACCGTGGGCACTTCCACCATGGGCAATGTCACCATGGGCACTATCACTGTGAGCACTGTCAACATGAGCACGTCACCATGGGCACTGTCAACATGGGTACTATCTCGAAGGGCAATGTCACCATGAGCATTGTCAGGAAGGGCAATTTCACCATGAGCACTGTCACCAAAGGCACTATCACCATGAGCAATGTCACTGTGGGCCGTGTCACCAGGGGCACTATCACCATGGTTAATGTTCTCATTGGCACTTTCCCCGTGAGCACTGTCACCCTGGGCACTGTCATCATGGGCACGGTCACCGTGAGCACTATCTCCATGAGCACAGCCACTGTGAACACCATCACCATAATCACTGGCCTCATCGGTACTGTCACCATGAGCACTGCCACAATGAGCACTGTCAGCATGGGCACATCTCCCATGAGCACTGTCACTATGAGAACTGCTACCATGGGTATTTTCACCATGTGTACTGTCACCCTGTGTATTGTCACCATTTGCACTGTCACCATGAGGACTATTACCGTGAGCGCTATCACCGTGAGATCTCTCACTATGGTCACTGTCACCATGGCACCTTGCACAATGGGGGCTGTCAACATGAGTGCTGGCACCATTGGCACTATCACTGTGAGCATTCTCACTGTGGTCAGTGTCACCATGGGCACTGTCACCATGAGCACTGTCACCATAGGCAATGTCACCATGGTCAGTGGCACCATGAGCACTGTCAACATGGGCACTCATACAGTGGGCACTGTCACTGTGAGCACTGTCACCTTGGGTACTGCCACCATGAGCGCTGTCACCATGAGCACTGTCACCATTGCGAGTATCACAATGTGCACTGTCACCATGGGCACTGGCACAATATCGTGTGTCACCTTGAGCAATGTCACCATGGGAAATGTCACCGTGAGATGTGTCACCATAGGCAATGTCACCATGGGCAATGTCACCATGGGAAATGCCATTTTGCACACTGTCACCATGGGTACTGCAACCATGAGTACTGTCACCATTGGCAGTATGACCATGTGCACTGTCACCATGGGCACTATCACCATGACAACTCTCAGCGTGAGCACTGTCACTGTGGGAACTGGCATTGTGTGCAATTCCACCATGGGCAATGTCACCATGGGCACTATCACTGTGAGCACTGTCAATATAAGCACGTCAACATGAGCCCTGTCACCATTGGCAATGTCACCGTGAGAAGTGTCACTATAGGCGATGTCACCGTGGGCACTGTCACCATGGTCACTACCACCACTGTCACTGTCATTTTGAGCACTGTCACCATGGGTATTGCAACCATGAGCACTGTCACCATGAGCACTGTCACCATTGCGATTATCACCATGTGTACTGTCACCATGGGCACTATCACAATGAGAACTGTCAGCGTGGGCACTGTCACTGTTGGCAAGGGCACCGTGGGCACTTCCACCATGGGCAATGTCACCATGGGCACTATCACTGTGAGCACTGTCAACATGAGCACGTCACCATGGGCACTGTCAACATGGGTACTATCTCGAAGGGCAATGTCACCATGAGCATTGTCAGGAAGGGCAATTTCACCATGAGCACTGTCACCAAAGGCACTATCACCATGAGCAATGTCACTGTGGGCCGTGTCACCAGGGGCACTATCACCATGGTTAATGTTCTCATTGGCACTTTCCCCGTGAGCACTGTCACCCTGGGCACTGTCATCATGGGCACGGTCACCGTGAGCACTATCTCCATGAGCACAGCCACTGTGAACACCATCACCATAATCACTGGCCTCATCGGTACTGTCACCATGAGCACTGCCACAATGAGCACTGTCAGCATGGGCACTTCCCCCATGAGCACTGTCACTATGAGAACTGCTAGCATGGGTATTTTCACCATGAGTACTGTCACCCTCTGTATTGTCACCATTTGCACTGTCACCATCAGGACTATTACCGTGAGTGCTATCACCGTGAGATCTCTCACCATGGTCACTGTCACCATGGCACCTTGCACAATGCGTGCTGTCAACATGAGTGCTGTCACCATTGGCACTATCACCGTGAGCATTCTCACTGTGGTCAGAGTCAACATGGGCTCTGTCACCATGAGCACTGTCACCATAGGCAATGTCACCGTGGTCAGTGTCACCATCAGCAATGTCTCCATGGGCACTCCTACAGTGGGCACTGTCACTGTGCAAACTGTCACCATGGTTACTGCCACTATGAGCAGTGTCTCTGTGAGTACTGTCAGCATGGGTTTTTACCGTGAGCACTGTCACCATGAGCCCTGTCACCATTTTTCAGTGCCACCATGTGCACTACCACCATGTGCACTCTCACCATGGGCACTATCACCGATAACACTGTCACCATAAGTACTGTCTGCATGGGCACTGTCACCAAGGGCACGGCCAACATGTGACCTGTAACCATTGTCAGTGTCACTGTGAGAAGTGTCACCATGGGAATTAACAACATAGGCACTCTCATCATGAGCACTGTCACCATGAGCACTGACACCACGAGCACTGTCACCCAGGGCAGTGCCACCATGAGCACTGTCACCATAACTGTTGCTATGAGAATTGTAACCATGGGCAATTTCTCAATGAGTAATGTCACCATGTGTATTTTCACCTTGGGCACTCTCAAAGTAAACAGTATTACCATGAGCACTTTCACTGT
Source organism: Mesoplodon mirus (assembly GCF_964341445.2). Classification (NCBI taxonomy): domain Eukaryota; kingdom Metazoa; phylum Chordata; class Mammalia; order Artiodactyla; family Ziphiidae; genus Mesoplodon; species Mesoplodon mirus. The sequence goes on along the minus strand of NC_138976.1, from coordinate 104,433,733 downwards.
GAACACTGTCACCATGGGCACTGGCACAATGTGGTGTGTCACCATGAGCCATGTCACCATGGGAAATGTCACCGTGAGAAGTGTCACCATAGGCAATGTCACCATGGGCAATGTCACCATGGGAACTGCCATTTTGAGCACTGTCACCATGGGTACTGCAACCATGAGTACTGTCACCATGAGTAATTTAACCATTGGCAGTATGACCATGTGCACTGTCACCATGGGCACTATCACCATGACAACTCTCAGCGTGAGCACTGTCACTGTTGGAAATGGCATTGTGTGCAATTCCACCATGGGCAATGTCACCATGGACATTATCGCTGTGAGCACTGTCAATATGAGCACGTCAACATGAGCCCTGTCACCATGGGCAATGTCACTGTGAGAAGTGTCACTATAGGCAATGTCACCGTGGGCACTGTCACCATGGTCACTGCCACCACTGTCACTGTCATTTTGAGCACTGTCACCATGGGTACTGCAACCATGAGCGCTGTCACCATGAGCACTGTCACCATTGCAAGTATCACCATGTGCACTGTCACCATGGGCACTATCACAATGAGAACTGTCAGCATGGGCACTGTCACTCTTGGCAATGTCACCATGGGCACTATCACTTTGAGCACTGTCAACATGAGCACGTCACCATGGGCACTGTCAACATGGGTACTATCTCGAAGGTCAATGTCACCATGAGCATTGTCAGGATGGGCAACTTCACCGTGAGCACTGTCACCAATGGCACTATCACCATGAGCAATGTCACTGTGGGCCGTGTCACCAGGGGCACTATCACCATGGTTAATGTTATCATTGGCACTTTCCCCGTGAGCACTGTCACCCTGGGCACTGTCATCATGGGCACGGTCACCGTGAGCACTATCTCCATGAGCACAGCCACTGTGAACACCATCACCATAATCACTGGCCTCATCGGTACTGTCACCATGAGCACTGCCACAATGAGCACTGTCAGCATGGGCACTTCCCCCATGAGCACTGTCACTATGAGAACTGCTAGCATGGGTATTTTCACCATGAGTACTGTCACCCTCTGTATTGTCACCATTTGCACTGTCACCATCAGGACTATTACCGTGAGTGCTATCACCGTGATATCTCTCACCATGGTCACTGTCACCATGGCACCTTGCACAATGCGTGCTGTCAACATGAGTGCTGTCACCATTGGCACTATCACCGTGAGCATTCTCACTGTGGTCAGAGTCAACATGGGCTCTGTCACCATGAGCACTGTCACCATAGGCAATGTCACCGTGGTCAGTGTCACCATGAGCAATGTCTCCATGGGCACTCCTACAGTGGGCACTGTCACTGTGCGAACTGTCACCATGGTTACTGCCACTATGAGCAGTGTCTCTGTGAGTACTGTCAGCATGTTTTTTTACCGTGAGCACTGTCACCATGAGCCCTGTCACCATTTTTCAGTGCCACCATGTGCACTACCACCATGTGCACTCTCACCATGGGCACTATCACCGATAACACTGTCACCATAAGTACTGTCTGCATGGGCACTGTCACCAAGGGCACGGCCAACATGTGACCTGTAACCATTGTCAGTGTCACTGTGAGAAGTGTCACCATGGGAATTAACAACATAGGCACTCTCATCATGAGCACTGTCACCATGAGCACTGACACGACGAGCACTGTCACCCAGGGCAGTGCCACCATGAGCACTGTCACCATAACTGTTGCTATGAGAATTGTAACCATGGGCAATTTCTCAATGAGTAATGTCACCATGTGTATTTTCACCTTGGGCACTCTCAAAGTAAACAGTATTACCATGAGCACTTTCACTGTGAACACTGTCACCATGGGCACTGGCACAATGTGGTGTGTCACCATGAGCCATGTCACCATGGGAAATGTCACCGTGAGAAGTGTCACCATAGGCAATGTCACCATGGGCAATGTCACCATGGGAACTGCCATTTTGAGCACTGTCACCATGGGTACTGCAACCATGAGTACTGTCACCATGAGTAATTTAACCATTGGCAGTATGACCATGTGCACTGTCACCATGGGCACTATCACCATGACAACTCTCAGCGTGAGCACTGTCACTGTTGGAAATGGCATTGTGTGCAATTCCACCATGGGCAATGTCACCATGGACATTATCGCTGTGAGCACTGTCAATATGAGCACGTCAACATGAGCCCTGTCACCATGGGCAATGTCACTGTGAGAAGTGTCACTATAGGCAATGTCACCGTGGGCACTGTCACCATGGTCACTGCTACCACTGTCACTGTCATTTTGAGCACTGTCACCATGGGTACTGCAACCATGAGCACTGTCACCATGAGCACTGTCACCATTGCAAGTATCACCATGTGCACTGTCACCATGGGCACTATCACAATGAGAACTGTCAGCATGGGCACTGTCACTCTTGGCAATGTCACCATGGGCACTATCACTTTGAGCACTGTCAACATGAGCACGTCACCATGGGCACTGTCAACATGGGTACTATCTCGAAGGTCAATGTCACCATGAGCATTGTCAGGATGGGCAACTTCACCGTGAGCACTGTCACCAATGGCACTATCACCATGAGCAATGTCACTGTGGGCCGTGTCACCAGGGGCACTATCACCATGGTTAATGGTCTCATTGGCACTTTCCCCGTGAGCACTGTCACCCTGGGCACTGTCATCATGGGCACGGTCACCGTGAGCACTATCTCCATGAGCACAGCCACTGTGAACACCATCACCATAATCACTGGCCTCATCGGTACTGTCACCATGAGCACTGCCACAATGAGCACTGTCAGCATGGGCACTTCCCCCATGAGCACTGTCACTATGAGAACTGCTAGCATGGGTATTTTCACCATGAGTACTGTCACCCTCTGTATTGTCACCATTTGCACTGTCACCATCAGGACTATTACCGTGACTGCTATCACCGTGAGATCTCTCACCATGGTCACTGTCACCATGGCACCTTGCACAATGCGTGCTGTCAACATGAGTGCTGTCACCATTGGCACTATCACCGTGAGCATTCTCACTGTGGTCAGAGTCAACATGGGCTCTGTCATCGTGAGCACTGTCACCATAGGCAATGTCACCGTGGTCAGTGTCACCATGAGCAATGTCTCCATGGGCACTCCTACAGTGGGCACTGTCACTGTGCGAACTGTCATCATGGTTACTGCCACTATGAGCAGTGTCTCTGTGAGTACTGTCAGCATGGGTTTTTACCGTGAGCACTGTCACCATGAGCCCTGTCTCCATTTTGCAGTGCCACCATGTGCACTACCACCATGTGCACTCTCACCATGGGCACTATCACCGATAACACTGTCACCATAAGTACTGTCTGCATGGGCACTGTCACCAAGGGCACGGCCAACATGTGACCTGTAACCATTGTCAGTGTCACTGTGAGAAGTGTCACCATGGGAATTAACAACATAGGCACTCTCATCATGAGCACTGTCACCATGAGCACTGACACGACGAGCACTGTCACCCAGGGCAGTGCCACCATGAGCACTGTCACCATAACTGTTGCTATGAGAATTGTAACCATGGGCAATTTCTCAATGAGTAATGTCACCATGTGTATTTTCACCTTGGGCACTCTCAAAGTAAACAGTATTACCATGAGCACTTTCACTGTGAACACTGTCACCATGGGCACTGGCACAATGTGGTGTGTCACCATGAGCCATGTCACCATGGGAAATGTCACCGTGAGAAGTGTCACCATAGGCAATGTCACCATGGGCAATGTCACCATGGGAACTGCCATTTTGAGCACTGTCACCATGGGTACTGCAACCATGAGTACTGTCACCATGAGTAATTTAACCATTGGCAGTATGACCATGTGCACTGTCACCATGGGCACTATCACCATGACAACTCTCAGCGTGAGCACTGTCACTGTTGGAAATGGCATTGTGTGCAATTCCACCATGGGCAATGTCACCATGGACATTATCGCTGTGAGCACTGTCAATATGAGCACGTCAACATGAGCCCTGTCACCATGGGCAATGTCACTGTGAGAAGTGTCACTATAGGCAATGTCACCGTGGGCACTGTCACCATGGTCACTGCCACCACTGTCACTGTCATTTAGAGCACTGTCACCATGGGTACTGCAACCATGAGCGCTGTCACCATGAGCACTGTCACCATTGCAAGTATCACCATGTGCACTGTCACCATGGGCACTATCACAATGAGAACTGTCAGCATGGGCACTGTCACTCTTGGCAATGTCACCATGGGCACTATCACTTTGAGCACTGTCAACATGAGCACGTCACCATGGGCACTGTCAACATGGGTACTATCTCGAAGGTCAATGTCACCATGAGCATTGTCAGGATGGGAACTTCACCATGAGCACTGTCACCAATGGCACTATCACCATGATCAATGTCACTGTGGCCCGTGTCACCAGGGGCACTATCACCATGGTTAATGTTATCATTGGCAATTTCCCCGTGAGCACTGTCTCCCTGGGCACTGTCATCATGGGCACGGTCACCGTGAGCACTATCTCCATGAGCACAGCCACTGTGAACACCATCACCATAATCACTGGCCTCATCGGTACTGTCACCATGAGCACTGCCACAATGAGCACTGTCAGCATGGGCACATCTCCCATGAGCACTGTCACTATGAGAACTGCTACCATGGGTATTTTCACCATGTGTACTGTCACCCTGTGTATTGTCACCATTTGCACTGTCACCATGAGGACTATTACCGTGAGCGCTATCACCGTGAGATCTCTCACCATGGTCACTGTCACCATGGCACCTTGCACAATGGGGGCTGTCAACATGAGTGCTGGCACCATTGGCACTATCACTGTGAGCATTCTCACTGTGGTCAGTGTCACCATGGGCACTGTCACCATGAGCACTGTCACCATAGGCAATGTCACCATGGTCTGTGGCACCATGAGCACTGTCAACATGGGCACTCATACAGTGGGCACTGTCACTGTGAGCACTGTCACCTTGGGTACTGCCACCATGAGCGCTGTCACCATGAGCACTGTCACCATTGCGAGTATCACAATGTGCACTGTCACCATGGGCACTGGCACAATATCGTGTGTCACCTTGAGCAATGTCACCATGGGAAATGTCACCGTGAGATGTGTCACCATAGGCAATGTCACCATGGGCAATGTCACCATGGGAAATGCCATTTTGCACACTGTCACCATGGGTACTGCAACCATGAGTACTGTCACCATTGGCAGTATGACCATGTGCACTGTCACCATGGGCACTATCACCATGACAACTCTCAGCGTGAGCACTGTCACTGTGGGAACTGGCATTGTGTGCAATTCCACAATGGGCAATGTCACCATGGGCACTATCACTGTGAGCACTGTCAATATAAGCACGTCAACATGAGCCCTGTCACCATTGGCAATGTCACCGTGAGAAGTGTCACTATAGGCGATGTCACCGTGGGCAATGTCACCATGGTCACTACCACCACTGTCACTGTCATTTTGAGCACTGTCACCATGGGTATTGCAACCATGAGCACTGTCACCATGAGCACTGTCACCATTGCGATTATCACCATGTGTACTGTCACCATGGGCACTATCACAATGAGAACTGTCAGCGTGGGCACTGTCACTGTTGGCAAGGGCACCGTGGGCACTTCCACCATGGGCAATGTCACCATGGGCACTATCACTGTGAGCACTGTCAACATGAGCACGTCACCATGGGCACTGTCAACATGGGTACTATCTCGAAGGGCAATGTCACCATGAGCATTGTCAGGAAGGGCAATTTCACCATGAGCACTGTCACCAAAGGCACTATCACCATGAGCAATGTCACTGTGGGCCGTGTCACCAGGGGCACTATCACCATGGTTAATGTTATCATTGGCACTTTCCCCGTGAGCACTGTCACCCTGGGCACTGTCATCATGGGCACGGTCACCGTGAGCACTATCTCCATGAGCACAGCCACTGTGAACACCATCACCATAATCACTGGCCTCATCGGTACTGTCACCATGAGCACTGCCACAATGAGCACTGTCAGCATGGGCACATCTCCCATGAGCACTGTCACTATGAGAACTGCTACCATGGGTATTTTCACCATGTGTACTGTCACCCTGTGTATTGTCACCATTTGCACTGTCACCATGAGGACTATTACCGTGAGCGCTATCACCGTGAGATCTCTCACCATGGTCACTGTCACCATGGCACCTTGCACAATGGGGGCTGTCAACATGAGTGCTGGCACCATTGGCACTATCACTGTGAGCATTCTCACTGTGGTCAGTGTCACCATGGGCACTGTCACCATGAGCACTGTCACCATAGGCAATGTCACCATGGTCTGTGGCACCATGAGCACTGTCAACATGGGCACTCATACAGTGGGCACTGTCACTGTGAGCACTGTCACCTTGGGTACTGCCACCATGAGCGCTGTCACCATGAGCACTGTCACCATTGCGAGTATCACAATGTGCACTGTCACCATGGGCACTGGCACAATATCGTGTGTCACCTTAAGCAATGTCACCATGGGAAATGTCACCGTGAGATGTGTCACCATAGGCAATGTCACCATGGGCAATGTCACCATGGGAAATGCCATTTTGCACACTGTCACCATGGGTACTGCAACCATGAGTACTGTCACCATTGGCAGTATGACCATGTGCACTGTCACCATGGGCACTATCACCATGACAACTCTCAGCGTGAGCACTGTCACTGTGGGAACTGGCATTGTGTGCAATTCCACCATGGGCAATGTCACCATGGGCACTATCACTGTGAGCACTGTCAATATAAGCACGTCAACATGAGCCCTGTCACCATTGGCAATGTCACCGTGAGAAGTGTCACTATAGGCGATGTCACCGTGGGCACTGTCACCATGGTCACTACCACCACTGTCACTGTCATTTTGAGCACTGTCACCATGGGTATTGCAACCATGAGCACTGTCACCATGAGCACTGTCACCATTGCGATTATCACCATGTGTACTGTCACCATGGGCACTATCACAATGAGAACTGTCAGCGTGGGCACTGTCACTGTTGGCAAGGGCACCGTGGGCACTTCCACCATGGGCAATGTCACCATGGGCACTATCACTGTGAGCACTGTCAACATGAGCACGTCACCATGGGCACTGTCAACATGGGTACTATCTCGAAGGGCAATGTCACCATGAGCATTGTCAGGAAGGGCAATTTCACCATGAGCACTGTCACCAAAGGCACTATCACCATGAGCAATGTCACTGTGGGCCGTGTCACCAGGGGCACTATCACCATGGTTAATGTTCTCATTGGCACTTTCCCCGTGAGCACTGTCACCCTGGGCACTGTCATCATGGGCACGGTCACCGTGAGCACTATCTCCATGAGCACAGCCACTGTGAACACCATCACCATAATCACTGGCCTCATCGGTACTGTCACCATGAGCACTGCCACAATGAGCACTGTCAGCATGGGCACTTCCCCCATGAGCACTGTCACTAGGAGAACTGCTAGCATGGGTATTTTCACCATGAGTACTGTCACCCTCTGTATTGTCACCATTTGCACTGTCACCATCAGGACTATTACCGTGAGTGCTATCACCGTGAGATCTCTCACCATGTTCACTGTCACCATGGCACCTTGCACAATGCGTGCTGTCAACATGAGTGCTGTCACCATTGGCACTATCACCGTGAGCATTCTCACTGTGGTCAGAGTCAACATGGGCTCTGTCACCATGAGCACTGTCACCATAGGCAATGTCACCGTGGTCAGTGTCACCATGAGCAATGTCTCCATGGGCACTCCTACAGTGGGCACTGTCACTGTGCGAACTGTCACCATGGTTACTGCCACTATGAGCAGTGTCTCTGTGAGTACTGTCAGCATGGGTTTTTACCTTGAGCACTGTCACCATGAGCCCTGTCACGATTCTTCAGTGCCACCATGTGCACTACCACCATGTGCACTCTCACCATGGGCACTATCACCGATAACACTGTCACCATAAGTACTGTCTGCATGGGCACTGTCACCAAGGGCACGGCCAACATGTGACCTGTAACCATTGTCAGTGTCACTGTGAGAAGTGTCACCATGGGAATTAACAACATAGGCACTCTCATCATGAGCACTGTCACCATGAGCACTGACACCACGAGCACTGTCACCCAGGGCAGTGCCACCATGAGCACTGTCACCATAACTGTTGCTATGAGAATTGTAACCATGGGCAATTTCTCAATGAGTAATGTCACCATGTGTATTTTCACCTTGGGCACTCTCAAAGTAAACAGTATTACCATGAGCACTTTCACTGTGAACACTGTCACCATGGGCACTGGCACAATGTGGTGTGTCACCATGAGCCATGTCACCATGGGAAATGTCACCGTGAGAACTGTCACCATAGGCAATGTCACCATGGGCAATGTCACCATGGGAACTGCCATTTTGAGCACTGTCACCATGGGTACTACAACCATGAGTACTGTCACCATCAGTAATTTAACCATTGGCAGTATGACCATGTGCACTGTCACCATGGGCACTATCACCATGACAACTCTCAGCGTGAGCACTGTCACTGTTGGAAATGGCATTGTGTGCAATTCCACCATGGGCAATGTCACCATGGACATTATCGCTGTGAGCACTGTCAATATGAGCACGTCAACATGAGCCCTGTCACCATGGGCAATGTCACTGTGAGAAGTGTCACTATAGGCAATGTCACCGTGGGCACTGTCACCATGGTCACTGCCACCACTGTCACTGTCATTTTGAGCACTGTCACCATGGGTACTGCAACCATGAGCGCTGTCACCATGAGCACTGTCACCATTGCAAGTATCACCATGTGCACTGTCACCATGGGCACTATCACAATGAGAACTGTCAGCATGGGCACTGTCACTCTTGGCAATGTCACCATGGGCACTATCACTTTGAGCACTGTCAACATGAGCACGTCACCATGGGCACTGTCAACATGGGTACTATCTCGAAGGTCAATGTCACCATGAGCATTGTTAGGATGGGCAACTTCACCGTGAGCACTGTCACCAATGGCACTATCACCATGAGCAATGTCACTGTGGGCCGTGTCACCAGGGGCACTATCACCATGGTTAATGTTCTCATTGGCACTTTCCCCGTGAGCACTGTCACCCTGGGCACTGTCATCATGGGCACGGTCACCGTGAGCACTATCTCCATGAGCACAGACACTGTGAACACCATCACCATAATCACTGGCCTCATCGGCACTGTCAACATGAGCACTCCCACAATGAGCACTGTCATCATGGGCACATACCCCATGAGCACTTTCCCAATGAGAACTGCTACCATGGGTATTTTCACCATGTGTACTGTCACCCTGTGTATTGTCACCATTTGCACTGTCACCATGAGGACTATTACCGTGAGCACTATCACCGTGAGATCTCTCACCATGGTCACTGTCACCATGGCACCTTGCACAATGGGGGCTGTCAACATGAGCGCTGGCACCATTGGCACTATCACTGTGAGCATTCTCACTGTGGTCAGTGTCACCATGGCCACTGTCACCATGAGCACTGTCACCATAGGCAATGTCACCATGGTCAGTGGCACCATGAGCACTGTCAACATGGGCACTCATACAGTGGGCACTGTCACTGTGAGCACTGTCACCTTGGGTACTGCCACCATGAGCGCTGTCACCATGAGCACTGTCACCATTGCGAGTATCACAATGTGCACTGTCACCATGGGCACTGGCACAATGTCGTGTGTCACCTTGAGCAATGTCACCATGGGAAATGTCACCGTGAGATGTGTCACCATAGGCAATGTCACCATGGGCAATGTCACCATGGGAAATGCCATTTTGCACACTGTCACCATGGGTACTGCAACCATGAGTACTGTCACCATTGGCAGTATGACCATTTGCACTGTCACCATGGGCACTATCACCATGACAACTCTCAGTGTGAGCACTGTCACTGTGGGAACTGGCATTGTGTGCAATTCCACCATGGGCAATATCACCATGGGCACAATCACTGTGAGCACTGTCAATATAAGCACGTCAACATGAGCCCTGTCACCATTGGCAATGTCACCGTGAGAAGTGTCACTATAGGCGATGTCACCATGGGCACTGTCACCATGGTCACTGCCACCACTGTCACTGTCATTTTGAGCACTGTCACCATGGGTATTGCAACCATGAGCACTGTCACCATGAGCACTGTCACCATTGCGATTATCACCATGTGTACTGTCACCATGGGCACTATCACAATGAGAACTGTCAGCGTGGGCACTGTCACTGTTGGCAAGGGCACCGTGGGCACTTCCACCATGGGCAATGTCACCATGGGCACTATCACTGTGAGCACTGTCAACATGAGCACGTCACCATGGGCACTGTCAACATGGGTACTATCTCGAAGGGCAATGTCACCATGAGCATTGTCAGGAAGGGCAATTTCACCATGAGCACTGTCACCAAAGGCACTATCACCATGAGCAATGTCACTGTGGGCCTTGTCACCAGGGGCACTATCATCATGGTTAATGTTATCATTGGCACTTTCCCCGTGAGCACTGTCACCCTGGGCACTGTCATCATGGGCACGGTCACCGTGAGCACTATCTCCATGAGCACAGCCACTGTGAACACCATCACCATAATCACTGGCCTCATCGGTACTGTCACCATGAGCACTGCCACAATGAGCACTGTCAGCATGGGCACTTCCCCCATGAGCACTGTCACTATGAGAACTGCTAGCATGGGTATTTTCACCATGAGTACTGTCACCCTCTGTATTGTCACCATTTGCACTGTCACCATCAGGACTATTACCGTGACTGCTATCACCGTGAGATCTCTCACCATGGTCACTGTCACCATGGCACCTTGCACAATGCGTGCTGTCAACATGAGTGCTGTCACCATTGGCACTATCACCGTGAGCATTCTCACTGTGGTCAGAGTCAACATGGGCTCTGTCACCATGAGCACTGTCACCATAGGCAATGTCACCGTGGTTAGTGTCACCATGAGCAATGTCTCCATGGGCACTCCTACAGTGGGCACTGTCACTGTGCGAACTGTCACCATGGTTACTGCCACTAGGAGCAGTGTCTCTGTGAGTACTGTCAGCATGGGTTTTTACCGTGAGCACTGTCACCATGAGCCCTGTCACCATTTTTCAGTGCCACCATGTGCACTACCACCATGTGCACTCTCACCATGGGCACTATCACCGATAACACTGTCACCATAAGTACTGTCTGCATGGGCACTGTCACCAAGGGCACGGCCAACATGTGACCTGTAACCATTGTCAGTGTCACTGTGAGAAGTGTCACCATGGGAATTAACAACATAGGCACTCTCATCATGAGCACTGTCACCATGAGCACTGACACCACGAGCACTGTCACCCAGGGCAGTGCCACCATGAGCACTGTCACCATAACTGTTGCTATGAGAATTGTAACCATGGGCAATTTCTCAATGAGTAATGTCACCATGTGTATTTTCACCTTGGGCACTCTCAAAGTAAACAGTATTACCATGAGCACTTTCACTGTGAACACTGTCACCATGGGCACTGGCACAATGTGGTGTGTCACCATGAGCCATGTCACCATGGGAAATGTCACCGTGAGAAGTGTCACCATAGGCAATGTCACCATGGGCAATGTCACCATGGGAACTGCCATTTTGAGCACTGTCACCATGGGTACTGCAACCATGAGTACTGTCACCATGAGTAATTTAACCATTGGCAGTATGACCATGTGCACTGTCACCATGGGCACTATCACCATGACAACTCTCAGCGTGAGCACTGTCACTGTTGGAAATGGCATTGTGTGCAATTCCACCATGGGCAATGTCACCATGGACATTATCGCTGTGAGCACTGTCAATATGAGCACGTCAACATGAGCCCTGTCACCATGGGCAATGTCACTGTGAGAAGTGTCACTATAGGCAATGTCACCGTGGGCACTGTCACCATGGTCACTGCTACCACTGTCACTGTCATTTTGAGCACTGTCACCATGGGTACTGCAACCATGAGCACTGTCACCATGAGCACTGTCACCATTGCAAGTATCACCATGTGCACTGTCACCATGGGCACTATCACAATGAGAACTGTCAGCATGGGCACTGTCACTCTTGGCAATGTCACCATGGGCACTATCACTTTGAGCACTGTCAACATGAGCACGTCACCATGGGCACTGTCAACATGGGTACTATCTCGAAGGTCAATGTCACCATGAGCATTGTCAGGATGGGCAACTTCACCGTGAGCACTGTCACCAATGGCACTATCACCATGAGCAATGTCACTGTGGGCCGTGTCACCAGGGGCACTATCACCATGGTTAATGGTCTCATTGGCACTTTCCCCGTGAGCACTGTCACCCTGGGCACTGTCATCATGGGCACGGTCACCGTGAGCACTATCTCCATGAGCACAGCCACTGTGAACACCATCACCATAATCACTGGCCTCATCGGTACTGTCACCATGAGCACTGCCACAATGAGCACTGTCAGCATGGGCACTTCCCCCATGAGCACTGTCACTATGAGAACTGCTAGCATGGGTATTTTCACCATGAGTACTGTCACCCTCTGTATTGTCACCATTTGCACTGTCACCATCAGGACTATTACCGTGACTGCTATCACCGTGAGATCTCTCACCATGGTCACTGTCACCATGGCACCTTGCACAATGCGTGCTGTCAACATGAGTGCTGTCACCATTGGCACTATCACCGTGAGCATTCTCACTGTGGTCAGAGTCAACATGGGCTCTGTCATCATGAGCACTGTCACCATAGGCAATGTCACCGTGGTCAGTGTCACCATGAGCAATGTCTCCATGGGCACTCCTACAGTGGGCACTGTCACTGTGCGAAATGTCACCATGGTTACTGCCACTATGAGCAGTGTCTCTGTGAGTACTGTCAGCATGGGTTTTTACCGTGAGCACTGTCACCATGAGCCCTGTCTCCATTTTGCAGTGCCACCATGTGCACTACCACCATGTGCACTCTCACCATGGGCACTATCACCGATAACACTGTCACCATAAGTACTGTCTGCATGGACACTGTCACCAAGGGCACGGCCAACATGTGACCTGTAACCATTGTCAGTGTCACTGTGAGAAGTGTCACCATGGGAATTAACAACATAGGCACTCTCATCATGAGCACTGTCACCATGAGCACTGACACGACGAGCACTGTCACCCAGGGCAGTGCCACCATGAGCACTGTCACCATAACTGTTGCTATGAGAATTGTAACCATGGGCAATTTCTCAATGAGTAATGTCACCATGTGTATTTTCACCTTGGGCACTCTCAAAGTAAACAGTATTACCATGAGCACTTTCACTGTGAACACTGTCACCATGGGCACTGGCACAATGTGGTGTGTCACCATGAGCCATGTCACCATGGGAAATGTCACCGTGAGAAGTGTCACCATAGGCAATGTCACCATGGGCAATGTCACCATGGGAACTGCCATTTTGAGCACTGTCACCATGGGTACTGCAACCATGAGTACTGTCACCATGAGTAATTTAACCATTGGCAGTATGACCATGTGCACTGTCACCATGGGCACTATCACCATGACAACTCTCAGCGTGAGCACTGTCACTGTTGGAAATGGCATTGTGTGCAATTCCACCATGGGCAATGTCACCATGGACATTATCGCTGTGAGCACTGTCAATATGAGCACGTCAACATGAGCCCTGTCACCATGGGCAATGTCACTGTGAGAAGTGTCACTATAGGCAATGTCACCGTGGGCACTGTCACCATGGTCACTGCCACCACTGTCACTGTCATTTAGAGCACTGTCACCATGGGTACTGCAACCATGAGCGCTGTCACCATGAGCACTGTCACCATTGCAAGTATCACCATGTGCACTGTCACCATGGGCACTATCACAATGAGAACTGTCAGCATGGGCACTGTCACTCTTGGCAATGTCACCATGGGCACTATCACTTTGAGCACTGTCAACATGAGCACGTCACCATGGGCACTGTCAACATGGGTACTATCTCGAAGGTCAATGTCACCATGAGCATTGTCAGGATGGGCAAATTCACCATGAGCACTGTCACCAAAGGCACTATCACCATGAGCAATGTCACTGTGGGCCGTGTCACCAGGGGCACTATCACCATGGTTAATGTTCTCATTGGCAATTTCCCCGTGAGCACTGTCTCCCTGGGCACTGTCATCATGGGCACGGTCACCGTGAGCACTATCTCCATGAGCACAGCCACTGTGAACACCATCACCATAATCACTGGCCTCATCGGTACTGTCACCATGAGCACTGCCACAATGAGCACTGTCAGCATGGGCACATCTCCCATGAGCACTGTCACTATGAGAACTGCTACCATGGGTATTTTCACCATGTGTACTGTCACCCTGTGTATTGTCACCATTTGCACTGTCACCATGAGGACTATTACCGTGAGCGCTATCACCGTGAGATCTCTCACCATGGTCACTGTCACCATGGCACCTTGCACAATGGGGGCTGTCAACATGAGTGCTGGCACCATTGGCACTATCATTGTGAGCATTCTCACTGTGGTCAGTGTCACCATGGGCACTGTCACCATGAGCACTGTCACCATAGGCAATGTCACCATGGTCAGTGTCACCATGAGCACTGTCAACATGGGCACTCATACAGTGGGCACTGTCACTGTGAGCACTGTCACCTTGGGTACTGCCACCATGAGCGCTGTCACCATGAGCACTGTCACCATTGCGAGTATCACAATGTGCACTGTCACCATGGGCACTGGCACAATGTCGTGTGTCACCTTGAGCAATGTCACCATGGGAAATGTCACTGTGAGATGTGTCACCTTAGGCAATGTCACCATGTGCAATGCCACCACGGGAAATGCCATTTTGCACACTGTCACCATGGGTACTGCAACCATGAGTACTGTCACCATTGGCAGTATGACCATGTGCACTGTCACCATGGGCACTATCACCATGACAACTCTCAGCGTGAGCACTGTCACTGTGGGAACTGGCATTGTGTGCAATTCCACCATGGGCAATGTCACCATGGGCACTATCACTGTGAGCACTGTCAATATAAGCACGTCAACATGAGCCCTGTCACCATTGGCAATGTCACCGTGAGAAGTGTCACTATAGGCGATGTCACCGTGGGCACTGTCACCATGGTCACTGCCACCACTGTCACTGTCATTTTGAGCACTGTCACCATGGGTATTGCAACCATGAGCACTGTCACCATGAGCACTGTCACCATTGCGATTATCACCATGTGTACTGTCACCATGGGCACTATCACAATGAGAACTGTCAGCGTGGGCACTGTCACTGTTGGCAAGGGCACCGTGGGCACTTCCACCATGGGCAATGTCACCATGGGCACTATCACTGTGAGCACTGTCAACATGAGCACGTCACCATGGGCACTGTCAACATGGGTACTATCTCGAAGGGCAATGTCACCATGAGCATTGTCAGGAAGGGCAATTTCACCATGAGCACTGTCACAAAAGGCACTATCACCATGAGCAATGTCACTGTGGGCCGTGTCACCAGGGGCACTATCACCATGGTTAATGTTCTCATTGGCACTTTCCCCGTGAGCACTGTCACCCTGGGCACTGTCATCATGGGCACGGTCACCGTGAGCACTATCTCCATGAGCACAGCCACTGTGAACACCATCACCATAATCACTGGCCTCATCGGTACTGTCACCATGAGCACTGCCACAATGAGCACTGTCAGCATGGGCACTTCCCAATGAGCACTGTCACTATGAGAACTGCTAGCATGGGTATTTTCACCATGAGTACTGTCACCCTCTGTATTGTCACCATTTGCACTGTCACCATCAGGACTATTACCGTGACTGCTATCACCGTGAGATCTCTCACCATGGTCACTGTCACCATGGCACCTTGCACAATGCGTGCTGTCAACATGAGTGCTGTCACCATTGGCACTATCACCGTGAGCATTCTCACTGTGGTCAGAGTCAACATGGGCTCTGTCACCATGAGCACTGTCACCATAGGCAATGTCACCGTGGTCAGTGTCACCATGAGCAATGTCTCCATGGGCACTCCTACAGTGGGCACTGTCACTGTGCGAACTGTCACCATGGTTACTGCCACTATGAGCAGTGTCTCTGTGAGTACTGTCAGCATGGGTTTTTACCTTGAGCACTGTCACCATGAGCCCTGTCACCATTCTTCAGTGCCACCATGTTCACTACCACCATGTGCACTCTCACCATGGGCACTATCACCGATAACACTGTCACCATAAGTACTGTCTTCATGGGCACTGTCACCAAGGGCACGGCCAACATGTGACCTGTAACCATTGTCAGTGTCACTGTGAGAAGTGTCACCATGGGAATTAACAACATAGGCACTCTCATCATGAGCACTGTCACCATGAGCACTGACACCACGAGCACTGTCACCCAGGGCAGTGCCACCATGAGCACTGTCACCATAACTGTTGCTATGAGAATTGTAACCATGGGCAATTTCTCAATGAGTAATGTCACCATGTGTATTTTCACCTTGGGCACTCTCAAAGTAAACAGTATTACCATGAGCACTTTCACTGTGAACACTGTCACCATGGGCACTGGCACAATGTGGTGTGTCACCATGAGCCATGTCACCATGGGAAATGTCACCGTGAGAAGTGTCACCATAGGCAATGTCACCATGGGCAATGTCACCATGGGAACTGCCATTTTGAGCACTGTCACCATGGGTACTGCAACCATGAGTACTGTCACCATGAGTAATTTAACCATTGGCAGTATGACCATGTGCACTGTCACCATGGGCACTATCACCATGACAACTCTCAGCGTGAGCACTGTCACTGTTGGAAATGGCATTGTGTGCAATTCCACCATGGGCAATGTCACCATGGACATTATCGCTGTGAGCACTGTCAATATGAGCACGTCAACATGAGCCCTGTCACCATGGGCAATGTCACTGTGAGAAGTGTCACTATAGGCAATGTCACCGTGGGCACTGTCACCATGGTCACTGCCACCACTGTCACTGTCATTTTGTGCACTGTCACCATGGGTACTGCAACCATGAGCGCTGTCACCATGAGCACTGTCACCATTGCAAGTATCACCATGTGCACTGTCACCATGGGCACTATCACAATGAGAACTGTCAGCATGGGCACTGTCACTCTTGGCAATGTCACCATGGGCACTATCACTTTGAGCACTGTCAACATGAGCACGTCACCATGGGCATTGTCAACATGGGTACTATCTCGAAGGTCAATGTCACCATGAGCATTGTTAGGATGGGCAACTTCACCGTGAGCACTGTCACCAATGGCACTATCACCATGAGCAATGTCACTGTGGGCCGTGTCACCAGGGGCACTATCACCATGGTTAATGTTCTCATTGGCACTTTCCCCGTGAGCACTGTCACCCTGGGCACTGTCATCATGGGCACGGTCACCGTGAACACTATCTCCATGAGCACAGCCACTGTGAACACCATCACCATAATCACTGGCCTCATCGGCACTGTCAACATGAGCACTGCCACAATGAGCACTGTCATCATGGGCACATACCCCATGAGCACTTTCCCAATGAGAACTGCTACCATGGGTATTTTCACCATGTGTACTGTCACCCTGTGTATTGTCCCCATTTGCACTGTCACCATGAGGACTATTACCGTGAGCACTATCACCGTGAGATCTCTCACCATGGTCACTGTCACCATGGCACCTTGCACAATGGGGGCTGTCAACATGAGTGCTGGCACCATTGGCACTATCACTGTGAGCATTCTCACTGTGGTCAGTGTCACCATGGCCACTGTCACCATGAGCACTGTCACCATAGGCAATGTCACCATGGTCAGTGGCACCATGAGCACTGTCAACATGGGCACTCATACAGTGGGCACTGTCACTGTGAGCACTGTCACCTTGGGTACTGCCACCATGAGCGCTGTCACCATGAGCACTGTCACCATTGCGAGTATCACAATGTGCACTGTCACCATGGGCACTGGCACAATGTCGTGTGTCACCTTGAGCAATGTCACCATGGGAAATGTCACCGTGAGATGTGTCACCATAGGCAATGTCACCATGGGCAATGTCACCATGGGAAATGCCATTTTGCACACTGTCACCATGGGCACTATCACCATGACAACTCTCAGCGTGAGCACTGTCACTGTGGGAACTGGCATTGTGTGCAATTCCACCATGGGCAATATCACCATGGGCACAATCACTCTGAGCACTGTCAATATAATCACGTCAACATGAGCCCTGTCACCATTGGCAATGTCACCGTGAGAAGTGTCACTATAGGCGATGTCACCATGGGCACTGTCACCATGGTCACTGCCACCACTGTCACTGTCATTTTGAGCACTGTCACCATGGGTATTGCAACCATGAGCACTGTCACCATGAGCACTGTCACCATTGCGATTATCACCATGTGTACTGTCACCATGGGCACTATCACAATGAGAACTGTCAGCGTGGGCACTGTCACTGTTGGCAAGGGCACCGTGGTCACTTCCACCATGGGCAATGTCACCATGGGCACTATCACTGTGAGCACTGTCAACATGAGCACGTCACCATGGGCACTGTCAACATGGGTACTATCTCGAAGGGCAATGTCACCATGAGCATTGTCAGGAAGGGCAATTTCACCATGAGCACTGTCACCAAAGGCACTATCACCATGAGCAATGTCACTGTGGGCCGTGTCACCAGGGGCACTATCACCATGGTTAATGTTCTCATTGGCACTTTCCCCGTGAGCACTGTCACCCTGGGCACTGTCATCATGGGCACGGTCACCGTGAGCACTATCTCCATGAGCACAGCCACTGTGAACACCATCACCATAATCACTGGCCTCATCGGTACTGTCACCATGAGCACTGCCACAATGAGCACTGTCAGCATGGGCACATCTCCCATGAGCACTGTCACTATGAGAACTGCTACCATGGGTATTTTCACCATGTGTACTGTCACCCTGTGTATTGTCACCATTTGCACTGTCACCATGAGGACTATTACCGTGAGCGCTATCACCGTGAGATCTCTCACCATGGTCACTGTCACCATGGCACCTTGCACAATGGGGGCTGTCAACATGAGTGCTGGCACCATTGGCACTATCACTGTGAGCATTCTCACTGTGGTCAGTGTCACCATGGGCACTGTCACCATGAGCACTGTCACCATAGGCAATGTCACCATGGTCTGTGGCACCATGAGCACTGTCAACATGGGCACTCATACAGTGGGCACTGTCACTGTGAGCACTGTCACCTTGGGTACTGCCACCATGAGCGCTGTCACCATGAGCACTGTCACCATTGCGAGTATCACAATGTGCACTGTCACCATGGGCACTGGCACAATATCGTGTGTCACCTTGAGCAATGTCACCATGGGAAATGTCACCGTGAGATGTGTCACCATAGGCAATGTCACCATGGGCAATGTCACCATGGGAAATGCCATTTTGCACACTGTCACCATGGGTACTGCAACCATGAGTACTGTCACCATTGGCAGTATGACCATGTGCACTGTCACCATGGGCACTATCACCATGACAACTCTCAGCGTGAGCACTGTCACTGTGGGAACTGGCATTGTGTGCAATTCCACCATGGGCAATGTCACCATGGGCACTATCACTGTGAGCACTGTCAATATAAGCACGTCAACATGAGCCCTGTCACCATTGGCAATGTCACCGTGAGAAGTGTCACTATAGGCGATGTCACCGTGGGCACTGTCACCATGGTCACTACCACCACTGTCACTGTCATTTTGAGCACTGTCACCATGGGTATTGCAACCATGAGCACTGTCACCATGAGCACTGTCACCATTGCGATTATCACCATGTGTACTGTCACCATGGGCACTATCACAATGAGAACTGTCAGCGTGGGCACTGTCACTGTTGGCAAGGGCACCGTGGGCACTTCCACCATGGGCAATGTCACCATGGGCACTATCACTGTGAGCACTGTCAACATGAGCACGTCACCATGGGCACTGTCAACATGGGTACTATCTCGAAGGGCAATGTCACCATGAGCATTGTCAGGAAGGGCAATTTCACCATGAGCACTGTCACCAAAGGCACTATCACCATGAGCAATGTCACTGTGGGCCGTGTCACCAGGGGCACTATCACCATGGTTAATGTTATCATTGGCACTTTCCCCGTGAGCACTGTCACCCTGGGCACTGTCATCATGGGCACGGTCACCGTGAGCACTATCTCCATGAGCACAGCCACTGTGAACACCATCACCATAATCACTGGCCTCATCGGTACTGTCACCATGAGCACTGCCACAATGAGCACTGTCAGCATGGGCACTTCCCCCATGAGCACTGTCACTATGAGAACTGCTAGCATGGGTATTTTCACCATGAGTACTGTCACCCTCTGTATTGTCACCATTTGCACTGTCACCATCAGGACTATTACCGTGAGTGCTATCACCGTGAGATCTCTCACCATGGTCACTGTCACCATGGCACCTTGCACAATGCGTGCTGTCAACATGAGTGCTGTCACCATTGGCACTATCACCGTGAGCATTCTCACTGTGGTCAGAGTCAACATGGGCTCTGTCACCATGAGCACTGTCACCATAGGCAATGTCACCGTGGTCAGTGTCACCATGAGCAATGTCTCCATGGGCACTCCTACAGTGGGCACTGTCACTGTGCGAACTGTCACCATGGTTACTGCCACTATGAGCAGTGTCTCTGTGAGTACTGTCAGCATGGGTTTTTACCGTGAGCACTGTCACCATGAGCCCTGTCACCATTTTTCAGTGCCACCATGTGCACTACCACCATGTGCACTCTCACCATGGGCACTATC
The DNA here is from genome assembly GCF_964341445.2 of Mesoplodon mirus. Classification (NCBI taxonomy): domain Eukaryota; kingdom Metazoa; phylum Chordata; class Mammalia; order Artiodactyla; family Ziphiidae; genus Mesoplodon; species Mesoplodon mirus. Next base: position 104,412,626 of record NC_138976.1, on the reverse strand, counting down.
ACCGATAACACTGTCACCATAAGTACTGTCTGCATGGGCACTGTCACCAAGGGCACGGCCAACATGTGACCTGTAACCATTGTCAGTGTCACTGTGAGAAGTGTCACCATGGGAATTAACAACATAGGCACTCTCATCATGAGCACTGTCACCATGAGCACTGACACCACGAGCACTGTCACCCAGGGCAGTGCCACCATGAGCACTGTCACCATAACTGTTGCTATGAGAATTGTAACCATGGGCAATTTCTCAATGAGTAATGTCACCATGTGTATTTTCACCTTGGGCACTCTCAAAGTAAACAGTATTACCATGAGCACTTTCACTGTGAACACTGTCACCATGGGCACTGGCACAATGTGGTGTGTCACCATGAGCCATGTCACCATGGGAAATGTCACCGTGAGAAGTGTCACCATAGGCAATGTCACCATGGGCAATGTCACCATGGGAACTGCCATTTTGAGCACTGTCACCATGGGTACTGCAACCATGAGTACTGTCACCATGAGTAATTTAACCATTGGCAGTATGACCATGTGCACTGTCACCATGGGCACTATCACCATGACAACTCTCAGCGTGAGCACTGTCACTGTTGGAAATGGCATTGTGTGCAATTCCACCATGGGCAATGTCACCATGGACATTATCGCTGTGAGCACTGTCAATATGAGCACGTCAACATGAGCCCTGTCACCATGGGCAATGTCACTGTGAGAAGTGTCACTATAGGCAATGTCACCGTGGGCACTGTCACCATGGTCACTGCCACCACTGTCACTGTCATTTTGAGCACTGTCACCATGGGTACTGCAACCATGAGCGCTGTCACCATGAGCACTGTCACCATTGCAAGTATCACCATGTGCACTGTCACCATGGGCACTATCACAATGAGAACTGTCAGCATGGGCACTGTCACTCTTGGCAATGTCACCATGGGCACTATCACTTTGAGCACTGTCAACATGAGCACGTCACCATGGGCACTGTCAACATGGGTACTATCTCGAAGGTCAATGTCACCATGAGCATTGTCAGGATGGGCAACTTCACCGTGAGCACTGTCACCAATGGCACTATCACCATGAGCAATGTCACTGTGGGCCGTGTCACCAGGGGCACTATCACCATGGTTAATGTTCTCATTGGCACTTTCCCCGTGAGCACTGTCACCCTGGGCACTGTCATCATGGGCACGGTCACCGTGAGCACTATCTCCATGAGCACAGCCACTGTGAACACCATCACCATAATCACTGGCCTCATCGGTACTGTCACCATGAGCACTGCCACAATGAGCACTGTCAGCATGGGCACTTCCCCCATGAGCACTGTCACTATGAGAACTGCTAGCATGGGTATTTTCACCATGAGTACTGTCACCCTCTGTATTGTCACCATTTGCACTGTCACCATCAGGACTATTACCGTGAGTGCTATCACCGTGAGATCTCTCACCATGGTCACTGTCACCATGGCACCTTGCACAATGCGTGCTGTCAACATGAGTGCTGTCACCATTGGCACTATCACCGTGAGCATTCTCACTGTGGTCAGAGTCAACATGGGCTCTGTCACCATGAGCACTGTCACCATAGGCAATGTCACCGTGGTCAGTGTCACCATGAGCAATGTCTCCATGGGCACTCCTACAGTGGGCACTGTCACTGTGCGAACTGTCACCATGGTTACTGCCACTATGAGCAGTGTCTCTGTGAGTACTGTCAGCATGGGTTTTTACCGTGAGCACTGTCACCATGAGCCCTGTCACCATTTTTCAGTGCCACCATGTGCACTACCACCATGTGCACTCTCACCATGGGCACTATCACCGATAACACTGTCACCATAAGTACTGTCTGCATGGGCACTGTCACCAAGGGCACGGCCAACATGTGACCTGTAACCATTGTCAGTGTCACTGTGAGAAGTGTCACCATGGGAATTAACAACATAGGCACTCTCATCATGAGCACTGTCACCATGAGCACTGACACCACGAGCACTGTCACCCAGGGCAGTGCCACCATGAGCACTGTCACCATAACTGTTGCTATGAGAATTGTAACCATGGGCAATTTCTCAATGAGTAATGTCACCATGTGTATTTTCACCTTGGGCACTCTCAAAGTAAACAGTATTACCATGAGCACTTTCACTGTGAACACTGTCACCATGGGCACTGGCACAATGTGGTGTGTCACCATGAGCCATGTCACCATGGGAAATGTCACCGTGAGAAGTGTCACCATAGGCAATGTCACCATGGGCAATGTCACCATGGGAACTGCCATTTTGAGCACTGTCACCATGGGTACTGCAACCATGAGTACTGTCACCATGAGTAATTTAACCATTGGCAGTATGACCATGTGCACTGTCACCATGGGCACTATCACCATGACAACTCTCAGCGTGAGCACTGTCACTGTTGGAAATGGCATTGTGTGCAATTCCACCATGGGCAATGTCACCATGGACATTATCGCTGTGAGCACTGTCAATATGAGCACGTCAACATGAGCCCTGTCACCATGGGCAATGTCACTGTGAGAAGTGTCACTATAGGCAATGTCACCGTGGGCACTGTCACCATGGTCACTGCCACCACTGTCACTGTCATTTTGAGCACTGTCACCATGGGTACTGCAACCATGAGCGCTGTCACCATGAGCACTGTCACCATTGCAAGTATCACCATGTGCACTGTCACCATGGGCACTATCACAATGAGAACTGTCAGCATGGGCACTGTCACTCTTGGCAATGTCACCATGGGCACTATCACTTTGAGCACTGTCAACATGAGCACGTCACCATGGGCACTGTCAACATGGGTACTATCTCGAAGGTCAATGTCACCATGAGCATTGTCAGGATGGGCAACTTCACCGTGAGCACTGTCACCAATGGCACTATCACCATGAGCAATGTCACTGTGGGCCGTGTCACCAGGGGCACTATCACCATGGTTAATGGTCTCATTGGCACTTTCCCCGTGAGCACTGTCACCCTGGGCACTGTCATCATGGGCACGGTCACCGTGAGCACTATCTCCATGAGCACAGCCACTGTGAACACCATCACCATAATCACTGGCCTCATCGGTACTGTCACCATGAGCACTGCCACAATGAGCACTGTCAGCATGGGCACTTCCCCCATGAGCACTGTCACTATGAGAACTGCTAGCATGGGTATTTTCACCATGAGTACTGTCACCCTCTGTATTGTCACCATTTGCACTGTCACCATCAGGACTATTACCGTGAGTGCTATCACCGTGAGATCTCTCACCATGGTCACTGTCACCATGGCACCTTGCACAATGCGTGCTGTCAACATGAGTGCTGTCACCATTGGCACTATCACCGTGAACATTCTCACTGTGGTCAGAGTCAACATGGGCTCTGTCACCATGAGCACTGTCACCATAGGCAATGTCACCGTGGTCAGTGTCACCATGAGCAATGTCTCCATGGGCACTCCTACAGTGGGCACTGTCACTGTGCGAAATGTCACCATGGTTACTGCCACTATGAGCAGTGTCTCTGTGAGTACTGTCAGCATGGGTTTTTACCGTGAGCACTGTCACCATGAGCCCTGTCACCATTTTTCAGTGCCACCATGTGCACTACCACCATGTGCACTCTCACCATGGGCACTATCACCGATAACACTGTCACCATAAGTACTGTCTGCATGGGCACTGTCACCAAGGGCACAGCCAACATGTGACCTGTAACCATTGTCAGTGTCACTGTGAGAAGTGTCACCATGGGAATTAACAACATAGGCACTCTCATCATGAGCACTGTCACCATGAGCACTGACACCACGAGCACTGTCACCCAGGGCAGTGCCACCATGAGCACTGTCACCATAACTGTTGCTATGAGAATTGTAACCATGGGCAATTTCTCAATGAGTAATGTCACCATGTGTATTTTCACCTTGGGCACTCTCAAAGTAAACAGTATTACCATGAGCACTTTCACTGTGAACACTGTCACCATGGGCACTGGCACAATGTGGTGTGTCACCATGAGCCATGTCACCATGGGAAATGTCACCGTGAGAAGTGTCACCATAGGCAATGTCACCATGGGCAATGTCACCATGGGAACTGCCATTTTGAGCACTGTCACCATGGGTACTGCAACCATGAGTACTGTCACCATGAGTAATTTAACCATTGGCAGTATGACCATGTGCACTGTCACCATGGGCACTATCACCATGACAACTCTCAGCGTGAGCACTGTCACTGTTGGAAATGGCATTGTGTGCAATTCCACCATGGGCAATGTCACCATGGACATTATCGCTGTGAGCACTGTCAATATGAGCACGTCAACATGAGCCCTGTCACCATGGGCAATGTCACTGTGAGAAGTGTCACTATAGGCAATGTCACCGTGGGCACTGTCACCATGGTCACTGCTACCACTGTCACTGTCATTTTGAGCACTGTCACCATGGGTACTGCAACCATGAGCACTGTCACCATGAGCACTGTCACCATTGCAAGTATCACCATGTGCACTGTCACCATGGGCACTATCACAATGAGAACTGTCAGCATGGGCACTGTCACTCTTGGCAATGTCACCATGGGCACTATCACTTTGAGCACTGTCAACATGAGCACGTCACCATGGGCACTGTCAACATGGGTACTATCTCGAAGGTCAATGTCACCATGAGCATTGTCAGGATGGGCAACTTCACCGTGAGCACTGTCACCAATGGCACTATCACCATGAGCAATGTCACTGTGGGCCGTGTCACCAGGGGCACTATCACCATGGTTAATGGTCTCATTGGCACTTTCCCCGTGAGCACTGTCACCCTGGGCACTGTCATCATGGGCACGGTCACCGTGAGCACTATCTCCATGAGCACAGCCACTGTGAACACCATCACCATAATCACTGGCCTCATCGGTACTGTCACCATGAGCACTGCCACAATGAGCACTGTCAGCATGGGCACTTCCCGCATGAGCACTGTCACTATGAGAACTGCTAGCATGGGTATTTTCACCATGAGTACTGTCACCCTCTGTATTGTCACCATTTGCACTGTCACCATCAGGACTATTACCGTGACTGCTATCACCGTGAGATCTCTCACCATGGTCACTGTCACCATGGCACCTTGCACAATGCGTGCTGTCAACATGAGTGCTGTCACCATTGGCACTATCACCGTGAGCATTCTCACTGTGGTCAGAGTCAACATGGGCTCTGTCACCATGAGCACTGTCACCATAGGCAATGTCACCGTGGTCAGTGTCACCATGAGCAATGTCTCCATGGGCACTCCTACAGTGGGCACTGTCACTGTGCGAACTGTCACCATGGTTACTGCCACTATGAGCAGTGTCTCTGTGAGTACTGTCAGCATGGGTTTTTACCGTGAGCACTGTCACCATGAGCCCTGTCACCATTTTTCAGTGCCACCATGTGCACTACCACCATGTGCACTCTCACCATGGGCACTATCACCGATAACACTGTCACCATAAGTACTGTCTGCATGGGCACTGTCACCAAGGGCACGGCCAACATGTGACCTGTAACCATTGTCAGTGTCACTGTGAGAAGTGTCACCATGGGAATTAACAACATAGGCACTCTCATCATGAGCACTGTCACCATGAGCACTGACACCACGAGCACTGTCACCCAGGGCAGTGCCACCATGAGCACTGTCACCATAACTGTTGCTATGAGAATTGTAACCATGGGCAATTTCTCAATGAGTAATGTCACCATGTGTATTTTCACCTTGGGCACTCTCAAAGTAAACAGTATTACCATGAGCACTTTCACTGTGAACACTGTCACCATGGGCACTGGCACAATGTGGTGTGTCACCATGAGCCATGTCACCATGGGAAATGTCACCGTGAGAAGTGTCACCATAGGCAATGTCACCATGGGCAATGTCACCATGGGAACTGCCATTTTGAGCACTGTCACCATGGGTACTGCAACCATGAGTACTGTCACCATGAGTAATTTAACCATTGGCAGTATGACCATGTGCACTGTCACCATGGGCACTATCACCATGACAACTCTCAGCGTGAGCACTGTCACTGTTGGAAATGGCATTGTGTGCAATTCCACCATGGGCAATGTCACCATGGACATTATCGCTGTGAGCACTGTCAATATGAGCACGTCAACATGAGCCCTGTCACCATGGGCAATGTCACTGTGAGAAGTGTCACTATAGGCAATGTCACCGTGGGCACTGTCACCATGGTCACTGCCACCACTGTCACTGTCATTTTGAGCACTGTCACCATGGGTACTGCAACCATGAGCGCTGTCACCATGAGCACTGTCACCATTGCAAGTATCACCATGTGCACTGTCACCATGGGCACTATCACAATGAGAACTGTCAGCATGGGCACTGTCACTCTTGGCAATGTCACCATGGGCACTATCACTTTGAGCACTGTCAACATGAGCACGTCACCATGGGCACTGTCAACATGGGTACTATCTCGAAGGTCAATGTCACCATGAGCATTGTCAGGATGGGAACTTCACCATGAGCACTGTCACCAATGGCACTATCACCATGATCAATGTCACTGTGGCCCGTGTCACCAGGGGCACTATCACCATGGTTAATATTATCATTGGCAATTTCCCCGTGAGCACTGTCTCCCTGGGCACTGTCATCATGGGCACGGTCACCGTGAGCACTATCTCCATGAGCACAGCCACTGTGAACACCATCACCATAATCACTGGCCTCATCGGTACTGTCACCATGAGCACTGCCACAATGAGCACTGTCAGCATGGGCACATCTCCCATGAGCACTGTCACTATGAGAACTGCTACCATGGGTATTTTCACCATGTGTACTGTCACCCTGTGTATTGTCACCATTTGCACTGTCACCATGAGGACTATTACCGTGAGCGCTATCACCGTGAGATCTCTCACCATGGTCACTGTCACCATGGCACCTTGCACAATGGGGGCTGTCAACATGAGTGCTGGCACCATTGGCACTATCACTGTGAGCATTCTCACTGTGGTCAGTGTCACCATGGGCACTGTCACCATGAGCACTGTCACCATAGGCAATGTCACCATGGTCTGTGGCACCATGAGCACTGTCAACATGGGCACTCATACAGTGGGCACTGTCACTGTGAGCACTGTCACCTTGGGTACTGCCACCATGAGCGCTGTCACCATGAGCACTGTCACCATTGCGAGTATCACAATGTGCACTGTCACCATGGGCACTGGCACAATATCGTGTGTCACCTTGAGCAATGTCACCATGGGAAATGTCACCGTGAGATGTGTCACCATAGGCAATGTCACCATGGGCAATGTCACCATGGGAAATGCCATATTGCACACTCTCACCATGGGTACTGCAACCATGAGTACTGTCACCATTGGCAGTATGACCATGTGCACTGTCACCATGGGCACTATCACCATGACAACTCTCAGCGTGAGCACTGTCACTGTGGGAACTGGCATTGTGTGCAATTCCACCATGGGCAATGTCACCATGGGCACTATCACTGTGAGCAATGTCAATATAAGCACGTCAACATGAGCCCTGTCACCATTGGCAATGTCACCGTGAGAAGTGTCACTATAGGCGATGTCACCGTGGGCACTGTCACCATGGTCACTACCACCACTGTCACTGTCATTTTGAGCACTGTCACCATGGGTATTGCAACCATGAGCACTGTCACCATGAGCACTGTCACCATTGCGATTATCACCATGTGTACTGTCACCATGGGCACTATCACAATGAGAACTGTCAGCGTGGGCACTGTCACTGTTGGCAAGGGCACCGTGGGCACTTCCACCATGGGCAATGTCACCATGGGCACTATCACTGTGAGCACTGTCAACATGAGCACGTCACCATGGGCACTGTCAACATGGGTACTATCTCGAAGGGCAATGTCACCATGAGCATTGTCAGGAAGGGCAATTTCACCATGAGCACTGTCACCAAAGGCACTATCACCATGAGCAATGTCACTGTGGGCCGTGTCACCAGGGGCACTATCACCATGGTTAATGTTCTCATTGGCACTTTCCCCGTGAGCACTGTCACCCTGGGCACTGTCATCATGGGCACGGTCACCGTGAGCACTATCTCCATGAGCACAGCCACTGTGAACACCATCACCATAATCACTGGCCTCATCGGTACTGTCACCATGAGCACTGCCACAATGAGCACTGTCAGCATGGGCACTTCCCCCATGAGCACTGTCACTAGGAGAACTGCTAGCATGGGTATTTTCACCATGAGTACTGTCACCCTCTGTATTGTCACCATTTGCACTGTCACCATCAGGACTATTACCGTGAGTGCTATCACCGTGAGATCTCTCACCATGGTCACTGTCACCATGGCACCTTGCACAATGCGTGCTGTCAACATGAGTGCTGTCACCATTGGCACTATCACCGTGAGCATTCTCACTGTGGTCAGAGTCAACATGGGCTCTGTCACCATGAGCACTGTCACCATAGGCAATGTCACCGTGGTCAGTGTCACCATGAGCAATGTCTCCATGGGCACTCCTACAGTGGGCACTGTCACTGTGCGAACTCTCACCATGGTTACTGCCACTATGAGCAGTGTCTCTGTGAGTACTGTCAGCATGGGTTTTTACCTTGAGCACTGTCACCATGAGCCCTGTCACCATTCTTCAGTGCCACCATGTGCACTACCACCATGTGCACTCTCACCATGGGCACTATCACCGATAACACTGTCACCATAAGTACTGTCTGCATGGGCACTGTCACCAAGGGCACGGCCAACATGTGACCTGTAACCATTGTCAGTGTCACTGTGAGAAGTGTCACCATGGGAATTAACAACATAGGCACTCTCATCATGAGCACTGTCACCATGAGCACTGACACCACGAGCACTGTCACCCAGGGCAGTGCCACCATGAGCACTGTCACCATAACTGTTGCTATGAGAATTGTAACCATGGGCAATTTCTCAATGAGTAATGTCACCATGTGTATTTTCACCTTGGGCACTCTCAAAGTAAACAGTATTACCATGAGCACTTTCACTGTGAACACTGTCACCATGGGCACTGGCACAATGTGGTGTGTCACCATGAGCCATGTCACCATGGGAAATGTCACCGTGAGAAGTGTCACCATAGGCAATGTCACCATGGGCAATGTCACCATGGGAACTGCCATTTTGAGCACTGTCACCATGGGTACTACAACCATGAGTACTGTCACCATGAGTAATTTAACCATTGGCAGTATGACCATGTGCACTGTCACCATGGGCACTATCACCATGACAACTCTCAGCGTGAGCACTGTCACTGTTGGAAATGGGATTGTGTGCAATTCCACCATGGGCAATGTCACCATGGACATTATCGCTGTGAGCACTGTCAATATGAGCACGTCAACATGAGCCCTGTCACCATGGGCAATGTCACTGTGAGAAGTGTCACTATAGGCAATGTCACCGTGGGCACTGTCACCATGGTCACTGCCACCACTGTCACTGTCATTTAGAGCACTGTCACCATGGGTACTGCAACCATGAGCGCTGTCACCATGAGCACTGTCACCATTGCAAGTATCACCATGTGCACTGTCACCATGGGCACTATCACAATGAGAACTGTCAGCATGGGCACTGTCACTCTTGGCAATGTCACCATGGGCACTATCACTTTGAGCACTGTCAACATGAGCACGTCACCATGGGCACTGTCATCATGGGTACTATCTCGAAGGTCAATGTCACCATGAGCATTGTTAGGATGGGCAACTTCACCGTGAGCACTGTCACCAATGGCACTATCACCATGAGCAATGTCACTGTGGGCCGTGTCACCAGGGGCACTATCACCATGGTTAATGTTATCATTGGCACTTTCCCCGTGAGCACTGTCACCCTGGGCACTGTCATCATGGGCACGGTCACCGTGAGCACTATCTCCATGAGCACAGCCACTGTGAACACCATCACCATAATCACTGGCCTCATCGGCACTGTCAACATGAGCACTGCCACAATGAGCACTGTCATCATGGGCACATACCCCATGAGCACTTTCCCAATGAGAACTGCTACCATGGGTATTTTCACCATGTGTACTGTCACCCTGTGTATTGTCACCATTTGCACTGTCACCATGAGGACTATTACCGTGAGCACTATCACCGTGAGATCTCTCACCATGGTCACTGTCACCATGGCACCTTGCACAATGGGGGCTGTCAACATGAGTGCTGGCACCATTGGCACTATCACTGTGAGCATTCTCACTGTAGTCAGTGTCACCATGGCCACTGTCACCATGAGCACTGTCACCATAGGCAATGTCACCATGGTCAGTGGCACCATGAGCACTGTCAACATGGGCACACATACAGTGGGCACTGTCACTGTGAGCACTGTCACCTTGGGTACTGCCACCATGAGCGCTGTCACCATGAGCACTGTCACCATTGCGAGTATCACAATGTTCACTGTCACCATGGGCACTGGCACAATGTCGTGTGTCACCTTGAGCAATGTCACCATGGGAAATGTCACCGTGAGATGTGTCACCATAGGCAATGTCACCATGGGCAATGTCACCATGGGAAATGCCATTTTGCACACTGTCACCATGGGTACTGCAACCATGAGTACTGTCACCATTGGCAGTATGACCATTTGCACTGTCACCATGGGCACTATCACCATGACAACTCTCAGCGTGAGCACTGTCACTGTGGGAACTGGCATTGTGTGCAATTCCACCATGGGCAATATCACCATGGGCACAATCACTCTGAGCACTGTCAATATAAGCACGTCAACATGAGCCCTGTCACCATTGGCAATGTCACCGTGAGAAGTGTCACTATAGGCGATGTCACCATGGGCACTGTCACCATGGTCACTGCCACCACTGTCACTGTCATTTTGAGCACTGTCACCATGGGTATTGCAACCATGAGCACTGTCACCATGAGCACTGTCACCATTGCGATTATCACCATGTGTACTGTCACCATGGGCACTATCACAATGAGAACTGTCAGCGTGGGCACTGTCACTGTTGGCAAGGGCACCGTGGGCACTTCCACCATGGGCAATGTCACCATGGGCACTATCACTGTGAGCACTGTCAACATGAGCACGTCACCATGGGCACTGTCAACATGGGTACTATCTCGAAGGGCAATGTCACCATGAGCATTGTCAGGAAGGGCAATTTCACCATGAGCACTGTCACCAAAGGCACTATCACCATGAGCAATGTCACTGTGGGCCGTGTCACCAGGGGCACTATCACCATGGTTAATGTTCTCATTGGCACTTTCCCCGTGAGCACTGTCACCCTGGGCACTGTCATCATGGGCACGGTCACCGTGAGCACTATCTCCATGAGCACAGCCACTGTGAACACCATCACCATAATCACTGGCCTCATCGGTACTGTCACCATGAGCACTGCCACAATGAGCACTGTCAGCATGGGCACATCTCCCATGAGCACTGTCACTATGAGAACTGCTACCATGGGTATTTTCACCATGTGTACTGTCACCCTGTGTATTGTCACCATTTGCACTGTCACCATGAGGACTATTACCGTGAGCGCTATCACCGTGAGATCTCTCACCATGGTCACTGTCACCATGGCACCTTGCACAATGGGGGCTGTCAACATGAGTGCTGGCACCATTGGCACTATCACTGTGAGCATTCTCACTGTGGTCAGTGTCACCATGGGCACTGTCACCATGAGCACTGTCACCATAGGCAATGTCACCATGGTCTGTGGCACCATGAGCACTGTCAACATGGGCACTCATACAGTGGGCACTGTCACTGTGAGCACTGTCACCTTGGGTACTGCCACCATGAGCGCTGTCACCATGAGCACTGTCACCATTGCGAGTATCACAATGTGCACTGTCACCATGGGCACTGGCACAATATCGTGTGTCACCTTGAGCAATGTCACCATGGGAAATGTCACCGTGAGATGTGTCACCATAGGCAATGTCACCATGGGCAATGTCACCATGGGAAATGCCATTTTGCACACTGTCACCATGGGTACTGCAACCATGAGTACTGTCACCATTGGCAGTATGACCATGTGCACTGTCACCATGGGCACTATCACCATGACAACTCTCAGCGTGAGCACTGTCACTGTGGGAACTGGCATTGTGTGCAATTCCACCATGGGCAATGTCACCATGGGCACTATCACTGTGAGCACTGTCAATATAAGCACGTCAACATGAGCCCTGTCACCATTGGCAATGTCACCGTGAGAAGTGTCACTATAGGCGATGTCACCGTGGGCACTGTCACCATGGTCACTACCACCACTGTCACTGTCATTTTGAGCACTGTCACCATGGGTATTGCAACCATGAGCACTGTCACCATGAGCACTGTCACCATTGCGATTATCACCATGTGTACTGTCACCATGGGCACTATCACAATGAGAACTGTCAGCGTGGGCACTGTCACTGTTGGCAAGGACACCGTGGGCACTTCCACCATGGGCAATGTCACCATGGGCACTATCACTGTGAGCACTGTCAACATGAGCACGTCACCATGGGCACTGTCAACATGGGTACTATCTCGAAGGGCAATGTCACCATGAGCATTGTCAGGAAGGGCAATTTCACCATGAGCACTGTCACCAAAGGCACTATCACCATGAGCAATGTCACTGTGGGCCGTGTCACCAGGGGCACTATCACCATGGTTAATGTTCTCATTGGCACTTTCCCCGTGAGCACTGTCACCCTGGGCACTGTCATCATGGGCACGGTCACCGTGAGCACTATCTCCATGAGCACAGCCACTGTGAACACCATCACCATAATCACTGGCCTCATCGGTACTGTCACCATGAGCACTGCCACAATGAGCACTGTCAGCATGGGCACTTCCCCCATGAGCACTGTCACTAGGAGAACTGCTAGCATGGGTATTTTCACCATGAGTACTGTCACCCTCTGTATTGTCACCATTTGCACTGTCACCATCAGGACTATTACCGTGAGTGCTATCACCGTGAGATCTCTCACCATGGTCACTGTCACCATGGCACCTTGCACAATGCGTGCTGTCAACATGAGTGCTGTCACCATTGGCACTATCACCGTGAGCATTCTCACTGTGGTCAGAGTCAACATGGGCTCTGTCACCATGAGCACTGTCACCATAGGCAATGTCACCGTGGTCAGTGTCACCATGAGCAATGTCTCCATGGGCACTCCTACAGTGGGCACTGTCACTGTGCGAACTCTCACCATGGTTACTGCCACTATGAGCAGTGTCTCTGTGAGTACTGTCAGCATGGGTTTTTACCTTGAGCACTGTCACCATGAGCCCTGTCACCATTCTTCAGTGCCACCATGTGCACTACCACCATGTGCACTCTCACCATGGGCACTATCACCGATAACACTGTCACCATAAGTACTGTCTGCATGGGCACTGTCACCAAGGGCACGGCCAACATGTGACCTGTAACCATTGTCAGTGTCACTGTGAGAAGTGTCACCATGGGAATTAACAACATAGGCACTCTCATCATGAGAACTGTCACCATGAGCACTGACACCACGAGCACTGTCACCCAGGGCAGTGCCACCATGAGCACTGTCACCATAACTGTTGCTATGAGAATTGTAACCATGGGCAATTTCTCAATGAGTAATGTCACCATGTGTATTTTCACCTTGGGCACTCTCAAAGTAAACAGTATTACCATGAGCACTTTCACTGTGAACACTGTCACCATGGGCACTGGCACAATGTGGTGTGTCACCATGAGCCATGTCACCATGGGAAATGTCACCGTGAGAAGTGTCACCATAGGCAATGTCACCATGGGCAATGTCACCATGGGAACTGCCATTTTGAGCACTGTCACCATGGGTACTACAACCATGAGTACTCTCACCATGAGTAATTTAACCATTGGCAGTATGACCATGTGCACTGTCACCATGGGCACTATCACCATGACAACTCTCAGCGTGAGCACTGTCACTGTTGGAAATGGCATTGTGTGCAATTCCACCATGGGCAATGTCACCATGGACATTATCGCTGTGAGCACTGTCAATATGAGCACGTCAACATGAGCCCTGTCACCATGGGCAATGTCACTGTGAGAAGTGTCACTATAGGCAATGTCACCGTGGGCACTGTCACCATGGTCACTGCCACCACTGTCACTGTCATTTTGAGCACTGTCACCATGGGTACTTCAACCATGAGCGCTGTCACCATGAGCACTGTCACCATTGCAAGTATCACCATGTGCACTGTCACCATGGGCACTATCACAATGAGAACTGTCAGCATGGGCACTGTCACTCTTGGCAATGTCACCATGGGCACTATCACTTTGAGCACTGTCAACATGAGCACGTCACCATGGGCACTGTCAACATGGGTACTATCTCGAAGGTCAATGTCACCATGAGCATTGTCAGGATGGGCAACTTCACCGTGAGCACTGTCACCAATGGCACTATCACCATGAGCAATGTCACTGTGGGCCGTGTCACCAGGGGCACTATCACCATGGTTAATGTTATCATTGGCACTTTCCCCGTGAGCACTGTCACCCTGGGCACTGTCATCATGGGCACGGTCACCGTGAGCACTATCTCCATGAGCACAGCCACTGTGAACACCATCACCATAATCACTGGCCTCATCGGTACTGTCACCATGAGCACTGCCACAATGAGCACTGTCAGCATGGGCACTTCCCCCATGAGCACTGTCACTATGAGAACTGCTAGCATGGGTATTTTCACCATGAGCACTGTCACCCTCTGTATTGTCACCATTTGCACTGTCACCATCAGGACTATTACCGTGAGTGCTATCACCGTGAGATCTCTCACCATGGTCACTGTCACCATGGCACCTTGCACAATGCGTGCTGTCAACATGAGTGCTGTCACCATTGGCACTATCACCGTGAGCATTCTCACTGTGGTCAGAGTCAACATGGGCTCTGTCACCATGAGCACTGTCACCATAGGCAATGTCACCGTGGTCAGTGTCACCATGAGCAATGTCTCCATGGGCACTCCTACAGTGGGCACTGTCACTGTGCGAACTGTCACCATGGTTACTGCCACTATGAGCAGTGTCTCTGTGAGTACTGTCAGCATGGGTTTTTACCGTGAGCACTGTCACCATGAGCCCTGTCACCATTTTTCAGTGCCACCATGTGCACTACCACCATGTGCACTCTCACCATGGGCACTATCACCGATAACACTGTCACCATAAGTACTGTCTGCATGGGCACTGTCACCAAGGGCACGGCCAACATGTGACCTGTAACCATTGTCAGTGTCACTGTGAGAAGTGTCACCATGGGAATTAACAACATAGGCACTCTCATCATGAGCACTGTCACCATGAGCACTGACACCACGAGCACTGTCACCCAGGGCAGTGCCACCATGAGCACTGTCACCATAACTGTTGCTATGAGAATTGTAACCATGGGCAATTTCTCAATGAGTAATGTCACCATGTGTATTTTCACCTTGGGCACTCTCAAAGTAAACAGTATTACCATGAGCACTTTCACTGTGAACACTGTCACCATGGGCACTGGCACAATGTGGTGTGTCACCATGAGCCATGTCACCATGGGAAATGTCACCGTGAGAAGTGTCACCATAGGCAATGTCACCATGGGCAATGTCACCATGGGAACTGCCATTTTGAGCACTGTCACCATGGGTACTGCAACCATGAGTACTGTCACCATGAGTAATTTAACCATTGGCAGTATGACCATGTGCACTGTCACCATGGGCACTATCACCATGACAACTCTCAGCGTGAGCACTGTCACTGTTGGAAATGGCATTGTGTGCAATTCCACCATGGGCAATGACACCATGGACATTATCGCTGTGAGCACTGTCAATATGAGCACGTCAACATGAGCCCTGTCACCATGGGCAATGTCACTGTGAGAAGTGTCACTATAGGCAATGTCACCGTGGGCACTGTCACCATGGTCACTGCTACCACTGTCACTGTCATTTTGAGCACTGTCACCATGGGTACTGCAACCATGAGCACTGTCACCATGAGCACTGTCACCATTGCAAGTATCACCATGTGCACTGTCACCATGGGCACTATCACAATGAGAACTGTCAGCATGGGCACTGTCACTTTTGGCAATGTCACCATGGGCACTATCACTTTGAGCACTGTCAACATGAGCACGTCACCATGGGCACTGTCAACATGGGTACTATCTCGAAGGTCAATGTCACCATGAGCATTGTCAGGATGGGCAACTTCACCGTGAGCACTGTCACCAATGGCACTATCACCATGAGCAATGTCACTGTGGGCCGTGTCACCAGGGGCACTATCACCATGGTTAATGGTCTCATTGGCACTTTCCCCGTGAGCACTGTCACCCTGGGCACTGTCATCATGTGCACGGTCACCGTGAGCACTATCTCCATGAGCACAGCCACTGTGAACACCATCACCATAATCACTGGCCTCATCGGTACTGTCACCATGAGCACTGCCACAATGAGCACTGTCAGCATGGGCACTTCCCCCATGAGCACTGTCACTATGAGAACTGCTAGCATGGGTATTTTCACCATGAGTACTGTCACCCTCTGTATTGTCACCATTTGCACTGTCACCATCAGGACTATTACCGTGACTGCTATCACCGTGAGATCTCTCACCATGGTCACTGTCACCATGGCACCTTGCACAATGCGTGCTGTCAACATGAGTGCTGTCACCATTGGCACTATCACCGTGAGCATTCTCACTGTGGTCAGAGTCAACATGGGCTCTGTCATCATGAGCACTGTCACCATAGGCAATGTCACCGTGGTCAGTGTCACCATGAGCAATGTCTCCATGGGCACTCCTACAGTGGGCACTGTCACTGTGCGAACTGTCACCATGGTTACTGCCACTATGAGCAGTGTCTCTGTGAGTACTGTCAGCATGGGTTTTTACCGTGAGCACTGTCACCATGAGCCCTGTCTCCATTTTGCAGTGCCACCATGTGCACTACCACCATGTGCACTCTCACCATGGGCACTATCACCGATAACACTGTCACCATAAGTACTGTCTGCATGGGCACTGTCACCAAGGGCACGGCCAACATGTGACCTGTAACCATTGTCAGTGTCACTGTGAGAAGTGTCACCATGGGAATTAACAACATAGGCACTCTCATCATGAGCACTGTCACCATGAGCACTGACACGACGAGCACTGTCACCCAGGGCAGTGCCACCATGAGCACTGTCACCATAACTGTTGCTATGAGAATTGTAACCATGGGCAATTTCTCAATGAGTAATGTCACCATGTGTATTTTCACCTTGGGCACTCTCAAAGTAAACAGTATTACCATGAGCACTTTCACTGTGAACACTGTCACCATGGGCACTGGCACAATGTGGTGTGTCACCATGAGCCATGTCACCATGGGAAATGTCACCGTGAGAAGTGTCACCATAGGCAATGTCACCATGGGCAATGTCACCATGGGAACTGCCATTTTGAGCACTGTCACCATGGGTACTGCAACCATGAGTACTGTCACCATGAGTAATTTAACCATTGGCAGTATGACCATGTGCACTGTCACCATGGGCACTATCACCATGACAACTCTCAGCGTGACCACTGTCACTGTTGGAAATGGCATTGTGTGCAATTCCACCATGGGCAATGTCACCATGGACATTATCGCTGTGAGCACTGTCAATATGAGCACGTCAACATGAGCCCTGTCACCATGGGCAATGTCACTGTGAGAAGTGTCACTATAGGCAATGTCACCGTGGGCACTGTCACCATGGTCACTGCCACCACTGTCACTGTCATTTTGAGCACTGTCACCATGGGTACTGCAACCATGAGCGCTGTCACCATGAGCACTGTCACCATTGCAAGTATCACCATGTGCACTGTCACCATGGGCACTATCACAATGAGAACTGTCAGCATGGGCACTGTCACTCTTGGCAATGTCACCATGGGCACTATCACTTTGAGCACTGTCAACATGAGCACGTCACCATGGGCACTGTCAACATGGGTACTATCTCGAAGGTCAATGTCACCATGAGCATTGTCAGGATGGGCAACTTCACCATGAGCACTGTCACCAAAGGCACTATCACCATGAGCAATGTCACTGTGGGCCGTGTCACCAGGGGCACTATCACCATGGTTAATGTTATCATTGGCAATTTCCCCGTGAGCACTGTCTCCCTGGGCACTGTCATCATGGGCACGGTCACCGTGAGCACTATCTCCATGAGCACAGCCACTGTGAACACCATCACCATAATCACTGGCCTCATCGGTACTGTCACCATGAGCACTGCCACAATGAGCACTGTCAGCATGGGCACATCTCCCATGAGCACTGTCACTATGAGAACTGCTACCATGGGTATTTTCACCATGTGTACTGTCACCCTGTGTATTGTCACCATTTGCACTGTCACCATGAGGACTATTACCGTGAGCGCTATCACCGTGAGATCTCTCACCATGGTCACTGTCACCATGGCACCATGCACAATGGGGGCTGTCAACATGAGTGCTGGCACCATTGGCACTATCATTGTGAGCATTCTCACTGTGGTCAGTGTCACCATGGGCACTGTCACCATGAGCACTGTCACCATAGGCAATGTCACCATGGTCAGTGTCACCATGAGCACTGTCAACATGGGCACTCATACAGTGGGCACTGTCACTGTGAGCACTGTCACCTTGGGTACTGCCACCATGAGCGCTGTCACCATGAGCACTGTCACCATTGCGAGTATCACAATGTGCACTGTCACCATGGGCACTGGCACAATGTCGTGTGTCACCTTGAGCAATGTCACCATGGGAAATGTCACTGTGAGATGTGTCACCTTAGGCAATGTCACCATGTGCAATGCCACCACGGGAAATGCCATTTTGCACACTGTCACCATGGGTACTGCAACCATGAGTACTGTCACCATTGGCAGTATGACCATGTGCACTGTCACCATGGGCACTATCACCATGACAACTCTCAGCGTGAGCACTGTCACTGTGGGAACTGGCATTGTGTGCAATTCCACCATGGGCAATGTCACCATGGGCACTATCACTGTGAGCACTGTCAATATAAGCACGTCAACATGAGCCCTGTCACCATTGGCAATGTCACCGTGAGAAGTGTCACTATAGGCGATGTCACCGTGGGCACTGTCACCATGGTCACTGCCACCACTGTCACTGTCATTTTGAGCACTGTCACCATGGGTATTGCAACCATGAGCACTGTCACCATGAGCACTGTCACCATTGCGATTATCACCATGTGTACTGTCACCATGGGCACTATCACAATGAGAACTGTCAGCGTGGGCACTGTCACTGTTGGCAAGGGCACCGTGGGCACTTCCACCATGGGCAATGTCACCATGGGCACTATCACTGTGAGCACTGTCAACATGAGCACGTCACCATGGGCACTGTCAACATGGGTACTATCTCGAAGGGCAATGTCACCATGAGCATTGTCAGGAAGGGCAATTTCACCATGAGCACTGTCACCAAAGGCACTATCACCATGAGCAATGTCACTGTGGGCCGTGTCACCAGGGGCACTATCACCATGGTTAATGTTCTCATTGGCACTTTCCCCGTGAGCACTGTCACCCTGGGCACTGTCATCATGGGCACGGTCACCGTGAGCACTATCTCCATGAGCACAGCCACTGTGAACACCATCACCATAATCACTGGCCTCATCGGTACTGTCACCATGAGCACTGCCACAATGAGCACTGTCAGCATGGGCACTTCCCCCATGAGCACTGTCACTATGAGAACTGCTAGCATGGGTATTTTCACCATGAGTACTGTCACCCTCTGTATTGTCACCATTTGCACTGTCACCATCAGGACTATTACCGTGAGTGCTATCACCATGAGATCTCTCACCATGGTCACTGTCACCATGGCACCTTGCACAATGCGTGCTGTCAACATGAGTGCTGTCACCATTGGCACTATCACCGTGAGCATTCTCACTGTGGTCAGAGTCAACATGGGCTCTGTCACCATGAGCACTGTCACCATAGGCAATGTCACCGTGGTCAGTGTCACCATGAGCAATGTCTCGATGGGCACTCCTACAGTGGGCACTGTCACTGTGCGAACTGTCACCATGGTTACTGCCACTATGAGCAGTGTCTCTGTGAGTACTGTCAGCATGGGTTTTTACCTTGAGCACTGTCACCATGAGCCCTGTCACCATTCTTCAGTGCCACCATGTTCACTACCACCATGTGCACTCTCACCATGGGCACTATCACCGATAACACTGTCACCATAAGTACTGTCTTCATGGGCACTGTCACCAAGGGCACGGCCAACATGTGACCTGTAACCATTGTCAGTGTCACTGTGAGAAGTGTCACCATGGGAATTAACAACATAGGCACTCTCATCATGAGCACTGTCACCATGAGCACTGACACCACGAGCACTGTCACCCAGGGCAGTGCCACCATGAGCACTGTCACCATAACTGTTGCTATGAGAATTGTAACCATGGGCAATTTCTCAATGAGTAATGTCACCATGTGTATTTTCACCTTGGGCACTCTCAAAGTAAACAGTATTACCATGAGCACTTTCACTGTGAACACTGTCACCATGGGCACTGGCACAATGTGGTGTGTCACCATGAGCCATGTCACCATGGGAAATGTCACCGTGAGAAGTGTCACCATAGGCAATGTCACCATGGGCAATGTCACCATGGGAACTGCCATTTTGAGCACTGTCACCATGGGTACTACAACCATGAGTACTGTCACCATGAGTAATTTAACCATTGGCAGTATGACCATGTGCACTGTCACCATGGGCACTATCACCATGACAACTCTCAGCGTGAGCACTGTCACTGTTGGAAATGGCATTGTGTGCAATTCCACCATGGGCAATGTCACCATGGACATTATCGCTGTGAGCACTGTCAATATGAGCACGTCAACATGAGCCCTGTCACCATGGGCAATGTCACTGTGAGAAGTGTCACTATAGGCAATGTCACCGTGGGCACTGTCACCATGGTCACTGCCACCACTGTCACTGTCATTTAGAGCACTGTCACCATGGGTACTGCAACCATGAGCGCTGTCACCATGAGCACTGTCACCATTGCAAGTATCACCATGTGCACTGTCACCATGGGCACTATCACAATGAGAACTGTCAGCATGGGCACTGTCACTCTTGGCAATGTCACCATGGGCACTATCACTTTGAGCACTGTCAACATGAGCACGTCACCATGGGCACTGTCAACATGGGTACTATCTCGAAGGTCAATGTCACCATGAGCATTGTTAGGATGGGCAACTTCACCGTGAGCACTGTCACCAATGGCACTATCACCATGAGCAATGTCACTGTGGGCCGTGTCACCAGGGGCACTATCACCATGGTTAATGTTCTCATTGGCACTTTCCCCGTGAGCAATGTCACCCTGGGCACTGTCATCATGGGCACGGTCACCGTGAGCACTATCTCCATGAGCACAGCCACTGTGAACACCATCACCATAATCACTGGCCTCATCGGCACTGTCAACATGAGCACTGCCACAATGAGCACTGTCATCATGGGCACATACCCCATGAGCACTTTCCCAATGAGAACTGCTACCATGGGTATTTTCACCATGTGTACTGTCACCCTGTGTATTGTCACCATTTGCACTGTCACCATGAGGACTATTACCGTGAGCACTATCACCGTGAGATCTCTCACCATGGTCACTGTCACCATGGCACCTTGCACAATGGGGGCTGTCAACATGAGTGCTGGCACCATTGGCACTATCACTGTGAGCATTCTCACTGTGGTCAGTGTCACCATGGCCACTGTCACCATGAGCACTGTCACCATAGGCAATTTCACCATGGTCAGTGGCACCATGAGCACTGTCAACATGGGCACTCATACAGTGGGCACTGTCACTGTGAGCACTGTCACCTTGGGTACTGCCACCATGAGCGCTGTCACCATGAGCACTGTCACCATTGCGAGTATCACAATGTGCACTGTCACCATGGGCACTGGCACAATGTCGTGTGTCACCTTGAGCAATGTCACCATGGGAAATGTCACCGTGAGATGTGTCACCATAGGCAATGTCACCATGGGCAATGTCACCATGGGAAATGCCATTTTGCACACTGTCACCATGGGTACTGCAACCATGAGTACTGTCACCATTGGCAGTATGACCATTCGCACTGTCACCATGGGCACTATCACCATGACAACTCTCAGCGTGAGCACTGTCACTGTGGGAACTGGCATTGTGTGCAATTCCACCATGGGCAATATCACCATGGGCACAATCACTGTGAGCACTGTCAATATAAGCACGTCAACATGAGCCCTGTCACCATTGGCAATGTCACCGTGAGAAGTGTCACTATAGGCGATGTCACCATGGGCACTGTCACCATGGTCACTGCCACCACTGTCACTGTCATTTTGAGCACTGTCACCATGGGTATTGCAACCATGAGCACTGTCACCATGAGCACTGTCACCATTGCGATTATCACCATGTGTACTGTCACCATGGGCACTATCACAATGAGAACTGTCAGCGTGGGCACTGTCACTGTTGGCAAGGGCACCGTGGGCACTTCCACCATGGGCAATGTCACCATGGGCACTATCACTGTGAGCACTGTCAACATGAGCACGTCACCATGGGCACTGTCAACATGGGTACTATCTCGAAGGGCAATGTCACCATGAGCATTGTCAGGAAGGGCAATTTCACCATGAGCACTGTCACCAAAGGCACTATCACCATGAGCAATGTCACTGTGGGCCGTGTCACCAGGGGCACTATCACCATGGTTAATGTTCTCATTGGCACTTTCCCCGTGAGCACTGTCACCCTGGGCACTGTCATCATGGGCACGGTCACCGTGAGCACTATCTCCATGAGCACAGCCACTGTGAACACCATCACCATAATCACTGGCCTCATCGGTACTGTCACCATGAGCACTGCCACAATGAGCACTGTCAGCATGGGCACTTCCCCCATGAGCACTGTCACTATGAGAACTGCTAGCATGGGTATTTTCACCATGAGTACTGTCACCCTCTGTATTGTCACCATTTGCACTGTCACCATCAGGACTATTACCGTGAGTGCTATCACCGTGAGATCTCTCACCATGGTCACTGTCACCATGGCACCTTGCACAATGCGTGCTGTCAACATGAGTGCTGTCACCATTGGCACTATCACCGTGAGCATTCTCACTGTGGTCAGAGTCAACATGGGCTCTGTCACCATGAGCACTGTCACCATAGGCAATGTCACCGTGGTCAGTGTCACCATGAGCAATGTCTCCATGGGCACTCCTACAGTGGGCACTGTCACTGTGCGAACTGTCACCATGGTTACTGCCACTATGAGCAGTGTCTCTGTGAGTACTGTCAGCATGGGTTTTTACCGTGAGCACTGTCACCATGAGCCCTGTCACCATTTTTCAGTGCCACCATGTGCACTACCACCATGTGCACTCTCACCATGGGCACTATCACCGATAACACTGTCACCATAAGTACTGTCTGCATGGGCACTGTCACCAAGGGCACGGCCAACATGTGACCTGTAACCATTGTCAGTGTCACTGTGAGAAGTGTCACCATGGGAATTAACAACATAGGCACTCTCATCATGAGCACTGTCACCATGAGCACTGACACCACGAGCACTGTCACCCAGGGCAGTGCCACCATGAGCACTGTCACCATAACTGTTGCTATGAGAATTGTAACCATGGGCAATTTCTCAATGAGTAATGTCACCATGTGTATTTTCACCTTGGGCACTCTCAAAGTAAACAGTATTACCATGAGCACTTTCACTGTGAACACTGTCACCATGGGCACTGGCACAATGTGGTGTGTCACCATGAGCCATGTCACCATGGGAAATGTCACCGTGAGAAGTGTCACCATAGGCAATGTCACCATGGGCAATGTCACCATGGGAACTGCCATTTTGAGCACTGTCACCATGGGTACTGCAACCATGAGTACTGTCACCATGAGTAATTTAACCATTGGCAGTATGACCATGTGCACTGTCACCATGGGCACTATCACCATGACAACTCTCAGCGTGAGCAGTGTCACTGTTGGAAATGGCATTGTGTGCAATTCCACCATGGGCAATGTCACCATGGACATTATCGCTGTGAGCACTGTCAATATGAGCACGTCAACATGAGCCCTGTCACCATGGGCAATTTCACTGTGAGAAGTGTCACTATAGGCAATGTCACCGTGGGCACTGTCACCATGGTCACTGCCACCACTGTCACTGTCATTTTGAGCACTGTCACCATGGGTACTGCAACCATGAGCGCTGTCACCATGAGCACTGTCACCATTGCAAGTATCACCATGTGCACTGTCACCATGGGCACTATCACAATGAGAACTGTCAGCATGGGCACTGTCACTCTTGGCAATGTCACCATGGGCACTATCACTTTGAGCACTGTCAACATGAGCACGTCACCATGGGCACTGTCAACATGGGTACTATCTCGAAGGTCAATGTCACCATGAGCATTGTCAGGATGGGCAACATCACCGTGAGCACTGTCACCAATGGCACTATCACCATGAGCAATGTCACTGTGGGCCGTGTCACCAGGGGCACTATCACCATGGTTAATGTTCTCATTGGCACTTTCCCCGTGAGCACTGTCACCCTGGGCACTGTCATCATGGGCACGGTCACCGTGAGCACTATCTCCATGAGCACAGCCACTGTGAACACCATCACCATAATCACTGGCCTCATCGGTACTGTCACCATGAGCACTGCCACAATGAGCACTGTCAGCATGGGCACTTCCCCCATGAGCACTGTCACTATGAGAACTGCTAGCATGGGTATTTTCACCATGAGTACTGTCACCCTCTGTATTGTCACCATTTGCACTGTCACCATCAGGACTATTACCGTGAGTGCTATCACCGTGAGATCTCTCACCATGGTCACTGTCACCATGGCACCTTGCACAATGCGTGCTGTCAACATGAGTGCTGTCACCATTGGCACTATCACCGTGAGCATTCTCACTGTGGTCAGAGTCAACATGGGCTCTGTCACCATGAGCACTGTCACCATAGGCAATGTCACCATGGTCAGTGTCACCATGAGCACTGTCAACATGGGCACTCATACAATGGGCACTGTCACTGTGAGCACTGTCACCTTGGGTACTGCCACCATGAGCGCTGTCACCATGAGCACTGTCACCATTGCGAGTATCACAATGTGCACTGTCACCATGGGCACTGGCACAATGTCGTGTGTCACCTTGAGCAATGTCACCATGGGAAATGTCACTGTGAGATGTGTCACCTTAGGCAATGTCACCATGTGCAATGCCACCACGGGAAATGGCATTTTGCACACTGTCACCATGGGTACTGCAACCATGAGTACTGTCACCATTGGCAGTATGACCATGTGCACTGTCACCATGGGCACTATCACCATGACAACTCTCAGCGTGAGCACTGTCACTGTGGGAACTGGCATTGTGTGCAATTCCACCATGGGCAATGTCACCATGGGCACTATCACTGTGAGCACTGTCAATATAAGCACGTCAACATGAGCCCTGTCACCATTGGCAATGTCACCGTGAGAAGTGTCACTATAGGCGATGTCACCGTGGGCACTGTCACCATGGTCACTGCCACCACTGTCACTGTCATTTTGAGCACTGTCACCATGGGTATTGCAACCATGAGCACTGTCACCATGAGCACTGTCACCATTGCGATTATCACCATGTGTACTGTCACCATGGGCACTATCACAATGAGAACTGTCAGCGTGGGCACTGTCACTGTTGGCAAGGGCACCGTGGGCACTTCCACCATGGGCAATGTCACCATGGGCACTATCACTGTGAGCACTGTCAACATGAGCACGTCACCATGGGCACTGTCAACATGGGTACTATCTCGAAGGGCAATGTCACCATGAGCATTGTCAGGAAGGGCAATTTCACCATGAGCACTGTCACCAAAGGCACTATCACCATGAGCAATGTCACTGTGGGCCGTGTCACCAGGGGCACTATCACCATGGTTAATGTTCTCATTGGCACTTTCCCCGTGAGCACTGTCACCCTGGGCACTGTCATCATGGGCACGGTCACCGTGAGCACTATCTCCATGAGCACAGCCACTGTGAACACCATCACCATAATCACTGGCCTCATCGGTACTGTCACCATGAGCACTGCCACAATGAGCACTGTCAGCATGGGCACTTCCCCCATGAGCACTGTCACTATGAGAACTGCTAGCATGGGTATTTTCACCATGAGTACTGTCACCCTCTGTATTGTCACCATTTGCACTGTCACCATCAGGACTATTACCGTGAGTGCTATCACCGTGAGATCTCTCACCATGGTCACTGTCACCATGGCACCTTGCACAATGCGTGCTGTCAACATGAGTGCTGTCACCATTGGCACTATCACCGTGAGCATTCTCACTGTGGTCAGAGTCAACATGGGCTCTGTCACCATGAGCACTGTCACCATAGGCAATGTCACCGTGGTCAGTGTCACCATGAGCAATGTCTCGATGGGCACTCCTACAGTGGGCACTGTCACTGTGCGAACTGTCACCATGGTTACTGCCACTATGAGCAGTGTCTCTGTGAGTACTGTCAGCATGGGTTTTTACCTTGAGCACTGTCACCATGAGCCCTGTCACCATTCTTCAGTGCCACCATGTTCACTACCACCATGTGCACTCTCACCATGGGCACTATCACCGATAACACTGTCACCATAAGTACTGTCTTCATGGGCACTGTCACCAAGGGCACGGCCAACATGTGACCTGTAACCATTGTCAGTGTCACTGTGAGAAGTGTCACCATGGGAATTAACAACATAGGCACTCTCATCATGAGCACTGTCACCATGAGCACTGACACGACGAGCACTGTCACCCAGGGCAGTGCCACCATGAGCACTGTCACCATAACTGTTGCTATGAGAATTGTAACCATGGGCAATTTCTCAATGAGTAATGTCACCATGTGTATTTTCACCTTGGGCACTCTCAAAGTAAACAGTATTACCATGAGCACTTTCACTGTGAACACTGTCACCATGGGCACTGGCACAATGTGGTGTGTCACCATGAGCCATGTCACCATGGGAAATGTCACCGTGAGAAGTGTCACCATAGGCAATGTCACCATGGGCAATGTCACCATGGGAACTGCCATTTTGAGCACTGTCACCATGGGTACTACAACCATGAGTACTGTCACCATGAGTAATTTAACCATTGGCAGTATGACCATGTGCACTGTCACCATGGGCACTATCACCATGACAACTCTCAGCGTGAGCACTGTCACTGTTGGAAATGGCATTGTGTGCAATTCCACCATGGGCAATGTCACCATGGACATTATCGCTGTGAGCACTGTCAATATGAGCACGTCAACATGAGCCCTGTCACCATGGGCAATGTCACTGTGAGAAGTGTCACTATAGGCAATGTCACCGTGGGCACTGTCACCATGGTCACTGCCACCACTGTCACTGTCATTTAGAGCACTGTCACCATGGGTACTGCAACCATGAGCGCTGTCACCATGAGCACTGTCACCATTGCAAGTATCACCATGTGCACTGTCACCATGGGCACTATCACAATGAGAACTGTCAGCATGGGCACTGTCACTCTTGGCAATGTCACCATGGTCACTATCACTTTGAGCACTGTCAACATGAGCACGTCACCATGGGCACTGTCAACATGGGTACTATCTCGAAGGTCAATGTCACCATGAGCATTGTTAGGATGGGCAACTTCACCGTGAGCACTGTCACCAATGGCACTATCACCATGAGCAATGTCACTGTGGGCCGTGTCACCAGGGGCACTATCACCATGGTTAATGTTCTCATTGGCACTTTCCCCGTGAGCACTGTCACCCTGGGCACTGTCATCATGGGCACGGTCACCGTGAGCACTATCTCCATGAGCACAGCCACTGTGAACACCATCACCATAATCACTGGCCTCATCGGCACTGTCAACATGAGCACTGCCACAATGAGCACTGTCATCATGGGCCCATACCCCATGAGCACTTTCCCAATGAGAACTGCTACCATGGGTATTTTCACCATGTGTACTGTCACCCTGTGTATTGTCACCATTTGCACTGTCACCATGACGACTATTACCGTGAGCACTATCACCGTGAGATCTCTCACCATGGTCACTGTCACCATGGCACCTTGCACAATGGGGGCTGTCAACATGAGTGCTGGCACCATTGGCACTATCACTGTGAGCATTCTCACTGTGGTCAGTGTCACCATGGCCACTGTCACCATGAGCACTGTCACCATAGGCAATGTCACCATGGTCAGTGGCACCATGAGCACTGTCAACATGGGCACTCATACAGTGGGCACTGTCACTGTGAGCACTGTCACCTTGGGTACTGCCACCATGAGCGCTGTCACCATGAGCACTGTCACCATTGCGAGTATCACAATGTGCACTGTCACCATGGGCACTGGCACAATGTCGTGTGTCACCTTGAGCAATGTCACCATGGGAAATGTCACCGTGAGATGTGTCACCATAGGCAATGTCACCATGGGCAATGTCACCATGGGAAATGCCATTTTTCACACTGTCACCATGGGTACTGCAACCATGAGTACTGTCACCATTGGCAGTATGACCATTCGCACTGTCACCATGGGCACTATCACCATGACAACTCTCAGCGTGAGCACTGTCACTGTGGGAACTGGCATTGTGTGCAATTCCACCA
The DNA here is from genome assembly GCF_964341445.2 of Mesoplodon mirus. NCBI lineage: Eukaryota > Metazoa > Chordata > Mammalia > Artiodactyla > Ziphiidae > Mesoplodon > Mesoplodon mirus. The sequence goes on along the minus strand of NC_138976.1, from coordinate 104,383,570 downwards.
TGGGCAATATCACCATGGGCACAATCACTGTGAGCACTGTCAATATAAGCACGTCAACATGAGCCCTGTCACCATTGGCAATGTCACCGTGAGAAGTGTCACTATAGGCGATGTCACCATGGGCACTGTCACCATGGTCACTGCCACCACTGTCACTGTCATTTTGAGCACTGTCACCATGGGTATTGCAACCATGAGCACTGTCACCATGAGCACTGTCACCATTGCGATTATCACCATGTGTACTGTCACCATGGGCACTATCACAATGAGAACTGTCAGCGTGGGCACTGTCACTGTTGGCAAGGGCACCGTGGGCACTTCCACCATGGGCAATGTCACCATGGGCACTATCACTGTGAGCACTGTCAACATGAGCACGTCACCATGGGCACTGTCAACATGGGTACTATCTCGAAGGGCAATGTCACCATGAGCATTGTCAGGAAGGGCAATTTCACCATGAGCACTGTCACCAAAGGCACTATCACCATGAGCAATGTCACTGTGGGCCGTGTCACCAGGGGCACTATCACCATGGTTAATGTTCTCATTGGCACTTTCCCCGTGAGCACTGTCACCCTGGGCACTGTCATCATGGGCACGGTCACCGTGAGCACTATCTCCATGAGCACAGCCACTGTGAACACCATCACCATAATCACTGGCCTCATCGGTACTGTCACCATGAGCACTGCCACAATGAGCACTGTCAGCATGGGCACTTCCCCCATGAGCACTGTCACTATGAGAACTGCTAGCATGGGTATTTTCACCATGAGTACTGTCACCCTCTGTATTGTCACCATTTGCACTGTCACCATCAGGACTATTACCGTGAGTGCTATCACCGTGAGATCTCTCACCATGGTCACTGTCACCATGGCACCTTGCACAATGCGTGCTGTCAACATGAGTGCTGTCACCATTGGCACTATCACCGTGAGCATTCTCACTGTGGTCAGAGTCAACATGGGCTCTGTCACCATGAGCACTGTCACCATAGGCAATGTCACCGTGGTCAGTGTCACCATGAGCAATGTCTCCATGGGCACTCCTACAGTGGGCACTGTCACTGTGCGAACTGTCACCATGGTTACTGCCACTATGAGCAGTGTCTCTGTGAGTACTGTCAGCATGGGTTTTTACCGTGAGCACTGTCACCATGAGCCCTGTCACCATTTTTCAGTGCCACCATGTGCACTACCACCATGTGCACTCTCACCATGGGCACTATCACCGATAACACTGTCACCATAAGTACTGTCTGCATGGGCACTGTCACCAAGGGCACGGCCAACATGTGACCTGTAACCATTGTCAGTGTCACTGTGAGAAGTGTCACCATGGGAATTAACAACATAGGCACTCTCATCATGAGCACTGTCACCATGAGCACTGACACCACGAGCACTGTCACCCAGGGCAGTGCCACCATGAGCACTGTCACCATAACTGTTGCTATGAGAATTGTAACCATGGGCAATTTCTCAATGAGTAATGTCACCATGTGTATTTTCACCTTGGGCACTCTCAAAGTAAACAGTATTACCATGAGCACTTTCACTGTGAACACTGTCACCATGGGCACTGGCACAATGTGGTGTGTCACCATGAGCCATGTCACCATGGGAAATGTCACCGTGAGAAGTGTCACCATAGGCAATGTCACCATGGGCAATGTCACCATGGGAACTGCCATTTTGAGCACTGTCACCATGGGTACTGCAACCATGAGTACTGTCACCATGAGTAATTTAACCATTGGCAGTATGACCATGTGCACTGTCACCATGGGCACTATCACCATGACAACTCTCAGCGTGAGCACTGTCACTGTTGGAAATGGCATTGTGTGCAATTCCACCATGGGCAATGTCACCATGGACATTATCGCTGTGAGCACTGTCAATATGAGCACGTCAACATGAGCCCTGTCACCATGGGCAATGTCACTGTGAGAAGTGTCACTATAGGCAATGTCACCGTGGGCACTGTCACCATGGTCACTGCCACCACTGTCACTGTCATTTTGAGCACTGTCACCATGGGTACTGCAACCATGAGCGCTGTCACCATGAGCACTGTCACCATTGCAAGTATCACCATGTGCACTGTCACCATGGGCACTATCACAATGAGAACTGTCAGCATGGGCACTGTCACTCTTGGCAATGTCACCATGGGCACTATCACTTTGAGCACTGTCAACATGAGCACGTCACCATGGGCACTGTCAACATGGGTACTATCTCGAAGGTCAATGTCACCATGAGCATTGTCAGGATGGGCAACTTCACCGTGAGCACTGTCACCAATGGCACTATCACCATGAGCAATGTCACTGTGGGCCGTGTCACCAGGGGCACTATCACCATGGTTAATGTTATCATTGGCACTTTCCCCGTGAGCACTGTCACCCTGGCACTGTCATCTTGGGCACGGTCACCGTGAGCACTATCTCCATGAGCACAGCCACTGTGAACACCATCACCATAATCACTGGCCTCATCGGTACTGTCACCATGAGCACTGCCACAATGAGCACTGTCAGCATGGGCACTTCCCCCATGAGCACTGTCACTATGAGAACTGCTAGCATGGGTATTTTCACCATGAGTACTGTCACCCTCTGTATTGTCACCATTTGCACTGTCACCATCAGGACTATTACCGTGAGTGCTATCACCGTGAGATCTCTCACCATGGTCACTGTCACCATGGCACCTTGCACAATGCGTGCTGTCAACATGAGTGCTGTCACCATTGGCACTATCACCGTGAGCATTCTCACTGTGGTCAGAGTCAACATGGGCTCTGTCACCATGAGCACTGTCACCATAGGCAATGTCACCGTGGTCAGTGTCACCATGAGCAATGTCTCCATGGGCACTCCTACAGTGGGCACTGTCACTGTGCGAACTGTCACCATGGTTACTGCCACTATGAGCAGTGTCTCTGTGAGTACTGTCAGCATGGGTTTTTACCGTGAGCACTGTCACCATGAGCCCTGTCACCATTTTTCACTGCCACCATGTGCACTACCACCATGTGCACTCTCACCATGGGCACTATCACCGATAACACTGTCACCATAAGTACTGTCTGCATGGGCACTGTCACCAAGGGCACGGCCAACATGTGACCTGTAACCATTGTCAGTGTCACTGTGAGAAGTGTCACCATGGGAATTAACAACATAGGCACTCTCATCATGAGCACTGTCACCATGAGCACTGACACCACGAGCACTGTCACCCAGGGCAGTGCCACCATGAGCACTGTCACCATAACTGTTGCTATGAGAATTGTAACCATGGGCAATTTCTCAATGAGTAATGTCACCATGTGTATTTTCACCTTGGGCACTCTCAAAGTAAACAGTATTACCATGAGCACTTTCACTGTGAACACTGTCACCATGGGCACTGGCACAATGTGGTGTGTCACCATGAGCCATGTCACCATGGGAAATGTCACCGTGAGAAGTGTCACCATAGGCAATGTCACCATGGGCAATGTCACCATGGGAACTGCCATTTTGAGCACTGTCACCATGGGTACTGCAACCATGAGTACTGTCACCATGAGTAATTTAACCATTGGCAGTATGACCATGTGCACTGTCACCATGGGCACTATCACCATGACAACTCTCAGCGTGAGCACTGTCACTGTTGGAAATGGCATTGTGTGCAATTCCACCATGGGCAATGTCACCATGGACATTATCGCTGTGAGCACTGTCAATATGAGCACGTCAACATGAGCCCTGTCACCATGGGCAATGTCACTGTGAGAAGTGTCACTATAGGCAATGTCACCGTGGGCACTGTCACCATGGTCACTGCCACCACTGTCACTGTCATTTTGAGCACTGTCACCATGGGTACTGCAACCATGAGCGCTGTCACCATGAGCACTGTCACCATTGCAAGTATCACCATGTGCACTGTCACCATGGGCACTATCACAATGAGAACTGTCAGCATGGGCACTGTCACTCTTGGCAATGTCACCATGGGCACTATCACTTTGAGCACTGTCAACATGAGCACGTCACCATGGGCACTGTCAACATGGGTACTATCTCGAAGGTCAATGTCACCATGAGCATTGTCAGGATGGGCAACTTCACCGTGAGCACTGTCACCAATGGCACTATCACCATGAGCAATGTCACTGTGGGCCGTGTCACCAGGGGCACTATCACCATGGTTAATGTTATCATTGGCACTTTCCCCGTGAGCACTGTCACCCTGGGCACTGTCATCATGGGCACGGTCACCGTGAGCACTATCTCCATGAGCACAGCCACTGTGAACACCATCACCATAATCACTGGCCTCATCGGTACTGTCACCATGAGCACTGCCACAATGAGCACTGTCAGCATGGGCACTTCCCCCATGAGCACTGTCACTATGAGAACTGCTAGCATGGGTATTTTCACCATGAGTACTGTCACCCTCTGTATTGTCACCATTTGCACTGTCACCATCAGGACTATTACCGTGAGTGCTATCACCGTGAGATCTCTCACCATGGTCACTGTCACCATGGCACCTTGCACAATGCGTGCTGTCAACATGAGTGCTGTCACCATTGGCACTATCACCGTGAGCATTCTCACTGTGGTCAGAGTCAACATGGGCTCTGTCACCATGAGCACTGTCACCATAGGCAATGTCACCGTGGTCAGTGTCACCATGAGCAATGTCTCCATGGGCACTCCTACAGTGGGCACTGTCACTGTGCGAAATGTCACCATGGTTACTGCCACTATGAGCAGTGTCTCTGTGAGTACTGTCAGCATGGGTTTTTACCGTGAGCACTGTCACCATGAGCCCTGTCACCATTTTTCAGTGCCACCATGTGCACTACCACCATGTGCACTCTCACCATGGGCACTATCACCGATAACACTGTCACCATAAGTACTGTCTGCATGGGCACTGTCACCAAGGGCACAGCCAACATGTGACCTGTAACCATTGTCAGTGTCACTGTGAGAAGTGTCACCATGGGAATTAACAACATAGGCTCTCTCATCATGAGCACTGTCACCATGAGCACTGACACCACGAGCACTGTCACCCAGGGCAGTGCCACCATGAGCACTGTCACCATAACTGTTGCTATGAGAATTGTAACCATGGGCAATTTCTCAATGAGTAATGTCACCATGTGTATTTTCACCTTGGGCACTCTCAAAGTAAACAGTATTACCATGAGCACTTTCACTGTGAACACTGTCACCATGGGCACTGGCACAATGTGGTGTGTCACCATGAGCCATGTCACCATGGGAAATGTCACCGTGAGAAGTGTCACCATAGGCAATGTCACCATGGGCAATGTCACCATGGGAACTGCCATTTTGAGCACTGTCACCATGGGTACTGCAACCATGAGTACTGTCACCATGAGTAATTTAACCATTGGCAGTATGACCATGTGCACTGTCACCATGGGCACTATCACCATGACAACTCTCAGCGTGAGCACTGTCACTGTTGGAAATGGCATTGTGTGCAATTCCACCATGGGCAATGTCACCATGGACATTATCGCTGTGAGCACTGTCAATATGAGCACGTCAACATGAGCCCTGTCACCATGGGCAATGTCACTGTGAGAAGTGTCACTATAGGCAATGTCACCGTGGGCACTGTCACCATGGTCACTGCTACCACTGTCACTGTCATTTTGAGCACTGTCACCATGGGTACTGCAACCATGAGCACTGTCACCATGAGCACTGTCACCATTGCAAGTATCACCATGTGCACTGTCACCATGGGCACTATCACAATGAGAACTGTCAGCATGGGCACTGTCACTCTTGGCAATGTCACCATGGGCACTATCACTTTGAGCACTGTCAACATGAGCACGTCACCATGGGCACTGTCAACATGGGTACTATCTCGAAGGTCAATGTCACCATGAGCATTGTCAGGATGGGCAACTTCACCGTGAGCACTGTCACCAATGGCACTATCACCATGAGCAATGTCACTGTGGGCCGTGTCACCAGGGGCACTATCACCATGGTTAATGGTCTCATTGGCACTTTCCCCGTGAGCACTGTCACCCTGGGCACTGTCATCATGGGCACGGTCACCGTGAGCACTATCTCCATGAGCACAGCCACTGTGAACACCATCACCATAATCACTGGCCTCATCGGTACTGTCACCATGAGCACTGCCACAATGAGCACTGTCAGCATGGGCACTTCCCGCATGAGCACTGTCACTATGAGAACTGCTAGCATGGGTATTTTCACCATGAGTACTGTCACCCTCTGTATTGTCACCATTTGCACTGTCACCATCAGGACTATTACCTTGACTGCTATCACCGTGAGATCTCTCACCATGGTCACTGTCACCATGGCACCTTGCACAATGCGTGCTGTCAACATGAGTGCTGTCACCATTGGCACTATCACCGTGAGCATTCTCACTGTGGTCAGAGTCAACATGGGCTCTGTCACCATGAGCACTGTCACCATAGGCAATGTCACCGTGGTCAGTGTCACCATGAGCAATGTCTCCATGGGCACTCCTACAGTGGGCACTGTCACTGTGCGAACTGTCACCATGGTTACTGCCACTATGAGCAGTGTCTCTGTGAGTACTGTCAGCATGGGTTTTTACCGTGAGCACTGTCACCATGAGCCCTGTCACCATTTTTCAGTGCCACCATGTGCACTACCACCATGTGCACTCTCACCATGGGCACTATCACCGATAACACTGTCACCATAAGTACTGTCTGCATGGGCACTGTCACCAAGGGCACGGCCAACATGTGACCTGTAACCATTGTCAGTGTCACTGTGAGAAGTGTCACCATGGGAATTAACAACATAGGCACTCTCATCATGAGCACTGTCACCATGAGCACTGACACCACGAGCACTGTCACCCAGGGCAGTGCCACCATGAGCACTGTCACCATAACTGTTGCTATGAGAATTGTAACCATGGGCAATTTCTCAATGAGTAATGTCACCATGTGTATTTTCACCTTGGGCACTCTCAAAGTAAACAGTATTACCATGAGCACTTTCACTGTGAACACTGTCACCATGGGCACTGGCACAATGTGGTGTGTCACCATGAGCCATGTCACCATGGGAAATGTCACCGTGAGAAGTGTCACCATAGGCAATGTCACCATGGGCAATGTCACCATGGGAACTGCCATTTTGAGCACTGTCACCATGGGTACTGCAACCATGAGTACTGTCACCATGAGTAATTTAACCATTGGCAGTATGACCATGTGCACTGTCACCATGGGCACTATCACCATGACAACTCTCAGCGTGAGCACTGTCACTGTTGGAAATGGCATTGTGTGCAATTCCACCATGGGCAATGTCACCATGGACATTATCGCTGTGAGCACTGTCAATATGAGCACGTCAACATGAGCCCTGTCACCATGGGCAATGTCACTGTGAGAAGTGTCACTATAGGCAATGTCACCGTGGGCACTGTCACCATGGTCACTGCCACCACTGTCACTGTCATTTTGAGCACTGTCACCATGGGTACTGCAACCATGAGCGCTGTCACCATGAGCACTGTCACCATTGCAAGTATCACCATGTGCACTGTCACCATGGGCACTATCACAATGAGAACTGTCAGCATGGGCACTGTCACTCTTGGCAATGTCACCATGGGCACTATCACTTTGAGCACTGTCAACATGAGCACGTCACCATGGGCACTGTCAACATGGGTACTATCTCGAAGGTCAATGTCACCATGAGCATTGTCAGGATGGGAACTTCACCATGAGCACTGTCACCAATGGCACTATCACCATGATCAATGTCACTGTGGCCCGTGTCACCAGGGGCACTATCACCATGGTTAATGTTATCATTGGCAATTTCCCCGTGAGCACTGTCTCCCTGGGCACTGTCATCATGGGCACGGTCACCGTGAGCACTATCTCCATGAGCACAGCCACTGTGAACACCATCACCATAATCACTGGCCTCATCGGTACTGTCACCATGAGCACTGCCACAATGAGCACTGTCAGCATGGGCACATCTCCCATGAGCACTGTCACTATGAGAACTGCTACCATGGGTATTTTCACCATGTGTACTGTCACCCTGTGTATTGTCACCATTTGCACTGTCACCATGAGGACTATTACCGTGAGCGCTATCACCGTGAGATCTCTCACCATGGTCACTGTCACCATGGCACCTTGCACAATGGGGGCTGTCAACATGAGTGCTGGCACCATTGGCACTATCACTGTGAGCATTCTCACTGTGGTCAGTGTCACCATGGGCACTGTCACCATGAGCACTGTCACCATAGGCAATGTCACCATGGTCTGTGGCACCATGAGCACTGTCAACATGGGCACTCATACAGTGGGCACTGTCACTGTGAGCACTGTCACCTTGGGTACTGCCACCATGAGCGCTGTCACCATGAGCACTGTCACCATTGCGAGTATCACAATGTGCACTGTCACCATGGGCACTGGCACAATATCGTGTGTCACCTTGAGCAATGTCACCATGGGAAATGTCACCGTGAGATGTGTCACCATAGGCAATGTCACCATGGGCAATGTCACCATGGGAAATGCCATTTTGCACACTCTCACCATGGGTACTATAACCATGAGTACTGTCACCATTGGCAGTATGACCATGTGCACTGTCACCATGGGCACTATCACCATGACAACTCTCAGCGTGAGCACTGTCACTGTGGGAACTGGCATTGTGTGCAATTCCACCATGGGCAATGTCACCATGGGCACTATCACTGTGAGCACTGTCAATATAAGCACGTCAACATGAGCCCTGTCACCATTGGCAATGTCACCGTGAGAAGTGTCACTATAGGCGATGTCACCGTGGGCACTGTCACCATGGTCACTACCACCACTGTCACTGTCATTTTGAGCACTGTCACCATGGGTATTGCAACCATGAGCACTGTCACCATGAGCACTGTCACCATTGCGATTATCACCATGTGTACTGTCACCATGGGCACTATCACAATGAGAACTGTCAGCGTGGGCACTGTCACTGTTGGCAAGGGCACCGTGGGCACTTCCACCATGGGCAATGTCACCATGGGCACTATCACTGTGAGCACTGTCAACATGAGCACGTCACCATGGGCACTGTCAACATGGGTACTATCTCGAAGGGCAATGTCACCATGAGCATTGTCAGGAAGGGCAATTTCACCATGAGCACTGTCACCAAAGGCACTATCACCATGAGCAATGTCACTGTGGGCCGTGTCACCAGGGGCACTATCACCATGGTTAATGTTCTCATTGGCACTTTCCCCGTGAGCACTGTCACCCTGGGCACTGTCATCATGGGCACGGTCACCGTGAGCACTATCTCCATGAGCACAGCCACTGTGAACACCATCACCATAATCACTGGCCTCATCGGTACTGTCACCATGAGCACTGCCACAATGAGCACTGTCAGCATGGGCACTTCCCCCATGAGCACTGTCACTATGAGAACTGCTAGCATGGGTATTTTCACCATGAGTACTGTCACCCTCTGTATTGTCACCATTTGCACTGTCACCATCAGGACTATTACCGTGAGTGCTATCACCGTGAGATCTCTCACCATGGTCACTGTCACCATGGCACCTTGCACAATGCGTGCTGTCAACATGAGTGCTGTCACCATTGGCACTATCACCGTGAGCATTCTCACTGTGGTCAGAGTCAACATGGGCTCTGTCACCATGAGCACTGTCACCATAGGCAATGTCACCGTGGTCAGTGTCACCATGAGCAATGTCTCCATGGGCACTCCTACAGTGGGCACTGTCACTGTGCGAACTCTCACCATGGTTACTGCCACTATGAGCAGTGTCTCTGTGAGTACTGTCAGCATGGGTTTTTACCTTGAGCACTGTCACCATGAGCCCTGTCACCATTCTTCAGTGCCACCATGTGCACTACCACCATGTGCACTCTCACCATGGGCACTATCACCGATAACACTGTCACCATAAGTACTGTCTGCATGGGCACTGTCACCAAGGGCACGGCCAACATGTGACCTGTAACCATTGTCAGTGTCACTGTGAGAAGTGTCACCATGGGAATTAACAACATAGGCACTCTCATCATGAGCACTGTCACCATGAGCACTGACACCACGAGCACTGTCACCCAGGGCAGTGCCACCATGAGCACTGTCACCATAACTCTTGCTATGAGAATTGGAACCATGGGCAATTTCTCAATGAGTAATGTCACCATGTGTATTTTCACCTTGGGCACTCTCAAAGTAAACAGTATTACCATGCGCACTTTCACTGTGAACACTGTCACCATGGGCACTGGCACAATGTGGTGTGTCACCATGAGCCATGTCACCATGGGAAATGTCACCGTGAGAAGTGTCACCATAGGCAATGTCACCATGGGCAATGTCACCATGGGAACTGCCATTTTGAGCACTGTCACCATGGGTACTACAACCATGAGTACTGTCACCATGAGTAATTTAACCATTGGCAGTATGACCATGTGCACTGTCACCATGGGCACTATCACCATGACAACTCTCAGCGTGAGCACTGTCACTGTTGGAAATGGGATTGTGTGCAATTCCACCATGGGCAATGTCACCATGGACATTATCGCTGTGAGCACTGTCAATATGAGCACGTCAACATGAGCCCTGTCACCATGGGCAATGTCACTGTGAGAAGTGTCACTATAGGCAATGTCACCGTGGGCACTGTCACCATGGTCACTGCCACCACTGTCACTGTCATTTAGAGCACTGTCACCATGGGTACTGCAACCATGAGCGCTGTCACCATGAGCACTGTCACCATTGCAAGTATCACCATGTGCACTGTCACCATGGGCACTATCACAATGAGAACTGTCAGCATGGGCACTGTCACTCTTGGCAATGTCACCATGGGCACTATCACTTTGAGCACTGTCAACATGAGCACGTCACCATGGGCACTGTCATCATGGGTACTATCTCGAAGGTCAATGTCACCATGAGCATTGTTAGGATGGGCAACTTCACCGTGAGCACTGTCACCAATGGCACTATCACCATGAGCAATGTCACTGTGGGCCGTGTCACCAGGGGCACTATCACCATGGTTAATGTTATCATTGGCACTTTCCCCGTGAGCACTGTCACCCTGGGCACTGTCATCATGGGCACGGTCACCGTGAGCACTATCTCCATGAGCACAGCCACTGTGAACACCATCACCATAATCACTGGCCTCATCGGCACTGTCAACATGAGCACTGCCACAATGAGCACTGTCATCATGGGCACATACCCCATGAGCACTTTCCCAATGAGAACTGCTACCATGGGTATTTTCACCATGTGTACTGTCACCCTGTGTATTGTCACCATTTGCACTGTCACCATGAGGACTATTACCGTGAGCACTATCACCGTGAGATCTCTCACCATGGTCACTGTCACCATGGCACCTTGCACAATGGGGGCTGTCAACATGAGTGCTGGCACCATTGGCACTATCACTGTGAGCATTCTCACTGTGGTCAGTGTCACCATGGCCACTGTCACCATGAGCACTGTCACCATAGGCAATGTCACCATGGTCAGTGGCACCATGAGCACTGTCAACATGGGCACACATACAGTGGGCACTGTCACTGTGAGCACTGTCACCTTGGGTACTGCCACCATGAGCGCTGTCACCATGAGCACTGTCACCATTGCGAGTATCACAATGTTCACTGTCACCATGGGCACTGGCACAATGTCGTGTGTCACCTTGAGCAATGTCACCATGGGAAATGTCACCGTGAGATGTGTCACCATAGGCAATGTCACCATGGGCAATGTCACCTTGGGAAATGCCATTTTGCACACTGTCACCATGGGTACTGCAACCATGAGTACTGTCACCATTGGCAGTATGACCATTTGCACTGTCACCATGGGCACTATCACCATGACAACTCTCAGCGTGAGCACTGTCACTGTGGGAACTGGCATTGTGTGCAATTCCACCATGGGCAATATCACCATGGGCACAATCACTCTGAGCACTGTCAATATAAGCACGTCAACATGAGCCCTGTCACCATTGGCAATGTCACCGTGAGAAGTGTCACTATAGGCGATGTCACCATGGGCACTGTCACCATGGTCACTGCCACCACTGTCACTGTCATTTTGAGCACTGTCACCATGGGTATTGCAACCATGAGCACTGTCACCATGAGCACTGTCACCATTGCGATTATCACCATGTGTACTGTCACCATGGGCACTATCACAATGAGAACTGTCAGCGTGGGCACTGTCACTGTTGGCAAGGGCACCGTGGGCACTTCCACCATGGGCAATGTCACCATGGGCACTATCACTGTGAGCACTGTCAACATGAGCACGTCACCATGGGCACTGTCAACATGGGTACTATCTCGAAGGGCAATGTCACCATGAGCATTGTCAGGAAGGGCAATTTCACCATGAGCACTGTCACCAAAGGCACTATCACCATGAGCAATGTCACTGTGGGCCGTGTCACCAGGGGCACTATCACCATGGTTAATGTTCTCATTGGCACTTTCCCCGTGAGCACTGTCACCCTGGGCACTGTCATCATGGGCACGGTCACCGTGAGCACTATCTCCATGAGCACAGCCACTGTGAACACCATCACCATAATCACTGGCCTCATCGGTACTGTCACCATGAGCACTGCCACAATGAGCACTGTCAGCATGGGCACATCTCCCATGAGCACTGTCACTATGAGAACTGCTACCATGGGTATTTTCACCATGTGTACTGTCACCCTGTGTATTGTCACCATTTGCACTGTCACCATGAGGACTATTACCGTGAGCGCTATCACCGTGAGATCTCTCACCATGGTCACTGTCACCATGGCACCTTGCACAATGGGGGCTGTCAACATGAGTGCTGGCACCATTGGCACTATCACTGTGAGCATTCTCACTGTGGTCAGTGTCACCATGGGCACTGTCACCATGAGCACTGTCACCATAGGCAATGTCACCATGGTCTGTGGCACCATGAGCACTGTCAACATGGGCACTCATACAGTGGGCACTGTCACTGTGAGCACTGTCACCTTGGGTACTGCCACCATGAGCGCTGTCACCATGAGCACTGTCACCATTGCGAGTATCACAATGTGCACTGTCACCATGGGCACTGGCACAATATCGTGTGTCACCTTGAGCAATGTCACCATGGGAAATGTCACCGTGAGATGTGTCACCATAGGCAATGTCACCATGGGCAATGTCACCATGGGAAATGCCATTTTGCACACTGTCACCATGGGTACTGCAACCATGAGTACTGTCACCATTGGCAGTATGACCATGTGCACTGTCACCATGGGCACTATCACCATGACAACTCTCAGCGTGAGCACTGTCACTGTGGGAACTGGCATTGTGTGCAATTCCACCATGGGCAATGTCACCATGGGCACTATCACTGTGAGCACTGTCAATATAAGCACGTCAACATGAGCCCTGTCACCATTGGCAATGTCACCGTGAGAAGTGTCACTATAGGCGATGTCACCGTGGGCACTGTCACCATGGTCACTACCACCACTGTCACTGTCATTTTGAGCACTGTCACCATGGGTATTGCAACCATGAGCACTGTCACCATGAGCACTGTCACCATTGCGATTATCACCATGTGTACTGTCACCATGGGCACTATCACAATGAGAACTGTCAGCGTGGGCACTGTCACTGTTGGCAAGGGCACCGTGGGCACTTCCACCATGGGCAATGTCACCATGGGCACTATCACTGTGAGCACTGTCAACATGAGCACGTCACCATGGGCACTGTCAACATGGGTACTATCTCGAAGGGCAATGTCACCATGAGCATTGTCAGGAAGGGCAATTTCACCATGAGCACTGTCACCAAAGGCACTATCACCATGAGCAATGTCACTGTGGGCCGTGTCACCAGGGGCACTATCACCATGGTTAATGTTCTCATTGGCACTTTCCCCGTGAGCACTGTCACCCTGGGCACTGTCATCATGGGCACGGTCACCGTGAGCACTATCTCCATGAGCACAGCCACTGTGAACACCATCACCATAATCACTGGCCTCATCGGTACTGTCACCATGAGCACTGCCACAATGAGCACTGTCAGCATGGGCACTTCCCCCATGAGCACTTTCACTATGAGAACTGCTAGCATGGGTATTTTCACCATGAGTACTGTCACCCTCTGTATTGTCACCATTTGCACTGTCACCATCAGGACTATTACCGTGAGTGCTATCACCGTGAGATCTCTCACCATGGTCACTGTCACCATGGCACCTTGCACAATGCGTGCTGTCAACATGAGTGCTGTCACCATTGGCACTATCACCGTGAGCATTCTCACTGTGGTCAGAGTCAACATGGGCTCTGTCACCATGAGCACTGTCACCATAGGCAATGTCACCGTGGTCAGTGTCACCATGAGCAATGTCTCCATGGGCACTCCTACAGTGGGCACTGTCACTGTGCGAACTCTCACCATGGTTACTGCCACTATGAGCAGTGTCTCTGTGAGTACTGTCAGCATGGGTTTTTACCTTGAGCACTGTCACCATGAGCCCTGTCACCATTCTTCAGTGCCACCATGTGCACTACCACCATGTGCACTCTCACCATGGGCACTATCACCGATAACACTGTCACCATAAGTACTGTCTGCATGGGCACTGTCACCAAGGGCACGGCCAACATGTGACCTGTAACCATTGTCAGTGTCACTGTGAGAAGTGTCACCATGGGAATTAACAACATAGGCACTCTCATCATGAGAACTGTCACCATGAGCACTGACACCACGAGCACTGTCACCCAGGGCAGTGCCACCATGAGCACTGTCACCATAACTGTTGCTATGAGAATTGTAACCATGGGCAATTTCTCAATGAGTAATGTCACCATGTGTATTTTCACCTTGGGCACTCTCAAAGTAAACAGTATTACCATGAGCACTTTCACTGTGAACACTGTCACCATGGGCACTGGCACAATGTGGTGTGTCACCATGAGCCATGTCACCATGGGAAATGTCACCGTGAGAAGTGTCACCATAGGCAATGTCACCATGGGCAATGTCACCATGGGAACTGCCATTTTGAGCACTGTCACCATGGGTACTACAACCATGAGTACTGTCACCATGAGTAATTTAACCATTGGCAGTATGACCATGTGCACTGTCACCATGGGCACTATCACCATGACAACTCTCAGCGTGAGCACTGTCACTGTTGGAAATGGCATTGTGTGCAATTCCACCATGGGCAATGTCACCATGGACATTATCGCTGTGAGCACTGTCAATATGAGCACGTCAACATGAGCCCTGTCACCATGGGCAATGTCACTGTGAGAAGTGTCACTATAGGCAAAGTCACCGTGGGCACTGTCACCATGGTCACTGCCACCACTGTCACTGTCATTTTGAGCACTGTCACCATGGGTACTGCAACCATGAGCGCTGTCACCATGAGCACTGTCACCATTGCAAGTATCACCATGTGCACTGTCACCATGGGCACTATCACAATGAGAACTGTCAGCATGGGCACTGTCACTCTTGGCAATGTCACCATGGGCACTATCACTTTGAGCACTGTCAACATGAGCACGTCACCATGGGCACTGTCAACATGGGTACTATCTCGAAGGTCAATGTCACCATGAGCATTGTCAGGATGGGCAACTTCACCTTGAGCACTGTCACCAATGGCACTATCACCATGAGCAATGTCACTGTGGGCCGTGTCACCAGGGGCACTATCACCATGGTTAATGTTATCATTGGCACTTTCCCCGTGAGCACTGTCACCCTGGGCACTGTCATCATGGGCACGGTCACCGTGAGCACTATCTCCATGAGCACAGCCACTGTGAACACCATCACCATAATCACTGGCCTCATCGGTACTGTCACCATGAGCACTGCCACAATGAGCACTGTCAGCATGGGCACTTCCCCCATGAGCACTGTCACTATGAGAACTGCTAGCATGGGTATTTTCACCATGAGCACTGTCACCCTCTGTATTGTCACCATTTGCACTGTCACCATCAGGACTATTACCGTGAGTGCTATCACCGTGAGATCTCTCACCATGGTCACTGTCACCATGGCACCTTGCACAATGCGTGCTGTCAACATGAGTGCTGTCACCATTGGCACTATCACCGTGAGCATTCTCACTGTGGTCAGAGTCAACATGGGCTCTGTCACCATGAGCACTGTCACCATAGGCAATGTCACCGTGGTCAGTGTCACCATGAGCAATGTCTCCATGGGCACTCCTACAGTGGGCACTGTCACTGTGTGAACTGTCACCATGGTTACTGCCACTATGAGCAGTGTCTCTGTGAGTACTGTCAGCATGGGTTTTTACCGTGAGCACTGTCACCATGAGCCCTGTCACCATTTTTCAGTGCCACCATGTGCACTACCACCATGTGCACTCTCACCATGGGCACTATCACCGATAACACTGTCACCATAAGTACTGTCTGCATGGGCACTGTCACCAAGGGCACGGCCAACATGTGACCTGTAACCATTGTCAGTGTCACTGTGAGAAGTGTCACCATGGGAATTAACAACATAGGCACTCTCATCATGAGCACTGTCACCATGAGCACTGACACCACGAGCACTGTCACCCAGGGCAGTGCCACCATGAGCACTGTCACCATAACTGTTGCTATGAGAATTGTAACCATGGGCAATTTCTCAATGAGTAATGTCACCATGTGTATTTTCACCTTGGGCACTCTCAAAGTAAACAGTATTACCATGAGCACTTTCACTGTGAACACTGTCACCATGGGCACTGGCACAATGTGGTGTGTCACCATGAGCCATGTCACCATGGGAAATGTCACCGTGAGAAGTGTCACCATAGGCAATGTCACCATGGGCAATGTCACCATGGGAACTGCCATTTTGAGCACTGTCACCATGGGTACTGCAACCATGAGTACTGTCACCATGAGTAATTTAACCATTGGCAGTATGACCATGTGCACTGTCACCATGGGCACTATCACCATGACAACTCTCAGCGTGAGCACTGTCACTGTTGGAAATGGCATTGTGTGCAATTCCACCATGGGCAATGACACCATGGACATTATCGCTGTGAGCACTGTCAATATGAGCACGTCAACATGAGCCCTGTCACCATGGGCAATGTCACTGTGAGAAGTGTCACTATAGGCAATGTCACCGTGGGCACTGTCACCATGGTCACTGCTACCACTGTCAATGTCATTTTGAGCACTGTCACCATGGGTACTGCAACCATGAGCACTGTCACCATGAGCACTGTCACCATTGCAAGTATCACCATGTGCACTGTCACCATGGGCACTATCACAATGAGAACTGTCAGCATGGGCACTGTCACTTTTGGCAATGTCACCATGGGCACTATCACTTTGAGCACTGTCAACATGAGCACGTCACCATGGGCACTGTCAACATGGGTACTATCTCGAAGGGCAATGTCACCATGAGCATTGTCAGGATGGGCAACTTCACCGTGAGCACTGTCACCAATGGCACTATCACCATGAGCAATGTCACTGTGGGCCGTGTCACCAGGGGCACTATCACCATGGTTAATGGTCTCATTGGCACTTTCCCCGTGAGCACTGTCACCCTGGGCACTGTCATCATGTGCACGGTCACCGTGAGCACTATCTCCATGAGCACAGCCACTGTGAACACCATCACCATAATCACTGGCCTCATCGGTACTGTCACCATGAGCACTGCCACAATGAGCACTGTCAGCATGGGCACTTCCCCCATGAGCACTGTCACTATGAGAACTGCTAGCATGGGTATTTTCACCATGAGTACTGTCACCCTCTGTATTGTCACCATTTGCACTGTCACCATCAGGACTATTACCGTGACTGCTATCACCGTGAGATCTCTCACCATGGTCACTGTCACCATGGCACCTTGCACAATGCGTGCTGTCAACATGAGTGCTGTCACCATTGGCACTATCACCGTGAGCATTCTCACTGTGGTCAGAGTCAACATGGGCTCTGTCATCATGAGCACTGTCACCATAGGCAATGTCACCGTGGTCAGTGTCACCATGAGCAATGTCTCCATGGGCACTCCTACAGTGGGCACTGTCACTGTGCGAACTGTCACCATGGTTACTGCCACTATGAGCAGTGTCTCTGTGAGTACTGTCAGCATGGGTTTTTACCGTGAGCACTGTCACCATGAGCCCTGTCTCCATTTTGCAGTGCCACCATGTGCACTACCACCATGTGCACTCTCACCATGGGCACTATCACCGATAACACTGTCACCATAAGTACTGTCTGCATGGGCACTGTCACCAAGGGCACGGCCAACATGTGACCTGTAACCATTGTCAGTGTCACTGTGAGAAGTGTCACCATGGGAATTAACAACATAGGCACTCTCATCATGAGCACTGTCACCATGAGCACTGACACGACGAGCACTGTCACCCAGGGCAGTGCCACCATGAGCACTGTCACCATAACTGTTGCTATGAGAATTGTAACCATGGGCAATTTCTCAATGAGTAATGTCACCATGTGTATTTTCACCTTGGGCACTCTCAAAGTAAACAGTATTACCATGAGCACTTTCACTGTGAACACTGTCACCATGGGCACTGGCACAATGTGGTGTGTCACCATGAGCCATGTCACCATGGGAAATGTCACCGTGAGAAGTGTCACCATAGGCAATGTCACCATGGGCAATGTCACCATGGGAACTGCCATTTTGAGCACTGTCACCATGGGTACTGCAACCATGAGTACTGTCACCATGAGTAATTTAACCATTGGCAGTATGACCATGTGCACTGTCACCATGGGCACTATCACCATGACAACTCTCAGCGTGACCACTGTCACTGTTGGAAATGGCATTGTGTGCAATTCCACCATGGGCAATGTCACCATGGACATTATCGCTGTGAGCACTGTCAATATGAGCACGTCAACATGAGCCCTGTCACCATGGGCAATGTCACTGTGAGAAGTGTCACTATAGGCAATGTCACCGTGGGCACTGTCACCATGGTCACTGCCACCACTGTCACTGTCATTTTGAGCACTGTCACCATGGGTACTGCAACCATGAGCGCTGTCACCATGAGCACTGTCACCATTGCAAGTATCACCATGTGCACTGTCACCATGGGCACTATCACAATGAGAACTGTCAGCATGGGCACTGTCACTCTTGGCAATGTCACCATGGGCACTATCACTTTGAGCACTGTCAACATGAGCACGTCACCATGGGCACTGTCAACATGGGTACTATCTCGAAGGTCAATGTCACCATGAGCATTGTCAGGATGGGCAACTTCACCATGAGCACTGTCACCAAAGGCACTATCACCATGAGCAATGTCACTGTGGGCCGTGTCACCAGGGGCACTATCACCATGGTTAATGTTATCATTGGCAATTTCCCCGTGAGCACTGTCTCCCTGGGCACTGTCATCATGGGCACGGTCACCGTGAGCACTATCTCCATGAGCACAGCCACTGTGAACACCATCACCATAATCACTGGCCTCATCGGTACTGTCACCATGAGCACTGCCACAATGAGCACTGTCAGCATGGGCACATCTCCCATGAGCACTGTCACTATGAGAACTGCTACCATGGGTATTTTCACCATGTGTACTGTCACCCTGTGTATTGTCACCATTTGCACTGTCACCATGAGGACTATTACCGTGAGCGCTATCACCGTGAGATCTCTCACCATGGTCACTGTCACCATGGCACCATGCACAATGGGGGCTGTCAACATGAGTGCTGGCACCATTGGCACTATCATTGTGAGCATTCTCACTGTGGTCAGTGTCACCATGGGCACTGTCACCATGAGCACTGTCACCATAGGCAATGTCACCATGGTCAGTGTCACCATGAGCACTGTCAACATGGGCACTCATACAGTGGGCACTGTCACTGTGAGCACTGTCACCTTGGGTACTGCCACCATGAGCGCTGTCACCATGAGCACTGTCACCATTGCGAGTATCACAATGTGCACTGTCACCATGGGCACTGGCACAATGTCGTGTGTCACCTTGAGCAATGTCACCATGGGAAATGTCACTGTGAGATGTGTCACCTTAGGCAATGTCACCATGTGCAATGCCACCACGGGAAATGCCATTTTGCACACTGTCACCATGGGTACTGCAACCATGAGTACTGTCACCATTGGCAGTATGACCATGTGCACTGTCACCATGGGCACTATCACCATGACAACTCTCAGCGTGAGCACTGTCACTGTGGGAACTGGCATTGTGTGCAATTCCACCATGGGCAATGTCACCATGGGCACTATCACTGTGAGCACTGTCAATATAAGCACGTCAACATGAGCCCTGTCACCATTGGCAATGTCACCGTGAGAAGTGTCACTATAGGCGATGTCACCGTGGGCACTGTCACCATGGTCACTGCCACCACTGTCACTGTCATTTTGAGCACTGTCACCATGGGTATTGCAACCATGAGCACTGTCACCATGAGCACTGTCACCATTGCGATTATCACCATGTGTACTGTCACCATGGGCACTATCACAATGAGAACTGTCAGCGTGGGCACTGTCACTGTTGGCAAGGGCACCGTGGGCACTTCCACCATGGGCAATGTCACCATGGGCACTATCACTGTGAGCACTGTCAACATGAGCACGTCACCATGGGCACTGTCAACATGGGTACTATCTCGAAGGGCAATGTCACCATGAGCATTGTCAGGAAGGGCAATTTCACCATGAGCACTGTCACCAAAGGCACTATCACCATGAGCAATGTCACTGTGGGCCGTGTCACCAGGGGCACTATCACCATGGTTAATGTTCTCATTGGCACTTTCCCCGTGAGCACTGTCACCCTGGGCACTGTCATCATGGGCACGGTCACCGTGAGCACTATCTCCATGAGCACAGCCACTGTGAACACCATCACCATAATCACTGGCCTCATCGGTACTGTCACCATGAGCACTGCCACAATGAGCACTGTCAGCATGGGCACTTCCCCCATGAGCACTGTCACTATGAGAACT
The DNA here is from genome assembly GCF_964341445.2 of Mesoplodon mirus. Lineage (NCBI taxonomy): Eukaryota > Metazoa > Chordata > Mammalia > Artiodactyla > Ziphiidae > Mesoplodon > Mesoplodon mirus. The sequence continues at coordinate 104,362,352 of NC_138976.1, read as the reverse complement.
GCTAGCATGGGTATTTTCACCATGAGTACTGTCACCCTCTGTATTGTCACCATTTGCACTGTCACCATCAGGACTATTACCGTGAGTGCTATCACCATGAGATCTCTCACCATGGTCACTGTCACCATGGCACCTTGCACAATGCGTGCTGTCAACATGAGTGCTGTCACCATTGGCACTATCACCGTGAGCATTCTCACTGTGGTCAGAGTCAACATGGGCTCTGTCACCATGAGCACTGTCACCATAGGCAATGTCACCGTGGTCAGTGTCACCATGAGCAATGTCTCGATGGGCACTCCTACAGTGGGCACTGTCACTGTGCGAACTGTCACCATGGTTACTGCCACTATGAGCAGTGTCTCTGTGAGTACTGTCAGCATGGGTTTTTACCTTGAGCACTGTCACCATGAGCCCTGTCACCATTCTTCAGTGCCACCATGTTCACTACCACCATGTGCACTCTCACCATGGGCACTATCACCGATAACACTGTCACCATAAGTACTGTCTTCATGGGCACTGTCACCAAGGGCACGGCCAACATGTGACCTGTAACCATTGTCAGTGTCACTGTGAGAAGTGTCACCATGGGAATTAACAACATAGGCACTCTCATCATGAGCACTGTCACCATGAGCACTGACACCACGAGCACTGTCACCCAGGGCAGTGCCACCATGAGCACTGTCACCATAACTGTTGCTATGAGAATTGTAACCATGGGCAATTTCTCAATGAGTAATGTCACCATGTGTATTTTCACCTTGGGCACTCTCAAAGTAAACAGTATTACCATGAGCACTTTCACTGTGAACACTGTCACCATGGGCACTGGCACAATGTGGTGTGTCACCATGAGCCATGTCACCATGGGAAATGTCACCGTGAGAAGTGTCACCATAGGCAATGTCACCATGGGCAATGTCACCATGGGAACTGCCATTTTGAGCACTGTCACCATGGGTACTACAACCATGAGTACTGTCACCATGAGTAATTTAACCATTGGCAGTATGACCATGTGCACTGTCACCATGGGCACTATCACCATGACAACTCTCAGCGTGAGCACTGTCACTGTTGGAAATGGCATTGTGTGCAATTCCACCATGGGCAATGTCACCATGGACATTATCGCTGTGAGCACTGTCAATATGAGCACGTCAACATGAGCCCTGTCACCATGGGCAATGTCACTGTGAGAAGTGTCACTATAGGCAATGTCACCGTGGGCACTGTCACCATGGTCACTGCCACCACTGTCACTGTCATTTAGAGCACTGTCACCATGGGTACTGCAACCATGAGCGCTGTCACCATGAGCACTGTCACCATTGCAAGTATCACCATGTGCACTGTCACCATGGGCACTATCACAATGAGAACTGTCAGCATGGGCACTGTCACTCTTGGCAATGTCACCATGGGCACTATCACTTTGAGCACTGTCAACATGAGCACGTCACCATGGGCACTGTCAACATGGGTACTATCTCGAAGGTCAATGTCACCATGAGCATTGTTAGGATGGGCAACTTCACCGTGAGCACTGTCACCAATGGCACTATCACCATGAGCAATGTCACTGTGGGCCGTGTCACCAGGGGCACTATCACCATGGTTAATGTTCTCATTGGCACTTTCCCCGTGAGCAATGTCACCCTGGGCACTGTCATCATGGGCACGGTCACCGTGAGCACTATCTCCATGAGCACAGCCACTGTGAACACCATCACCATAATCACTGGCCTCATCGGCACTGTCAACATGAGCACTGCCACAATGAGCACTGTCATCATGGGCACATACCCCATGAGCACTTTCCCAATGAGAACTGCTACCATGGGTATTTTCACCATGTGTACTGTCACCCTGTGTATTGTCACCATTTGCACTGTCACCATGAGGACTATTACCGTGAGCACTATCACCGTGAGATCTCTCACCATGGTCACTGTCACCATGGCACCTTGCACAATGGGGGCTGTCAACATGAGTGCTGGCACCATTGGCACTATCACTGTGAGCATTCTCACTGTGGTCAGTGTCACCATGGCCACTGTCACCATGAGCACTGTCACCATAGGCAATGTCACCATGGTCAGTGGCACCATGAGCACTGTCAACATGGGCACTCATACAGTGGGCACTGTCACTGTGAGCACTGTCACCTTGGGTACTGCCACCATGAGCGCTGTCACCATGAGCACTGTCACCATTGCGAGTATCACAATGTGCACTGTCACCATGGGCACTGGCACAATGTCGTGTGTCACCTTGAGCAATGTCACCATGGGAAATGTCACCGTGAGATGTGTCACCATAGGCAATGTCACCATGGGCAATGTCACCATGGGAAATGCCATTTTGCACACTGTCACCATGGGTACTGCAACCATGAGTACTGTCACCATTGGCAGTATGACCATTCGCACTGTCACCATGGGCACTATCACCATGACAACTCTCAGCGTGAGCACTGTCACTGTGGGAACTGGCATTGTGTGCAATTCCACCATGGGCAATATCACCATGGGCACAATCACTGTGAGCACTGTCAATATAAGCACGTCAACATGAGCCCTGTCACCATTGGCAATGTCACCGTGAGAAGTGTCACTATAGGCGATGTCACCATGGGCACTGTCACCATGGTCACTGCCACCACTGTCACTGTCATTTTGAGCACTGTCACCATGGGTATTGCAACCATGAGCACTGTCACCATGAGCACTGTCACCATTGCGATTATCACCATGTGTACTGTCACCATGGGCACTATCACAATGAGAACTGTCAGCGTGGGCACTGTCACTGTTGGCAAGGGCACCGTGGGCACTTCCACCATGGGCAATGTCACCATGGGCACTATCACTGTGAGCACTGTCAACATGAGCACGTCACCATGGGCACTGTCAACATGGGTACTATCTCGAAGGGCAATGTCACCATGAGCATTGTCAGGAAGGGCAATTTCACCATGAGCACTGTCACCAAAGGCACTATCACCATGAGCAATGTCACTGTGGGCCGTGTCACCAGGGGCACTATCACCATGGTTAATGTTCTCATTGGCACTTTCCCCGTGAGCACTGTCACCCTGGGCACTGTCATCATGGGCACGGTCACCGTGAGCACTATCTCCATGAGCACAGCCACTGTGAACACCATCACCATAATCACTGGCCTCATCGGTACTGTCACCATGAGCACTGCCACAATGAGCACTGTCAGCATGGGCACTTCCCCCATGAGCACTGTCACTATGAGAACTGCTAGCATGGGTATTTTCACCATGAGTACTGTCACCCTCTGTATTGTCACCATTTGCACTGTCACCATCAGGACTATTACCGTGAGTGCTATCACCGTGAGATCTCTCACCATGGTCACTGTCACCATGGCACCTTGCACAATGCGTGCTGTCAACATGAGTGCTGTCACCATTGGCACTATCACCGTGAGCATTCTCACTGTGGTCAGAGTCAACATGGGCTCTGTCACCATGAGCACTGTCACCATAGGCAATGTCACCGTGGTCAGTGTCACCATGAGCAATGTCTCCATGGGCACTCCTACAGTGGGCACTGTCACTGTGCGAACTGTCACCATGGTTACTGCCACTATGAGCAGTGTCTCTGTGAGTACTGTCAGCATGGGTTTTTACCGTGAGCACTGTCACCATGAGCCCTGTCACCATTTTTCAGTGCCACCATGTGCACTACCACCATGTGCACTCTCACCATGGGCACTATCACCGATAACACTGTCACCATAAGTACTGTCTGCATGGGCACTGTCACCAAGGGCACGGCCAACATGTGACCTGTAACCATTGTCAGTGTCACTGTGAGAAGTGTCACCATGGGAATTAACAACATAGGCACTCTCATCATGAGCACTGTCACCATGAGCACTGACACCACGAGCACTGTCACCCAGGGCAGTGCCACCATGAGCACTGTCACCATAACTGTTGCTATGAGAATTGTAACCATGGGCAATTTCTCAATGAGTAATGTCACCATGTGTATTTTCACCTTGGGCACTCTCAAAGTAAACAGTATTACCATGAGCACTTTCACTGTGAACACTGTCACCATGGGCACTGGCACAATGTGGTGTGTCACCATGAGCCATGTCACCATGGGAAATGTCACCGTGAGAAGTGTCACCATAGGCAATGTCACCATGGGCAATGTCACCATGGGAACTGCCATTTTGAGCACTGTCACCATGGGTACTGCAACCATGAGTACTGTCACCATGAGTAATTTAACCATTGGCAGTATGACCATGTGCACTGTCACCATGGGCACTATCACCATGACAACTCTCAGCGTGAGCAGTGTCACTGTTGGAAATGGCATTGTGTGCAATTCCACCATGGGCAATGTCACCATGGACATTATCGCTGTGAGCACTGTCAATATGAGCACGTCAACATGAGCCCTGTCACCATGGGCAATTTCACTGTGAGAAGTGTCACTATAGGCAATGTCACCGTGGGCACAGTCACCATGGTCACTGACACCACTGTCACTGTCATTTTGAGCACTGTCACCATGGGTACTGCAACCATGAGCGCTGTCACCATGAGCACTGTCACCATTGCAAGTATCACCATGTGCACTGTCACCATGGGCACTATCACAATGAGAACTGTCAGCATGGGCACTGTCACTCTTGGCAATGTCACCATGGGCACTATCACTTTGAGCACTGTCAACATGAGCACGTCACCATGGGCACTGTCAACATGGGTACTATCTCGAAGGTCAATGTCACCATGAGCATTGTCAGGATGGGCAACTTCACCGTGAGCACTGTCACCAATGGCACTATCACCATGAGCAATGTCACTGTGGGCCGTGTCACCAGGGGCACTATCACCATGGTTAATGTTCTCATTGGCACTTTCCCCGTGAGCACTGTCACCCTGGGCACTGTCATCATGGGCACGGTCACCGTGAGCACTATCTCCATGAGCACAGCCACTGTGAACACCATCACCATAATCACTGGCCTCATCGGTACTGTCACCATGAGCACTGCCACAATGAGCACTGTCAGCATGGGCACTTCCCCCATGAGCACTGTCACTATGAGAACTGCTAGCATGGGTATTTTCACCATGAGTACTGTCACCCTCTGTATTGTCACCATTTGCACTGTCACCATCAGGACTATTACCGTGAGTGCTATCACCGTGAGATCTCTCACCATGGTCACTGTCACCATGGCACCTTGCACAATGCGTGCTGTCAACATGAGTGCTGTCACCATTGGCACTATCACCGTGAGCATTCTCACTGTGGTCAGAGTCAACATGGGCTCTGTCACCATGAGCACTGTCACCATAGGCAATGTCACCATGGTCAGTGTCACCATGAGCACTGTCAACATGGGCACTCATACAATGGGCACTGTCACTGTGAGCACTGTCACCTTGGGTACTGCCACCATGAGCGCTGTCACCATGAGCACTGTCACCATTGCGAGTATCACAATGTGCACTGTCACCATGGGCACTGGCACAATGTCGTGTGTCACCTTGAGCAATGCCACCATGGGAAATGTCACTGTGAGATGTGTCACCTTAGGCAATGTCACCATGTGCAATGCCACCACGGGAAATGGCATTTTGCACACTGTCACCATGGGTACTGCAACCATGAGTACTGTCACCATTGGCAGTATGACCATGTGCACTGTCACCATGGGCACTATCACCATGACAACTCTCAGCGTGAGCACTGTCACTGTGGGAACTGGCATTGTGTGCAATTCCACCATGGGCAATGTCACCATGGGCACTATCACTGTGAGCACTGTCAATATAAGCACGTCAACATGAGCCCTGTCACCATTGGCAATGTCACCGTGAGAAGTGTCACTATAGGCGATGTCACCGTGGGCACTGTCACCATGGTCACTGCCACCACTGTCACTGTCATTTTGAGCACTGTCACCATGGGTATTGCAACCATGAGCACTGTCACCATGAGCACTGTCACCATTGCGATTATCACCATGTGTACTGTCACCATGGGCACTATCACAATGAGAACTGTCAGCGTGGGCACTGTCACTGTTGGCAAGGGCACCGTGGGCACTTCCACCATGGGCAATGTCACCATGGGCACTATCACTGTGAGCACTGTCAACATGAGCACGTCACCATGGGCACTGTCAACATGGGTACTATCTCGAAGGGCAATGTCACCATGAGCATTGTCAGGAAGGGCAATTTCACCATGAGCACTGTCACCAAAGGCACTATCACCATGAGCAATGTCACTGTGGGCCGTGTCACCAGGGGCACTATCACCATGGTTAATGTTCTCATTGGCACTTTCCCCGTGAGCACTGTCACCCTGGGCACTGTCATCATGGGCACGGTCACCGTGAGCACTATCTCCATGAGCACAGCCACTGTGAACACCATCACCATAATCACTGGCCTCATCGGTACTGTCACCATGAGCACTGCCACAATGAGCACTGTCAGCATGGGCACTTCCCCCATGAGCACTGTCACTATGAGAACTGCTAGCATGGGTATTTTCACCATGAGTACTGTCACCCTCTGTATTGTCACCATTTGCACTGTCACCATCAGGACTATTACCGTGAGTGCTATCACCGTGAGATCTCTCACCATGGTCACTGTCACCATGGCACCTTGCACAATGCGTGCTGTCAACATGAGTGCTGTCACCATTGGCACTATCACCGTGAGCATTCTCACTGTGGTCAGAGTCAACATGGGCTCTGTCACCATGAGCACTGTCACCATAGGCAATGTCACCGTGGTCAGTGTCACCATGAGCAATGTCTCGATGGGCACTCCTACAGTGGGCACTGTCACTGTGCGAACTGTCACCATGGTTACTGCCACTATGAGCAGTGTCTCTGTGAGTACTGTCAGCATGGGTTTTTACCTTGAGCACTGTCACCATGAGCCCTGTCACCATTCTTCAGTGCCACCATGTTCACTACCACCATGTGCACTCTCACCATGGGCACTATCACCGATAACACTGTCACCATAAGTACTGTCTTCATGGGCACTGTCACCAAGGGCACGGCCAACATGTGACCTGTAACCATTGTCAGTGTCACTGTGAGAAGTGTCACCATGGGAATTAACAACATAGGCACTCTCATCATGAGCACTGTCACCATGAGCACTGACACGACGAGCACTGTCACCCAGGGCAGTGCCACCATGAGCACTGTCACCATAACTGTTGCTATGAGAATTGTAACCATGGGCAATTTCTCAATGAGTAATGTCACCATGTGTATTTTCACCTTGGGCACTCTCAAAGTAAACAGTATTACCATGAGCACTTTCACTGTGAACACTGTCACCATGGGCACTGGCACAATGTGGTGTGTCACCATGAGCCATGTCACCATGGGAAATGTCACCGTGAGAAGTGTCACCATAGGCAATGTCACCATGGGCAATGTCACCATGGGAACTGCCATTTTGAGCACTGTCACCATGGGTACTACAACCATGAGTACTGTCACCATGAGTAATTTAACCATTGGCAGTATGACCATGTGCACTGTCACCATGGGCACTATCACCATGACAACTCTCAGCGTGAGCACTGTCACTGTTGGAAATGGCATTGTGTGCAATTCCACCATGGGCAATGTCACCATGGACATTATCGCTGTGAGCACTGTCAATATGAGCACGTCAACATGAGCCCTGTCACCATGGGCAATGTCACTGTGAGAAGTGTCACTATAGGCAATGTCACCGTGGGCACTGTCACCATGGTCACTGCCACCACTGTCACTGTCATTTAGAGCACTGTCACCATGGGTACTGCAACCATGAGCGCTGTCACCATGAGCACTGTCACCATTGCAAGTATCACCATGTGCACTGTCACCATGGGCACTATCACAATGAGAACTGTCAGCATGGGCACTGTCACTCTTGGCAATGTCACCATGGGCACTATCACTTTGAGCACTGTCAACATGAGCACGTCACCATGGGCACTGTCAACATGGGTACTATCTCGAAGGTCAATGTCACCATGAGCATTGTTAGGATGGGCAACTTCACCGTGAGCACTGTCACCAATGGCACTATCACCATGAGCAATGTCACTGTGGGCCGTGTCACCAGGGGCACTATCACCATGGTTAATGTTCTCATTGGCACTTTCCCCGTGAGCACTGTCACCCTGGGCACTGTCATCATGGGCACGGTCACCGTGAGCACTATCTCCATGAGCACAGCCACTGTGAACACCATCACCATAATCACTGGCCTCATCGGCACTGTCAACATGAGCACTGCCACAATGAGCACTGTCATCATGGGCACATACCCCATGAGCACTTTCCCAATGAGAACTGCTACCATGGGTATTTTCACCATGTGTACTGTCACCCTGTGTATTGTCACCATTTGCACTGTCACCATGACGACTATTACCGTGAGCACTATCACCGTGAGATCTCTCACCATGGTCACTGTCACCATGGCACCTTGCACAATGGGGGCTGTCAACATGAGTGCTGGCACCATTGGCACTATCACTGTGAGCATTCTCACTGTGGTCAGTGTCACCATGGCCACTGTCACCATGAGCACTGTCACCATAGGCAATGTCACCATGGTCAGTGGCACCATGAGCACTGTCAACATGGGCACTCATACAGTGGGCACTGTCACTGTGAGCACTGTCACCTTGGGTACTGCCACCATGAGCGCTGTCACCATGAGCACTGTCACCATTGCGAGTATCACAATGTGCACTGTCACCATGGGCACTGGCACAATGTCGTGTGTCACCTTGAGCAATGTCACCATGGGAAATGTCACCGTGAGATGTGTCACCATAGGCAATGTCACCATGGGCAATGTCACCATGGGAAATGCCATTTTTCACACTGTCACCATGGGTACTGCAACCATGAGTACTGTCACCATTGGCAGTATGACCATTCGCACTGTCACCATGGGCACTATCACCATGACAACTCTCAGCGTGAGCACTGTCACTGTGGGAACTGGCATTGTGTGCAATTCCACCATGGGCAATATCACCATGGGCACAATCACTGTGAGCACTGTCAATATAAGCACGTCAACATGAGCCCTGTCACCATTGGCAATGTCACCGTGAGAAGTGTCACTATAGGCGATGTCACCATGGGCACTGTCACCATGGTCACTGCCACCACTGTCACTGTCATTTTGAGCACTGTCACCATGGGTATTGCAACCATGAGCACTGTCACCATGAGCACTGTCACCATTGCGATTATCACCATGTGTACTGTCACCATGGGCACTATCACAATGAGAACTGTCAGCGTGGGCACTGTCACTGTTGGCAAGGGCACCGTGGGCACTTCCACCATGGGCAATGTCACCATGGGCACTATCACTGTGAGCACTGTCAACATGAGCACGTCACCATGGGCACTGTCAACATGGGTACTATCTCGAAGGGCAATGTCACCATGAGCATTGTCAGGAAGGGCAATTTCACCATGAGCACTGTCACCAAAGGCACTATCACCATGAGCAATGTCACTGTGGGCCGTGTCACCAGGGGCACTATCACCATGGTTAATGTTCTCATTGGCACTTTCCCCGTGAGCACTGTCACCCTGGGCACTGTCATCATGGGCACGGTCACCGTGAGCACTATCTCCATGAGCACAGCCACTGTGAACACCATCACCATAATCACTGGCCTCATCGGTACTGTCACCATGAGCACTGCCACAATGAGCACTGTCAGCATGGGCACTTCCCCCATGAGCACTGTCACTATGAGAACTGCTAGCATGGGTATTTTCACCATGAGTACTGTCACCCTCTGTATTGTCACCATTTGCACTGTCACCATCAGGACTATTACCGTGAGTGCTATCACCGTGAGATCTCTCACCATGGTCACTGTCACCATGGCACCTTGCACAATGCGTGCTGTCAACATGAGTGCTGTCACCATTGGCACTATCACCGTGAGCATTCTCACTGTGGTCAGAGTCAACATGGGCTCTGTCACCATGAGCACTGTCACCATAGGCAATGTCACCGTGGTCAGTGTCACCATGAGCAATGTCTCCATGGGCACTCCTACAGTGGGCACTGTCACTGTGCGAACTGTCACCATGGTTACTGCCACTATGAGCAGTGTCTCTGTGAGTACTGTCAGCATGGGTTTTTACCGTGAGCACTGTCACCATGAGCCCTGTCACCATTTTTCAGTGCCACCATGTGCACTACCACCATGTGCACTCTCACCATGGGCACTATCACCGATAACACTGTCACCATAAGTACTGTCTGCATGGGCACTCTCACCAAGGGCACGGCCAACATGTGACCTGTAACCATTGTCAGTGTCACTGTGAGAAGTGTCACCATGGGAATTAACAACATAGGCACTCTCATCATGAGCACTGTCACCATGAGCACTGACACCACGAGCAGTGTCACCCAGGGCAGTGCCACCATGAGCACTGTCACCATAACTGTTGCTATGAGAATTGTAACCATGGGCAATTTCTCAATGAGTAATGTCACCATGTGTATTTTCACCTTGGGCACTCTCAAAGTAAACAGTATTACCATGAGCACTTTCACTGTGAACACTGTCACCATGGGCACTGGCACAATGTGGTGTGTCACCATGAGCCATGTCACCATGGGAAATGTCACCGTGAGAAGTGTCACCATAGGCAATGTCACCATGGGCAATGTCACCATGGGAACTGCCATTTTGAGCACTGTCACCATGGGTAATGCAACCATGAGTACTGTCACCATGAGTAATTTAACCATTGGCAGTATGACCATGTGCACTGTCACCATGGGCACTATCACCATGACAACTCTCAGCGTGAGCAGTGTCACTGTTGGAAATGGCATTGTGTGCAATTCCACCATGGGCAATGTCACCATGGACATTATCGCTGTGAGCACTGTCAATATGAGCACGTCAACATGAGCCCTGTCACCATGGGCAATGTCACTGTGAGAAGTGTCACTATAGGCAATGTCACCGTGGGCACTGTCACCATGGTCACTGCCACCACTGTCACTGTCATTTTGAGCACTGTCACCATGGGTACTGCAACCATGAGCGCTGTCACCATGAGCACTGTCACCATTGCAAGTATCACCATGTGCACTGTCACCATGGGCACTATCACAATGAGAACTGTCAGCATGGGCACTGTCACTCTTGGCAATGTCACCATGGGCACTATCACTTTGAGCACTGTCAACATGAGCACGTCACCATGGGCACTGTCAACATGGGTACTATCTCGAAGGTCAATGTCACCATGAGCATTGTCAGGATGGGCAACTTCACCGTGAGCACTGTCACCAATGGCACTATCACCATGAGCAATGTCACTGTGGGCCGTGTCACCAGGGGCACTATCACCATGGTTAATGTTATCATTGGCACTTTCCCCGTGAGCACTGTCACCCTGGCACTGTCATCTTGGGCACGGTCACCGTGAGCACTATCTCCATGAGCACAGCCACTGTGAACACCATCACCATAATCACTGGCCTCATCGGTACTGTCACCATGAGCACTGCCACAATGAGCACTGTCAGCATGGGCACTTCCCCCATGAGCACTGTCACTATGAGAACTGCTAGCATGGGTATTTTCACCATGAGTACTGTCACCCTCTGTATTGTCACCATTTGCACTGTCACCATCAGGACTATTACCGTGAGTGCTATCACCGTGAGATCTCTCACCATGGTCACTGTCACCATGGCACCTTGCACAATGCGTGCTGTCAACATGAGTGCTGTCACCATTGGCACTATCACCGTGAGCATTCTCACTGTGGTCAGAGTCAACATGGGCTCTGTCACCATGAGCACTGTCACCATAGGCAATGTCACCGTGGTCAGTGTCACCATGAGCAATGTCTCCATGGGCACTCCTACAGTGGGCACTGTCACTGTGCGAACTGTCACCATGGTTACTGCCACTATGAGCAGTGTCTCTGTGAGTACTGTCAGCATGGGTTTTTACCGTGAGCACTGTCACCATGAGCCCTGTCACCATTTTTCAGTGCCACCATGTGCACTACCACCATGTGCACTCTCACCATGGGCACTATCACCGATAACACTGTCACCATAAGTACTGTCTGCATGGGCACTGTCACCAAGGGCACGGCCAACATGTGACCTGTAACCATTGTCAGTGTCACTGTGAGAAGTGTCACCATGGGAATTAACAACATAGGCACTCTCATCATGAGCACTGTCACCATGAGCACTGACACCACGAGCACTGTCACCCAGGGCAGTGCCACCATGAGCACTGTCACCATAACTGTTGCTATGAGAATTGTAACCATGGGCAATTTCTCAATGAGTAATGTCACCATGTGTATTTTCACCTTGGGCACTCTCAAAGTAAACAGTATTACCATGAGCACTTTCACTGTGAACACTGTCACCATGGGCACTGGCACAATGTGGTGTGTCACCATGAGCCATGTCACCATGGGAAATGTCACCGTGAGAAGTGTCACCATAGGCAATGTCACCATGGGCAATGTCACCATGGGAACTGCCATTTTGAGCACTGTCACCATGGGTACTGCAACCATGAGTACTGTCACCATGAGTAATTTAACCATTGGCAGTATGACCATGTGCACTGTCACCATGGGCACTATCACCATGACAACTCTCAGCGTGAGCACTGTCACTGTTGGAAATGGCATTGTGTGCAATTCCACCATGGGCAATGTCACCATGGACATTATCGCTGTGAGCACTGTCAATATGAGCACGTCAACATGAGCCCTGTCACCATGGGCAATGTCACTGTGAGAAGTGTCACTATAGGCAATGTCACCGTGGGCACTGTCACCATGGTCACTGCTACCACTGTCACTGTCATTTTGAGCACTGTCACCATGGGTACTGCAACCATGAGCACTGTCACCATGAGCACTGTCACCATTGCAAGTATCACCATGTGCACTGTCACCATGGGCACTATCACAATGAGAACTGTCAGCATGGGCACTGTCACTCTTGGCAATGTCACCATGGGCACTATCACTTTGAGCACTGTCAACATGAGCACGTCACCATGGGCACTGTCAACATGGGTACTATCTCGAAGGTCAATGTCACCATGAGCATTGTCAGGATGGGAAACTTCACCGTGAGCACTGTCACCAATGGCACTATCACCATGAGCAATGTCACTGTGGGCCGTGTCACCAGGGGCACTATCACCATGGTTAATGGTCTCATTGGCACTTTCCCCGTGAGCACTGTCACCCTGGGCACTGTCATCATGGGCACGGTCACCGTGAGCACTATCTCCATGAGCACAGCCACTGTGAACACCATCACCATAATCACTGGCCTCATCGGCACTGTCAACATGAGCACTGCCACAATGAGCACTGTCATCATGGGCACATACCCCATGAGCACTTTCCCAATGAGAACTGCTACCATGGGTATTTTCACCATGTGTACTGTCACCCTGTGTATTGTCACCATTTGCACTGTCACCATGACGACTATTACCGTGAGCACTATCACCGTGAGATCTCTCACCATGGTCACTGTCACCATGGCACCTTGCACAATGGGGGCTGTCAACATGAGTGCTGGCACCATTGGCACTATCACTGTGAGCATTCTCACTGTGGTCAGTGTCACCATGGCCACTGTCACCATGAGCACTGTCACCATAGGCAATGTCACCATGGTCAGTGGCACCATGAGCACTGTCAACATGGGCACTCATACAGTGGGCACTGTCACTGTGAGCACTGTCACCTTGGGTACTGCCACCATGAGCGCTGTCACCATGAGCACTGTCACCATTGCGAGTATCACAATGTGCACTGTCACCATGGGCACTGGCACAATGTCGTGTGTCACCTTGAGCAATGTCACCATGGGAAATGTCACCGTGAGATGTGTCACCATAGGCAATGTCACCATGGGCAATGTCACCATGGGAAATGCCATTTTTCACACTGTCACCATGGGTACTGCAACCATGAGTACTGTCACCATTGGCAGTATGACCATTCGCACTGTCACCATGGGCACTATCACCATGACAACTCTCAGCGTGAGCACTGTCACTGTGGGAACTGGCATTGTGTGCAATTCCACCATGGGCAATATCACCATGGGCACAATCACTGTGAGCACTGTCAATATAAGCACGTCAACATGAGCCCTGTCACCATTGGCAATGTCACCGTGAGAAGTGTCACTATAGGCGATGTCACCATGGGCACTGTCACCATGGTCACTGCCACCACTGTCACTGTCATTTTGAGCACTGTCACCATGGGTATTGCAACCATGAGCACTGTCACCATGAGCACTGTCACCATTGCGATTATCACCATGTGTACTGTCACCATGGGCACTATCACAATGAGAACTGTCAGCGTGGGCACTGTCACTGTTGGCAAGGGCACCGTGGGCACTTCCACCATGGGCAATGTCACCATGGGCACTATCACTGTGAGCACTGTCAACATGAGCACGTCACCATGGGCACTGTCAACATGGGTACTATCTCGAAGGGCAATGTCACCATGAGCATTGTCAGGAAGGGCAATTTCACCATGAGCACTGTCACCAAAGGCACTATCACCATGAGCAATGTCACTGTGGGCCGTGTCACCAGGGGCACTATCACCATGGTTAATGTTCTCATTGGCACTTTCCCCGTGAGCACTGTCACCCTGGGCACTGTCATCATGGGCACGGTCACCGTGAGCACTATCTCCATGAGCACAGCCACTGTGAACACCATCACCATAATCACTGGCCTCATCGGTACTGTCACCATGAGCACTGCCACAATGAGCACTGTCAGCATGGGCACTTCCCCCATGAGCACTGTCACTATGAGAACTGCTAGCATGGGTATTTTCACCATGAGTACTGTCACCCTCTGTATTGTCACCATTTGCACTGTCACCATCAGGACTATTACCGTGAGTGCTATCACCGTGAGATCTCTCACCATGGTCACTGTCACCATGGCACCTTGCACAATGCGTGCTGTCAACATGAGTGCTGTCACCATTGGCACTATCACCGTGAGCATTCTCACTGTGGTCAGAGTCAACATGGGCTCTGTCACCATGAGCACTGTCACCATAGGCAATGTCACCGTGGTCAGTGTCACCATGAGCAATGTCTCCATGGGCACTCCTACAGTGGGCACTGTCACTGTGCGAACTGTCACCATGGTTACTGCCACTATGAGCAGTGTCTCTGTGAGTACTGTCAGCATGGGTTTTTACCGTGAGCACTGTCACCATGAGCCCTGTCACCATTTTTCAGTGCCACCATGTGCACTACCACCATGTGCACTCTCACCATGGGCACTATCACCGATAACACTGTCACCATAAGTACTGTCTGCATGGGCACTGTCACCAAGGGCACGGCCAACATGTGACCTGTAACCATTGTCAGTGTCACTGTGAGAAGTGTCACCATGGGAATTAACAACATAGGCACTCTCATCATGAGCACTGTCACCATGAGCACTGACACCACGAGCACTGTCACCCAGGGCAGTGCCACCATGAGCACTGTCACCATAACTGTTGCTATGAGAATTGTAACCATGGGCAATTTCTCAATGAGTAATGTCACCATGTGTATTTTCACCTTGGGCACTCTCAAAGTAAACAGTATTACCATGAGCACTTTCACTGTGAACACTGTCACCATGGGCACTGGCACAATGTGGTGTGTCACCATGAGCCATGTCACCATGGGAAATGTCACCGTGAGAAGTGTCACCATAGGCAATGTCACCATGGGCAATGTCACCATGGGAACTGCCATTTTGAGCACTGTCACCATGGGTACTGCAACCATGAGTACTGTCACCATGAGTAATTTAACCATTGGCAGTATGACCATGTGCACTGTCACCATGGGCACTATCACCATGACAACTCTCAGCGTGAGCACTGTCACTGTTGGAAATGGCATTGTGTGCAATTCCACCATGGGCAATGTCACCATGGACATTATCGCTGTGAGCACTGTCAATATGAGCACGTCAACATGAGCCCTGTCACCATGGGCAATGTCACTGTGAGAAGTGTCACTATAGGCAATGTCACCGTGGGCACTGTCACCATGGTCACTGCCACCACTGTCACTGTCATTTTGAGCACTGTCACCATGGGTACTGCAACCATGAGCGCTGTCACCATGAGCACTGTCACCATTGCAAGTATCACCATGTGCACTGTCACCATGGGCACTATCACAATGAGAACTGTCAGCATGGGCACTGTCACTCTTGGCAATGTCACCATGGGCACTATCACTTTGAGCACTGTCAACATGAGCACGTCACCATGGGCACTGTCAACATGGGTACTATCTCGAAGGTCAATGTCACCATGAGCATTGTCAGGATGGGCAACTTCACCGTGAGCACTGTCACCAATGGCACTATCACCATGAGCAATGTCACTGTGGGCCGTGTCACCAGGGGCACTATCACCATGGTTAATGTTATCATTGGCACTTTCCCCGTGAGCACTGTCACCCTGGCACTGTCATCTTGGGCACGGTCACCGTGAGCACTATCTCCATGAGCACAGCCACTGTGAACACCATCACCATAATCACTGGCCTCATCGGTACTGTCACCATGAGCACTGCCACAATGAGCACTGTCAGCATGGGCACTTCCCCCATGAGCACTGTCACTATGAGAACTGCTAGCATGGGTATTTTCACCATGAGTACTGTCACCCTCTGTATTGTCACCATTTGCACTGTCACCATCAGGACTATTACCGTGAGTGCTATCACCGTGAGATCTCTCACCATGGTCACTGTCACCATGGCACCTTGCACAATGCGTGCTGTCAACATGAGTGCTGTCACCATTGGCACTATCACCGTGAGCATTCTCACTGTGGTCAGAGTCAACATGGGCTCTGTCACCATGAGCACTGTCACCATAGGCAATGTCACCGTGGTCAGTGTCACCATGAGCAATGTCTCCATGGGCACTCCTACAGTGGGCACTGTCACTGTGCGAACTGTCACCATGGTTACTGCCACTATGAGCAGTGTCTCTGTGAGTACTGTCAGCATGGGTTTTTACCGTGAGCACTGTCACCATGAGCCCTGTCACCATTTTTCAGTGCCACCATGTGCACTACCACCATGTGCACTCTCACCATGGGCACTATCACCGATAACACTGTCACCATAAGTACTGTCTGCATGGGCACTGTCACCAAGGGCACGGCCAACATGTGACCTGTAACCATTGTCAGTGTCACTGTGAGAAGTGTCACCATGGGAATTAACAACATAGGCACTCTCATCATGAGCACTGTCACCATGAGCACTGACACCACGAGCACTGTCACCCAGGGCAGTGCCACCATGAGCACTGTCACCATAACTGTTGCTATGAGAATTGTAACCATGGGCAATTTCTCAATGAGTAATGTCACCATGTGTATTTTCACCTTGGGCACTCTCAAAGTAAACAGTATTACCATGAGCACTTTCACTGTGAACACTGTCACCATGGGCACTGGCACAATGTGGTGTGTCACCATGAGCCATGTCACCATGGGAAATGTCACCGTGAGAAGTGTCACCATAGGCAATGTCACCATGGGCAATGTCACCATGGGAACTGCCATTTTGAGCACTGTCACCATGGGTACTGCAACCATGAGTACTGTCACCATGAGTAATTTAACCATTGGCAGTATGACCATGTGCACTGTCACCATGGGCACTATCACCATGACAACTCTCAGCGTGAGCACTGTCACTGTTGGAAATGGCATTGTGTGCAATTCCACCATGGGCAATGTCACCATGGACATTATCGCTGTGAGCACTGTCAATATGAGCACGTCAACATGAGCCCTGTCACCATGGGCAATGTCACTGTGAGAAGTGTCACTATAGGCAATGTCACCGTGGGCACTGTCACCATGGTCACTGCTACCACTGTCACTGTCATTTTGAGCACTGTCACCATGGGTACTGCAACCATGAGCACTGTCACCATGAGCACTGTCACCATTGCAAGTATCACCATGTGCACTGTCACCATGGGCACTATCACAATGAGAACTGTCAGCATGGGCACTGTCACTCTTGGCAATGTCACCATGGGCACTATCACTTTGAGCACTGTCAACATGAGCACGTCACCATGGGCACTGTCAACATGGGTACTATCTCGAAGGTCAATGTCACCATGAGCATTGTCAGGATGGGAAACTTCACCGTGAGCACTGTCACCAATGGCACTATCACCATGAGCAATGTCACTGTGGGCCGTGTCACCAGGGGCACTATCACCATGGTTAATGGTCTCATTGGCACTTTCCCCGTGAGCACTGTCACCCTGGGCACTGTCATCATGGGCACGGTCACCGTGAGCACTATCTCCATGAGCACAGCCACTGTGAACACCATCACCATAATCACTGGCCTCATCGGTACTGTCAACATGAGCACTGCCACAATGAGCACTGTCAGCATGGGCACTTCCCCCATGAGCACTGTCACTATGAGAACTGCTAGCATGGGTATTTTCACCATGAGTACTGTCACCCTCTGTATTGTCACCATTTGCACTGTCACCATCAGGACTATTACCGTGACTGCTATCACCGTGAGATCTCTCACCATGGTCACTGTCACCATGGCACCTTGCACAATGCGTGCTGTCAACATGAGTGCTGTCACCATTGGCACTATCACCGTGAGCATTCTCACTGTGGTCAGAGTCAACATGGGCTCTGTCATCGTGAGCACTGTCACCATAGGCAATGTCACCGTGGTCAGTGTCACCATGAGCAATGTCTCCATGGGCACTCCTACAGTGGGCACTGTCACTGTGCGAAATGTCACCATGGTTACTGCCACTATGAGCAGTGTCTCTGTGAGTACTGTCAGCATGGGTTTTGACCGTGAGCACTGTCACCATGAGCCCTGTCTCCATTTTGCAGTGCCACCATGTGCACTACCACCATGTGCACTCTCACCATGGGCACTATCACCGATAACACTGTCACCATAAGTACTGTCTGCATGGGCACTGTCACCAAGGGCACGGCCAACATGTGACCTGTAACCATTGTCAGTGTCACTGTGAGAAGTGTCACCATGGGAATTAACAACATAGGCACTCTCATCATGAGCACTGTCACCATGAGCACTGACACGACGAGCACTGTCACCCAGGGCAGTGCCACCATGAGCACTGTCACCATAACTGTTGCTATGAGAATTGTAACCATGGGCAATTTCTCAATGAGTAATGTCACCATGTGTATTTTCACCTTGGGCACTCTCAAAGTAAACAGTATTACCATGAGCACTTTCACTGTGAACACTGTCACCATGGGCACTGGCACAATGTGGTGTGTCACCATGAGCCATGTCACCATGGGAAATGTCACCGTGAGAAGTGTCACCATAGGCAATGTCACCATGGGCAATGTCACCATGGGAACTGCCATTTTGAGCACTGTCACCATGGGTACTGCAACCATGAGTACTGTCACCATGAGTAATTTAACCATTGGCAGTATGACCATGTGCACTGTCACCATGGGCACTATCACCATGACAACTCTCAGCGTGAGCACTGTCACAGTTGGAAATGGCATTGTGTGCAATTCCACCATGGGCAATGTCACCATGGACATTATCGCTGTGAGCACTGTCAATATGAGCACGTCAGCATGAGCCCTGTCACCATGGGCAATGTCACTGTGAGAAGTGTCACTATAGGCAATGTCACCGTGGGCACTGTCACCATGGTCACTGCCACCACTGTCACTGTCATTTAGAGCACTGTCACCATGGGTACTGCAACCATGAGCGCTGTCACCATGAGCACTGTCACCATTGCAAGTATCACCATGTGCACTGTCACCATGGGCACTATCACAATGAGAACTGTCAGCATGGGCACTGTCACTCTTGGCAATGTCACCATGGGCACTATCACTTTGAGCACTGTCAACATGAGCACGTCACCATGGGCACTGTCAACATGGGTACTATCTCGAAGGTCAATGTCACCATGAGCATTGTCAGGATGGGAACTTCACCATGAGCACTGTCACCAATGGCACTATCACCATGATCAATGTCACTGTGGCCCGTGTCACCAGGGGCACTATCACCATGGTTAATGTTATCATTGGCAATTTCCCCGTGAGCACTGTCTCCCTGGGCACTGTCATCATGGGCACGGTCACCGTGAGCCCTATCTCCATGAGCACAGCCACTGTGAACACCATCACCATAATCACTGGCCTCATCGGTACTGTCACCATGAGCACTGCCACAATGAGCACTGTCAGCATGGGCACATCTCCCATGAGCACTGTCACTATGAGAACTGCTACCATGGGTATTTTCACCATGTGTACTGTCACCCTGTGTATTGTCACCATTTGCACTGTCACCATGAGGACTATTACCGTGAGCGCTATCACCGTGAGATCTCTCACCATGGTCACTGTCACCATGGCACCTTGCACAATGGGGGCTGTCAACATGAGTGCTGGCACCATTGGCACTATCACTGTGAGCATTCTCACTGTGGTCAGTGTCACCATGGGCACTGTCACCATGAGCACTGTCACCATAGGCAATGTCACCATGGTCAGTGTCACCATGAGCACTGTCAACATGGGCACTCATACAGTGGGCACTGTCACTGTGAGCACTGTCACCTTGGGTACTGCCACCATGAGCGCTGTCACCATGAGCACTGTCACCATTGCGAGTATCACAATGTGCACTGTCACCATGGGCACTGGCACAATGTCGTGTGTCACCTTGAGCAATGTCACCATGGGAAATATCACTGTGAGATGTGTCACCTTAGGCAATGTCACCATGTGCAATGCCACCACGGGAAATGGCATTTTGCACACTGTCACCATGGGTACTGCAACCATGAGTACTGTCACCATTGGCAGTATGACCATGTGCACTGTCACCATGGGCACTATCACCATGACAACTCTCAGCGTGAGCACTGTCACTGTGGGAACTGGCATTGTGTGCAATTCCACCATGGGCAATGTCACCATGGGCACTATCACTGTGAGCACTGTCAATATAAGCACGTCAACATGAGCCCTGTCACCATTGGCAATGTCACCGTGAGAAGTGTCACTATAGGCGATGTCACCATGGGCACTGTCACCATGGTCACTGCCACCACTGTCACTGTCATTTTGAGCACTGTCACCATGGGTATTGCAACCATGAGCACTGTCACCATGAGCACTGTCACCATTGCGATTATCACCATGTGTACTGTCACCATGGGCACTATCACAATGAGAACTGTCAGCGTGGGCACTGTCACTGTTGGCAAGGGCACCGTGGGCACTTCCACCATGGGCAATGTCACCATGGGCACTATCACTGTGAGCACTGTCAACATGAGCACGTCACCATGGGCACTGTCAACATGGGTACTATCTCGAAGGGCAATGTCACCATGAACATTGTCAGGAAGGGCAATTTCACCATGAGCACTGTCACCAAAGGCACTATCACCATGAGCAATGTCACTGTGGGCCGTGTCACCAGGGGCACTATCACCATGGTTAATGTTCTCATTGGCACTTTCCCCGTGAGCACTGTCACCCTGGGCACTGTCATCATGGGCACGGTCACCGTGAGCACTATCTCCATGAGCACAGCCACTGTGAACACCATCACCATAATCACTGGCCTCATCGGTACTGTCACCATGAGCACTGCCACAATGAACACTGTCAGCATGGGCACTTCCCCCATGAGCACTGTCACTATGAGAACTGCTAGCATGGGTATTTTCACCATGAGTACTGTCACCCTCTGTATTGTCACCATTTGCACTGTCACCATCAGGACTATTACCGTCACTGCTATCACCGTGAGATCTCTCACCATGGTCACTGTCACCATGGCACCTTGCACAATGCGTGCTGTCAACATGAGTGCTGTCACCATTGGCACAATCACCGTGAGCATTCTCACTGTGGTCAGAGTCAACATGGGCTCTGTCACCATGAGCACTGTCACCATAGGCAATGTCACCGTGGTCAGTGTCACCATGAGCAATGTCTCCATGGGCACTCCTACAGTGGGCACTGTCACTGTGCGAAATGTCACCATGGTTACTGCCACTATGAGCAGTGTCTCTGTGAGTACTGTCAGCATGGGTTTTTACCGTGAGCACTGTCACCATGAGCCCTGTCACCATTCTTCAGTGCCACCATGTGCACTACCACCATGTGCACTCTCACCATGGGCACTATCACCGATAACACTGTCACCATAAGTACTGTCTTCATGGGCACTGTCACCAAGGGCACGGCCAACATGTGACCTGTAAACATTGTCAGTGTCACTGTGAGAAGTGTCACCATGGGAATTAACAACATAGGCACTCTCATCATGAGCACTGTCACCATGAGCACTGACACCACGAGCACTGTCACCCAGGGCAGTGCCACCATGAGCACTGTCACCATAACTGTTGCTATGAGAATTGTAACCATGGGCAATTTCTCAATGAGTAATGTCACCATGTGTATTTTCACCTTGGGCACTCTCAAAGTAAACAGTATTACAATGAGCACTTTCACTGTGAACACTGTCACCATGGGCACTGGCACAATGTGGTGTGTCACCATGAGCCATGTCACCATGGGAAATGTCACCGTGAGAAGTGTCACCATAGGCAATGTCACCATGGGCAATGTCACCATGGGAACTGCCATTTTGAGCACTGTCACCATGGGTACTGCAACCATGAGTACTGTCACCATGAGTAATTTAACCATTGGCAGTATGACCATGTGCACTGTCACCATGGGCACTATCACCATGACAACTCTCAGCGTGAGCACTGTCACTGTTGGAAATGGCATTGTGTGCAATTCCACCATGGGCAATGTCACCATGGACATTATCGCTGTGAGCACTGTCAATATGAGCACGTCAACATGAGCCCTGTCACCATGGGCAATGTCACTGTGAGAAGTGTCACTATAGGCAATGTCACCGTGGGCACTGTCCCCATGGTCACTGCCACCACTGTCACTGTCATTTTGAGCACTGTCACCATGGGTACTGCAACCATGAGCGCTGTCACCATGAGCACTGTCACCATTGCAAGTATCACCATGTGCACTGTCACCATGGGCACTATCACAATGAGAACTGTCAGCATGGGCACTGTCACTCTTGGCAATGTCACCATGGGCACTATCACTTTGAGCACTGTCAACATGAGCACGTCACCATGGGCACTGTCAACATGGGTACTATCTCGAAGGTCAATGTCACCATGAGCATTGTCAGGATGGGCAACTTCACCGTGAGCACTGTCACAAATGACACTATCACCATGAGCAATGTCACTGTGGGCCGTGTCACCAGGGGCACTATCACCATGGTTAATGGTCTCATTGGCACTTTCCCCGTGAGCACTGTCACCCTGGGCACTGTCATCATGGGCACGGTCACCGTGAGCACTATCTCCATGAGCACAGCCACTGTGAACACCATCACCATAATCACTGGCCTCATCGGTACTGTCACCATGAGCACTGCCACAATGAGCACTGTCAGCATGGGCACTTCCCCCATGAGCACTGTCACTATGAGAACTGCTAGCATGGTTATTTTCACCATGAGTACTGTCACCCTCTGTATTGTCACCATTTGCACTGTCACCATCAGGACTATTACCGTGAGTGCTATCACCGTGAGATCTCTCACCATGGTCACTGTCACCATGGCACCTTGCACAATGCGTGCTGTCAACATGAGTGCTGTCACCATTGGCACTATCACCGTGAGCATTCTCACTGTGGTCAGAGTCAACATGGGCTCTGTCACCATGAGCACTGTCACCATAGGCAATGTCACCGTGGTCAGTGTCACCATGAGCAATGTCTCCATGGGCACTCCTACAGTGGGCACTGTCACTGTGCGAACTGTCACCATGGTTACTGCCACTATGAGCAGTGTCTCTGTGAGTACTGTCAGCATGGGTTTTTACCGTGAGCACTGTCACCATGAGCCCTGTCACCATTTTTCAGTGCCACCATGTGCACTACCACCATGTGCACTCTCACCATGGGCACTATCACCGATAACACTGTCACCATAAGTACTGTCTGCATGGGCACTGTCACCAAGGGCACGGCCAACATGTGACCTGTAACCATTGTCAGTGTCACTGTGAGAAGTGTCACCATGGGAATTAACAACATAGGCACTCTCATCATGAGCACTGTCACCATGAGCACTGACACCACGAGCACTGTCACCCAGGGCAGTGCCACCATGAGCACTGTCACCATAACTGTTGCTATGAGAATTGTAACCATGGGCAATTTCTCAATGAGTAATGTCACCATGTGTATTTTCACCTTGGGCACTCTCAAAGTAAACAGTATTACCATGAGCACTTTCACTGTGAACACTGTCACCATGGGCACTGGCACAATGTGGTGTGTCACCATGAGCCATGTCACCATGGGAAATGTCACCGTGAGAAGTGTCACCATAGGCAATGTCACCATGGGCAATGTCACCATGGGAACTGCCATTTTGAGCACTGTCACCATGGGTACTGCAACCATGAGTACTGTCACCATGAGTAATTTAACCATTGGCAGTATGACCATGTGCACTGTCACCATGGGCACTATCACCATGACAACTCTCAGCGTGAGCACTGTCACTGTTGGAAATGGCATTGTGTGCAATTCCACCATGGGCAATGTCACCATGGACATTATCGCTGTGAGCACTGTCAATATGAGCACGTCAACATGAGCCCTGTCACCATGGGCAATGTCACTGTGAGAAGTGTCACTATAGGCAATGTCACCGTGGGCACTGTCACCATGGTCACTGCTACCACTGTCACTGTCATTTTGAGCACTGTCACCATGGGTACTGCAACCATGAGCACTGTCACCATGAGCACTGTCACCATTGCAAGTATCACCATGTGCACTGTCACCATGGGCACTATCACAATGAGAACTGTCAGCATGGGCACTGTCACTCTTGGCAATGTCACCATGGGCACTATCACTTTGAGCACTGTCAACATGAGCACGTCACCATGGGCACTGTCAACATGGGTACTATCTCGAAGGTCAATGTCACCATGAGCATTGTCAGGATGGGAAACTTCACCGTGAGCACTGTCACCAATGGCACTATCACCATGAGCAATGTCACTGTGGGCCGTGTCACCAGGGGCACTATCACCATGGTTAATGGTCTCATTGGCACTTTCCCCGTGAGCACTGTCACCCTGGGCACTGTCATCATGGGCACGGTCACCGTGAGCACTATCTCCATGAGCACAGCCACTGTGAACACCATCACCATAATCACTGGCCTCATCGGTACTGTCAACATGAGCACTGCCACAATGAGCACTGTCAGCATGGGCACTTCCCCCATGAGCACTGTCACTATGAGAACTGCTAGCATGGGTATTTTCACCATGAGTACTGTCACCCTCTGTATTGTCACCATTTGCACTGTCACCATCAGGACTATTACCGTGACTGCTATCACCGTGAGATCTCTCACCATGGTCACTGTCACCATGGCACCTTGCACAATGCGTGCTGTCAACATGAGTGCTGTCACCATTGGCACTATCACCGTGAGCATTCTCACTGTGGTCAGAGTCAACATGGGCTCTGTCATCGTGAGCACTGTCACCATAGGCAATGTCACCGTGGTCAGTGTCACCATGAGCAATGTCTCCATGGGCACTCCTACAGTGGGCACTGTCACTGTGCGAAATGTCACCATGGTTACTGCCACTATGAGCAGTGTCTCTGTGAGTACTGTCAGCATGGGTTTTGACCGTGAGCACTGTCACCATGAGCCCTGTCTCCATTTTGCAGTGCCACCATGTGCACTACCACCATGTGCACTCTCACCATGGGCACTATCACCGATAACACTGTCACCATAAGTACTGTCTGCATGGGCACTGTCACCAAGGGCACGGCCAACATGTGACCTGTAACCATTGTCAGTGTCACTGTGAGAAGTGTCACCATGGGAATTAACAACATAGGCACTCTCATCATGAGCACTGTCACCATGAGCACTGACACGACGAGCACTGTCACCCAGGGCAGTGCCACCATGAGCACTGTCACCATAACTGTTGCTATGAGAATTGTAACCATGGGCAATTTCTCAATGAGTAATGTCACCATGTGTATTTTCACCTTGGGCACTCTCAAAGTAAACAGTATTACCATGAGCACTTTCACTGTGAACACTGTCACCATGGGCACTGGCACAATGTGGTGTGTCACCATGAGCCATGTCACCATGGGAAATGTCACCGTGAGAAGTGTCACCATAGGCAATGTCACCATGGGCAATGTCACCATGGGAACTGCCATTTTGAGCACTGTCACCATGGGTACTGCAACCATGAGTACTGTCACCATGAGTAATTTAACCATTGGCAGTATGACCATGTGCACTGTCACCATGGGCACTATCACCATGACAACTCTCAGCGTGAGCACTGTCACAGTTGGAAATGGCATTGTGTGCAATTCCACCATGGGCAATGTCACCATGGACATTATCGCTGTGAGCACTGTCAATATGAGCACGTCAGCATGAGCCCTGTCACCATGGGCAATGTCACTGTGAGAAGTGTCACTATAGGCAATGTCACCGTGGGCACTGTCACCATGGTCACTGCCACCACTGTCACTGTCATTTAGAGCACTGTCACCATGGGTACTGCAACCATGAGCGCTGTCACCATGAGCACTGTCACCATTGCAAGTATCACCATGTGCACTGTCACCATGGGCACTATCACAATGAGAACTGTCAGCATGGGCACTGTCACTCTTGGCAATGTCACCATGGGCACTATCACTTTGAGCACTGTCAACATGAGCACGTCACCATGGGCACTGTCAACATGGGTACTATCTCGAAGGTCAATGTCACCATGAGCATTGTCAGGATGGGAACTTCACCATGAGCACTGTCACCAATGGCACTATCACCATGATCAATGTCACTGTGGCCCGTGTCACCAGGGGCACTATCACCATGGTTAATGTTATCATTGGCAATTTCCCCGTGAGCACTGTCTCCCTGGGCACTGTCATCATGGGCACGGTCACCGTGAGCCCTATCTCCATGAGCACAGCCACTGTGAACACCATCACCATAATCACTGGCCTCATCGGTACTGTCACCATGAGCACTGCCACAATGAGCACTGTCAGCATGGGCACATCTCCCATGAGCACTGTCACTATGAGAACTGCTACCATGGGTATTTTCACCATGTGTACTGTCACCCTGTGTATTGTCACCATTTGCACTGTCACCATGAGGACTATTACCGTGAGCGCTATCACCGTGAGATCTCTCACCATGGTCACTGTCACCATGGCACCTTGCACAATGGGGGCTGTCAACATGAGTGCTGGCACCATTGGCACTATCACTGTGAGCATTCTCACTGTGGTCAGTGTCACCATGGGCACTGTCACCATGAGCACTGTCACCATAGGCAATGTCACCATGGTCAGTGTCACCATGAGCACTGTCAACATGGGCACTCATACAGTGGGCACTGTCACTGTGAGCACTGTCACCTTGGGTACTGCCACCATGAGCGCTGTCACCATGAGCACTGTCACCATTGCGAGTATCACAATGTGCACTGTCACCATGGGCACTGGCACAATGTCGTGTGTCACCTTGAGCAATGTCACCATGGGAAATGTCACTGTGAGATGTGTCACCTTAGGCAATGTCACCATGTGCAATGCCACCACGGGAAATGGCATTTTGCACACTGTCACCATGGGTACTGCAACCATGAGTACTGTCACCATTGGCAGTATGACCATGTGCACTGTCACCATGGGCACTATCACCATGACAACTCTCAGCGTGAGCACTGTCACTGTGGGAACTGGCATTGTGTGCAATTCCACCATGGGCAATGTCACCATGGGCACTATCACTGTGAGCACTGTCAATATAAGCACGTCAACATGAGCCCTGTCACCATTGGCAATGTCACCGTGAGAAGTGTCACTATAGGCGATGTCACCATGGGCACTGTCACCATGGTCACTGCCACCACTGTCACTGTCATTTTGAGCACTGTCACCATGGGTATTGCAACCATGAGCACTGTCACCATGAGCACTGTCACCATTGCGATTATCACCATGTGTACTGTCACCATGGGCACTATCACAATGAGAACTGTCAGCGTGGGCACTGTCACTGTTGGCAAGGGCACCGTGGGCACTTCCACCATGGGCAATGTCACCATGGGCACTATCACTGTGAGCACTGTCAACATGAGCACGTCACCATGGGCACTGTCAACATGGGTACTATCTCGAAGGGCAATGTCACCATGAACATTGTCAGGAAGGGCAATTTCACCATGAGCACTGTCACCAAAGGCACTATCACCATGAGCAATGTCACTGTGGGCCGTGTCACCAGGGGCACTATCACCATGGTTAATGTTCTCATTGGCACTTTCCCCGTGAGCACTGTCACCCTGGGCACTGTCATCATGGGCACGGTCACCGTGAGCACTATCTCCATGAGCACAGCCACTGTGAACACCATCACCATAATCACTGGCCTCATCGGTACTGTCACCATGAGCACTGCCACAATGAACACTGTCAGCATGGGCACTTCCCCCATGAGCACTGTCACTATGAGAACTGCTAGCATGGGTATTTTCACCATGAGTACTGTCACCCTCTGTATTGTCACCATTTGCACTGTCACCATCAGGACTATTACCGTCACTGCTATCACCGTGAGATCTCTCACCATGGTCACTGTCACCATGGCACCTTGCACAATGCGTGCTGTCAACATGAGTGCTGTCACCATTGGCACAATCACCGTGAGCATTCTCACTGTGGTCAGAGTCAACATGGGCTCTGTCACCATGAGCACTGTCACCATAGGCAATGTCACCGTGGTCAGTGTCACCATGAGCAATGTCTCCATGGGCACTCCTACAGTGGGCACTGTCACTGTGCGAAATGTCACCATGGTTACTGCCACTATGAGCAGTGTCTCTGTGAGTACTGTCAGCATGGGTTTTTACCGTGAGCACTGTCACCATGAGCCCTGTCACCATTCTTCAGTGCCACCATGTGCACTACCACCATGTGCACTCTCACCATGGGCACTATCACCGATAACACTGTCACCATAAGTACTGTCTTCATGGGCACTGTCACCAAGGGCACGGCCAACATGTGACCTGTAACCATTGTCAGTGTCACTGTGAGAAGTGTCACCATGGGAATTAACAACATAGGCACTCTCATCATGAGCACTGTCACCATGAGCACTGACACCACGAGCACTGTCACCCAGGGCAGTGCCACCATGAGCACTGTCACCATAACTGTTGCTATGAGAATTGTAACCATGGGCAATTTCTCAATGAGTAATGTCACCATGTGTATTTTCACCTTGGGCACTCTCAAAGTAAACAGTATTACAATGAGCACTTTCACTGTGAACACTGTCACCATGGGCACTGGCACAATGTGGTGTGTCACCATGAGCCATGTCACCATGGGAAATGTCACCGTGAGAAGTGTCACCATAGGCAATGTCACCATGGGCAATGTCACCATGGGAACTGCCATTTTGAGCACTGTCACCATGGGTACTGCAACCATGAGTACTGTCACCATGAGTAATTTAACCATTGGCAGTATGACCATGTGCACTGTCACCATGGGCACTATCACCATGACAACTCTCAGCGTGAGCACTGTCACTGTTGGAAATGGCATTGTGTGCAATTCCACCATGGGCAATGTCACCATGGACATTATCGCTGTGAGCACTGTCAATATGAGCACGTCAACATGAGCCCTGTCACCATGGGCAATGTCACTGTGAGAAGTGTCACTATAGGCAATGTCACCGTGGGCACTGTCCCCATGGTCACTGCCACCACTGTCACTGTCATTTTGAGCACTGTCACCATGGGTACTGCAACCATGAGCGCTGTCACCATGAGCACTGTCACCATTGCAAGTATCACCATGTGCACTGTCACCATGGGCACTATCACAATGAGAACTGTCAGCATGGGCACTGTCACTCTTGGCAATGTCACCATGGGCACTATCACTTTGAGCACTGTCAACATGAGCACGTCACCATGGGCACTGTCAACATGGGTACTATCTCGAAGGTCAATGTCACCATGAGCATTGTCAGGATGGGCAACTTCACCGTGAGCACTGTCACAAATGACACTATCACCATGAGCAATGTCACTGTGGGCCGTGTCACCAGGGGCACTATCACCATGGTTAATGGTCTCATTGGCACTTTCCCCGTGAGCACTGTCACCCTGGGCACTGTCATCATGGGCACGGTCACCGTGAGCACTATCTCCATGAGCACAGCCACTGTGAACACCATCACCATAATCACTGGCCTCATCGGTACTGTCACCATGAGCACTGCCACAATGAGCACTGTCAGCATGGGCACTTCCCCCATGAGCACTGTCACTATGAGAACTGCTAGCATGGTTATTTTCACCATGAGTACTGTCACCCTCTGTATTGTCACCATTTGCACTGTCACCATCAGGACTATTACCGTGACTGCTATCACCGTGAGATCTCTCACCATGGTCACTGTCACCATGGCACCTTGCACAATGCGTGCTGTCAACATGAGTGCTGTCACCATTGGCACTATCACCGTGAGCATTCTCACTGTGGTCAGAGTCAACATGGGCTCTGTCATCATGAGCACTGTCACCATAGGCAATGTCACCGTGGTCAGTGTCACCATGAGCAATGTCTCCATGGGCACTCCTACAGTGGGCACTGTGACTGTGCGAACTGTCACCATGGTTACTGCCACTATGAGCAGTGTCTCTGTGAGTACTCTCAGCATGGGTTTTTACCATGAGCACTGTCACCATGAGCCCTGTCTCCATTTTGCAGTGCCACCATGTGCACTACCACCATGTGCACTCTCACCATGGGCACTATCACCGATAACACTGTCACCATAAGTACTGTCTGCATGGGCACTGTCACCAAGGGCACGGCCAACATGTGACCTGTAACCATTGTCAGTGTCACTGTGAGAAGTGTCACCATGGGAATTAACAACATAGGCACTCTCATCATGAGCACTGTCACCATGAGCACTGACACGACGAGCACTGTCACTCAGGGCAGTGCCACCATTAGCACTGTCACCATAACTGTTGCTATGAGAATTGTAACCATGGGCAATTTCTCAATGAGTAATGTCACCATGTGTACTTTCACCTTGGGCACTCTCAAAGTAAACAGTATTACCATGAGCACTTTCACTGTGAACACTGTCACCATGGGCACTGGCACAATGTGGTGTGTCACCATGAGCCATGTCACCATGGGAAATGTCACCGTGAGAAGTGTCACCATAGGCAATGTCACCATGGGCAATGTCACCATGGGAACTGCCATTTTGAGCACTGTCACCATGGGTACTGCAACCATGAGTACTGTCACCATGAGTAATTTAACCATTGGCAGTATGACCATGTGCACTGTCACCATGGGCACTATCACCATGACAACTCTCAGCGTGAGCAGTGTCACTGTTGGAAATGGCATTGTGTGCAATTCCACCATGGGCAATGTCACCATGGACATTATCGCTGTGAGCACTGTCAATATGAGCACGTCAACATGAGCCCTGTCACCATGGGCAATGTCACTGTGAGAAGTGTCACTATAGGCAATGTCACCGTGGGCACTGTCCCCATGGTCACTGCCACCACTGTCACTGTCATTTTGAGCACTGTCACCATGGGTACTGCAACCATGAGCGCTGTCACCATGAGCACTGTCACCATTGCAAGTATCACCATGTGCACTGTCACCATGGGCACTATCACAATGAGAACTGTCAGCATGGGCACTGTCACTCTTGGCAATGTCACCATGGGCACTATCACTTTGAGCACTGTCAACATGAGCACGTCACCATGGGCACTGTCAACATGGGTACTATCTCGAAGGTCAATGTCACCATGAGCATTGTCAGGATGGGCAACTTCACCGTGAGCACTGTCACAAATGACACTATCACCATGAGCAATGTCACTGTGGGCCGTGTCACCAGGGGCACTATCACCATGGTTAATGGTCTCATTGGCACTTTCCCCGTGAGCACTGTCACCCTGGGCACTGTCATCATGGGCACGGTCACCGTGAGCACTATCTCCATGAGCACAGCCACTGTGAACACCATCACCATAATCACTGGCCTCATCGGTACTGTCACCATGAGCACTGCCACAATGAGCACTGTCAGCATGGGCACTTCCCCCATGAGCACTGTCACTATGAGAACTGCTAGCATGGTTATTTTCACCATGAGTACTGTCACCCTCTGTATTGTCACCATTTGCACTGTCACCATCAGGACTATTACCGTGACTGCTATCACCGTGAGATCTCTCACCATGGTCACTGTCACCATGGCACCTTGCACAATGCGTGCTGTCAACATGAGTGCTGTCACCATTGGCACTATCACCGTGAGCATTCTCACTGTGGTCAGAGTCAACATGGGCTCTGTCATCATGAGCACTGTCACCATAGGCAATGTCACCGTGGTCAGTGTCACCATGAGCAATGTCTCCATGGGCACTCCTACAGTGGGCACTGTGACTGTGCGAACTGTCACCATGGTTACTGCCACTATGAGCAGTGTCTCTGTGAGTACTCTCAGCATGGGTTTTTACCATGAGCACTGTCACCATGAGCCCTGTCTCCATTTTGCAGTGCCACCATGTGCACTACCACCATGTGCACTCTCACCATGGGCACTATCACCGATAACACTGTCACCATAAGTACTGTCTGCATGGGCACTGTCACCAAGGGCACGGCCAACATGTGACCTGTAACCATTGTCAGTGTCACTGTGAGAAGTGTCACCATGGGAATTAACAACATAGGCACTCTCATCATGAGCACTGTCACCATGAGCACTGACACGACGAGCACTGTCACTCAGGGCAGTGCCACCATGAGCACTGTCACCATAACTGTTGCTATGAGAATTGTAACCATGGGCAATTTCTCAATGAGTAATGTCACCATGTGTACTTTCACCTTGGGCACTCTCAAAGTAAACAGTATTACCATGAGCACTTTCACTGTGAACACTGTCACCATGGGCACTGGCACAATGTGGTGTGTCACCATGAGCCATGTCACCATGGGAAATGTCACCGTGAGAAGTGTCACCATAGGCAATGTCACCATGGGCAATGTCACCATGGGAACTGCCATTTTGAGCACTGTCACCATGGGTACTGCAACCATGAGTACTGTCACCATGAGTAATTTAACCATTGGCAGTATGACCATGTGCACTGTCACCATGGGCACTATCACCATGACAACTCTCAGCGTGAGCAGTGTCACTGTTGGAAATGGCATTGTGTGCAATTCCACCATGGGCAATGTCACCATGGACATTATCGCTGTGAGCACTGTCAATATGAGCACGTCAACATGAGCCCTGTCACCATGGGCAATGTCACTGTGAGAAGTGTCACTATAGGCAATGTCACCGTGGGCACTGTCACCATGGTCACTGCCACCACTGTCACTGTCATTTAGAGCACTGTCACCATGGGTACTGCAACCATGAGCGCTGTCACCATGAGTAATTTAACCATTGGCAGTATGACCATGTGCACTGTCACCATGGGCACTATCACCATGACAACTCTCAGCGTGAGCACTGTCACTGTGGGAACTGGCATTGTGTGCAATTCCACCATGGGCAATGTCACCATGGGCACTATCACTGTGAGCACTGTCAATATAAGCACGTCAACATGAGCCCTGTCACCATTGGCAATGTCACCGTGAGAAGTGTCACTATAGGCGATGTCACCGTGGGCACTGTCACCATGGTCACTGCCACCACTGTCACTGTCATTTTGAGCACTGTCACCATGGGTATTGCAACCATGAGCACTGTCACCATGAGCACTGTCACCATTGCGATTATCACCATGTGTACTGTCACCATGGGCACTATCACAATGAGAACTGTCAGCGTGGGCACTGTCACTGTTGGCAAGGGCACCGTGGGCACTTCCACCATGGGCAATGTCACCATGGGCACTATCACTGTGAGCACTGTCAACATGAGCACGTCACCATGGGCACTGTCAACATGGGTACTATCTCGAAGGGCAATGTCACCATGAGCATTGTCAGGAAGGGCAATTTCACCATGAGCACTGTCACCAAAGGCACTATCACCATGAGCAATGTCACTGTGGGCCGTGTCACCAGGGGCACTATCACCATGGTTAATGTTCTCATTGGCACTTTCCCCGTGAGCACTGTCACCCT
Source organism: Mesoplodon mirus (assembly GCF_964341445.2). Taxonomy (NCBI): domain Eukaryota; kingdom Metazoa; phylum Chordata; class Mammalia; order Artiodactyla; family Ziphiidae; genus Mesoplodon; species Mesoplodon mirus. Next base: position 104,327,795 of record NC_138976.1, on the reverse strand, counting down.
GGGCACTGTCATCATGGGCATGGTCACCGTGAGCACTATCTCCATGAGCACAGCCACTGTGAACACCATCACCATAATCACTGGCCTCATCGGTACTGTCACCATGAGCACTGCCACAATGAGCACTGTCAGCATGGGCACTTCCCCCATGAGCACTGTCACTATGAGAACTGCTAGCATGGGTATTTTCACCATGAGTACTGTCACCCTCTGTATTGTCACCATTTGCACTGTCACCATCAGGACTATTACCGTGAGTGCTATCACTGTGAGATCTCTCACCATGGTCACTGTCACCATGGCACCTTGCACAATGCGTGCTGTCAACATGAGTGCTGTCACCATTGGCACAATCACCGTGAGCATTCTCACTGTGGTCAGAGTCAACATGGGCTCTGTCACCATGAGCACTGTCACCATAGGCAATGTCACCGTGGTCAGTGTCACCATGAGCAATATCTCCATGGGCACTCCTACAGTGGGCACTGTCACTGTGCGAACTGTCACCATGGTTACTGCCACTATGAGCAGTGTCTCTGTGAGTACTGTCAGCATGGGTTTTTACCGTGAGCACTGTCACCATGAGCCCTGTCACCATTCTTCAGTGCCACCATGTGCACTACCACCATGTGCACTCTCACCATGGGCACTATCACCGATAACACTGTCACCATAAGTACTGTCTGCATGGGCACTGTCACCAAGGGCACGGCCAACATGTGACCTGTAACCATTGTCAGTGTCACTGTGAGAAGTGTCACCATGGGAATTAACAACATAGGCACTCTCATCATGAGCACTGTCACCATGAGCACTGACACCACGAGCACTGTCACCCAGGGCAGTGCCACCATGAGCACTGTCACCATAACTGTTGCTATGAGAATTGTAACCATGGGCAATTTCTCAATGAGTAATGTCACCATGTGTATTTTCACCTTGGGCACTCTCAAAGTAAACAGTATTACCATGAGCACTTTCACTGTGAACACTGTCACCATGGGCACTGGCACAATGTGGTGTGTCACCATGAGCCATGTCACCATGGGAAATGTCACCGTGAGAAGTGTCACCATAGGCAATGTCACCATGGGCAATGTCACCATGGGAACTGCCATTTTGAGCACTGTCACCATGGGTACTGCAACCATGAGTACTGTCACCATGAGTAATTTAACCATTGGCAGTATGACCATGTGCACTGTCACCATGGGCACTATCACCATGACAACTCTCAGCGTGAGCACTGTCACTGTTGGAAATGGCATTGTGTGCAATTCCACCATGGGCAATGTCACCATGGACATTATCGCTGTGAGCACTGTCAATATGAGCACGTCAACATGAGCCCTGTGACTATGGGCAATGTCACTGTGAGAAGTGTCACTATAGGCAATGTCACCGTGGGCACTGACACCATGGTCACTGCCACCACTGTCACTGTCATTTTGAGCACTGTCACCATGGGTACTGCAAACATGAGCGCTGTCACCATGAGCACTGTCACCATTGCAAGTATCACCATGTGCACTGTCACTCTTGGCAATGTCACCATGGGCACTGCCACCACTGTCACTGTCATTTTGAGCACTGTCACCATGGGTATTGCAACCATGAGCACTGTCACCATGAGCACTGTCACCATTGCGATTATCACCATGTGCACTGTCACCATGGGCACTATCACAATGAGAACTGTCAGCATGGGCACTGTCACTCTTGGCAATGTCACCATGGGCACTATCACTTTGAGCACTGTCAACATGAGCACGTCACCATGGGCACTGTCAACATGGGTACTATCTCGAAGGTCAATGTCACCATGAGCATTGTCAGGATGGGCAACTTCACCATGAGCACTGTCACCAATGGCACTATCACCATGAGCAATGTCACTGTGGGCCGTGTCACCAGGGCCACTATCACCATGGTTAATGTTCTCATTGGCACTTTCCCCGTGAGCACTGTCACCCTGGGCACTGTCATCATGGGCACGGTCACCGTGAGCACTATCTCCATGAGCACAGCCACTGTGAACACCATCACCATAATCACTGGCCTCATCGGTACTGTCACCATGAGCACTGCCACAATGAGCACTGTCAGCATGGGCACTTCCCCCATGAGCACTGTCACTATGAGAACTGCTAGCATGGGTATTTTCACCATGAGAACTGTCACCCTCTGTATTGTCACCATTTGCACTGTCACCATCAGGACTATTACCGTGACTGCTATCACCGTGAGATCTCTCACCATGGTCACTGTCACCATGGCACCTTGCACAATGCGTGCTGTCAACATGAGTGCTGTCACCATTGGCACTATCACCGTGAGCATTCTCACTGTGGTCAGAGTCAACATGGGCTCTGTCACCATGAGCACTGTCACCATAGGCAATGTCACCGTGGTCAGTGTCACCATGAGCAATGTCTCCATGGGCACTCCTACAGTGGGCACTGTCACTGTTCGAACTGTCACCATGGTTACTGCCACTATGAGCAGTGTCTCTGTGAGTACTGTCAGCATGGGTTTTTACCTTGAGAACTGTCACCATGAGCCCTGTCACCATTCTTCAGTGCCACCATGTGCACTACCACCATGTGCACTCTCACCATGGGCACTATCACCGATAAAACTGTCACCATAAGTACTGTCTTCATGGGCACTGTCACCAAGGGCACGGCCAACATGTGACCTGTAACCATTGTCAGTGTCACTGTGAGAAGTGTCACCATGGGAATTAACAACATAGGCACTCTCATCATGAGCACTGTCACCATGAGCACTGACACCACGAGCACTGTCACCCAGGGCAGTGCCACCATGAGCACTGTCACCATAACTGTTGCTATGAGAATTGTAACCATGGGCAATTTCTCAATGAGTAATGTCACCATGTGTATTTTCACCTTGGGCACTCTCAAAGTAAACAGTATTACCATGAGCACTTTCACTGTGAACACTGTCACCATGGGCACTGGCACAATGTGGTGTGTCACCATGAGCCATGTCACCATGGGAAATGTCACCGTGAGAAGTGTCACCATAGGCAATGTCACCATGGGCAATGTCACCATGGGAACTGCCATTTTGAGCACTGTCACCATGGGTACTGCAACCATGAGTACTGTCACCATGAGTAATTTAACCATTGGCAGTATGACCATGTGCACTGTCACCATGGGCACTATCACCATGACAACTCTCAGCGTAGCACTGTCACTGATGGAAATGGCATTGTGTGCAATTCCACCATGGGCAATGTCACCATGGACATTATCGCTGTGAGCACTGTCAATATGAGCACGTCAACATGAGCCCTGTCACCATGGGCAATGTCACTGTGAGAAGTGTCACTATAGGCAATGTCACCGTGGGCACTGTCACCATGGTCACTGCCACCACTGTCACTGTCATTTTGAGCACTGTCACCATGGGTACTGCAACCATGAGCGCTGTCACCATGAGCACTGTCACCATTGCAAGTATCACCATGTGCACTGTCACCATGGGCACTATCACAATGAGAACTGTCAGCATGGGCACTGTCACTCTTGGCAATGTCACCATGGGCACTATCACTTTGAGCACTGTCAACATGAGCACGTCACCATGGGCACTGTCAACATGGGTACTATCTCGAAGGTCAATGTCACCATGAGCATTGTCAGGATGGGCAACTTCACCATGAGCACTGTCACCAATGGCACTATCACCATGAGCAATGTCACTGTGGGCCGTGTCACCAGGGGCACTATCACCATGGTTAATGTTATCATTGGCACTTTCCCCGTGAGCACTGTCACCCTGGGCACTGTCATCATGGGCACGGTCACCGTGAGCACTATCTCCATGAGCACAGCCACTGTGAACACCATCACCATAATCACTGGCCTCATCGGTACTGTCACCATGAGCACTGCCACAATGAGCACTGTCAGCATGGGCACTTCCCCCATGAGCACTGTCAGTAGGAGAACTGCTAGCATGGGTATTTTCACCATGAGTACTGTCACCCTCTGTATTGTCACCATTTGCACTGTCACCATCAGGACTATTACCGTGAGTGCTATCACCGTGAGATCTCTCACCATGGTCACTGTCACCATGGCACCTTGCACAATGCGTGCTGTCAACATGAGTGCTGTCACCATTGGCACTATCACCGTGAGCATTCTCACTGTGGTCAGAGTCAACATGGGCTCTGTCACCATGAGCACTGTCACCATAGGCAATGTCACCGTGGTCAGTGTCACCATGAGCAATGTCTCCATGGGCACTCCTACAGTGGGCACTGTCACTGTGCGAACTGTCACCATGGTTACTGCCACTATGAGCAGTGTCTCTGTGAGTACTGTCAGCATGGGTTTTTACCGTGAGCACTGTCACCATGAGCCATGTCACCATTCTTCAGTGCCACCATGTGCACTACCACCATGTGCACTCTCACCATGGGCACTCTCACCGATAATACTGTCACCATAAGTACTGTCTGCATGGGCACTGTCACCAAGGGCACGGCCAACATGTGACCTGTAACCATTGTCAGTGTCACTGTGAGAAGTGTCACCATGGGAATTAACAACATAGGCACTCTCATCATGAGCACTGTCACCATGAGCACTGACACGACGAGCACTGTCACCCAGGGCAGTGCCACCATGAGCACTGTCACCATAACTGTTGCTATGAGAATTGTAACCATGGGCAATTTCTCAATGAGTAATGTCACCATGTGTATTTTCACCTTGGGCACTCTCAAAGTAAACAGTATTACCATGAGCACTTTCACTGTGAACACTGTCACCATGGGCACTGGCACAATGTGGTGTGTCACCATGAGCCATGTCACCATGGGAAATGTCACCGTGAGAAGTGTCACCATAGGCAATGTCACCATGGACAATGTCACCATGGGAACTGCCATTTTGAGCACTGTCACCATGGGTACTACAACCATGAGTACTGTCACCATGAGTAATTTAACCATTGGCAGTATGACCATGTGCACTGTCACCATGGGCACTATCACCATGACAACTCTCAGCGTGAGCACTGTCACTGTTGGAAATGGCATTGTGTGCAATTCCACCATGGGCAATGTCACCATGGACATTATCGCTGTGAGCACTGTCAATATGAGCACGTCAACATGAGCCCTGTCACCATGGGCAATGTCACTGTGAGAAGTGTCACTATAGGCAATGTCACCGTGGGCACTGTCACCATGGTCACTGCCACCACTGTCACTGTCATTTAGAGCACTGTCACCATGGGTACTGCAACCATGAGCGCTGTCACCGTGAGGCTGTCACCATTGCAAGTATCACCATGTGCACTGTCACCATGGGCACTATCACAATGAGAACTGTCAGCATGGGCACTGTCACTCTTGGCAATGTCACCATGGGCACTATCACTTTGAGCACTGTCAACATGAGCACGTCACCATGGGCACTGTCAACATGGGTACTATCTCGAAGGTCAATGTCACCATGAGCATTGTTAGGATGGGCACCTTCACCGTGAGCACTGTCACCAATGGCACTATCACCATGAGCAATGTCACTGTGGAACGTGTCACCAGGGGCACTATCACCATGGTTAATGTTAGCATTGGCACTTTCCCCGTGAGCACTGTCACCCTGGGCACTGTCATCATGGGCACGGTCACCTTGAGCACTATCTCCATGAGCACAGCCACTGTGAACACCATCACCATAATCACTGGCCTCATCGGTACTGTCAACATGAGCACTGCCACAATGAGCACTGTCATCATGGGCACATACCCCATGAGCACTTTCACTATGAGAACTGCTACCATGGGTATTTTCACCATGTGTACTGTCACCCTGTGTATTGTCACCATTTGCACTGTCACCATGAGGACTATTACCGTGAGCACTATCACCGTGAGATCTCTCACCATGGTCACTGTCACCATGGCACCTTGCACAATGGGGGCTGTTAACATGAGTGCTGGCACCATTGGCACTATCACTGTGAGCATTCTCACTGTGGTCAGTGTCACCATGGCCACTGTCACCATGAGCACTGTCACCATAGGCAATGTCACCATGGTCAGTGTCACCATGAGCACTGTCAACATGGGCACTCATACAGTGGGCACTGTCACTGTGAGCACTGTCACCTTGGGTACTGCCACCATGAGCGCTGTCACCATGAGCACTGTCACCATTGCGAGTATCACAATGTGCACTGTCACCATGGGCACTGGCACAATGTCGTGTGTCACCTTGAGCAATGTCACCATGGGAAATGTCACCGTGAGATGTGTCACCTTAGGCAATGTCACCATGGGCAATGCCACCACGGGAAATGCCATTTTGCACACTGTCACCATGGGTACTGCAACCATGAGTACTGTCACCATTGGCAGTATGACCATGTGCACTGTCACCATGGGCACTATCACCATGACAACTCTCAGCATGAGCACTGTCACTGTGGGAACTGGCATTGTGTGCAATTCCACCATGGGCAATGTCACCATGGGCACTATCACTGTGAGCACTGTCAATATAAGCACGTCAACATGAGCCCTGTCACCATTGGCAATGTCACCGTGAGAAGTGTCACTATAGGCGATGTCACCGTGGGCACTGTCACCATGGTCACTGCCACCACTGTCACTGTCATTTTGAGCACTGTCACCATGGGTATTGCAACCATGAGCACTGTCACCATGAGCACTGTCACCATTGCGATTATCACCATGTGTACTGTCACCATGGGCACTATCACAATGAGAACTGTCAGCGTGGGCACTGTCACTGTTGGCAAGGGCACCGTGGGCACTTCCACCATGGGCAATGTCACCATGGGCACTATCACTGTGAGCACTGTCAACATGAGCACGTCACCATGGGCACTGTCAACATGGGTACTATCTCGAAGGGCAATGTCACCATGAGCATTGTCAGGAAGGGCAATTTCACCATGAGCACTGTCACCAAAGGCACTATCACCATGAGCAATGTCACTGTGGGCCGTGTCACCAGGGGCACTATCACCATGGTTAATGTTCTCATTGGCACTTTCCCCGTGAGCACTGTCACCCTGGGCACTGTCATCATGGGCATGGTCACCGTGAGCACTATCTCCATGAGCACAGCCACTGTGAACACCATCACCATAATCACTGGCCTCATCGGTACTGTCACCATGAGCACTGCCACAATGAGCACTGTCAGCATGGGCACTTCCCCCATGAGCACTGTCACTATGAGAACTGCTAGCATGGGTATTTTCACCATGAGTACTGTCACCCTCTGTATTGTCACCATTTGCACTGTCACCATCAGGACTATTACCGTGAGTGCTATCACTGTGAGATCTCTCACCATGGTCACTGTCACCATGGCACCTTGCACAATGCGTGCTGTCAACATGAGTGCTGTCACCATTGGCACAATCACCGTGAGCATTCTCACTGTGGTCAGAGTCAACATGGGCTCTGTCACCATGAGCACTGTCACCATAGGCAATGTCACCGTGGTCAGTGTCACCATGAGCAATATCTCCATGGGCACTCCTACAGTGGGCACTGTCACTGTGCGAACTGTCACCATGGTTACTGCCACTATGAGCAGTGTCTCTGTGAGTACTGTCAGCATGGGTTTTTACCGTGAGCACTGTCACCATGAGCCCTGTCACCATTCTTCAGTGCCACCATGTGCACTACCACCATGTGCACTCTCACCATGGGCACTATCACCGATAACACTGTCACCATAAGTACTGTCTGCATGGGCACTGTCACCAAGGGCACGGCCAACATGTGACCTGTAACCATTGTCAGTGTCACTGTGAGAAGTGTCACCATGGGAATTAACAACATAGGCACTCTCATCATGAGCACTGTCACCATGAGCACTGACACCACGAGCACTGTCACCCAGGGCAGTGCCACCATGAGCACTGTCACCATAACTGTTGCTATGAGAATTGTAACCATGGGCAATTTCTCAATGAGTAATGTCACCATGTGTATTTTCACCTTGGGCACTCTCAAAGTAAACAGTATTACCATGAGCACTTTCACTGTGAACACTGTCACCATGGGCACTGGCACAATGTGGTGTGTCACCATGAGCCATGTCACCATGGGAAATGTCACCGTGAGAAGTGTCACCATAGGCAATGTCACCATGGGCAATGTCACCATGGGAACTGCCATTTTGAGCACTGTCACCATGGGTACTGCAACCATGAGTACTGTCACCATGAGTAATTTAACCATTGGCAGTATGACCATGTGCACTGTCACCATGGGCACTATCACCATGACAACTCTCAGCGTGAGCACTGTCACTGTTGGAAATGGCATTGTGTGCAATTCCACCATGGGCAATGTCACCATGGACATTATCGCTGTGAGCACTGTCAATATGAGCACGTCAACATGAGCCCTGTGACTATGGGCAATGTCACTGTGAGAAGTGTCACTATAGGCAATGTCACCGTGGGCACTGACACCATGGTCACTGCCACCACTGTCACTGTCATTTTGAGCACTGTCACCATGGGTACTGCAAACATGAGCGCTGTCACCATGAGCACTGTCACCATTGCAAGTATCACCATGTGCACTGTCACTCTTGGCAATGTCACCATGGGCACTGCCACCACTGTCACTGTCATTTTGAGCACTGTCACCATGGGTATTGCAACCATGAGCACTGTCACCATGAGCACTGTCACCATTGCGATTATCACCATGTGCACTGTCACCATGGGCACTATCACAATGAGAACTGTCAGCATGGGCACTGTCACTCTTGGCAATGTCACCATGGGCACTATCACTTTGAGCACTGTCAACATGAGCACGTCACCATGGGCACTGTCAACATGGGTACTATCTCGAAGGTCAATGTCACCATGAGCATTGTCAGGATGGGCAACTTCACCATGAGCACTGTCACCAATGGCACTATCACCATGAGCAATGTCACTGTGGGCCGTGTCAACAGGGCCACTATCACCATGGTTAATGTTCTCATTGGCACTTTCCCCGTGAGCACTGTCACCCTGGGCACTGTCATCATGGGCACGGTCACCGTGAGCACTATCTCCATGAGCACAGCCACTGTGAACACCATCACCATAATCACTGGCCTCATCGGTACTGTCACCATGAGCACTGCCACAATGAGCACTGTCAGCATGGGCACTTCCCCCATGAGCACTGTCACTATGAGAACTGCTAGCATGGGTATTTTCACCATGAGAACTGTCACCCTCTGTATTGTCACCATTTGCACTGTCACCATCAGGACTATTACCGTGACTGCTATCACCGTGAGATCTCTCACCATGGTCACTGTCACCATGGCACCTTGCACAATGCGTGCTGTCAACATGAGTGCTGTCACCATTGGCACTATCACCGTGAGCATTCTCACTGTGGTCAGAGTCAACATGGGCTCTGTCACCATGAGCACTGTCACCATAGGCAATGTCACCGTGGTCAGTGTCACCATGAGCAATGTCTCCATGGGCACTCCTACAGTGGGCACTGTCACTGTTCGAACTGTCACCATGGTTACTGCCACTATGAGCAGTGTCTCTGTGAGTACTGTCAGCATGGGTTTTTACCTTGAGAACTGTCACCATGAGCCCTGTCACCATTCTTCAGTGCCACCATGTGCACTACCACCATGTGCACTCTCACCATGGGCACTATCACCGATAAAACTGTCACCATAAGTACTGTCTTCATGGGCACTGTCACCAAGGGCACGGCCAACATGTGACCTGTAACCATTGTCAGTGTCACTGTGAGAAGTGTCACCATGGGAATTAACAACATAGGCACTCTCATCATGAGCACTGTCACCATGAGCACTGACACCACGAGCACTGTCACCCAGGGCAGTGCCACCATGAGCACTGTCACCATAACTGTTGCTATGAGAATTGTAACCATGGGCAATTTCTCAATGAGTAATGTCACCATGTGTATTTTCACCTTGGGCACTCTCAAAGTAAACAGTATTACCATGAGCACTTTCACTGTGAACACTGTCACCATGGGCACTGGCACAATGTGGTGTGTCACCATGAGCCATGTCACCATGGGAAATGTCACCGTGAGAAGTGTCACCATAGGCAATGTCACCATGGGCAATGTCACCATGGGAACTGCCATTTTGAGCACTGTCACCATGGGTACTGCAACCATGAGTACTGTCACCATGAGTAATTTAACCATTGGCAGTATGACCATGTGCACTGTCACCATGGGCACTATCACCATGACAACTCTCAGCGTAGCACTGTCACTGATGGAAATGGCATTGTGTGCAATTCCACCATGGGCAATGTCACCATGGACATTATCGCTGTGAGCACTGTCAATATGAGCACGTCAACATGAGCCCTGTCACCATGGGCAATGTCACTGTGAGAAGTGTCACTATAGGCAATGTCACCGTGGGCACTGTCACCATGGTCACTGCCACCACTGTCACTGTCATTTTGAGCACTGTCACCATGGGTACTGCAACCATGAGCGCTGTCACCATGAGCACTGTCACCATTGCAAGTATCACCATGTGCACTGTCACCATGGGCACTATCACAATGAGAACTGTCAGCATGGGCACTGTCACTCTTGGCAATGTCACCATGGGCACTATCACTTTGAGCACTGTCAACATGAGCACGTCACCATGGGCACTGTCAACATGGGTACTATCTCGAAGGTCAATGTCACCATGAGCATTGTCAGGATGGGCAACTTCACCATGAGCACTGTCACCAATGGCACTATCACCATGAGCAATGTCACTGTGGGCCGTGTCACCAGGGGCACTATCACCATGGTTAATGTTATCATTGGCACTTTCCCCGTGAGCACTGTCACCCTGGGCACTGTCATCATGGGCACGGTCACCGTGAGCACTATCTCCATGAGCACAGCCACTGTGAACACCATCACCATAATCACTGGCCTCATCGGTACTGTCACCATGAGCACTGCCACAATGAGCACTGTCAGCATGGGCACTTCCCCCATGAGCACTGTCAGTAGGAGAACTGCTAGCATGGGTATTTTCACCATGAGTACTGTCACCCTCTGTATTGTCACCATTTGCACTGTCACCATCAGGACTATTACCGTGAGTGCTATCACCGTGAGATCTCTCACCATGGTCACTGTCACCATGGCACCTTGCACAATGCGTGCTGTCAACATGAGTGCTGTCACCATTGGCACTATCACCGTGAGCATTCTCACTGTGGTCAGAGTCAACATGGGCTCTGTCACCATGAGCACTGTCACCATAGGCAATGTCACCGTGGTCAGTGTCACCATGAGCAATGTCTCCATGGGCACTCCTACAGTGGGCACTGTCACTGTGCGAACTGTCACCATGGTTACTGCCACTATGAGCAGTGTCTCTGTGAGTACTGTCAGCATGGGTTTTTACCGTGAGCACTGTCACCATGAGCCCTGTCACCATTCTTCAGTGCCACCATGTGCACTACCACCATGTGCACTCTCACCATGGGCACTCTCACCGATAAAACTGTCACCATAAGTACTGTCTGCATGGGCACTGTCACCAAGGGCACGGCCAACATGTGACCTGTAACCATTGTCAGTGTCACTGTGAGAAGTGTCACCATGGGAATTAACAACATAGGCACTCTCATCATGAGCACTGTCACCATGAGCACTGACACGACGAGCACTGTCACCCAGGGCAGTGCCACCATGAGCACTGTCACCATAACTGTTGCTATGAGAATTGTAACCATGGGCAATTTCTCAATGAGTAATGTCACCATGTGTATTTTCACCTTGGGCACTCTCAAAGTAAACAGTATTACCATGAGCACTTTCACTGTGAACACTGTCACCATGGGCACTGGCACAATGTGGTGTGTCACCATGAGCCATGTCACCATGGGAAATGTCACCGTGAGAAGTGTCACCATAGGCAATGTCACCATGGGCAATGTCAGCATGGGAACTGCCATTTTGAGCACTGTCACCATGGGTACTGCAACCATGAGTACTGTCACCATGAGTAATTTAACCATTGGCAGTATGACCATGTGCACTGTCACCATGGGCACTATCACCATGACAACTCTCAGCGTGAGCACTGTCACTGTTGGAAATGGCATTGTGTGCAATTCCACCATGGGCAATGTCACCATGGACATTATCGCTGTGAGCACTGTCAATATGAGCACGTCAACATGAGCCCTGTCACCATGGGCAATGTCACTGTGAGAAGTGTCACTATAGGCAATGTCACCGTGGGCACTGTCACCATGGTCACTGCCACCACTGTCACTGTCATTTTGAGCACTGTCACCATGGGTACTGCAACCATGAGCGCTGTCACCATGAGCACTGTCACCATTGCAAGTATCACCATGTGCACTGTCACCATGGGCACTATCACAATGAGAACTGTCAGCATGGGCACTGTCACTCTTGGCAATGTCACCATGGGCACTATCACTTTGAGCACTGTCAACATGAGCACGTCACCATGGGCACTGTCAACATGGGTACTATCTCGAAGGTCAATGTCACCATGAGCATTGTCAGGATGGGCAACTTCACCATGAGCACTGTCACCAATGGCACTATCACCATGAGCAATGTCACTGTGGGCCGTGTCACCAGGGGCACTATCACCATGGTTAATGTTATCATTGGCACTTTCCCCGTGAGCACTGTCACCCTGGGCACTGTCATCATGGGCACGGTCACCGTGAGCACTATCTCCATGAGCACAGCCACTGTGAACACCATCACCATAATCACTGGCCTCATCGGTACTGTCACCATGAGCACTGCCACAATGAGCACTGTCAGCATGGGCACTTCCCCCATGAGCACTGTCACTATGAGAACTGCTAGCATGGGTATTTTCACCATGAGTACTGTCACCCTCTGTATTGTCACCATTTGCACTGTCACCATCAGGACTATTACCGTGAGTGCTATCACCGTGAGATCTCTCACCATGGTCACTGTCACCATGGCCCCTTGCACAATGCGTGCTGTCAACATGAGTGCTGTCACCATTGGCACTATCACCGTGAGCATTCTCACTGTGGTCAGAGTCAACATGGGCTCTGTCACCATGAGCACTGTCACCATAGGCAATGTCACCGTGGTCAGTGTCACCATGAGCAATGTCTCCATGGGCACTCCTACAGTGGGCACTGTCACTGTGCGAACTGTCACCATGGTTACTGCCACTATGAGCAGTGTCTCTGTGAGTACTGTCAGCATGGGTTTTTACCGTGAGCACTGTCACCATGAGCCCTGTCACCATTTTTCAGTGCCACCATGTGCACTACCACCATGTGCACTCTCACCATGGGCACTATCACCGATAACACTGTCACCATAAGTACTGTCTGCATGGGCACTGTCACCAAGGGCACGGCCAACATGTGACCTGTAACCATTGTCAGTGTCACTGTGAGAAGTGTCACCATGGGAATTAACAACATAGGCACTCTCATCATGAGCACTGTCACCATGAGCACTGACACCACGAGCACTGTCACCCAGGGCAGTGCCACCATGAGCACTGTCACCATAACTGTTGCTATGAGAATTGTAACCATGGGCAATTTCTCAATGAGTAATGTCACCATGTGTATTTTCACCTTGGGCACTCTCAAAGTAAACAGTATTACCATGAGCACTTTCACTGTGAACACTGTCACCATGGGCACTGGCACAATGTGGTGTGTCACCATGAGCCATGTCACCATGGGAAATGTCACCGTGAGAAGTGTCACCATAGGCAATGTCACCATGGGCAATGTCACCATGGGAACTGCCATTTTGAGCACTGTCACCATGGGTACTGCAACCATGAGTACTGTCACCATGAGTAATTTAACCATTGGCAGTATGACCATGTGCACTGTCACCATGGGCACTATCACCATGACAACTCTCAGCGTGAGCACTGTCACTGTTGGAAATGGCATTGTGTGCAATTCCACCATGGGCAATGTCACCATGGACATTATCGCTGTGAGCACTGTCAATATGAGCACGTCAACATGAGCCCTGTCACCATGGGCAATGTCACTGTGAGAAGTGTCACTATAGGCAATGTCACCGTGGGCACTGTCACCATGGTCACTGCCACCACTGTCACTGTCATTTTGAGCACTGTCACCATGGGTACTGCAACCATGAGCGCTGTCACCATGAGCACTGTCACCATTGCAAGTATCACCATGTGCACTGTCACCATGGGCACTATCACAATGAGAACTGTCAGCATGGGCACTATCACTCTTGGCAATGTCACCATGGGCACTATCACTTTGAGCACTGTCAACATGAGCACGTCACCATGGGCACTGTCAACATGGGTACTATCTCGAAGGTCAATGTCACCATGAGCACTGTCAGGATGGGCAACTTCACCGTGAGCACTGTCACCAATGGCACTATCACCATGAGCAATGTCACTGTGGGCCGTGTCACCAGGGGCACTATCACCATGGTTAATGTTATCATTGGCACTTTCCCCGTGAGCACTGTCACCCTGGGCACTGTCATCATGGGCACGGTCACCGTGAGCACTATCTCCATGAGCACAGCCACTGTGAACACCATCACCATAATCACTGGCCTCATCGGTACTGTCACCATGAGCACTGCCACAATGAGCACTGTCAGCATGGGCACTTCCCCCATGAGCACTGTCACTATGAGAACTGCTAGCATGGGTATTTTCACCATGAGTACTGTCACCCTCTGTATTGTCACCATTTGCACTGTCACCATCAGGACTATTACCGTGAGTGCTATCACCGTGAGATCTCTCACCATGGTCACTGTCACCATGGCACCTTGCACAATGCGTGCTGTCAACATGAGTGCTGTCACCATTGGCACTATCACCGTGAGCATTCTCACTGTGGTCAGAGTCAACATGGGCTCTGTCACCATGAGCACTGTCACCATAGGCAATGTCACCGTGGTCAGTGTCACCATGAGCAATGTCTCCATGGGCACTCCTACAGTGGGCACTGTCACTGTGCGAACTGTCACCATGGTTACTGCCACTATGAGCAGTGTCTCTGTGAGTACTGTCAGCATGGGTTTTTACCGTGAGCACTGTCACCATGAGCCCTGTCACCATTTTTCAGTGCCACCATGTGCACTACCACCATGTGCACTCTCACCATGGGCACTATCACCGATAACACTGTCACCATAAGTACTGCCTGCATGGGCACTGTCACCAAGGGCACGGCCAACATGTGACCTGTAACCATTGTCAGTGTCACTGTGAGAAGTGTCACCATGGGAATTAACAACATAGGCACTCTCATCATGAGCACTGTCACCATGAGCACTGACACCACGAGCACTGTCACCCAGGGCAGTGCCACCATGAGCACTGTCACCATAACTGTTGCTATGAGAATTGTAACCATGGGCAATTTCTCAATGAGTAATGTCACCATGTGTATTTTCACCTTGGGCACTCTCAAAGTAAACAGTATTACCATGAGCACTTTCACTGTGAACACTGTCACCATGGGCACTGGCACAATGTGGTGTGTCACCATGAGCCATGTCACCATGGGAAATGTCACCGTGAGAAGTGTCACCATAGGCAATGTCACCATGGGCAATGTCACCATGGGAACTGCCATTTTGAGCACTGTCACCATGGGTACTGCAACCATGAGTACTGTCACCATGAGTAATTTAACCATTGGCAGTATGACCATGTGCACTGTCACCATGGGCACTATCACCATGACAACTCTCAGCGTGAGCACTGTCACTGTTGGAAATGGCATTGTGTGCAATTCCACCATGGGCAATGTCACCATGGACATTATCGCTGTGAGCACTGTCAATATGAGCACGTCAACATGAGCCCTGTCACCATGGGCAATGTCACTGTGAGAAGTGTCACTATAGGCAATGTCACCGTGGGCACTGTCACCATGGTCACTGCCACCACTGTCACTGTCATTTTGAGCACTGTCACCATGGGTACTGCAACCATGAGCGCTGTCACCATGAGCACTGTCACCATTGCAAGTATCACCATGTGCACTGTCACCATGGGCACTATCACAATGAGAACTGTCAGCATGGGCACTGTCACTCTTGGCAATGTCACCATGGGCACTATCACTTTGAGCACTGTCAACATGAGCACGTCACCATGGGCACTGTCAACATGGGTACTATCTCGAAGGTCAATGTCACCATGAGCACTGTCAGGATGGGCAACTTCACCGTGAGCACTGTCACCAATGGCACTATCACCATGAGCAATGTCACTGTGGGCCGTGTCACCAGGGGCACTATCACCATGGTTAATGTTATCATTGGCACTTTCCCCGTGAGCACTGTCACCCTGGGCACTGTCATCATGGGCACGGTCACCGTGAGCACTATCTCCATGAGCACAGCCACTGTGAACACCATCACCATAATCACTGGCCTCATCGGTACTGTCACCATGAGCACTGCCACAATGAGCACTGTCAGCATGGGCACTTCCCCCATGAGCACTGTCACTATGAGAACTGCTAGCATGGGTATTTTCACCATGAGTACTGTCACCCTCTGTATTGTCACCATTTGCACTGTCACCATCAGGACTATTACCGTGAGTGCTATCACCGTGAGATCTCTCACCATGGTCACTGTCACCATGGCACCTTGCACAATGCGTGCTGTCAACATGAGTGCTGTCACCATTGGCACTATCACCGTGAGCATTCTCACTGTGGTCAGAGTCAACATGGGCTCTGTCACCATGAGCACTGTCACCATAGGCAATGTCACCGTGGTCAGTGTCACCATGAGCAATGTCTCCATGGGCACTCCTACAGTGGGCACTGTCACTGTGCGAACTGTCACCATGGTTACTGCCACTATGAGCAGTGTCTCTGTGAGTACTGTCAGCATGGGTTTTTACCGTGAGCACTGTCACCATGAGCCCTGTCACCATTTTTCAGTGCCACCATGTGCACTACCACCATGTGCACTCTCACCATGGGCACTATCACCGATAACACTGTCACCATAAGTACTGCCTGCATGGGCACTGTCACCAAGGGCACGGCCAACATGTGACCTGTAACCATTGTCAGTGTCACTGTGAGAAGTGTCACCATGGGAATTAACAACATAGGCACTCTCATCATGAGCACTGTCACCATGAGCACTGACACCACGAGCACTGTCACCCAGGGCAGTGCCACCATGAGCACTGTCACCATAACTGTTGCTATGAGAATTGTAACCATGGGCAATTTCTCAATGAGTAATGTCACCATGTGTATTTTCACCTTGGGCACTCTCAAAGTAAACAGTATTACCATGAGCACTTTCACTGTGAACACTGTCACCATGGGCACTGGCACAATGTGGTGTGTCACCATGAGCCATGTCACCATGGGAAATGTCACCGTGAGAAGTGTCACCATAGGCAATGTCACCATGGGCAATGTCACCATGGGAACTGCCATTTTGAGCACTGTCACCATGGGTACTGCAACCATGAGTACTGTCACCATGAGTAATTTAACCATTGGCAGTATGACCATGTGCACTGTCACCATGGGCACTATCACCATGACAACTCTCAGCGTGAGCACTGTCACTGTTGGAAATGGCATTGTGTGCAATTCCACCATGGGCAATGTCACCATGGACATTATCGCTGTGAGCACTGTCAATATGAGCACGTCAACATGAGCCCTGTCACCATGGGCAATGTCACTGTGAGAAGTGTCATTATAGGCAATGTCACCGTGGGCACTGTCACCATGGTCACTGCCACCACTGTCACTGTCATTTTGAGCACTGTCACCATGGGTACTGCAACCATGAGCGCTGTCACCATGAGCACTGTCACCATTGCAAGTATCACCATGTGCACTGTCACCATGGGCACTATCACAATGAGAACTGTCAGCATGGGCACTGTCACTCTTGGCAATGTCACCATGGGCACTATCACTGTGAGCACTGTCAACATGAGCACGTCACCATGGGCACTGTCAACATGGGTACTATCTCGAAGGGCAATGTCACCATGAGCATTGTCAGGATGGGCAACTTCACCGTGAGCACTGTCACCAATGGCACTATCACCATGAGCAATGTCACTGTGGGCCGTGTCACCAGGGGCACTATCACCATGGTTAATGTTATCATTGGCACTTTCCCCGTGAGCACTGTCACCCTGGGCACTGTCATCATGGGCACGGTCACCGTGAGCACTATCTCCATGAGCACAGCCACTGTGAACACCATCACCATAATCACTGGCCTCATCGGTACTGTCACCATGAGCACTGCCACAATGAGCACTGTCAGCATGGGCACTTCCCCCATGAGCACTGTCACTATGAGAACTGCTAGCATGGGTATTTTCACCATGAGTACTGTCACCCTCTGTATTGTCACCATTTGCACTGTCACCATCAGGACTATTACCGTGAGTGCTATCACCGTGAGATCTCTCACCATGGTCACTGTCACCATGGCACCTTGCACAATGCGTGCTGTCAACATGAGTGCTGTCACCATTGGCACTATCACCGTGAGCATTCTCACTGTGGTCAGAGTCAACATGGGCTCTGTCACCATGAGCACTGTCACCATAGGCAATGTCACCGTGGTCAGTGTCACCATGAGCAATGTCTCCATGGGCACTCCTACAGTGGGCACTGTCACTGTGCGAACTCTCACCATGGTTACTGCCACTATGAGCAGTGTCTCTGTGAGTACTGTCAGCATGGGTTTTTACCGTGAGCACTGTCACCATGAGCCCTGTCACCATTTTTCAGTGCCACCATGTGCACTACCACCATGTGCACTCTCACCATGGGCACTATCACCGATAACACTGTCACCATAAGTACTGCCTGCATGGGCACTGTCACCAAGGGCACGGCCAACATGTGACCTGTAACCATTGTCAGTGTCACTGTGAGAAGTGTCACCATGGGAATTAACAACATAGGCACTCTCATCATGAGCACTGTCACCATGAGCACTGACACCACGAGCACTGTCACCCAGGGCAGTGCCACCATGAGCACTGTCACCATAACTGTTGCTATGAGAATTGTAACCATGGGCAATTTCTCAATGAGTAATGTCACCATGTGTATTTTCACCTTGGGCACTCTCAAAGTAAACAGTATTACCATGAGCACTTTCACTGTGAACACTGTCACCATGGGCACTGGCACAATGTGGTGTGTCACCATGAGCCATGTCACCATGGGAAATGTCACCGTGAGAAGTGTCACCATAGGCAATGTCACCATGGGCAATGTCACCATGGGAACTGCCATTTTGAGCACTGTCACCATGGGTACTGCAACCATGAGTACTGTCACCATGAGTAATTTAACCATTGGCAGTATGACCATGTGCACTGTCACCATGGGCACTATCACCATGACAACTCTCAGCGTGAGCACTGTCACTGTTGGAAATGGCATTGTGTGCAATTCCACCATGGGCAATGTCACCATGGACATTATCGCTGTGAGCACTGTCAATATGAGCACGTCAACATGAGCCCTGTCACCATGGGCAATGTCACTGTGAGAAGTGTCACTATAGGCAATGTCACCGTGGGCACTGTCACCATGGTCACTGCTACCACTGTCACTGTCATTTTGAGCACTGTCACCATGGGTACTGCAACCATGAGCACTGTCACCATGAGCACTGTCACCATTGCAAGTATCACCATGTGCACTGTCACCATGGGCACTATCACAATGAGAACTGTCAGCATGGGCACTGTCACTCTTGGCAATGTCACCATGGGCACTATCACTTTGAGCACTGTCAACATGAGCACGTCACCATGGGCACTGTCAACATGGGTACTATCTCGAAGGTCAATGTCACCATGAGCATTGTCAGGATGGGCAACTTCACCATGAGCACTGTCACCAATGGCACTATCACCATGAGCAATGTCACTGTGGGCCGTGTCACCAGGGGCACTATCACCATGGTTAATGTTATCATTGGCACTTTCCCCGTGAGCACTGTCACCCTGGGCACTGTCATCATGGGCACGGTCACCGTGAGCACTATCTCCATGAGCACAGCCACTGTGAACACCATCACCATAATCACTGGCCTCATCGGTACTGTCACCATGAGCACTGCCACAATGAGCACTGTCATCATGGGCACATCCCCCATGAGCACTGTCACTATGAGAACTGCTACCATGGGTATTTTCACCATGTGTACTGTCACCCTGAGTATTGTCACCATTTGCACTGTCACAATGAGGACTATTACCGTGAGCACTATCACCGTGAGATCTCTCACCATGGTCACTGTCACCATGGCACCTTGCACAATGGGGGCTGTCAACATGAGTGCTGGCACCATTGGCACTATCATTGTGAGCATTCTCACTGTGGTCAGTGTCACCATGGCCACTGTCACCATGAGCACTGTCACCATAGGCAATGTCACCATGGTCAGTGGCAACATGAGCACTGTCAACATGGGCACTCATACAGTGGGCACTGTCACTGTGAGCACTGTCACCTTTGGTACTGCCACCATGAGCGCTGTCACCATGAGCAATGTCACCATTGCAAGTATCACAATGTGCACTGTCACCATGGGCACTGGCACAATGTCGTGTGTCACCTTGAGCAATGTCACCATGGGAAATGTCACAGTGAGATGTGTCACCATAGGCAATGTCACCATGGGCAATGTCACCATGGGAAATGCCATTTTGCACAATGTCACCATGGGTACTGCAACCATGAGTACTGTCACCATTGGCAGTATGACCATGTGCACTGTCACCATGGGCACTATCACCATGACAACTCTCAGCGTGAGCACTGTCACTGTGGGAACTGGCATTGTGTGCAATTCCACCATGGGCAATGTCAACATGGGCACAATCACTGTGATCACTGTCAATATAAGCACGTCAACATGAGCCCTGTCACCATGGGCAATGTCACCGTGAGAAGTGTCACTATAGGCGATGTCACCATGGGCACTGTCACCATGGTCACTGCCACCACTGGCACTGTCATTTTGAGCACTGTCACCATGGGTATTGCAACCATGAGCACTGTCACCATGAGCACTGTCACCATTGCGATTATCACCATGTGTACTGTCACCATGGGCACTATCACAATGAGAACTGTCAGCGTGGTCACTGTCACTGTTGGCAAGGGCACCGTGGGCACTTCCACCATGGGCAATGTCACCATGGGCACTATCACTGTGAGCACTGTCAACATGAGCACGTCACCATGGGCACTGTCAACATGGGTACTATCTCGAAGGGCAATGTCACCATGAGCATTGTCAGGAAGGGCAATTTCACCATGAGCACTGTCACCAAAGGCACTATCACCATGAGCAATGTCACTGTGGGCCGTGTCACCAGGGGCACTATCACCATGGTTAATGTTATCATTGGCACTTTCCCCGTGAGCACTGTCACCCTGGGCACTGTCATCATGGGCACGGTCACCGTGAGCACTATCTCCATGAGCACAGCCACTGTGAACACCATCACCATAATCACTGGCCTCATCGGTACTGTCACCATGAGCACTGCCACAATGAGCACTGTCAGCATGGGCACTTCCCCCATGAGCACTGTCACTAGGAGAACTGCTAGCATGGGTATTTTCACCATGAGTACTGTCACCCTCTGTATTGTCACCATTTGCACTGTCACCATCAGGACTATTACCGTGAGTGCTATCACCGTGAGATCTCTCACCATGGTCACTGTCACCATGGCCCCTTGCACAATGCGTGCTGTCAACATGAGTGCTGTCACCATTGGCACTATCACCGTGAGCATTCTCACTGTGGTCAGAGTCAACATGGGCTCTGTCACCATGAGCACTGTCACCATAGGCAATGTCACCGTGGTCAGTGTCACCATGAGCAATGTCTCCATGGGCACTCCTACAGTGGGCACTGTCACTGTGCGAAATGTCACCATGGTTACTGCCACTATGAGCAGTGTCTCTGTGAGTACTGTCAGCATGGGTTTTTACCGTGAGCACTGTCACCATGAGCCCTGTCACCATTTTTCAGTGCCACCATGTGCACTACCACCATGTGCACTCTCACCATGGGCACTATCACCGATAACACTGTCACCATAAGTACTGTCTGCATGGGCACTGTCACCAAGGGCACGGCCAACATGTGACCTGTAACCATTGTCAGTGTCACTGTGAGAAGTGTCACCATGGGAATTAACAACATAGGCACTCTCATCATGAGCACTGTCACCATGAGCACTGACACCACGAGCACTGTCACCCAGGGCAGTGCCACCATGAGCACTGTCACCATAACTGTTGCTATGAGAATTGTAACCATGGGCAATTTCTCAATGAGTAATGTCACCATGTGTATTTTCACCTTGGGCACTCTCAAAGTAAACAGTATTACCATGAGCACTTTCACTGTGAACACTGTCACCATGGGCACTGGCACAATGTGGTGTGTCACCATGAGCCATGTCACCATGGGAAATGTCACCGTGAGAAGTGTCACCATAGGCAATGTCACCATGGGCAATGTCACCATGGGAACTGCCATTTTGAGCACTGTCACCATGGGTACTGCAACCATGAGTACTGTCACCATGAGTAATTTAACCATTGGCTGTATGACCATGTGCACTGTCACCATGGGCACTATCACCATGACAACTCTCAGCGTGAGCACTGTCACTGTTGGAAATGGCATTGTGTGCAATTCCACCATGGGCAATGTCACCATGGACATTATCGCTGTGAGCACTGTCAATATGAGCACGTCAACATGAGCCCTGTCACCATGGGCAATGTCACTGTGAGAAGTGTCACTATAGGCAATGTCACCGTGGGCACTGTCACCATGGTCACTGCCACCACTGTCACTGTCATTTTGAGCACTGTCACCATGGGTACTGCAACCATGAGCGCTGTCACCATGAGCACTGTCACCATTGCAAGTATCACCATGTGCACTGTCACCATGGGCACTATCACAATGAGAACTGTCAGCATGGGCACTGTCACTCTTGGCAATGTCACCATGGGCACTATCACTTTGAGCACTGTCAACATGAGCACGTCACCATGGGCACTGTCAACATGGGTACTATCTCGAAGGTCAATGTCACCATGAGCATTGTCAGGATGGGCAACTTCACCATGAGCACTGTCACCAATGGCACTATCACCATGAGCAATGTCACTGTGGGCCGTGTCACCAGGGGCACTATCACCATGGTTAATGTTATCATTGGCACTTTCCCCGTGAGCACTGTCACCCTGGGCACTGTCATCATGGGCACGGTCACCGTGAGCACTATCTCCATGAGCACAGCCACTGTGAACACCATCACCATAATCACTGGCCTCATCAGTACTGTCACCATGAGCACTGCCACAATGAGCACTGTCAGCATGGGCACTTCCCCCATGAGCACTGTCACTATGAGAACTGCTAGCATGGGTATTTTCACCATGAGTACTGTCACCCTCTGTATTGTCACCATTTGCACTGTCACCATCAGGACTATTACCGTGACTGCTATCACCGTGAGATCTCTCACCATGGTCACTGTCACCATGGCACCTTGCACAATGCGTGCTGTCAACATGAGTGCTGTCACCATTGGCACTATCACCGTGAGCATTCTCACTGTGGTCAGAGTCAACATGGGCTCTGTCACCATGAGCACTGTCACCATAGGCAATGTCACCGTGGTCAGTGTCACCATGAGCAATGTCTCCATGGGCACTCCTACAGTGGGCACTGTCACTGTGCGAACTGTCACCATGGTTACTGCCACTATGAGCAGTGTCTCTGTGAGTACTGTCAGCATGGGTTTTTACCGTGAGCACTGTCACCATGAGCCCTGTCACCATTTTTCAGTGCCACCATGTGCACTACCACCATGTGCACTCTCACCATGGGCACTATCACCGATAACACTGTCACCATAAGTACTGTCTGCATGGGCACTGTCACCAAGGGCACGGCCAATATGTGACCTGTAACCATTGTCAGTGTCACTGTGAGAAGTGTCACCATGGGAATTAACAACATAGGCTCTCTCATCATGAGCACTGTCACCATGAGCACTGACACCACGAGCACTGTCACCCAGGGCAGTGCCACCATGAGCACTGTCACCATAACTGTTGCTATGAGAATTGTAACCATGGGCAATTTCTCAATGAGTAATGTCACCATGTGTATTTTCACCTTGGGCACTCTCAAAGTAAACAGTATTACCATGAGCACTTTCACTGTGAACACTGTCACCATGGGCACTGGCACAATGTGGTGTGTCACCATGAGCCATGTCACCATGGGAAATGTCACCGTGAGAAGTGTCACCATAGGCAATGTCACCATGGGCAATGTCACCATGGGAACTGCCATTTTGAGCACTGTCACCATGGGTACTGCAACCATGAGTACTGTCACCATGAGTAATTTAACCATTGGCAGTATGACCATGTGCACTGTCACCATGGGCACTATCACCATGACAACTCTCAGCGTGAGCACTGTCACTGTTGGAAATGGCATTGTGTGCAATTCCACCATGGGCAATGTCACCATGGACATTATCGCTGTGAGCACTGTCAATATGAGCACGTCAACATGAGCCCTGTCACCATGGGCAATGTCACTGTGAGAAGTGTCACTATAGGCAATGTCACCGTGGGCACTGTCACCATGGTCACTGCCACCACTGTCACTGTCATTTTGAGCACTGTCACCATGGGTACTGCAACCATGAGCGCTGTCACCATGAGCACTGTCACCATTGCAAGTATCACCATGTGCACTGTCACCATGGGCACTATCACAATGAGAACTGTCAGCATGGGCACTGTCACTCTTGGCAATGTCACCATGGGCACTATCACTTTGAGCACTGTCAACATGAGCACGTCACCATGGGCACTGTCAACATGGGTACTATCTCAAAGGTCAATGTCACCATGAGCATTGTCAGGATGGGCAACTTCACCATTAGCACTGTCACCAATGGCACTATCACCATGAGCAATGTCACTGTGGGCCGTGTCACCAGGGGCACTATCACCATGGTTAATGTTATCATTGGCACTTTCCCCTTGAGCACTGTCACCCTGGGCACTGTCATCATGGGCACGGTCACCGTGAGCACTATCTCCATGAGCACAGCCACTGTGAACACCATCACCATAATCACTGGCCTCATCGGTACTGTCACCATGAGCACTGCCACAATGAGCACTGTCAGCATGGGCACTTCCCCCATGAGCACTGTCACTATGAGTACTGCTAGCATGGGTATTTTCACCATGAGTACTGTCACCCTCTGTATTGTCACCATTTGCACTGTCACCATCAGGACTATTACCGTGAGTGCTATCACCGTGAGATCTCTCACCATGGTCACTGTCACCATGGCACCTTGCACAATGCGTGCTGTCAACATGAGTGCTGTCACCATTGGCACTATCACCGTGAGCATTCTCACTGTGGTCAGAGTCAACATGGGCTCTGTCACCATGAGCACTGTCACCATAGGCAATGTCACCGTGGTCAGTGTCACCATGAGCAATGTCTCCATGGGCACTCCTACAGTGGGCACTGTCACTGTGCGAACTCTCACCATGGTTACTGCCACTATGAGCAGTGTCTCTGTGAGTACTGTCAGCATGGGTTTTTACCGTGAGCACTGTCACCATGAGCCCTGTCACCATTTTTCAGTGCCACCATGTGCACTACCACCATGTGCACTCTCACCATGGGCACTATCACCGATAACACTGTCACCATAAGTACTGTCTGCATGGGCACTGTCACCAAGGGCACGGCCAACATGTGACCTGTAACCATTGTCAGTGTCACTGTGAGAAGTGTCACCATGGGAATTAACAACATAGGCACTCTCATCATGAGCACTGTCACCATGAGCACTGACACCACGAGCACTGTCACCCAGGGCAGTGCCACCATGAGCACTGTCACCATAACTGTTGCTATGAGAATTGTAACCATGGGCAATTTCTCAATGAGTAATGTCACCATGTGTATTTTCACCTTGGGCACTCTCAAAGTAAACAGTATTACCATGAGCACTTTCACTGTGAACACTGTCACCATGGGCACTGGCACAATGTGGTGTGTCACCATGAGCCATGTCACCATGGGAAATGTCACCGTGAGAAGTGTCACCATAGGCAATGTCACCATGGGCAATGTCACCATGGGAACTGCCATTTTGAGCACTGTCACCATGGGTACTGCAACCATGAGTACTGTCACCATGAGTAATTTAACCATTGGCAGTATGACCATGTGCACTGTCACCATGGGCACTATCACCATGACAACTCTCAGCGTGAGCACTGTCACTGTTGGAAATGGCATTGTGTGCAATTCCACCATGGGCAATGTCACCATGGACATTATCGCTGTGAGCACTGTCAATATGAGCACGTCAACATGAGCCCTGTCACCATGGGCAATGTCACTGTGAGAAGTGTCACTATAGGCAATGTCACCGTGGGCACTGTCACCATGGTCACTGCCACCACTGTCACTGTCATTTTGAGCACTGTCACCATGGGTACTGCAACCATGAGCGCTGTCACCATGAGCACTGTCACCATTGCAAGTATCACCATGTGCACTGTCACCATGGGCACTATCACAATGAGAACTGTCAGCATGGGCACTGTCACTCTTGGCAATGTCACCATGGGCACTATCACTTTGAGCACTGTCAACATGAGCACGTCACCATGGGCACTGTCAACATGGGTACTATCTCGAAGGTCAATGTCACCATGAGCATTGTCAGGATGGGCAACTTCACCGTGAGCACTGTCACCAATGGCACTATCACCATGAGCAATGTCACTGTGGGCCGTGTCACCAGGGGCACTATCACCATGGTTAATGTTCTCATTGGCACTTTCCCCGTGAGCACTGTCACCCTGGGCACTGTCATCATGGGCACGGTCACCGTGAGCACTATCTCCATGAGCACAGCCACTGTGAACACCATCACCATAATCACTGGCCTCATCGGTACTGTCACCATGAGCACTGCCACAATGAGCACTGTCAGCATGGGCACTTCCCCCATGAGCACTGTCACTATGAGAACTGCTAGCATGGGTATTTTCACCATGAGTACTGTCACCCTCTGTATTGTCACCATTTGCACTGTCACCATCAGGAATATTACCGTGAGTGCTATCACCGTGAGATCTCTCACCATGGTCACTGTCACCATGGCACCTTGCACAATGCGTGCTGTCAACATGAGTGCTGTCACCATTGGCACTATCACCGTGAGCATTCTCACTGTGGTCAGAGTTAACATGGGCTCTGTCACCATGAGCACTGTCACCATAGGCAATGTCACCGTGGTCAGTGTCACCATGAGCAATGTCTCCATGGGCACTCCTACAGTGGGCACTGTCACTGTGCGAACTCTCACCATGGTTATTGCCACTATGAGCAGTGTCTCTGTGAGTACTGTCAGCATGGGTTTTTACCGTGAGCACTGTCACCATGAGCCCTGTCACCATTTTTCAGTGCCACCATGTGCACTACCACCATGTGCACTCTCACCATGGGCACTATCACCGATAACACTGTCACCATAAGTACTGCCTGCATGGGCACTGTCACCAAGGGCACGGCCAACATGTGACCTGTAACCATTGTCAGTGTCACTGTGAGAAGTGTCACCATGGGAATTAACAACATAGGCACTCTCATCATGAGCACTGTCACCATGAGCACTGACACCACGAGCACTGTCACCCAGGGCAGTGCCACCATGAGCACTGTCACCATAACTGTTGCTATGAGAATTGTAACCATGGGCAATTTCTCAATGAGTAATGTCACCATGTGTATTTTCACCTTGGGCACTCTCAAAGTAAACAGTATTACCATGAGCACTTTCACTGTGAACACTGTCACCATGGGCACTGGCACAATGTGGTGTGTCACCATGAGCCATGTCACCATGGGAAATGTCACCGTGAGAAGTGTCACCATAGGCAATGTCACCATGGGCAATGTCACCATGGGAACTGCCATTTTGAGCACTGTCACCATGGGTACTGCAACCATGAGTACTGTCACCATGAGTAATTTAACCATTGGCAGTATGACCATGTGCACTGTCACCATGGGCACTATCACCATGACAACTCTCAGCGTGAGCACTGTCACTGTTGGAAATGGCATTGTGTGCAATTCCACCATGGGCAATGTCACCATGGACATTATCGCTGTGAGCACTGTAAATATGAGCACGTCAACATGAGCCCTGTCACCATGGGCAATGTCACTGTGAGAAGTGTCACTATAGGCAATGTCACCGTGGGCACTGTCACCATGGTCACTGCCACCACTGTCACTGTCATTTTGAGCACTGTCACCATGGGTACTGCAACCATGAGCGCTGTCACCATGAGCACTGTCACCATTGCAAGTATCACCATGTGCACTGTCACCATGGGCACTATCACAATGAGAACTGTCAGCATGGGCACTGTCACTCTTGGCAATGTCACCATGGGCACTACCACTGTGAGCACTGTCAACATGAGCACGTCACCATGGGCACTGTCAACATGGGTACTATCTCGAAGGTCAATGTCACCATGAGCATTGTCAGGATGGGCAACTTCACCGTGAGCACTGTCACCAATGGCACTATCACCATGAGCAATGTCACTGTGGGCCGTGTCACCAGGGGCACTATCACCATGGTTAATGTTCTCATTGGCACTTTCCCCGTGAGCACTGTCACCCTGGGCACTGTCATCATGGGCACGGTCACCGTGAGCACTATCTCCATGAGCACAGCCACTGTGAACACCATCACCATAATCACTGGCCTCATCGGTACTGTCAACATGAGCACTGCCACAATGAGCAATGTCATCATGGGCACATCCCCCATGAGCACTGTCACTATGAGAACTGCTACCATGGGTATTTTCACCATGTGTACTGTCACCCTGTGTATTGTCACCATTTGCACTGTCACCATGAGGACTATTACCGTGAGCACTATCACCGTGAGATCTCTCACCATGGTCACTGTCACCATGGCACCTTGCACAATGGGGGCTGTCAACATGAGTGCTGGCACCATTGGCACTATCACTGTGAGCATTCTCACTGTGGTCAGTGTCACCATGGCCACTGTCACCATGAGCACTGTCACCATAGGCAATGTCACCATGGTCAGTGGCACCATGAGCACTCTCAACATGGGCACCCATACAGTGGGCACTGTCACTGTGAGCACTGTCACCTTGGGTACTGCCACCATGAGCGCTGTCACCATGAGCACTGTCACCATTGCAAGTATCACAATGTGCACTGTCACCATGGGCACTGGCACAATGTCGTGTGTCACCTTGAGCAATGTCACCATGGGAAATGTCACCGTGAGATGTGTCACCAAAGGCAATGTCACCATGGGCAATGTCACCATGGGAAATGCCATTTTACACACTGTCACCATGGGTACTGCAACCATGAGTACTGTCACCATTGGCAGTATGACCATGTGCACTGTCACCATGGGCACTATCACCATGACAACTCTCAGCGTGAGCACTGTCACTGTGGGAACTGGCATTGTGTGCAATTCCACCATGGGCAATGTCAACCTGGGCACAATCACTGTGAGCACTGTCAATATAAGCACGTCAACATGAGCCCTGTCACCATGGGCAATGTCACCGTGAGAAGTGTCACTATAGGCGATGTCACCATGGGCACTGTCACCATGGTCACTGCCACCACTGTCACTGTCATTTTGAGCACTGTCACCATGGGTATTGCAACCATGAGCACTGTCACCATGAGCACTGTCACCATTGCGATTATCACCATGTGTACTGTCACCATGGGCACTATCACAATGAGAACTGTCAGCGTGGGCACTGTCACTGTTGGCAAGGGCACCGTGGGCACTTCCACCATGGGCAATGTCACCATGGGCACTATCACTGTGAGCACTGTCAACATGAGCACGTCACCATGGGCACTGTCAACATGGGTACTATCTCGAAGGGCAATGTCACCATGAGCATTGTCAGGAAGGGCAATTTCACCATGAGCACTGTCACCAAAGGCACTATCACCATGAGCAATGTCACTGTGGGCCGTGTCACCAGGGGCACTATCATCATGGTTAATGTTATCATTGGCACTTTCCCCGTGAGCACTGTCACCCTGGGCACTGTCATCATGGGCACGGTCACCGTGAGCACTATCTCCATGAGCACAGCCACTGTGAACACCATCACCATAATCACTGGCCTCATCGGTACTGTCACCATGAGCACTGCCACAATGAGCACTGTCAGCATGGGCACTTCCCCCATGAGCACTGTCACTATGAGAACTGCTAGCATGGGTATTTTCACCATGAGTACTGTCACCCTCTGTATTGTCACCATTTGCACTGTCACCATCAGGACTATTACCGTGAGTGCTATCACCGTGAGATCTCTCACCATGGTCACTGTCACCATGGCACCTTGCACAATGCGTGCTGTCAACATGAGTGCTGTCACCATTGGCACTATCACCGTGAGCATTCTCACTGTGGTCAGAGTCAACATGGGCTCTGTCACCATGAGCACTGTCACCATAGGCAATGTCACCGTGGTCAGTGTCACCATGAGCAATGTCTCCATGGGCACTCCTACAGTGGGCACTGTCACTGTGTGAACTGTCACCATGGTTACTGCCACTATGAGCAGTGTCTCTGTGAATACTGTCAGCATGGGTTTTTACCGTGAGCACTGTCACCATGAGCCCTGTCACCATTTTTCAGTGCCACCATGTGCACTACCACCATGTGCACTCTCACCATGGGCACTATCACCGATAACACTGTCACCATAAGTACTGTCTGCATGGGCACTGTCACCAAGGGCACGGCCAACATGTGACCTGTAACCATTGTCAGTGTCACTGTGAGAAGTGTCACCATGGGAATTAACAACATAGGCACTCTCATCATGAGCACTGTCACCATGAGCACTGACACCACGAGCACTGTCACCCAGGGCAGTGCCACCATGAGCACTGTCACCATAACTGTTGCTATGAGAATTGTAACCATGGGCAATTTCTCAATGAGTAATGTCACCATGTGTATTTTCACCTTGGGCACTCTCAAAGTAAACAGTATTACCATGAGCACTTTCACTGTGAACACTGTCACCATGGGCACTGGCACAATGTGGTGTGTCACCATGAGCCATGTCACCATGGGAAATGTCACCGTGAGAAGTGTCACCATAGGCAATGTCACCATGGGCAATGTCACCATGGGAACTGCCATTTTGAGCACTGTCACCATGGGTACTGCAACCATGAGTACTGTCACCATGAGTAATTTAACCATTGGCAGTATGACCATGTGCACTGTCACCATGGGCACTATCACCATGACAACTCTCAGCGTGAGCACTGTCACTGTTGGAAATGGCATTGTGTGCAATTCCACCATGGGCAATGTCACCATGGACATTATCGCTGTGAGCACTGTCAATATGAGCACGTCAACATGAGCCCTGTCACCATGGGCAATGTCACTGTGAGAAGTGTCACTATAGGCAATGTCACCGTGGGCACTGTCACCATGGTCACTGCCACCACTGTCACTGTCATTTTGAGCACTGTCACCATGGGTACTGCAACCATGAGCGCTGTCACCATGAGCACTGTCACCATTGCAAGTATCACCATGTGCACTGTCACCATGGGCACTATCACAATGAGAACTGTCAGCATGGGCACTATCACTCTTGGCAATGTCACCATGGGCACTATCACTTTGAGCACTGTCAACATGAGCACGTCACCATGGGCACTGTCAACATGGGTACTATCTCGAAGGTCAATGTCACCATGAGCACTGTCAGGATGGGCAACTTCACCGTGAGCACTGTCACCAATGGCACTATCACCATGAGCAATGTCACTGTGGGCCGTGTCACCAGGGGCACTATCACCATGGTTAATGTTATCATTGGCACTTTCCCCGTGAGCACTGTCACCCTGGGCACTGTCATCATGGGCACGGTCACCGTGAGCACTATCTCCATGAGCACAGCCACTGTGAACACCATCACCATAATCACTGGCCTCATCGGTACTGTCACCATGAGCACTGCCACAATGAGCACTGTCAGCATGGGCACTTCCCCCATGAGCACTGTCACTATGAGAACTGCTAGCATGGGTATTTTCACCATGAGTACTGTCACCCTCTGTATTGTCACCATTTGCACTGTCACCATCAGGACTATTACCGTGAGTGCTATCACCGTGAGATCTCTCACCATGGTCACTGTCACCATGGCACCTTGCACAATGCGTGCTGTCAACATGAGTGCTGTCACCATTGGCACTATCACCGTGAGCATTCTCACTGTGGTCAGAGTCAACATGGGCTCTGTCACCATGAGCACTGTCACCATAGGCAATGTCACCGTGGTCAGTGTCACCATGAGCAATGTCTCCATGGGCACTCCTACAGTGGGCACTGTCACTGTGCGAACTGTCACCATGGTTACTGCCACTATGAGCAGTGTCTCTGTGAGTACTGTCAGCATGGGTTTTTACCGTGAGCACTGTCACCATGAGCCCTGTCACCATTTTTCAGTGCCACCATGTGCACTACCACCATGTGCACTCTCACCATGGGCACTATCACCGATAACACTGTCACCATAAGTACTGCCTGCATGGGCACTGTCACCAAGGGCACGGCCAACATGTGACCTGTAACCATTGTCAGTGTCACTGTGAGAAGTGTCACCATGGGAATTAACAACATAGGCACTCTCATCATGAGCACTGTCACCATGAGCACTGACACCACGAGCACTGTCACCCAGGGCAGTGCCACCATGAGCACTGTCACCATAACTGTTGCTATGAGAATTGTAACCATGGGCAATTTCTCAATGAGTAATGTCACCATGTGTATTTTCACCTTGGGCACTCTCAAAGTAAACAGTATTACCATGAGCACTTTCACTGTGAACACTGTCACCATGGGCACTGGCACAATGTGGTGTGTCACCATGAGCCATGTCACCATGGGAAATGTCACCGTGAGAAGTGTCACCATAGGCAATGTCACCATGGGCAATGTCACCATGGGAACTGCCATTTTGAGCACTGTCACCATGGGTACTGCAACCATGAGTACTGTCACCATGAGTAATTTAACCATTGGCAGTATGACCATGTGCACTGTCACCATGGGCACTATCACCATGACAACTCTCAGCGTGAGCACTGTCACTGTTGGAAATGGCATTGTGTGCAATTCCACCATGGGCAATGTCACCATGGACATTATCGCTGTGAGCACTGTCAATATGAGCACGTCAACATGAGCCCTGTCACCATGGGCAATGTCACTGTGAGAAGTGTCACTATAGGCAATGTCACCGTGGGCACTGTCACCATGGTCACTGCCACCACTGTCACTGTCATTTTGAGCACTGTCACCATGGGTACTGCAACCATGAGCGCTGTCACCATGAGCACTGTCACCATTGCAAGTATCACCATGTGCACTGTCACCATGGGCACTATCACAATGAGAACTGTCAGCATGGGCACTATCACTCTTGGCAATGTCACCATGGGCACTATCACTTTGAGCACTGTCAACATGAGCACGTCACCATGGGCACTGTCAACATGGGTACTATCTCGAAGGTCAATGTCACCATGAGCACTGTCAGGATGGGCAACTTCACCGTGAGCACTGTCACCAATGGCACTATCACCATGAGCAATGTCACTGTGGGCCGTGTCACCAGGGGCACTATCACCATGGTTAATGTTATCATTGGCACTTTCCCCGTGAGCACTGTCACCCTGGGCACTGTCATCATGGGCACGGTCACCGTGAGCACTATCTCCATGAGCACAGCCACTGTGAACACCATCACCATAATCACTGGCCTCATCGGTACTGTCACCATGAGCACTGCCACAATGAGCACTGTCAGCATGGGCACTTCCCCCATGAGCACTGTCACTATGAGAACTGCTAGCATGGGTATTTTCACCATGAGTACTGTCACCCTCTGTATTGTCACCATTTGCACTGTCACCATCAGGACTATTACCGTGAGTGCTATCACCGTGAGATCTCTCACCATGGTCACTGTCACCATGGCACCTTGCACAATGCGTGCTGTCAACATGAGTGCTGTCACCATTGGCACTATCACCGTGAGCATTCTCACTGTGGTCAGAGTCAACATGGGCTCTGTCACCATGAGCACTGTCACCATAGGCAATGTCACCGTGGTCAGTGTCACCATGAGCAATGTCTCCATGGGCACTCCTACAGTGGGCACTGTCACTGTGCGAACTGTCACCATGGTTACTGCCACTATGAGCAGTGTCTCTGTGAGTACTGTCAGCATGGGTTTTTACCGTGAGCACTGTCACCATGAGCCCTGTCACCATTTTTCAGTGCCACCATGTGCACTACCACCATGTGCACTCTCACCATGGGCACTATCACCGATAACACTGTCACCATAAGTACTGCCTGCATGGGCACTGTCACCAAGGGCACGGCCAACATGTGACCTGTAACCATTGTCAGTGTCACTGTGAGAAGTGTCACCATGGGAATTAACAACATAGGCACTCTCATCATGAGCACTGTCACCATGAGCACTGACACCACGAGCACTGTCACCCAGGGCAGTGCCACCATGAGCACTGTCACCATAACTGTTGCTATGAGAATTGTAACCATGGGCAATTTCTCAATGAGTAATGTCACCATGTGTATTTTCACCTTGGGCACTCTCAAAGTAAACAGTATTACCATGAGCACTTTCACTGTGAACACTGTCACCATGGGCACTGGCACAATGTGGTGTGTCACCATGAGCCATGTCACCATGGGAAATGTCACCGTGAGAAGTGTCACCATAGGCAATGTCACCATGGGCAATGTCACCATGGGAACTGCCATTTTGAGCACTGTCACCATGGGTACTGCAACCATGAGTACTGTCACCATGAGTAATTTAACCATTGGCAGTATGACCATGTGCACTGTCACCATGGGCACTATCACCATGACAACTCTCAGCGTGAGCACTGTCACTGTTGGAAATGGCATTGTGTGCAATTCCACCATGGGCAATGTCACCATGGACATTATCGCTGTGAGCACTGTCAATATGAGCACGTCAACATGAGCCCTGTCACCATGGGCAATGTCACTGTGAGAAGTGTCACTATAGGCAATGTCACCGTGGGCACTGTCACCATGGTCACTGCCACCACTGTCACTGTCATTTTGAGCACTGTCACCATGGGTACTGCAACCATGAGCGCTGTCACCATGAGCACTGTCACCATTGCAAGTATCACCATGTGCACTGTCACCATGGGCACTATCACAATGAGAACTGTCAGCATGGGCACTGTCACTCTTGGCAATGTCACCATGGGCACTATCACTTTGAGCACTGTCAACATGAGCACGTCACCATGGGCACTGTCAACATGGGTACTATCTCGAAGGTCAATGTCACCATGAGCACTGTCAGGATGGGCAACTTCACCGTGAGCACTGTCACCAATGGCACTATCACCATGAGCAATGTCACTGTGGGCCGTGTCACCAGGGGCACTATCACCATGGTTAATGTTATCATTGGCACTTTCCCCGTGAGCACTGTCACCCTGGGCACTGTCATCATGGGCACGGTCACCGTGAGCACTATCTCCATGAGCACAGCCACTGTGAACACCATCACCATAATCACTGGCCTCATCGGTACTGTCACCATGAGCACTGCCACAATGAGCACTGTCAGCATGGGCACTTCCCCCATGAGCACTGTCACTATGAGAACTGCTAGCATGGGTATTTTCACCATGAGTACTGTCACCCTCTGTATTGTCACCATTTGCACTGTCACCATCAGGACTATTACCGTGAGTGCTATCACCGTGAGATCTCTCACCATGGTCACTGTCACCATGGCACCTTGCACAATGCGTGCTGTCAACATGAGTGCTGTCACCATTGGCACTATCACCGTGAGCATTCTCACTGTGGTCAGAGTCAACATGGGCTCTGTCACCATGAGCACTGTCACCATAGGCAATGTCACCGTGGTCAGTGTCACCATGAGCAATGTCTCCATGGGCACTCCTACAGTGGGCACTGTCACTGTGAGAACTGTCACCATGGTTACTGCCACTATGAGCAGTGTCTCTGTGAGTACTGTCAGCATGGGTTTTTACCGTGAGCACTGTCACCATGAGCCCTGTCACCATTTTTCAGTGCCACCATGTGCACTACCACCATGTGCACTCTCACCATGGGCACTATCACCGATAACACTGTCACCATAAGTACTGCCTGCATGGGCACTGTCACCAAGGGCACGGCCAACATGTGACCTGTAACCATTGTCAGTGTCACTGTGAGAAGTGTCACCATGGGAATTAACAACATAGGCACTCTCATCATGAGCACTGTCACCATGAGCACTGACACCACGAGCACTGTCACCCAGGGCAGTGCCACCATGAGCACTGTCACCATAACTGTTGCTATGAGAATTGTAACCATGGGCAATTTCTCAATGAGTAATGTCACCATGTGTATTTTCACCTTGGGCACTCTCAAAGTAAACAGTATTACCATGAGCACTTTCACTGTGAACACTGTCACCATGGGCACTGGCACAATGTGGTGTGTCACCATGAGCCATGTCACCATGGGAAATGTCACCGTGAGAAGTGTCACCATAGGCAATGTCACCATGGGCAATGTCACCATGGGAACTGCCATTTTGAGCACTGTCACCATGGGTACTGCAACCATGAGTACTGTCACCATGAGTAATTTAACCATTGGCAGTATGACCATGTGCACTGTCACCATGGGCACTATCACCATGACAACTCTCAGCGTGAGCACTGTCACTGTTGGAAATGGCATTGTGTGCAATTCCACCATGGGCAATGTCACCATGGACATTATCGCTGTGAGCACTGTCAATATGAGCACGTCAACATGAGCCCTGTCACCATGGGCAATGTCACTGTGAGAAGTGTCATTATAGGCAATGTCACCGTGGGCACTGTCACCATGGTCACTGCCACCACTGTCACTGTCATTTTGAGCACTGTCACCATGGGTACTGCAACCATGAGCGCTGTCACCATGAGCACTGTCACCATTGCAAGTATCACCATGTGCACTGTCACCATGGGCACTATCACAATGAGAACTGTCAGCATGGGCACTGTCACTCTTGGCAATGTCACCATGGGCACTATCACTGTGAGCACTGTCAACATGAGCACGTCACCATGGGCACTGTCAACATGGGTACTATCTCGAAGGGCAATGTCACCATGAGCATTGTCAGGATGGGCAACTTCACCGTGAGCACTGTCACCAATGGCACTATCACCATGAGCAATGTCACTGTGGGCCGTGTCACCAGGGGCACTATCACCATGGTTAATGTTATCATTGGCACTTTCCCCGTGAGCACTGTCACCCTGGGCACTGTCATCATGGGCACGGTCACCGTGAGCACTATCTCCATGAGCACAGCCACTGTGAACACCATCACCATAATCACTGGCCTCATCGGTACTGTCACCATGAGCACTGCCACAATGAGCACTGTCAGCATGGGCACTTCCCCCATGAGCACTGTCACTATGAGAACTGCTAGCATGGGTATTTTCACCATGAGTACTGTCACCCTCTGTATTGTCACCATTTGCACTGTCACCATCAGGACTATTACCGTGAGTGCTATCACCGTGAGATCTCTCACCATGGTCACTGTCACCATGGCACCTTGCACAATGCGTGCTGTCAACATGAGTGCTGTCACCATTGGCACTATCACCGTGAGCATTCTCACTGTGGTCAGAGTCAACATGGGCTCTGTCACCATGAGCACTGTCACCATAGGCAATGTCACCGTGGTCAGTGTCACCATGAGCAATGTCTCCATGGGCACTCCTACAGTGGGCACTGTCACTGTGCGAACTCTCACCATGGTTACTGCCACTATGAGCAGTGTCTCTGTGAGTACTGTCAGCATGGGTTTTTACCGTGAGCACTGTCACCATGAGCCCTGTCACCATTTTTCAGTGCCACCATGTGCACTACCACCATGTGCACTCTCACCATGGGCACTATCACCGATAACACTGTCACCATAAGTACTGCCTGCATGGGCACTGTCACCAAGGGCACGGCCAACATGTGACCTGTAACCATTGTCAGTGTCACTGTGAGAAGTGTCACCATGGGAATTAACAACATAGGCACTCTCATCATGAGCACTGTCACCATGAGCACTGACACCACGAGCACTGTCACCCAGGGCAGTGCCACCATGAGCACTGTCACCATAACTGTTGCTATGAGAATTGTAACCATGGGCAATTTCTCAATGAGTAATGTCACCATGTGTATTTTCACCTTGGGCACTCTCAAAGTAAACAGTATTACCATGAGCACTTTCACTGTGAACACTGTCACCATGGGCACTGGCACAATGTGGTGTGTCACCATGAGCCATGTCACCATGGGAAATGTCACCGTGAGAAGTGTCACCATAGGCAATGTCACCATGGGCAATGTCACCATGGGAACTGCCATTTTGAGCACTGTCACCATGGGTACTGCAACCATGAGTACTGTCACCATGAGTAATTTAACCATTGGCAGTATGACCATGTGCACTGTCACCATGGGCACTATCACCATGACAACTCTCAGCGTGAGCACTGTCACTGTTGGAAATGGCATTGTGTGCAATTCCACCATGGGCAATGTCACCATGGACATTATCGCTGTGAGCACTGTCAATATGAGCACGTCAACATGAGCCCTGTCACCATGGGCAATGTCACTGTGAGAAGTGTCACTATAGGCAATGTCACCGTGGGCACTGTCACCATGGTCACTGCCACCACTGTCACTGTCAGTTTGAGCACTGTCACCATGGGTACTGCAACCATGAGCGCTGTCACCATGAGCACTGTCACCATTGCAAGTATCACCATGTGCACTGTCACCATGGGCACTATCACAATGAGAACTGTCAGCATGGGCACTGTCACTC
Organism: Mesoplodon mirus; assembly: GCF_964341445.2. Classification (NCBI taxonomy): domain Eukaryota; kingdom Metazoa; phylum Chordata; class Mammalia; order Artiodactyla; family Ziphiidae; genus Mesoplodon; species Mesoplodon mirus. Next base: position 104,288,528 of record NC_138976.1, on the reverse strand, counting down.
TTGGCAATGTCACCATGGGCACTATCACTTTGAGCACTGTCAACATGAGCACGTCACCATGGGCACTGTCAACATGGGTACTATCTCGAAGGTCAATGTCACCATGAGCATTGTCAGGATGGGCAACTTCACCATGAGCACTGTCACCAATGGCACTATCACCATGAGCAATGTCACTGTGGGCCGTGTCACCAGGGGCACTATCACCATGGTTAATGTTATCATTGGCACTTTCCCCGTGAGCACTGTCACCCTGGGCACTGTCATCATGGGCACGGTCACCGTGAGCACTATCTCCATGAGCACAGCCACTGTGAACACCATCACCATAATCACTGGCCTCATCGGTACTGTCACCATGAGCACTGCCACAATGAGCACTGTCATCATGGGCACATCCCCCATGAGCACTGTCACTATGAGAACTGCTACCATGGGTATTTTCACCATGTGTACTGTCACCCTGAGTATTGTCACCATTTGCACTGTCACAATGAGGACTATTACCGTGAGCACTATCACCGTGAGATCTCTCACCATGGTCACTGTCACCATGGCACCTTGCACAATGGGGGCTGTCAACATGAGTGCTGGCACCATTGGCACTATCACTGTGAGCATTCTCACTGTGGTCAGTGTCACCATGGCCACTGTCACCATGAGCACTGTCACCATAGGCAATGTCACCATGGTCAGTGGCAACATGAGCACTGTCAACATGGGCACTCATACAGTGGGCACTGTCACTGTGAGCACTGTCACCTTTGGTACTGCCACCATGAGCGCTGTCACCATGAGCAATGTCACCATTGCAAGTATCACAATGTGCACTGTCACCATGGGCACTGGCACAATGTCGTGTGTCACCTTGAGCAATGTCACCATGGGAAATGTCACAGTGAGATGTGTCACCATAGGCAATGTCACCATGGGCAATGTCACCATGGGAAATGCCATTTTGCACAATGTCACCATGGGTACTGCAACCATGAGTACTGTCACCATTGGCAGTATGACCATGTGCACTGTCACCATGGGCACTATCACCATGACAACTCTCAGCGTGAGCACTGTCACTGTGGGAACTGGCATTGTGTGCAATTCCACCATGGGCAATGTCAACATGGGCACAATCACTGTGATCACTGTCAATATAAGCACGTCAACATGAGCCCTGTCACCATGGGCAATGTCACCGTGAGAAGTGTCACTATAGGCGATGTCACCATGGGCACTGTCACCATGGTCACTGCCACCACTGGCACTGTCATTTTGAGCACTGTCACCATGGGTATTGCAACCATGAGCACTGTCACCATGAGCACTGTCACCATTGCGATTATCACCATGTGTACTGTCACCATGGGCACTATCACAATGAGAACTGTCAGCGTGGTCACTGTCACTGTTGGCAAGGGCACCGTGGGCACTTCCACCATGGGCAATGTCACCATGGGCACTATCACTGTGAGCACTGTCAACATGAGCACGTCACCATGGGCACTGTCAACATGGGTACTATCTCGAAGGGCAATGTCACCATGAGCATTGTCAGGAAGGGCAATTTCACCATGAGCACTGTCACCAAAGGCACTATCACCATGAGCAATGTCACTGTGGGCCGTGTCACCAGGGGCACTATCACCATGGTTAATGTTCTCATTGGCACTTTCCCCGTGAGCACTGTCACCCTGGGCACTGTCATCATGGGCACGGTCACCGTGAGCACTATCTCCATGAGCACAGCCACTGTGAACACCATCACCATAATCACTGGCCTCATCGGTACTGTCACCATGAGCACTGCCACAATGAGCACTGTCAGCATGGGCACTTCCCCCATGAGCACTGTCACTAGGAGAACTGCTAGCATGGGTATTTTCACCATGAGTACTGTCACCCTCTGTATTGTCACCATTTGCACTGTCACCATCAGGACTATTACCGTGAGTGCTATCACCGTGAGATCTCTCACCATGGTCACTGTCACCATGGCCCCTTGCACAATGCGTGCTGTCAACATGAGTGCTGTCACCATTGGCACTATCACCGTGAGCATTCTCACTGTGGTCAGAGTCAACATGGGCTCTGTCACCATGAGCACTGTCACCATAGGCAATGTCACCGTGGTCAGTGTCACCATGAGCAATGTCTCCATGGGCACTCCTACAGTGGGCACTGTCACTGTGCGAAATGTCACCATGGTTACTGCCACTATGAGCAGTGTCTCTGTGAGTACTGTCAGCATGGGTTTTTACCGTGAGCACTGTCACCATGAGCCCTGTCACCATTTTTCAGTGCCACCATGTGCACTACCACCATGTGCACTCTCACCATGGGCACTATCACCGATAACACTGTCACCATAAGTACTGTCTGCATGGGCACTGTCACCAAGGGCACGGCCAACATGTGACCTGTAACCATTGTCAGTGTCACTGTGAGAAGTGTCACCATGGGAATTAACAACATAGGCACTCTCATCATGAGCACTGTCACCATGAGCACTGACACCACGAGCACTGTCACCCAGGGCAGTGCCACCATGAGCACTGTCACCATAACTGTTGCTATGAGAATTGTAACCATGGGCAATTTCTCAATGAGTAATGTCACCATGTGTATTTTCACCTTGGGCACTCTCAAAGTAAACAGTATTACCATGAGCACTTTCACTGTGAACACTGTCACCATGGGCACTGGCACAATGTGGTGTGTCACCATGAGCCATGTCACCATGGGAAATGTCACCGTGAGAAGTGTCACCATAGGCAATGTCACCATGGGCAATGTCACCATGGGAACTGCCATTTTGAGCACTGTCACCATGGGTACTGCAACCATGAGTACTGTCACCATGAGTAATTTAACCATTGGCTGTATGACCATGTGCACTGTCACCATGGGCACTATCACCATGACAACTCTCAGCGTGAGCACTGTCACTGTTGGAAATGGCATTGTGTGCAATTCCACCATGGGCAATGTCACCATGGACATTATCGCTGTGAGCACTGTCAATATGAGCACGTCAACATGAGCCCTGTCACCATGGGCAATGTCACTGTGAGAAGTGTCACTATAGGCAATGTCACCGTGGGCACTGTCACCATGGTCACTGCCACCACTGTCACTGTCATTTTGAGCACTGTCACCATGGGTACTGCAACCATGAGCGCTGTCACCATGAGCACTGTCACCATTGCAAGTATCACCATGTGCACTGTCACCATGGGCACTATCACAATGAGAACTGTCAGCATGGGCACTGTCACTCTTGGCAATGTCACCATGGGCACTATCACTTTGAGCACTGTCAACATGAGCACGTCACCATGGGCACTGTCAACATGGGTACTATCTCGAAGGTCAATGTCACCATGAGCATTGTCAGGATGGGCAACTTCACCATGAGCACTGTCACCAATGGCACTATCACCATGAGCAATGTCACTGTGGGCCGTGTCACCAGGGGCACTATCACCATGGTTAATGTTATCATTGGCACTTTCCCCGTGAGCACTGTCACCCTGGGCACTGTCATCATGGGCACGGTCACCGTGAGCACTATCTCCATGAGCACAGCCACTGTGAACACCATCACCATAATCACTGGCCTCATCAGTACTGTCACCATGAGCACTGCCACAATGAGCACTGTCAGCATGGGCACTTCCCCCATGAGCACTGTCACTATGAGAACTGCTAGCATGGGTATTTTCACCATGAGTACTGTCACCCTCTGTATTGTCACCATTTGCACTGTCACCATCAGGACTATTACCGTGACTGCTATCACCGTGAGATCTCTCACCATGGTCACTGTCACCATGGCACCTTGCACAATGCGTGCTGTCAACATGAGTGCTGTCACCATTGGCACTATCACCGTGAGCATTCTCACTGTGGTCAGAGTCAACATGGGCTCTGTCACCATGAGCACTGTCACCATAGGCAATGTCACCGTGGTCAGTGTCACCATGAGCAATGTCTCCATGGGCACTCCTACAGTGGGCACTGTCACTGTGCGAACTGTCACCATGGTTACTGCCACTATGAGCAGTGTCTCTGTGAGTACTGTCAGCATGGGTTTTTACCGTGAGCACTGTCACCATGAGCCCTGTCACCATTTTTCAGTGCCACCATGTGCACTACCACCATGTGCACTCTCACCATGGGCACTATCACCGATAACACTGTCACCATAAGTACTGTCTGCATGGGCACTGTCACCAAGGGCACGGCCAATATGTGACCTGTAACCATTGTCAGTGTCACTGTGAGAAGTGTCACCATGGGAATTAACAACATAGGCTCTCTCATCATGAGCACTGTCACCATGAGCACTGACACCACGAGCACTGTCACCCAGGGCAGTGCCACCATGAGCACTGTCACCATAACTGTTGCTATGAGAATTGTAACCATGGGCAATTTCTCAATGAGTAATGTCACCATGTGTATTTTCACCTTGGGCACTCTCAAAGTAAACAGTATTACCATGAGCACTTTCACTGTGAACACTGTCACCATGGGCACTGGCACAATGTGGTGTGTCACCATGAGCCATGTCACCATGGGAAATGTCACCGTGAGAAGTGTCACCATAGGCAATGTCACCATGGGCAATGTCACCATGGGAACTGCCATTTTGAGCACTGTCACCATGGGTACTGCAACCATGAGTACTGTCACCATGAGTAATTTAACCATTGGCAGTATGACCATGTGCACTGTCACCATGGGCACTATCACCATGACAACTCTCAGCGTGAGCACTGTCACTGTTGGAAATGGCATTGTGTGCAATTCCACCATGGGCAATGTCACCATGGACATTATCGCTGTGAGCACTGTCAATATGAGCACGTCAACATGAGCCCTGTCACCATGGGCAATGTCACTGTGAGAAGTGTCACTATAGGCAATGTCACCGTGGGCACTGTCACCATGGTCACTGCCACCACTGTCACTGTCATTTTGAGCACTGTCACCATGGGTACTGCAACCATGAGCGCTGTCACCATGAGCACTGTCACCATTGCAAGTATCACCATGTGCACTGTCACCATGGGCACTATCACAATGAGAACTGTCAGCATGGGCACTGTCACTCTTGGCAATGTCACCATGGGCACTATCACTTTGAGCACTGTCAACATGAGCACGTCACCATGGGCACTGTCAACATGGGTACTATCTCAAAGGTCAATGTCACCATGAGCATTGTCAGGATGGGCAACTTCACCATTAGCACTGTCACCAATGGCACTATCACCATGAGCAATGTCACTGTGGGCCGTGTCACCAGGGGCACTATCACCATGGTTAATGTTATCATTGGCACTTTCCCCTTGAGCACTGTCACCCTGGGCACTGTCATCATGGGCACGGTCACCGTGAGCACTATCTCCATGAGCACAGCCACTGTGAACACCATCACCATAATCACTGGCCTCATCGGTACTGTCACCATGAGCACTGCCACAATGAGCACTGTCAGCATGGGCACTTCCCCCATGAGCACTGTCACTATGAGTACTGCTAGCATGGGTATTTTCACCATGAGTACTGTCACCCTCTGTATTGTCACCATTTGCACTGTCACCATCAGGACTATTACCGTGAGTGCTATCACCGTGAGATCTCTCACCATGGTCACTGTCACCATGGCACCTTGCACAATGCGTGCTGTCAACATGAGTGCTGTCACCATTGGCACTATCACCGTGAGCATTCTCACTGTGGTCAGAGTCAACATGGGCTCTGTCACCATGAGCACTGTCACCATAGGCAATGTCACCGTGGTCAGTGTCACCATGAGCAATGTCTCCATGGGCACTCCTACAGTGGGCACTGTCACTGTGCGAACTGTCACCATGGTTACTGCCACTATGAGCAGTGTCTCTGTGAGTACTGTCAGCATGGGTTTTTACCGTGAGCACTGTCACCATGAGCCCTGTCACCATTTTTCAGTGCCACCATGTGCACTACCACCATGTGCACTCTCACCATGGGCACTATCACCGATAACACTGTCACCATAAGTACTGTCTGCATGGGCACTGTCACCAAGGGCACGGCCAACATGTGACCTGTAACCATTGTCAGTGTCACTGTGAGAAGTGTCACCATGGGAATTAACAACATAGGCACTCTCATCATGAGCACTGTCACCATGAGCACTGACACCACGAGCACTGTCACCCAGGGCAGTGCCACCATGAGCACTGTCACCATAACTGTTGCTATGAGAATTGTAACCATGGGCAATTTCTCAATGAGTAATGTCACCATGTGTATTTTCACCTTGGGCACTCTCAAAGTAAACAGTATTACCATGAGCACTTTCACTGTGAACACTGTCACCATGGGCACTGGCACAATGTGGTGTGTCACCATGAGCCATGTCACCATGGGAAATGTCACCGTGAGAAGTGTCACCATAGGCAATGTCACCATGGGCAATGTCACCATGGGAACTGCCATTTTGAGCACTGTCACCATGGGTACTGCAACCATGAGTACTGTCACCATGAGTAATTTAACCATTGGCAGTATGACCATGTGCACTGTCACCATGGGCACTATCACCATGACAACTCTCAGCGTGAGCACTGTCACTGTTGGAAATGGCATTGTGTGCAATTCCACCATGGGCAATGTCACCATGGACATTATCGCTGTGAGCACTGTCAATATGAGCACGTCAACATGAGCCCTGTCACCATGGGCAATGTCACTGTGAGAAGTGTCACTATAGGCAATGTCACCGTGGGCACTGTCACCATGGTCACTGCCACCACTGTCACTGTCATTTTGAGCACTGTCACCATGGGTACTGCAACCATGAGCGCTGTCACCATGAGCACTGTCACCATTGCAAGTATCACCATGTGCACTGTCACCATGGGCACTATCACAATGAGAACTGTCAGCATGGGCACTGTCACTCTTGGCAATGTCACCATGGGCACTATCACTTTGAGCACTGTCAACATGAGCACGTCACCATGGGCACTGTCAACATGGGTACTATCTCGAAGGTCAATGTCACCATGAGCATTGTCAGGATGGGCAACTTCACCGTGAGCACTGTCACCAATGGCACTATCACCATGAGCAATGTCACTGTGGGCCGTGTCACCAGGGGCACTATCACCATGGTTAATGTTCTCATTGGCACTTTCCCCGTGAGCACTGTCACCCTGGGCACTGTCATCATGGGCACGGTCACCGTGAGCACTATCTCCATGAGCACAGCCACTGTGAACACCATCACCATAATCACTGGCCTCATCGGTACTGTCACCATGAGCACTGCCACAATGAGCACTGTCAGCATGGGCACTTCCCCCATGAGCACTGTCACTATGAGAACTGCTAGCATGGGTATTTTCACCATGAGTACTGTCACCCTCTGTATTGTCACCATTTGCACTGTCACCATCAGGAATATTACCGTGAGTGCTATCACCGTGAGATCTCTCACCATGGTCACTGTCACCATGGCACCTTGCACAATGCGTGCTGTCAACATGAGTGCTGTCACCATTGGCACTATCACCGTGAGCATTCTCACTGTGGTCAGAGTTAACATGGGCTCTGTCACCATGAGCACTGTCACCATAGGCAATGTCACCGTGGTCAGTGTCACCATGAGCAATGTCTCCATGGGCACTCCTACAGTGGGCACTGTCACTGTGCGAACTCTCACCATGGTTATTGCCACTATGAGCAGTGTCTCTGTGAGTACTGTCAGCATGGGTTTTTACCGTGAGCACTGTCACCATGAGCCCTGTCACCATTTTTCAGTGCCACCATGTGCACTACCACCATGTGCACTCTCACCATGGGCACTATCACCGATAACACTGTCACCATAAGTACTGCCTGCATGGGCACTGTCACCAAGGGCACGGCCAACATGTGACCTGTAACCATTGTCAGTGTCACTGTGAGAAGTGTCACCATGGGAATTAACAACATAGGCACTCTCATCATGAGCACTGTCACCATGAGCACTGACACCACGAGCACTGTCACCCAGGGCAGTGCCACCATGAGCACTGTCACCATAACTGTTGCTATGAGAATTGTAACCATGGGCAATTTCTCAATGAGTAATGTCACCATGTGTATTTTCACCTTGGGCACTCTCAAAGTAAACAGTATTACCATGAGCACTTTCACTGTGAACACTGTCACCATGGGCACTGGCACAATGTGGTGTGTCACCATGAGCCATGTCACCATGGGAAATGTCACCGTGAGAAGTGTCACCATAGGCAATGTCACCATGGGCAATGTCACCATGGGAACTGCCATTTTGAGCACTGTCACCATGGGTACTGCAACCATGAGTACTGTCACCATGAGTAATTTAACCATTGGCAGTATGACCATGTGCACTGTCACCATGGGCACTATCACCATGACAACTCTCAGCGTGAGCACTGTCACTGTTGGAAATGGCATTGTGTGCAATTCCACCATGGGCAATGTCACCATGGACATTATCGCTGTGAGCACTGTAAATATGAGCACGTCAACATGAGCCCTGTCACCATGGGCAATGTCACTGTGAGAAGTGTCACTATAGGCAATGTCACCGTGGGCACTGTCACCATGGTCACTGCCACCACTGTCACTGTCATTTTGAGCACTGTCACCATGGGTACTGCAACCATGAGCGCTGTCACCATGAGCACTGTCACCATTGCAAGTATCACCATGTGCACTGTCACCATGGGCACTATCACAATGAGAACTGTCAGCATGGGCACTGTCACTCTTGGCAATGTCACCATGGGCACTACCACTGTGAGCACTGTCAACATGAGCACGTCACCATGGGCACTGTCAACATGGGTACTATCTCGAAGGTCAATGTCACCATGAGCATTGTCAGGATGGGCAACTTCACCGTGAGCACTGTCACCAATGGCACTATCACCATGAGCAATGTCACTGTGGGCCGTGTCACCAGGGGCACTATCACCATGGTTAATGTTCTCATTGGCACTTTCCCCGTGAGCACTGTCACCCTGGGCACTGTCATCATGGGCACGGTCACCGTGAGCACTATCTCCATGAGCACAGCCACTGTGAACACCATCACCATAATCACTGGCCTCATCGGTACTGTCAACATGAGCACTGCCACAATGAGCAATGTCATCATGGGCACATCCCCCATGAGCACTGTCACTATGAGAACTGCTACCATGGGTATTTTCACCATGTGTACTGTCACCCTGTGTATTGTCACCATTTGCACTGTCACCATGAGGACTATTACCGTGAGCACTATCACCGTGAGATCTCTCACCATGGTCACTGTCACCATGGCACCTTGCACAATGGGGGCTGTCAACATGAGTGCTGGCACCATTGGCACTATCACTGTGAGCATTCTCACTGTGGTCAGTGTCACCATGGCCACTGTCACCATGAGCACTGTCACCATAGGCAATGTCACCATGGTCAGTGGCACCATGAGCACTCTCAACATGGGCACCCATACAGTGGGCACTGTCACTGTGAGCACTGTCACCTTGGGTACTGCCACCATGAGCGCTGTCACCATGAGCACTGTCACCATTGCAAGTATCACAATGTGCACTGTCACCATGGGCACTGGCACAATGTCGTGTGTCACCTTGAGCAATGTCACCATGGGAAATGTCACCGTGAGATGTGTCACCAAAGGCAATGTCACCATGGGCAATGTCACCATGGGAAATGCCATTTTACACACTGTCACCATGGGTACTGCAACCATGAGTACTGTCACCATTGGCAGTATGACCATGTGCACTGTCACCATGGGCACTATCACCATGACAACTCTCAGCGTGAGCACTGTCACTGTGGGAACTGGCATTGTGTGCAATTCCACCATGGGCAATGTCAACCTGGGCACAATCACTGTGAGCACTGTCAATATAAGCACGTCAACATGAGCCCTGTCACCATGGGCAATGTCACCGTGAGAAGTGTCACTATAGGCGATGTCACCATGGGCACTGTCACCATGGTCACTGCCACCACTGTCACTGTCATTTTGAGCACTGTCACCATGGGTATTGCAACCATGAGCACTGTCACCATGAGCACTGTCACCATTGCGATTATCACCATGTGTACTGTCACCATGGGCACTATCACAATGAGAACTGTCAGCGTGGGCACTGTCACTGTTGGCAAGGGCACCGTGGGCACTTCCACCATGGGCAATGTCACCATGGGCACTATCACTGTGAGCACTGTCAACATGAGCACGTCACCATGGGCACTGTCAACATGGGTACTATCTCGAAGGGCAATGTCACCATGAGCATTGTCAGGAAGGGCAATTTCACCATGAGCACTGTCACCAAAGGCACTATCACCATGAGCAATGTCACTGTGGGCCGTGTCACCAGGGGCACTATCATCATGGTTAATGTTATCATTGGCACTTTCCCCGTGAGCACTGTCACCCTGGGCACTGTCATCATGGGCACGGTCACCGTGAGCACTATCTCCATGAGCACAGCCACTGTGAACACCATCACCATAATCACTGGCCTCATCGGTACTGTCACCATGAGCACTGCCACAATGAGCACTGTCAGCATGGGCACTTCCCCCATGAGCACTGTCACTATGAGAACTGCTAGCATGGGTATTTTCACCATGAGTACTGTCACCCTCTGTATTGTCACCATTTGCACTGTCACCATCAGGACTATTACCGTGAGTGCTATCACCGTGAGATCTCTCACCATGGTCACTGTCACCATGGCACCTTGCACAATGCGTGCTGTCAACATGAGTGCTGTCACCATTGGCACTATCACCGTGAGCATTCTCACTGTGGTCAGAGTCAACATGGGCTCTGTCACCATGAGCACTGTCACCATAGGCAATGTCACCGTGGTCAGTGTCACCATGAGCAATGTCTCCATGGGCACTCCTACAGTGGGCACTGTCACTGTGTGAACTGTCACCATGGTTACTGCCACTATGAGCAGTGTCTCTGTGAATACTGTCAGCATGGGTTTTTACCGTGAGCACTGTCACCATGAGCCCTGTCACCATTTTTCAGTGCCACCATGTGCACTACCACCATGTGCACTCTCACCATGGGCACTATCACCGATAACACTGTCACCATAAGTACTGTCTGCATGGGCACTGTCACCAAGGGCACGGCCAACATGTGACCTGTAACCATTGTCAGTGTCACTGTGAGAAGTGTCACCATGGGAATTAACAACATAGGCACTCTCATCATGAGCACTGTCACCATGAGCACTGACACCACGAGCACTGTCACCCAGGGCAGTGCCACCATGAGCACTGTCACCATAACTGTTGCTATGAGAATTGTAACCATGGGCAATTTCTCAATGAGTAATGTCACCATGTGTATTTTCACCTTGGGCACTCTCAAAGTAAACAGTATTACCATGAGCACTTTCACTGTGAACACTGTCACCATGGGCACTGGCACAATGTGGTGTGTCACCATGAGCCATGTCACCATGGGAAATGTCACCGTGAGAAGTGTCACCATAGGCAATGTCACCATGGGCATTGTCACCATGGGAACTGCCATTTTGAGCACTGTCACCATGGGTACTGCAACCATGAGTACTGTCACCATGAGTAATTTAACCATTGGCAGTATGACCATGTGCACTGTCACCATGGGCACTATCACCATGACAACTCTCAGCGTGAGCACTGTCACTGTTGGAAATGGCATTGTGTGCAATTCCACCATGGGCAATGTCACCATGGACATTATCGCTGTGAGCACTGTCAATATGAGCACGTCAACATGAGCCCTGTCACCATGGGCAATGTCACTGTGAGAAGTGTCACTATAGGCAATGTCACCGTGGGCACTGTCACCATGGTCACTGCCACCACTGTCACTGTCATTTTGAGCACTGTCACCATGGGTACTGCAACCATGAGCGCTGTCACCATGAGCACTGTCACCATTGCAAGTATCACCATGTGCACTGTCACCATGGGCACTATCACAATGAGAACTGTCAGCATGGGCACTGTCACTCTTGGCAATGTCACCATGGGCACTATCACTTTGAGCACTGTCAACATGAGCACGTCACCATGGGCACTGTCAACATGGGTACTATCTCAAAGGTCAATGTCACCATGAGCATTGTCAGGATGGGCAACTTCACCATGAGCACTGTCACCAATGGCACTATCACCATGAGCAATGTCACTGTGGGCCGTGTCACCAGGGGCACTATCACCATGGTTAATGTTCTCATTGGCACTTTCCCCGTGAGCACTGTCACCCTGGGCACTGTCATCATGGGCACGGTCACCGTGAGCACTATCTCCATGAGCACAGCCACTGTGAACACCATCACCATAATCACTGGCCTCATCGGTACTGTCACCATGAGCACTGCCACAATGAGCACTGTCAGCATGGGCACTTCCCCCATGAGCACTGTCACTATGAGTACTGCTAGCATGGGTATTTTCACCATGAGTACTGTCACCCTCTGTATTGTCACCATTTGCACTGTCACCATCAGGACTATTACCGTGAGTGCTATCACCGTGAGATCTCTCACCATGGTCACTGTCACCATGGCACCTTGCACAATGCGTGCTGTCAACATGAGTGCTGTCACCATTGGCACTATCACCGTGAGCATTCTCACTGTGGTCAGAGTCAACATGGGCTCTGTCACCATGAGCACTGTCACCATAGGCAATGTCACCGTGGTCAGTGTCACCATGAGCAATGTCTCCATGGGCACTCCTACAGTGGGCACTGTCACTGTGCGAACTGTCACCATGGTTACTGCCACTATGAGCAGTGTCTCTGTGAGTACTGTCAGCATGGGTTTTTACCGTGAGCACTGTCACCATGAGCCCTGTCACCATTTTTCAGTGCCACCATGTGCACTACCACCATGTGCACTCTCACCATGGGCACTATCACCGATAACACTGTCACCATAAGTACTGCCTGCATGGGCACTGTCACCAAGGGCACGGCCAACATGTGACCTGTAACCATTGTCAGTGTCACTGTGAGAAGTGTCACCATGGGAATTAACAACATAGGCACTCTCATCATGAGCACTGTCACCATGAGCACTGACACCACGAGCACTGTCACCCAGGGCAGTGCCACCATGAGCACTGTCACCATAACTGTTGCTATGAGAATTGTAACCATGGGCAATTTCTCAATGAGTAATGTCACCATGTGTATTTTCACCTTGGGCACTCTCAAAGTAAACAGTATTACCATGAGCACTTTCACTGTGAACACTGTCACCATGGGCACTGGCACAATGTGGTGTGTCACCATGAGCCATGTCACCATGGGAAATGTCACCGTGAGAAGTGTCACCATAGGCAATGTCACCATGGGCAATGTCACCATGGGAACTGCCATTTTGAGCACTGTCACCATGGGTACTGCAACCATGAGTACTGTCACCATGAGTAATTTAACCATTGGCAGTATGACCATGTGCACTGTCACCATGGGCACTATCACCATGACAACTCTCAGCGTGAGCACTGTCACTGTTGGAAATGGCATTGTGTGCAATTCCACCATGGGCAATGTCACCATGGACATTATCGCTGTGAGCACTGTCAATATGAGCACGTCAACATGAGCCCTGTCACCATGGGCAATGTCACTGTGAGAAGTGTCACTATAGGCAATGTCACCGTGGGCACTGTCACCATGGTCACTGCCACCACTGTCACTGTCATTTTGAGCACTGTCACCATGGGTACTGCAACCATGAGCGCTGTCACCATGAGCACTGTCACCATTGCAAGTATCACCATGTGCACTGTCACCATGGGCACTATCACAATGAGAACTGTCAGCATGGGCACTGTCACTCTTGGCAATGTCACCATGGGCACTATCACTTTGAGCACTGTCAACATGAGCACGTCACCATGGGCACTGTCAACATGGGTACTATCTCGAAGGTCAATGTCACCATGAGCATTGTCAGGATGGGCAACTTCACCGTGAGCACTGTCACCAATGGCACTATCACCATGAGCAATGTCACTGTGGGCCGTGTCACCAGGGGCACTATCACCATGGTTAATGTTCTCATTGGCACTTTCCCCGTGAGCACTGTCACCCTGGGCACTGTCATCATGGGCACGGTCACCGTGAGCACTATCTCCATGAGCACAGCCACTGTGAACACCATCACCATAATCACTGGCCTCATCGGTACTGTCACCATGAGCACTGCCACAATGAGCACTGTCAGCATGGGCACTTCCCCCATGAGCACTGTCACTATGAGAACTGCTAGCATGGGTATTTTCACCATGAGTACTGTCACCCTCTGTATTGTCACCATTTGCACTGTCACCATCAGGACTATTACCGTGAGTGCTATCACCGTGAGATCTCTCACCATGGTCACTGTCACCATGGCACCTTGCACAATGCGTGCTGTCAACATGAGTGCTGTCACCATTGGCACTATCACCGTGAGCATTCTCACTGTGGTCAGAGTTAACATGGGCTCTGTCACCATGAGCACTGTCACCATAGGCAATGTCACCGTGGTCAGTGTCACCATGAGCAATGTCTCCATGGGCACTCCTACAGTGGGCACTGTCACTGTGCGAACTGTCACCATGGTTACTGCCACTATGAGCAGTGTCTCTGTGAGTACTGTCAGCATGGGTTTTTACCGTGAGCACTGTCACCATGAGCCCTGTCACCATTTTTCAGTGCCACCATGTGCACTACCACCATGTGCACTCTCACCATGGGCACTATCACCGATAACACTGTCACCATAAGTACTGCCTGCATGGGCACTGTCACCAAGGGCACGGCCAACATGTGACCTGTAACCATTGTCAGTGTCACTGTGAGAAGTGTCACCATGGGAATTAACAACATAGGCACTCTCATCATGAGCACTGTCACCATGAGCACTGACACCACGAGCACTGTCACCCAGGGCAGTGCCACCATGAGCACTGTCACCATAACTGTTGCTATGAGAATTGTAACCATGGGCAATTTCTCAATGAGTAATGTCACCATGTGTATTTTCACCTTGGGCACTCTCAAAGTAAACAGTATTACCATGAGCACTTTCACTGTGAACACTGTCACCATGGGCACTGGCACAATGTGGTGTGTCACCATGAGCCATGTCACCATGGGAAATGTCACCGTGAGAAGTGTCACCATAGGCAATGTCACCATGGGCAATGTCACCATGGGAACTGCCATTTTGAGCACTGTCACCATGGGTACTGCAACCATGAGTACTGTCACCATGAGTAATTTAACCATTGGCAGTATGACCATGTGCACTGTCACCATGGGCACTATCACCATGACAACTCTCAGCGTGAGCACTGTCACTGTTGGAAATGGCATTGTGTGCAATTCCACCATGGGCAATGTCACCATGGACATTATCGCTGTGAGCACTGTCAATATGAGCACGTCAACATGAGCCCTGTCACCATGGGCAATGTCACTGTGAGAAGTGTCACTATAGGCAATGTCACCGTGGGCACTGTCACCATGGTCACTGCCACCACTGTCACTGTCATTTTGAGCACTGTCACCATGGGTACTGCAACCATGAGCGCTGTCACCATGAGCACTGTCACCATTGCAAGTATCACCATGTGCACTGTCACCATGGGCACTATCACAATGAGAACTGTCAGCATGGGCACTGTCACTCTTGGCAATGTCACCATGGGCACTATCACTTTGAGCACTGTCAACATGAGCACGTCACCATGGGCACTGTCAACATGGGTACTATCTCGAAGGTCAATGTCACCATGAGCATTGTCAGGATGGGCAACTTCACCATGAGCACTGTCACCAATGGCACTATCACCATGAGCAATGTCACTGTGGGCCGTGTCACCAGGGGCACTATCACCATGGTTAATGTTCTCATTGGCACTTTCCCCGTGAGCACTGTCACCCTGGGCACTGTCATCATGGGCACGGTCACCGTGAGCACTATCTCCATGAGCACAGCCACTGTGAACACCATCACCATAATCACTGGCCTCATCGGTACTGTCACCATGAGCACTGCCACAATGAGCACTGTCAGCATGGGCACTTCCCCCATGAGCACTGTCACTATGAGAACTGCTAGCATGGGTATTTTCACCATGAGTACTGTCACCCTCTGTATTGTCACCATTTGCACTGTCACCATCAGGACTATTACCGTGAGTGCTATCACCGTGAGATCTCTCACCATGGTCACTGTCACCATGGCACCTTGCACAATGCGTGCTGTCAACATGAGTGCTGTCACCATTGGCACTATCACCGTGAGCATTCTCACTGTGGTCAGAGTCAACATGGGCTCTGTCACCATGAGCACTGTCACCATAGGCAATGTCACCGTGGTCAGTGTCACCATGAGCAATGTCTCCATGGGCACTCCTACAGTGGGCACTGTCACTGTGCGAACTCTCACCATGGTTACTGCCACTATGAGCAGTGTCTCTGTGAGTACTGTCAGCATGGGTTTTTACCGTGAGCACTGTCACCATGAGCCCTGTCACCATTTTTCAGTGCCACCATGTGCACTACCACCATGTGCACTCTCACCATGGGCACTATCACCGATAACACTGTCACCATAAGTACTGTCTGCATGGGCACTGTCACCAAGGGCACAGCCAACATGTGACCTGTAACCATTGTCAGTGTCACTGTGAGAAGTGTCACCATGGGAATTAACAACATAGGCACTCTCATCATGAGCACTGTCACCATGAGCACTGACACCACGAGCACTGTCACCCAGGGCAGTGCCACCATGAGCACTGTCACCATAACTGTTGCTATGAGAATTGTAACCATGGGCAATTTCTCAATGAGTAATGTCACCATGTGTATTTTCACCTTGGGCACTCTCAAAGTAAACAGTATTACCATGAGCACTTTCACTGTGAACACTGTCACCATGGGCACTGGCACAATGTGGTGTGTCACCATGAGCCATGTCACCATGGGAAATGTCACCGTGAGAAGTGTCACCATAGGCAATGTCACCATGGGCAATGTCACCATGGGAACTGCCATTTTGAGCACTGTCACCATGGGTACTGCAACCATGAGTACTGTCACCATGAGTAATTTAACCATTGGCAGTATGACCATGTGCACTGTCACCATGGGCACTATCACCATGACAACTCTCAGCGTGAGCACTGTCACTGTTGGAAATGGCATTGTGTGCAATTCCACCATGGGCAATGTCACCATGGACATTATCGCTGTGAGCACTGTCAATATGAGCACGTCAACATGAGCCCTGTCACCATGGGCAATGTCACTGTGAGAAGTGTCATTATAGGCAATGTCACCGTGGGCACTGTCACCATGGTCACTGCCACCACTGTCACTGTCATTTTGAGCACTGTCACCATGGGTACTGCAACCATGAGCGCTGTCACCATGAGCACTGTCACCATTGCAAGTATCACCATGTGCACTGTCACCATGGGCACTATCACAATGAGAACTGTCAGCATGGGCACTGTCACTCTTGGCAATGTCACCATGGGCACTATCACTTTGAGCACTGTCAACATGAGCACGTCACCATGGGCACTGTCAACATGGGTACTATCTCGAAGGTCAATGTCACCATGAGCATTGTCAGGATGGGCAACTTCACCGTGAGCACTGTCACCAATGGCACTATCACCATGAGCAATGTCACTGTGGGCCGTGTCACCAGGGGCACTATCACCATGGTTAATGTTATCATTGGCACTTTCCCCGTGAGCACTGTCACCCTGGGCACTGTCATCATGGGCACGGTCACCGTGAGCACTATCTCCATGAGCACAGCCACTGTGAACACCATCACCATAATCACTGGCCTCATCGGTACTGTCACCATGAGCACTGCCACAATGAGCACTGTCAGCATGGGCACTTCCCCCATGAGCACTGTCACTAGGAGAACTGCTAGCATGGGTATTTTCACCATGAGTACTGTCACCCTCTGTATTGTCACCATTTGCACTGTCACCATCAGGACTATTACCGTGAGTGCTATCACCGTGATATCTCTCACCATGGTCACTGTCACCATGGCACCTTGCACAATGCGTGCTGTCAACATGAGTGCTGTCACCATTGGCACTATCACCGTGAGCATTCTCACTGTGGTCAGAGTCAACATGGGCTCTGTCACCATGAGCACTGTCACCGTAGGCAATGTCACCGTGGTCAGTGTCACCATGAGCAATGTCTCCATGGGCACTCCTACAGTGGGCACTGTCACTGTGCGAACTCTCACCATGGTTACTGCCACTATGAGCAGTGTCTCTGTGAGTTCTGTCAGCATGGGTTTTTACCGTGAGCACTGTCACCATGAGCCCTGTCACCATTTTTCAGTGCCACCATGTGCACTACCACCATGTGCACTCTCACCATGGGCACTATCACCGATAACACTGTCACCATAAGTACTGCCTGCATGGGCACTGTCACCAAGGGCACGGCCAACATGTGACCTGTAACCATTGTCAGTGTCACTGTGAGAAGTGTCACCATGGGAATTAACAACATAGGCACTCTCATCATGAGCACTGTCACCATGAGCACTGACACCACGAGCACTGTCACCCAGGGCAGTGCCACCATGAGCACTGTCACCATAACTGTTGCTATGAGAATTGTAACCATGGGCAATTTCTCAATGAGTAATGTCACCATGTGTATTTTCACCTTGGGCACTCTCAAAGTAAACAGTATTACCATGAGCACTTTCACTGTGAACACTGTCACCATGGGCACTGGCACAATGTGGTGTGTCACCATGAGCCATGTCACCATGGGAAATGTCACCGTGAGAAGTGTCACCATAGGCAATGTCACCATGGGAAATGTCACCATGGGAACTGCCATTTTGAGCACTGTCACCATGGGTACTGCAACCATGAGTACTGTCACCATGAGTAATTTAACCATTGGCAGTATGACCATGTGCACTGTCACCATGGGCACTATCACCATGACAACTCTCAGCGTGAGCACTGTCACTGTTGGAAATGGCATTGTGTGCAATTCCACCATGGGCAATGTCACCATGGACATTATCGCTGTGAGCACTGTCAATATGAGCACGTCAACATGAGCCCTGTCACCATGGGCAATGTCACTGTGAGAAGTGTCACTATAGGCAATGTCACCGTGGGCACTGTCACCATGGTCACTGCCACCACTGTCACTGTCATTTTGAGCACTGTCACCATGGGTACTGCAACCATGAGCGCTGTCACCATGACCACTGTCACCATTGCAAGTATCACCATGTGCACTGTCACCATGGGCACTATCACAATGAGAACTGTCAGCATGGGCACTGTCACTCTTGGCAATGTCACCATGGGCACTATCACTTTGAGCACTGTCAACATGAGCACGTCACCATGGGCACTGTCAACATGGGTACTATCTCGAAGGTCAATGTCACCATGAGCATTGTCAGGATGGGCAACTTCACCATGAGCACTGTCACCAATGGCACTATCACCATGAGCAATGTCACTGTGGGCCGTGTCACCAGGGGCACTATCACCATGGTTAATGTTATCATTGGCACTTACCCCGTGAGCACTGTCACCCTGGGCACTGTCATCATGGGCACGGTCACCGTGAGCACTATCTCCATGAGCACAGCCACTGTGAACACCATCACTATAATCACTGGCCTCATCAGTACTGTCACCATGAGCACTGCCACAATGAGCACTGTCAGCATGGGTACTTCCCCCATGAGCACTGTCACTATGAGAACTGCTAGCATGGGTATTTTCACCATGAGTACTGTCACCCTCTGTATTGTCACCATTTGCACTGTCACCATCAGGACTATTACCGTGACTGCTATCACCGTGAGATCTCTCACCATGGTCACTGTCACCATGGCACCTTGCACAATGCGTGCTGTCAACATGAGTGCTGTCACCATTGGCACTATCACCGTGAGCATTCTCACTGTGGTCAGAGTCAACATGGGCTCTGTCACCATGAGCACTGTCACCATAGGCAATGTCACCGTGGTCAGTGTCACCATGAGCAATGTCTCCATGGGCACTCCTACAGTGGGCACTGTCACTGTGCGAACTGTCACCATGGTTACTGCCACTATGAGCAGTGTCTCTGTGAGTACTGTCAGCATGGGTTTTTACCGTGAGCACTGTCACCATGAGCCCTGTCACCATTTTTCAGTGCCACCATGTGCACTACCACCATGTGCACTCTCACCATGGGCACTATCACCGATAACACTGTCACCATAAGTACTGTCTGCATGGGCACTGTCACCAAGGGCACGGCCAATATGTGACCTGTAACCATTGTCAGTGTCACTGTGAGAAGTGTCACCATGGGAATTAACAACATAGGCTCTCTCATCATGAGCACTGTCACCATGAGCACTGACACCACGAGCACTGTCACCCAGGGCAGTGCCACCATGAGCACTGTCACCATAACTGTTGCTATGAGAATTGTAACCATGGGCAATTTCTCAATGAGTAATGTCACCATGTGTATTTTCACCTTGGGCACTCTCAAAGTAAACAGTATTACCATGAGCACTTTCACTGTGAACACTGTCACCATGGGCACTGGCACAATGTGGTGTGTCACCATGAGCCATGTCACCATGGGAAATGTCACCGTGAGAAGTGTCACCATAGGCAATGTCACCATGGGCAATGTCACCATGGGAACTGCCATTTTGAGCACTGTCACCATGGGTACTGCAACCATGAGTACTGTCACCATGAGTAATTTAACCATTGGCAGTATGACCATGTGCACTGTCACCATGGGCACTATCACCATGACAACTCTCAGCGTGAGCACTGTCACTGTTGGAAATGGCATTGTGTGCAATTCCACCATGGGCAATGTCACCATGGACATTATCGCTGTGAGCACTGTCAATATGAGCACGTCAACATGAGCCCTGTCACCATGGGCAATGTCACTGTGAGAAGTGTCACTATAGGCAATGTCACCGTGGGCACTGTCACCATGGTCACTGCCACCACTGTCACTGTCATTTTGAGCACTGTCACCATGGGTACTGCAACCATGAGCGCTGTCACCATGAGCACTGTCACCATTGCAAGTATCACCATGTGCACTGTCACCATGGGCACTATCACAATGAGAACTGTCAGCATGGGCACTGTCACTCTTGGCAATGTCACCATGGGCACTACCACTGTGAGCACTGTCAACATGAGCACGTCACCATGGGCACTGTCAACATGGGTACTATCTCGAAGGTCAATGTCACCATGAGCATTGTCAGGATGGGCAACTTCACCGTGAGCACTGTCACCAATGGCACTATCACCATGAGCAATGTCACTGTGGGCCGTGTCACCAGGGGCACTATCACCATGGTTAATGTTCTCATTGGCACTTTCCCCGTGAGCACTGTCACCCTGGGCACTGTCATCATGGGCACGGTCACCGTGAGCACTATCTCCATGAGCACAGCCACTGTGAACACCATCACCATAATCACTGGCCTCATCGGTACTGTCAACATGAGCACTGCCACAATGAGCAATGTCATCATGGGCACATCCCCCATGAGCACTGTCACTATGAGAACTGCTACCATGGGTATTTTCACCATGTGTACTGTCACCCTGTGTATTGTCACCATTTGCACTGTCACCATGAGGACTATTACCGTGAGCACTATCACCGTGAGATCTCTCACCATGGTCACTGTCACCATGGCACCTTGCACAATGGGGGCTGTCAACATGAGTGCTGGCACCATTGGCACTATCACTGTGAGCATTCTCACTGTGGTCAGTGTCACCATGGCCACTGTCACCATGAGCACTGTCACCATAGGCAATGTCACCATGGTCAGTGGCACCATGAGCACTCTCAACATGGGCACCCATACAGTGGGCACTGTCACTGTGAGCACTGTCACCTTGGGTACTGCCACCATGAGCGCTGTCACCATGAGCACTGTCACCATTGCAAGTATCACAATGTGCACTGTCTCCATGGGCACTGGCACAATGTCGTGTGTCACCTTGAGCAATGTCACCATGGGAAATGTCACCGTGAGATGTGTCACCATAGGCAATGTCACCATGGGCAATGTCACCATGGGAAATGCCATTTTACACACTGTCACCATGGGTACTGCAACCATGAGTACTGTCACCATTGGCAGTATGACCATGTGCACTGTCACCATGGGCACTATCACCATGACAACTCTCAGCGTGAGCACTGTCACTGTGGGAACTGGCATTGTGTGCAATTCCACCATGGGCAATGTCAACATGGGCACAATCACTGTGAGCACTGTCAATATAAGCACGTCAACATTAGCCCTGTCACCATGGGCAATGTCACCGTGAGAAGTGTCACTATAGGCGATGTCACCATGGGCACTGTCACCATGGTCACTGCCACCACTGTCACTGTCATTTTGAGCACTGTCACCATGGGTATTGCAACCATGAGCACTGTCACCATGAGCACTGTCACCATTGCGATTATCACCATGTGTACTGTCACCATGGGCACTATCACAATGAGAACTGTCAGCGTGGGCACTGTCACTGTTGGCAAGGGCACCGTGGGCACTTCCACCATGGGCAATGTCACCATGGGCACTATCACTGTGAGCACTGTCAACATGAGCACGTCACCATGGGCACTGTCAACATGGGTACTATCTCGAAGGTCAATGTCACCATGAGCATTGTCAGGATGGGCAACTTCACCATGAGCACTGTCACCAATGGCACTATCACCATGAGCAATGTCACTGTGGGCCGTGTCACCAGGGGCACTATCACCATGGTTAATGTTATCATTGGCACTTTCCCCGTGAGCACTGTCACCCTGGGCACTGTCATCATGGGCACGGTCACCGTGAGCACTATCTCCATGAGCACAGCCACTGTGAACACCATCACCATAATCACTGGCCTCATCGGTACTGTCACCATGAGCACTGCCACAATGAGCACTGTCAGCATGGGCACTTCCCCCATGAGCACTGTCACTATGAGTACTGCTAGCATGGGTATTTTCACCATGAGTACTGTCACCCTCTGTATTGTCACCATTTGCACTGTCACCATCAGGACTATTACCGTGAGTGCTATCACCGTGAGATCTCTCACCATGGTCACTGTCACCATGGCACCTTGCACAATGCGTGCTGTCAACATGAGTGCTGTCACCATTGGCACTATCACCGTGAGCATTCTCACTGTGGTCAGAGTCAACATGGGCTCTGTCACCATGAGCACTGTCACCATAGGCAATGTCACCGTGGTCAGTGTCACCATGAGCAATGTCTCCATGGGCACTCCTACAGTGGGCACTGTCACTGTGCGAACTCTCACCATGGTTACTGCCACTATGAGCAGTGTCTCTGTGAGTACTGTCAGCATGGGTTTTTACCGTGAGCACTGTCACCATGAGCCCTGTCACCATTTTTCAGTGCCACCATGTGCACTACCACCATGTGCACTCTCACCATGGGCACTATCACCGGTAACACTGTCACCATAAGTACTGCCTGCATGGGCACTGTCACCAAGGGCACGGCCAACATGTGACCTGTAACCATTGTCAGTGTCACTGTGAGAAGTGTCACCATGGGAATTAACAACATAGGCACTCTCATCATGAGCACTGTCACCATGAGCACTGACACCACGAGCACTGTCACCCAGGGCAGTGCCACCGTGAGCACTGTCACCATGACTGTTGCTATGAGAATTGTAACCATGGGCAATTTCTCAATGAGTAATGTCACCATGTGTATTTTCACCTTGGGCACTCTCAAAGTAAACAGTATTACCATGAGCACTTTCACTGTGAACACTGTCACCATGGGCACTGGCACAATGTGGTGTGTCACCATGAGCCATGTCACCATGGGAAATGTCACCGTGAGAAGTGTCACCATAGGCAATGTCACCATGGGCAATGTCACCATGGGAACTGCCATTTTGAGCACTGTCACCATGGGTACTGCAACCATGAGTACTGTCACCATGAGTAATTTAACCATTGGCAGTATGACCATGTGCACTGTCACCATGGGCACTATCACCATGACAACTCTCAGCGTGAGCACTGTCACTGTTGGAAATGGCATTGTGTGCAATTCCACCATGGGCAATGTCACCATGGACATTATCGCTGTGAGCACTGTCAATATGAGCACGTCAACATGAGCCCTGTCACCATGGGCAATGTCACTGTGAGAAGTGTCACTATAGGCAATGTCACCGTGGGCACTGTCACCATGGTCACTGCCACCACTGTCACTGTCATTTTGAGCACTGTCACCATGGGTACTGCAACCATGAGCGCTGTCACCATGAGCACTGTCACCATTGCAAGTATCACCATGTGCACTGTCACCATGGGCACTATCACAATGAGAACTGTCAGCATGGGCACTGTCACTCTTGGCAATGTCACCATGGGCACTATCACTTTGAGCACTGTCAACATGAGCACGTCACCATGGGCACTGTCAACATGGGTACTATCTCGAAGGTCAATGTCACCATGAGCATTGTCAGGATGGGCAACTTCACCATGAGCACTGTCACCAATGGCACTATCACCATGAGCAATGTCACTGTGGGCCGTGTCACCAGGGGCACTATCACCATGGTTAATGTTATCATTGGCACTTTCCCCGTGAGCACTGTCACCCTGGGCACTGTCATCATGGGCACGGTCACCGTGAGCACTATCTCCATGAGCACAGCCACTGTGAACACCATCACCATAATCACTGGCCTCATCGGTACTGTCACCATGAGCACTGCCACAATGAGCACTGTCAGCATGGGCACTTCCCCCATGAGCACTGTCACTATGAGTACTGCTAGCATGGGTATTTTCACCATGAGTACTGTCACCCTCTGTATTGTCACCATTTGCACTGTCACCATCAGGACTATTACCGTGAGTGCTATCACCGTGAGATCTCTCACCATGGTCACTGTCACCATGGCACCTTGCACAATGCGTGCTGTCAACATGAGTGCTGTCACCATTGGCACTATCACCGTGAGCATTCTCACTGTGGTCAGAGTCAACATGGGCTCTGTCACCATGAGCACTGTCACCATAGGCAATGTCACCGTGGTCAGTGTCACCATGAGCAATGTCTCCATGGGCACTCCTACAGTGGGCACTGTCACTGTGCGAACTGTCACCATGGTTACTGCCACTATGAGCAGTGTCTCTGTGAGTACTGTCAGCATGGGTTTTTACCGTGAGCACTGTCACCATGAGCCCTGTCACCATTTTTCAGTGCCACCGTGTGCACTACCACCATGTGCACTCTCACCATGGGCACTATCACCGATAACACTGTCACCATAAGTACTGTCTGCATGGGCACTGTCACCAAGGGCACGGCCAACATGTGACCTGTAACCATTGTCAGTGTCACTGTGAGAAGTGTCACCATGGGAATTAACAACATAGGCACTCTCATCATGAGCACTGTCACCATGAGCACTGACACCACGAGCACTGTCACCCAGGGCAGTGCCACCATGAGCACTGTCACCACAACTGTTGCTATGAGAATTGTAACCATGGGCAATTTCTCAATGAGTAATGTCACCATGTGTATTTTCACCTTGGGCACTCTCAAAGTAAACAGTATTACCATGAGCACTTTCACTGTGAACACTGTCACCATGGGCACTGGCACAATGTGGTGTGTCACCATGAGCCATGTCACCATGGGAAATGTCACCGTGAGAAGTGTCACCATAGGCAATGTCACCATGGGCAATGTCACCATGGGAACTGCCATTTTGAGCACTGTCACCATGGGTACTGCAACCATGAGTACTGTCACCATGAGTAATTTAACCATTGGCAGTATGACCATGTGCACTGTCACCATGGGCACTATCACCATGACAACTCTCAGCGTGAGCACTGTCACTGTTGGAAATGGCATTGTGTGCAATTCCACCATGGGCAATGTCACCATGGACATTATCGCTGTGAGCACTGTCAATATGAGCACGTCAACATGAGCCCTGTCACCATGGGCAATGTCACTGTGAGAAGTGTCATTATAGGCAATGTCACCGTGGGCACTGTCACCATGGTCACTGCCACCACTGTCACTGTCATTTTGAGCACTGTCACCATGGGTACTGCAACCATGAGCGCTGTCACCATGAGCACTGTCACCATTGCAAGTATCACCATGTGCACTGTCACCATGGGCACTATCACAATGAGAACTGTCAGCATGGGCACTGTCACTCTTGGCAATGTCACCATGGGCACTATCACTTTGAGCACTGTCAACATGAGCACGTCACCATGGGCACTGTCAACATGGGTACTATCTCGAAGGTCAATGTCACCATGAGCATTGTCAGGATGGGCAACTTCACCGTGAGCACTGTCACCAATGGCACTATCACCTTGAGCAATGTCACTGTGGGCCGTGTCACCAGGGGCACTATCACCATGGTTAATGTTCTCATTGGCACTTTCCCCGTGAGCACTGTCACCCTGGGCACTGTCATCATGGGCACGGTCACCGTGAGCACTATCTCCATGAGCACAGCCACTGTGAACACCATCACCATAATCACTGGCCTCATCGGTACTGTCACCATGAGCACTGCCACAATGAGCACTGTCAGCATGGGCACTTCCCCCATGAGCACTGTCACTATGAGAACTGCTAGCATGGGTAGTTTCACCATGAGTACTGTCACCCTCTGTATTGTCACCATTTGCACTGTCACCATCAGGACTATTACCGTGAGTGCTATCACCGTGAGATCTCTCACCATGGTCACTGTCACCATGGCACCTTGCACAATGCGTGCTGTCAACATGAGTGCTGTCACCATTGGCACTATCACCGTGAGCATTCTCACTGTGGTCAGAGTCAACATGGGCTCTGTCACCATGAGCACTGTCACCATAGGCAATGTCACCGTGGTCAGTGTCACCATGAGCAATGTCTCCATGGGCACTCCTACAGTGGGCACTGTCACTGTGCGAACTGTCACCATGGTTACTGCCACTATGAGCAGTGTCTCTGTGAGTACTGTCAGCATGGGTTTTTACCGTGAGCACTGTCACCATGAGCCCTGTCACCATTTTGCAGTGCCACCATGTGCACTACCACCATGTGCACTCTCACCATGGGCACTATCACCGATAACACTGTCACCATAAGTACTGCCTGCATGGGCACTGTCACCAAGGGCACGGCCAACATGTGACCTGTAACCATTGTCAGTGTCACTGTGAGAAGTGTCACCATGGGAATTAACAACATAGGCACTCTCATCATGAGCACTGTCACCATGAGCACTGACACCACGAGCACTGTCACCCAGGGCAGTGCCACCATGAGCACTGTCACCATAACTGTTGCTATGAGAATTGTAACCATGGGCAATTTCTCAATGAGTAATGTCACCATGTGTATTTTCACCTTGGGCACTCTCAAAGTAAACAGTATTACCATGAGCACTTTCACTGTGAACACTGTCACCATGGGCACTGGCACAATGTGGTGTGTCACCATGAGCCATGTCACCATGGGAAATGTCACCGTGAGAAGTGTCACCATAGGCAATGTCACCATGGGCAATGTCACCATGGGTACTGCCATTTTGAGCACTGTCACCATGGGTACTGCAACCATGAGTACTGTCACCATGAGTAATTTAACCATTGGCAGTATGACCATGTGCACTGTCACCATGGGCACTATCACCATGACAACTCTTAGCGTGAGCACTGTCACTGTTGGAAATGGCATTGTGTGCAATTCCACCATGGGCAATGTCACCATGGACATTATCGCTGTGAGCACTGTCAATATGAGCACGTCAACATGAGCCCTGTCACCATGGGCAATGTCACTGTGAGAAGTGTCACTATAGGCAATGTCACCGTGGGCACTGTCACCATGGTCACTGCCACCAATGTCACTGTCATTTTGAGCACTGTCACCATGGGTACTGCAACCATGAGCGCTGTCACCATGAGCACTGTCACCATTGCAAGTATCACCATGTGCACTGTCACCATGGGCACTATCACAATGAGAACTGTCAGCATGGGCACTGTCACTCTTGGCAATGTCACCATGGGCACTATCACTTTGAGCACTGTCAACATGAGCACGTCACCATGGGCACTGTCAACATGGGTACTATCTCGAAGGTCAATGTCACCATGAGCATTGTCAGGATGGGCAACTTCACCATGAACACTGTCACCAAAGGCACTATCACCATGAGCAATGTCACTGTGGGCCGTGTCACCAGGGGCACTATCACCATGGTTAATGTTCTCATTGGCACTTTCCCCGTGAGCACTGTCACCCTGGGCACTGTCATCATGGGCACGGTCACCGTGAGCACTATCTCCATGAGCACAGCCACTGTGAACACCATCACCATAATCACTGGCCTCATCGGTACTGTCACCATGAGCACTGCCACAATGAGCACTGTCAGCATGGGCACTTCCCCCATGAGCACTGTCACTATGAGAACTGCTAGCATGGGTATTTTCACCATGAGTACTGTCACCCTCTGTATTGTCACCATTTGCACTGTCACCATCAGGACTATTACCGTGAGTGCTATCACCGTGAGATCTCTCACCATGGTCACTGTCACCATGGCACCTTGCACAATGCGTGCTGTCAACATGAGTGCTGTCACCATTGGCACTATCACCGTGAGCATTCTCACTGTGGTCAGAGTCAACATGGGCTCTGTCACCATGAGCACTGTCACCATAGGCAATGTCACCGTGGTCAGTGTCACCATGAGCAATGTCTCCATGGGCACTCCTACAGTGGGCACTGTCACTGTGCGAACTGTCACCATGGTTACTGCCACTATGAGCAGTGTCTCTGTGAGTACTGTCAGCATGGGTTTTTACCGTGAGCACTGTCACCATGAGCCCTGTCACCATTCTTCAGTGCCACCATGTGCACTACCACCATGTGCACTCTCACCATGGGCACTATCACCGATAACACTGTCACCATAAGTACTGTCTTCATGGGCACTGTCACCAAGGGCACGGCCAACATGTGACCTGTAACCATTGTCAGTGTCACTGTGAGAAGTGTCACCATGGGAATTAACAACATAGGCACTCTCATCATGAGCACTGTCACCATGAGCACTGACACCACGAGCACTGTCACCCAGGGCAGTGCCACCATGAGCACTGTCACCATAACTGTTGCTATGAGAATTGTAACCATGGGCAATTTCTCAATGTGTAATGTCACCATGTGTATTTTCACCTTGGGCACTCTCAAAGTAAACAGTATTACCATGAGCACTTTCACTGTGAACACTGTCACCATGGGCACTGGCACAATGTGGTGTGTCACCATGAGCCATGTCACCATGGGAAATGTCACCGTGAGAAGTGTCACCATAGGCAATGTCACCATGGGCAATGTCACCATGGGAACTGCCATTTTGAGCACTGTCACCATGGGTACTGCAACCATGAGCGCTGTCACCATGAGCACTGTCACCATTGCAAGTATCACCATGTGCACTGTCACCATGGGCACTATCACAATGAGAACTGTCAGCATGGGCACTGTCACTCTTGGCAATGTCACCATGGGCACTACCACTTTGAGCACTGTCAACATGAGCACGTCACCATGGGCACTGTCAACATGGGTACTATCTCGAAGGTCAATGTCACCATGAGCATTCTCAGGATGGGCAACTTCACCGTGAGCACTGTCACCAATGGCACTATCACCATGAGCAATGTCACTGTGGGCCGTGTCACCAGGGGCACTATCACCATGGTTAATGTTATCATTGGCACTTTCCCCGTGAGCACTGTCACCCTGGGCACTGTCATCATGGGCATGGTCACCGTGAGCACTATCTCCATGAGCACAGCCACTGTGAACACCATCACCATAATCACTGGCCTCATCGGTACTGTCAACATGAGCACTGCCACAATGAGCACTGTCATCATGGGCACATCCCCCATGAGCACTGTCACTATGAGAACTGCTACCATGGGTATTTTCACCATGTGTACTGTCACCCTGTGTATTGTCACCATTTGCACTGTCACCATGAGGACTATTACCGTGAGCACTATCACCGTGAGATCTCTCACCATGGTCACTGTCACCATGGCACCTTGCACAATGGGGGCTGTCAACATGAGTGCTGGCACCATTTGCACTATCACTGTGAGCATTCTCACTGTGGTCAGTGTCACCATGGCCACTGTCACCATGAGCACTGTCACCATAGGCAATGTCACCATGGTCAGTGGCACCATGAGCACTGTCAACATGGGCACCCATACAGTGGGCACTGTCACTGTGAGCACTGTCACCTTGGGTACTGCCACCAGGAGCGCTGTCACCATGAGCACTGTCACCATTGCAAGTATCACAATGTGCACTGTCACCATGGGCACTGGCACAATGTCGTGTGTCACCTTGAGCAATGTCACCATGGGAAATGTCACCGTGAGATGTGTCACCATAGGCAATGTCACCATGGGCAATGTCACCATGGGAAATGCCATTTTGCACACTGTCACCATGGGTACTGCAACCATGAGTACTGTCACCATTGGCAGTATGACCATGTGCACTGTCACCATGGGCACTATCACCATGACAACTCTCAGCGTGAGCACTGTCACTGTGGGAACTGGCATTGTGTGCAATTCCACCATGGGCAATGTCAACATGGGCACAATCACTGTGAGCACTGTCAATATAAGCACGTCAACATGAGCCCTGTCACCATGGGCAATGTCACCGTGAGAAGTGTCACTATAGGCGATGTCACCATGGGCACTGTCACCATGGTCACTGCCACCACTGTCACTGTCATTTTGAGCACTGTCACCATGGGTATTGCAACCATGAGCACTGTCACCATGAGCACTGTCACCATTGCGAATATCACCATGTGTACTGTCACCATGGGCACTATCACAATGAGAACTGTCAGCGTGGGCACTGTCACTGTTGGCAAGGGCACCGTGGGCACTTCCACCATGGGCAATGTCACCATGGGCACTATCACTGTGAGCACTGTCAACATGAGCACGTCACCATGGGCACTGTCAACATGGGTACTATCTCGAAGGGCAATGTCACCATGAGCATTGTCAGGAAGGGCAATTTCACCATGAGCACTGTCACCAAAGGCACTATCACCATGAGCAATGTCACTGTGGGCCGTGTCACCAGGGGCACTATCACCATGGTTAATGTTATCATTGGCACTTTCCCCGTGAGCACTGTCACCCTGGGCACTGTCATCATGGGCACGGTCACCGTGAGCACTATCTCCATGAGCACAGCCACTGTGAACACCATCACCATAATCACTGGCCTCATCGGTACTGTCACCATGAGCACTGCCACAATGAGCACTGTCAGCATGGGCACTTCCCCCATGAGCACTGTCACTATGAGAACTGCTAGCATGGGTATTTTCACCATGAGTACTGTCACCCTCTGTATTGTCACCATTTGCACTGTCACCATCAGGACTATTACCGTGAGTGCTATCACCGTGAGATCTCTCACCATGGTCACTGTCACCATGGCACCTTGCACAATGCGTGCTGTCAACATGAGTGCTGTCACCATTGGCACTATCACCGTGAGCATTCTCACTGTGGTCAGAGTCAACATGGGCTCTGTCACCATGAGCACTGTCACCATAGGCAATGTCACCGTGGTCAGTGTCACCATGAGCAATGTCTCCATGGGCACTCCTACAGTGGGCACTGTCACTGTGTGAACTGTCACCATGGTTACTGCCACTATGAGCAGTGTCTCTGTGAATACTGTCAGCATGGATTTTTACCGTGAGCACTGTCACCATGAGCCCTGTCACCATTTTTCAGTGCCACCATGTGCACTACCACCATGTGCACTCTCACCATGGGCACTATCACCGATAACACTGTCACCATAAGTACTGTCTGCATGGGCACTGTCACCAAGGGCACGGCCAACATGTGACCTGTAACCATTGTCAGTGTCACTGTGAGAAGTGTCACCATGGGAATTAACAACATAGGCACTCTCATCATGAGCACTGTCACCATGAGCACTGACACCACGAGCACTGTCACCCAGGGCAGTGCCACCATGAGCACTGTCACCATAACTGTTGCTATGAGAATTGTAACCATGGGCAATTTCTCAATGAGTAATGTCACCATGTGTATTTTCACCTTGGGCACTCTCAAAGTAAACAGTATCACCATGAGCACTTTCACTGTGAACACTGTCACCATGGGCACTGGCACAATGTGGTGTGTCACCATGAGCCATGTCACCATGGGAAATGTCACCGTGAGAAGTGTCACCATAGGCAATGTCACCATGGGCAATGTCACCATGGGAACTGCCATTTTGAGCACTGTCACCATGGGTACTGCAACCATGAGTACTGTCACCATGAGTAATTTAACCATTGGCAGTATGACCATGTGCACTGTCACCATGGGCACTATCACCATGACAACTCTCAGCGTGAGCACTGTCACTGTTGGAAATGGCATTGTGTGCAATTCCACCATGGGCAATGTCACCATGGACATTATCGCTGTGAGCACTGTCAATATGAGCACGTCAACATGAGCCCTGTCACCATGGGCAATGTCACTGTGAGAAGTGTCACTATAGGCAATGTCACCGTGGGCACTGTCACCATGGTCACTGCCACCACTGTCACTGTCATTTTGAGCACTGTCACCATGGGTACTGCAACCATGAGCGCTGTCACCATGAGCACTGTCACCATTGCAAGTATCACCATGTGCACTGTCACCATGGGCACTATCACAATGAGAACTGTCAGCATGGGCACTGTCACTCTTGGCAATGTCACCATGGGCACTATCACTTTGAGCACTGTCAACATGAGCACGTCACCATGGGCACTGTCAACATGGGTACTATCTCGAAGGTCAATGTCACCATGAGCATTGTCAGGATGGGCAACTTCACCATGAGCACTGTCACCAATGGCACTATCACCATGAGCAATGTCACTGTGGGCCGTGTCACCAGGGGCACTATCACCATGGTTAATGTTATCATTGGCACTTTCCCCGTGAGCACTGTCACCCTGGGCACTGTCATCATGGGCACGGTCACCGTGAGCACTATCTCCATGAGCACAGCCACTGTGAACACCATCACCATAATCACTGGCCTCATCGGTACTGTCACCATGAGCACTGCCACAATGAGCACTGTCAGCATGGGCACTTCCCCCATGAGCACTGTCACTATGAGAACTGCTAGCATGGGTATTTTCACCATGAGTACTGTCACCCTCTGTATTGTCACCATTTGCACTGTCACCATCAGGACTATTACCGTGAGTGCTATCACCGTGAGATCTCTCACCATGGTCACTGTCACCATGGCACCTTGCACAATGCGTGCTGTCAACATGAGTGCTGTCACCATTGGCACTATCACCGTGAGCATTCTCACTGTGGTCAGAGTCAACATGGGCTCTGTCACCATGAGCACTGTCACCATAGGCAATGTCACCATGGTCAGTGTCACCATGAGCAATGTCTCCATGGGCACTCCTACAGTGGGCACTGTCACTGTGCGAACTCTCACCATGGTTACTGCCACTATGAGCAGTGTCTCTGTGAGTACTGTCAGCATGGGTTTTTACCGTGAGCACTGTCACCATGAGCCCTGTCACCATTTTTCAGTGCCACCATGTGCACTACCACCATGTGCACTCTCACCATGGGCACTATCACCGATAACACTGTCACCATAAGTACTGTCTGCATGGGCACTGTCACCAAGGGCACGGCCAACATGTGACCTGTAACCATTGTCAGTGTCACTGTGAGAAGTGTCACCATGGGAATTAACAACATAGGCACTCTCATCATGAGCACTGTCACCATGAGCACTGACACCACGAGCACTGTCACCCAGGGCAGTGCCACCATGAGCACTGTCACCATAACTGTTGCTATGAGAATTGTAACCATGGGCAATTTCTCAATGAGTAATGTCACCATGTGTATTTTCACCTTGGGCACTCTCAAAGTAAACAGTATTACCATGAGCACTTTCACTGTGAACACTGTCACCATGGGCACTGGCACAATGTGGTGTGTCACCATGAGCCATGTCACCATGGGAAATGTCACCGTGAGAAGTGTCACCATAGGCAATGTCACCATGGGCAATGTCACCATGGGAACTGCCATTTTGAGCACTGTCACCATGGGTACTGCAACCATGAGTACTGTCACCATGAGTAATTTAACCATTGGCAGTATGACCATGTGCACTGTCACCATGGGCACTATCACCATGACAACTCTCAGCGTGAGCACTGTCACTGTTGGAAATGGCATTGTGTGCAATTCCACCATGGGCAATGTCACCATGGACATTATCGCTGTGAGCACTGTCAATATGAGCACGTCAACATGAGCCCTGTCACCATGGGCAATGTCACTGTGAGAAGTGTCACTATAGGCAAAGTCACCGTGGGCACTGTCACCATGGTCACTGCCACCACTGTCACTGTCATTTTGAGCACTGTCACCATGGGTACTGCAACCATGAGCGCTGTCACCATGAGCACTGTCACCATTGCAAGTATCACCATGTGCACTGTCACCATGGGCACTATCACAATGAGAACTGTCAGCATGGGCACTGTCACTCTTGGCAATGTCACCATGGGCACTATCACTTTGAGCACTGTCAACATGAGCACGTCACCATGGGCACTGTCAACATGGGTACTATCTCGAAGGTCAATGTCACCATGAGCATTGTCAGGATGGGCAACTTCACCGTGAGCACTGTCACCAATGGCACTATCACCATGAGCAATGTCACTGTGGGCCGTGTCACCAGGGGCACTATCACCATGGTTAATGTTCTCATTGGCACTTTCCCCGTGAGCACTGTCACCCTGGGCACTGTCATCATGGGCACGGTCACCGTGAGCACTATCTCCATGAGCACAGCCACTGTGAACACCATCACCATAATCACTGGCCTCATCGGTACTGTCACCATGAGCACTGCCACAATGAGCACTGTCAGCATGGGCACTTCCCCCATGAGCACTGTCACTATGAGAACTGCTAGCATGGGTATTTTCACCATGAGTACTGTCACCCTCTGTATTGTCACCATTTGCACTGTCACCATCAGGACTATTACCGTGAGTGCTATCACTGTG
Source organism: Mesoplodon mirus (assembly GCF_964341445.2). Taxonomy (NCBI): domain Eukaryota; kingdom Metazoa; phylum Chordata; class Mammalia; order Artiodactyla; family Ziphiidae; genus Mesoplodon; species Mesoplodon mirus. Next base: position 104,253,155 of record NC_138976.1, on the reverse strand, counting down.
AGATCTCTCACCATGGTCACTGTCACCATGGCACCTTGCACAATGCGTGCTGTCAACATGAGTGCTGTCACCATTGGCACAATCACCGTGAGCATTCTCACTGTGGTCAGAGTCAACATGGGCTCTGTCACCATGAGCACTGTCACCATAGGCAATGTCACCGTGGTCAGTGTCACCATGAGCAATATCTCCATGGGCACTCCTACAGTGGGCACTGTCACTGTGCGAACTGTCACCATGGTTACTGCCACTATGAGCAGTGTCTCTGTGAGTACTGTCAGCATGGGTTTTTACCGTGAGCACTGTCACCATGAGCCCTGTCACCATTCTTCAGTGCCACCATGTGCACTACCACCATGTGCACTCTCACCATGGGCACTATCACCGATAACACTGTCACCATAAGTACTGTCTGCATGGGCACTGTCACCAAGGGCACGGCCAACATGTGACCTGTAACCATTGTCAGTGTCACTGTGAGAAGTGTCACCATGGGAATTAACAACATAGGCACTCTCATCATGAGCACTGTCACCATGAGCACTGACACCACGAGCACTGTCACCCAGGGCAGTGCCACCATGAGCACTGTCACCATAACTGTTGCTATGAGAATTGTAACCATGGGCAATTTCTCAATGAGTAATGTCACCATGTGTATTTTCACCTTGGGCACTCTCAAAGTAAACAGTATTACCATGAGCACTTTCACTGTGAACACTGTCACCATGGGCACTGGCACAATGTGGTGTGTCACCATGAGCCATGTCACCATGGGAAATGTCACCGTGAGAAGTGTCACCATAGGCAATGTCACCATGGGCAATGTCACCATGGGAACTGCCATTTTGAGCACTGTCACCATGGGTACTGCAACCATGAGTACTGTCACCATGAGTAATTTAACCATTGGCAGTATGACCATGTGCACTGTCACCATGGGCACTATCACCATGACAACTCTCAGCGTGAGCACTGTCACTGTTGGAAATGGCATTGTGTGCAATTCCACCATGGGCAATGTCACCATGGACATTATCGCTGTGAGCACTGTCAATATGAGCACGTCAACATGAGCCCTGTGACTATGGGCAATGTCACTGTGAGAAGTGTCACTATAGGCAATGTCACCGTGGGCACTGACACCATGGTCACTGCCACCACTGTCACTGTCATTTTGAGCACTGTCACCATGGGTACTGCAAACATGAGCGCTGTCACCATGAGCACTGTCACCATTGCAAGTATCACCATGTGCACTGTCACTCTTGGCAATGTCACCATGGGCACTGCCACCACTGTCACTGTCATTTTGAGCACTGTCACCATGGGTATTGCAACCATGAGCACTGTCACCATGAGCACTGTCACCATTGCGATTATCACCATGTGTACTGTCACTATGGGCACTATCACAATGAGAACTGTCAGCGTGGGCACTGTCACTGTTGGCAAGGGCACCGTGGGCACTTCCACCATGGGCAATGTCACCATGGGCACTATCACTGTGAGCACTGTCAACATGAGCACGTCACCATGGGCACTGTCAACATGGGTACTATCTCGAAGGGCAATGTCACCATGAGCATTGTCAGGAAGGGCAATTTCACCATGAGCACTGTCACCAAAGGCACTATCACCATGAGCAATGTCACTGTGGGCCGTGTCACAAGGGGCACTATCACCATGGTTAATGTACTCATTGGCACTTTCCCCGTGAGCACTGTCACCCTGGGCACTGTCATCATGGGCACGGTCACCGTGAGCACTATCTCCATGAGCACAGCCACTGTGAACACCATCACCATAATCACTGGCCTCATCGGTACTGTCACCATGAGCACTGCCACAATGAGCACTGTCAGCATGGGCACTTCCCCCTTGAGCACTGTCACTATGAGAACTGCTAGCATGGGTATTTTCACCATGAGTACTGTCACCCTCTGTATTGTCACCATTTGCACTGTCACCATCAGGACTATTACCGTGAGTGCTATCACCGTGAGATCTCTCACCATGGTCACTGTCACCATGGCACCTTGCACAATGCGTGCTGTCAACATGAGTGCTGTCACCATTGGCACTATCACCGTGAGCATTCTCACTGTGGTCAGAGTCAACATGGGCTCTGTCACCATGAGCACTGTCACCATAGGCAATGTCACCGTGGTCAGTGTCACCATGAGCAATGTCTCCATGGGCACTCCTACAGTGGGCACTGTCACTGTGCGAACTGTCACCATGGTTACTGCCACTATGAGCAGTGTCTCTGTGAGTACTGTCAGCATGGGTTTTTACCGTGAGCACTGTCACCATGAGCCCTGTCACCATTTTTCAGTGCCACCATGTGCACTACCACCATGTGCACTCTCACCATGGGCACTATCACCGATAACACTGTCACCATAAGTACTGTCTGCATGGGCACTGTCACCAAGGACACGGCCAACATGTGACCTGTAACCATTGTCAGTGTCACTGTGAGAAGTGTCACCATGGGAATTAACAACATAGGCACTCTCATCATGAGCACTGTCACCATGAGCACTGACACCACGAGCACTGTCACCCAGGGCAGTGCCACCATGAGCACTGTCACCATAACTGTTGCTATGAGAATTGTAACCATGGGCAATTTCTCAATGAGTAATGTCACCATGTGTATTTTCACCTTGGGCACTCTCAAAGTAAACAGTATTACCATGAGAACTTTCACTGTGAACACTGTCACCATGGGCACTGGCACAATGTGGTGTGTCACCATGAGCCATGTCACCATGGGAAATGTCACCGTGAGAAGTGTCACCATAGGCAATGTCACCATGGGCAATGTCACCATGGGAACTGCCATTTTGAGCACTGTCACCATGGGTACTGCAACCATGAGTACTGTCACCATGAGTAATTTAACCATTGGCAGTATGACCATGTGCACTGTCACCATGGGCACTATCACCATGACAACTCTCAGCGTGAGCACTGTCACTGTTGGAAATGGCATTGTGTGCAATTCCACCATGGGCAATGTCACCATGGACATTATCGCTGTGAGCACTGTCAATATGAGCACGTCAACATGAGCCCTGTCACCATGGGCAATGTCACTGTGAGAAGTGTCACTATAGGCAATGTCACCGTGGGCACTGTCACCATGGTCACTGCCACCACTGTCACTGTCATTTTGAGCACTGTCACCATGGGTACTGCAACCATGAGCGCTGTCACCATGAGCACTGTCACCATTGCAAGTATCACCATGTGCACTGTCACCATGGGCACTATCACAATGAGAACTGTCAGCATGGGCACTGTCACTCTTGGCAATGTCACCATGGGCACTATCACTTTGAGCACTGTCAACATGAGCACGTCACCATGGGCACTGTCAACATGGGTACTATCTCGAAGGTCAATGTCACCATGAGCATTGTCAGGATGGGCAACATCACCATGAGCACTGTCACCAATGGCACTATCACCATGAGCAATGTCACTGTGGGCCGTGTCACCAGGGCCACTATCACCATGGTTAATGTTCTCATTGGCACTTTCCCCGTGAGCACTGTCACCCTGGGCACTGTCATCATGGGCACGGTCACCGTGAGCACTATCTCCATGAGCACAGCCACTGTGAACACCATCACCATAATCACTGGCCTCATCGGTACTGTCACCATGAGCACTGCCACAATGAGCACTGTCAGCATGGGCACTTCCCCCATGAGCACTGTCACTATGAGAACTGCTAGCATGGGTATTTTCACCATGAGAACTGTCACCCTCTGTATTGTCACCATTTGCACTGTCACCATCAGGACTATTACCGTGACTGCTATCACCGTGAGATCTCTCACCATGGTCACTGTCACCATGGCACCTTGCACAATGCGTGCTGTCAACATGAGTGCTGTCACCATTGGCACTATCACCGTGAGCATTCTCACTGTGGTCAGAGTCAACATGGGCTCTGTCACCATGAGCACTGTCACCATAGGCAATGTCACCGTGGTCAGTGTCACCATGAGCAATGTCTCCATGGGCACTCCTACAGTGGGCACTGTCACTGTTCGAACTGTCACCATGGTTACTGCCACTATGAGCAGTGTCTCTGTGAGTACTGTCAGCAGGGGTTTTTACCTTGAGAACTGTCACCATGAGCCCTGTCACCATTCTTCAGTGCCACCATGTGCACTACCACCATGTGCACTCTCACCATGGGCACTATCACCGATAAAACTGTCACCATAAGTACTGTCTTCATGGGCACTGTCACCAAGGGCACGGCCAACATGTGACCTGTAACCATTGTCAGTGTCACTGTGAGAAGTGTCACCATGGGAATTAACAACATAGGCACTCTCATCATGAGCACTGTCACCATGAGCACTGACACCACGAGCACTGTCACCCAGGGCAGTGCCACCATGAGCACTGTCACCATAACTGTTGCTATGAGAATTGTAACCATGGGCAATTTCTCAATGAGTAATGTCACCATGTGTATTTTCACCTTGGGCACTCTCAAAGTAAACAGTATTACCATGAGCACTTTCACTGTGAACACTGTCACCATGGGCACTGGCACAATGTGGTGTGTCACCATGAGCCATGTCACCATGGGAAATGTCACCGTGAGAAGTGTCACCATAGGCAATGTCACCATGGGCAATGTCACCATGGGAACTGCCATTTTGAGCACTGTCACCATGGGTACTGCAACCATGAGTACTGTCACCATGAGTAATTTAACCATTGGCAGTATGACCATGTGCACTGTCACCATGGGCACTATCACCATGACAACTCTCAGCGTAGCACTGTCACTGATGGAAATGGCATTGTGTGCAATTCCACCATGGGCAATGTCACCATGGACATTATCGCTGTGAGCACTGTCAATATGAGCACGTCAACATGAGCCCTGTCACCATGGGCAATGTCACTGTGAGAAGTGTCACTATAGGCAATGTCACCGTGGGCACTGTCACCATGGTCACTGCCACCACTGTCACTGTCATTTTGAGCACTGTCACCATGGGTACTGCAACCATGAGCGCTGTCACCATGAGCACTGTCACCATTGCAAGTATCACCATGTGCACTGTCACCATGGGCACTATCACAATGAGAACTGTCAGCATGGGCACTGTCACTCTTGGCAATGTCACCATGGGCACTATCACTTTGAGCACTGTCAACATGAGCACGTCACCATGGGCACTGTCAACATGGGTACTATCTCGAAGGTCAATGTCACCATGAGCATTGTCAGGATGGGCAACTTCACCATGAGCACTGTCACCAATGGCACTATCACCATGAGCAATGTCACTGTGGGCCGTGTCACCAGGGGCACTATCACCATGGTTAATGTTCTCATTGGCACTTTCCCCGTGAGCACTGTCACCCTGGGCACTGTCATCATGGGCACGGTCACCGTGAGCACTATCTCCATGAGCACAGCCACTGTGAACACCATCACCATAATCACTGGCCTCATCGGTACTGTCACCATGAGCACTGCCACAATGAGCACTGTCAGCATGGGCACTTCCCCCATGAGCACTGTCAGTAGGAGAACTGCTAGCATGGGTATTTTCACCATGAGTACTGTCACCCTCTGTATTGTCACCATTTGCACTGTCACCATCAGGACTATTACCGTGAGTGCTATCACCGTGAGATCTCTCACCATGGTCACTGTCACCATGGCACCTTGCACAATGCGTGCTGTCAACATGAGTGCTGTCACCATTGGCACTATCACCGTGAGCATTCTCACTGTGGTCAGAGTCAACATGGGCTCTGTCACCATGAGCACTGTCACCATAGGCAATGTCACCGTGGTCAGTGTCACCATGAGCAATGTCTCCATGGGCACTCCTACAGTGGGCACTGTCACTGTGCGAACTGTCACCATGGTTACTGCCACTATGAGCAGTGTCTCTGTGAGTACTGTCAGCATGGGTTTTTACCGTGAGCACTGTCACCATGAGCCCTGTCACCATTCTTCAGTGCCACCATGTGCACTACCACCATGTGCACTCTCACCATGGGCACTCTCACCGATAAAACTGTCACCATAAGTACTGTCTGCATGGGCACTGTCACCAAGGGCACGGCCAACATGTGACCTGTAACCATTGTCAGTGTCACTGTGAGAAGTGTCACCATGGGAATTAACAACATAGGCACTCTCATCATGAGCACTGTCACCATGAGCACTGACACGACGAGCACTGTCACCCAGGGCAGTGCCACCATGAGCACTGTCACCATAACTGTTGCTATGAGAATTGTAACCATGGGCAATTTCTCAATGAGTAATGTCACCATGTGTATTTTCACCTTGGGCACTCTCAAAGTAAACAGTATTACCATGAGCACTTTCACTGTGAACACTGTCACCATGGGCACTGGCACAATGTGGTGTGTCACCATGAGCCATGTCACCATGGGAAATGTCACCGTGAGAAGTGTCACCATAGGCAATGTCACCATGGGCAATGTCAGCATGGGAACTGCCATTTTGAGCACTGTCACCATGGGTACTGCAACCATGAGTACTGTCACCATGAGTAATTTAACCATTGGCAGTATGACCATGTGCACTGTCACCATGGGCACTATCACCATGACAACTCTCAGCGTGAGCACTGTCACTGTTGGAAATGGCATTGTGTGCAATTCCACCATGGGCAATGTCACCATGGACATTATCGCTGTGAGCACTGTCAATATGAGCACGTCAACATGAGCCCTGTCACCATGGGCAATGTCACTGTGAGAAGTGTCACTATAGGCAATGTCACCGTGGGCACTGTCACCATGGTCACTGCCACCACTGTCACTGTCATTTTGAGCACTGTCACCATGGGTACTGCAACCATGAGCGCTGTCACCATGAGCACTGTCACCATTGCAAGTATCACCATGTGCACTGTCACCATGGGCACTATCACAATGAGAACTGTCAGCATGGGCACTGTCACTCTTGGCAATGTCACCATGGGCACTATCACTTTGAGCACTGTCAACATGAGCACGTCACCATGGGCACTGTCAACATGGGTACTATCTCGAAGGTCAATGTCACCATGAGCATTGTCAGGATGGGCAACTTCACCATGAGCACTGTCACCAATGGCACTATCACCATGAGCAATGTCACTGTGGGCCGTGTCACCAGGGGCACTATCACCATGGTTAATGTTCTCATTGGCACTTTCCCCGTGAGCACTGTCACCCTGGGCACTGTCATCATGGGCACGGTCACCGTGAGCACTATCTCCATGAGCACAGCCACTGTGAACACCATCACCATAATCACTGGCCTCATCGGTACTGTCACCATGAGCACTGCCACAATGAGCACTGTCAGCATGGGCACTTCCCCCATGAGCACTGTCACTATGAGAACTGCTAGCATGGGTATTTTCACCATGAGTACTGTCACCCTCTGTATTGTCACCATTTGCACTGTCACCATCAGGACTATTACCGTGAGTGCTATCACCGTGAGATCTCTCACCATGGTCACTGTCACCATGGCCCCTTGCACAATGCGTGCTGTCAACATGAGTGCTGTCACCATTGGCACTATCACCGTGAGCATTCTCACTGTGGTCAGAGTCAACATGGGCTCTGTCACCATGAGCACTGTCACCATAGGCAATGTCACCGTGGTCAGTGTCACCATGAGCAATGTCTCCATGGGCACTCCTACAGTGGGCACTGTCACTGTGCGAACTGTCACCATGGTTACTGCCACTATGAGCAGTGTCTCTGTGAGTACTGTCAGCATGGGTTTTTACCGTGAGCACTGTCACCATGAGCCCTGTCACCATTTTTCAGTGCCACCATGTGCACTACCACCATGTGCACTCTCACCATGGGCACTATCACCGATAACACTGTCACCATAAGTACTGCCTGCATGGGCACTGTCACCAAGGGCACGGCCAACATGTGACCTGTAACCATTGTCAGTGTCACTGTGAGAAGTGTCACCATGGGAATTAACAACATAGGCACTCTCATCATGAGCACTGTCACCATGAGCACTGACACCACGAGCACTGTCACCCAGGGCAGTGCCACCATGAGCACTGTCACCATAACTGTTGCTATGAGAATTGTAACCATGGGCAATTTCTCAATGAGTAATGTCACCATGTGTATTTTCACCTTGGGCACTCTCAAAGTAAACAGTATTACCATGAGCACTTTCACTGTGAACACTGTCACCATGGGCACTGGCACAATGTGGTGTGTCACCATGAGCCATGTCACCATGGGAAATGTCACCGTGAGAAGTGTCACCATAGGCAATGTCACCATGGGCAATGTCACCATGGGAACTGCCATTTTGAGCACTGTCACCATGGGTACTGCAACCATGAGTACTGTCACCATGAGTAATTTAACCATTGGCAGTATGACCATGTGCACTGTCACCATGGGCACTATCACCATGACAACTCTCAGCGTGAGCACTGTCACTGTTGGAAATGGCATTGTGTGCAATTCCACCATGGGCAATGTCACCATGGACATTATCGCTGTGAGCACTGTCAATATGAGCACGTCAACATGAGCCCTGTCACCATGGGCAATGTCACTGTGAGAAGTGTCACTATAGGCAATGTCACCGTGGGCACTGTCACCATGGTCACTGCCACCACTGTCACTGTCATTTTGAGCACTGTCACCATGGGTACTGCAACCATGAGCGCTGTCACCATGAGCACTGTCACCATTGCAAGTATCACCATGTGCACTGTCACCATGGGCACTATCACAATGAGAACTGTCAGCATGGGCACTGTCACTCTTGGCAATGTCACCATGGGCACTATCACTTTGAGCACTGTCAACATGAGCACGTCACCATGGGCACTGTCAACATGGGTACTATCTCGAAGGTCAATGTCACCATGAGCATTGTCAGGATGGGCAACTTCACCATGAGCACTGTCACCAATGGCACTATCACCATGAGCAATGTCACTGTGGGCCGTGTCACCAGGGGCACTATCACCATGGTTAATGTTCTCATTGGCACTTTCCCCGTGAGCACTGTCACCCTGGGCACTGTCATCATGGGCACGGTCACCGTGAGCACTATCTCCATGAGCACAGCCACTGTGAACACCATCACCATAATCACTGGCCTCATCGGTACTGTCACCATGAGCACTGCCACAATGAGCACTGTCAGCATGGGCACTTCCCCCATGAGCACTGTCACTATGAGAACTGCTAGCATGGGTATTTTCACCATGAGTACTGTCACCCTCTGTATTGTCACCATTTGCACTGTCACCATCAGGACTATTACCGTGAGTGCTATCACCGTGAGATCTCTCACCATGGTCACTGTCACCATGGCACCTTGCACAATGCGTGCTGTCAACATGAGTGCTGTCACCATTGGCACTATCACCGTGAGCATTCTCACTGTGGTCAGAGTCAACATGGGCTCTGTCACCATGAGCACTGTCACCATAGGCAATGTCACCGTGGTCAGTGTCACCATGAGCAATGTCTCCATGGGCACTCCTACAGTGGGCACTGTCACTGTGCGAACTCTCACCATGGTTACTGCCACTATGAGCAGTGTCTCTGTGAGTACTGTCAGCATGGGTTTTTACCGTGAGCACTGTCACCATGAGCCCTGTCACCATTTTTCAGTGCCACCATGTGCACTACCACCATGTGCACTCTCACCATGGGCACTATCACCGATAACACTGTCACCATAAGTACTGTCTGCATGGGCACTGTCACCAAGGGCACAGCCAACATGTGACCTGTAACCATTGTCAGTGTCACTGTGAGAAGTGTCACCATGGGAATTAACAACATAGGCACTCTCATCATGAGCACTGTCACCATGAGCACTGACACCATGAGCACTGTCACCCAGGGCAGTGCCACCATGAGCACTGTCACCATAACTGTTGCTATGAGAATTGTAACCATGGGCAATTTCTCAATGAGTAATGTCACCATGTGTATTTTCACCTTGGGCACTCTCAAAGTAAACAGTATTACCATGAGCACTTTCACTGTGAACACTGTCACCATGGGCACTGGCACAATGTGGTGTGTCACCATGAGCCATGTCACCATGGGAAATGTCACCGTGAGAAGTGTCACCATAGGCAATGTCACCATGGGCAATGTCACCATGGGAACTGCCATTTTGAGCACTGTCACCATGGGTACTGCAACCATGAGTACTGTCACCATGAGTAATTTAACCATTGGCAGTATGACCATGTGCACTGTCACCATGGGCACTATCACCATGACAACTCTCAGCGTGAGCACTGTCACTGTTGGAAATGGCATTGTGTGCAATTCCACCATGGGCAATGTCACCATGGACATTATCGCTGTGAGCACTGTCAATATGAGCACGTCAACATGAGCCCTGTCACCATGGGCAATGTCACTGTGAGAAGTGTCATTATAGGCAATGTCACCGTGGGCACTGTCACCATGGTCACTGCCACCACTGTCACTGTCATTTTGAGCACTGTCACCATGGGTACTGCAACCATGAGCGCTGTCACCATGAGCACTGTCACCATTGCAAGTATCACCATGTGCACTGTCACCATGGGCACTATCACAATGAGAACTGTCAGCATGGGCACTGTCACTCTTGGCAATGTCACCATGGGCACTATCACTTTGAGCACTGTCAACATGAGCACGTCACCATGGGCACTGTCAACATGGGTACTATCTCGAAGGTCAATGTCACCATGAGCATTGTCAGGATGGGCAACTTCACCGTGAGCACTGTCACCAATGGCACTATCACCATGAGCAATGTCACTGTGGGCCGTGTCACCAGGGGCACTATCACCATGGTTAATGTTATCATTGGCACTTTCCCCGTGAGCACTGTCACCCTGGGCACTGTCATCATGGGCACGGTCACCGTGAGCACTATCTCCATGAGCACAGCCACTGTGAACACCATCACCATAATCACTGGCCTCATCGGTACTGTCACCATGAGCACTGCCACAATGAGCACTGTCAGCATGGGCACTTCCCCCATGAGCACTGTCACTAGGAGAACTGCTAGCATGGGTATTTTCACCATGAGTACTGTCACCCTCTGTATTGTCACCATTTGCACTGTCACCATCAGGACTATTACCGTGAGTGCTATCACCGTGAGATCTCTCACCATGGTCACTGTCACCATGGCACCTTGCACAATGCGTGCTGTCAACATGAGTGCTGTCACCATTGGCACTATCACCGTGAGCATTCTCACTGTGGTCAGAGTCAACATGGGCTCTGTCACCATGAGCACTGTCACCGTAGGCAATGTCACCGTGGTCAGTGTCACCATGAGCAATGTCTCCATGGGCACTCCTACAGTGGGCACTGTCACTGTGCGAACTCTCACCATGGTTACTGCCACTATGAGCAGTGTCTCTGTGAGTTCTGTCAGCATGGGTTTTTACCGTGAGCACTGTCACCATGAGCCCTGTCACCATTTTTCAGTGCCACCATGTGCACTACCACCATGTGCACTCTCACCATGGGCACTATCACCGATAACACTGTCACCATAAGTACTGCCTGCATGGGCACTGTCACCAAGGGCACGGCCAACATGTGACCTGTAACCATTGTCAGTGTCACTGTGAGAAGTGTCACCATGGGAATTAACAACATAGGCACTCTCATCATGAGCACTGTCACCATGAGCACTGACACCACGAGCACTGTCACCCAGGGCAGTGCCACCATGAGCACTGTCACCATAACTGTTGCTATGAGAATTGTAACCATGGGCAATTTCTCAATGAGTAATGTCACCATGTGTATTTTCACCTTGGGCACTCTCAAAGTAAACAGTATTACCATGAGCACTTTCACTGTGAACACTGTCACCATGGGCACTGGCACAATGTGGTGTGTCACCATGAGCCATGTCACCATGGGAAATGTCACCGTGAGAAGTGTCACCATAGGCAATGTCACCATGGGAAATGTCACCATGGGAACTGCCATTTTGAGCACTGTCACCATGGGTACTGCAACCATGAGTACTGTCACCATGAGTAATTTAACCATTGGCAGTATGACCATGTGCACTGTCACCATGGGCACTATCACCATGACAACTCTCAGCGTGAGCACTGTCACTGTTGGAAATGGCATTGTGTGCAATTCCACCATGGGCAATGTCACCATGGACATTATCGCTGTGAGCACTGTCAATATGAGCACGTCAACATGAGCCCTGTCACCATGGGCAATGTCACTGTGAGAAGTGTCACTATAGGCAATGTCACCGTGGGCACTGTCACCATGGTCACTGCCACCACTGTCACTGTCATTTTGAGCACTGTCACCATGGGTACTGCAACCATGAGCGCTGTCACCATGACCACTGTCACCATTGCAAGTATCACCATGTGCACTGTCACCATGGGCACTATCACAATGAGAACTGTCAGCATGGGCACTGTCACTCTTGGCAATGTCACCATGGGCACTATCACTTTGAGCACTGTCAACATGAGCACGTCACCATGGGCACTGTCAACATGGGTACTATCTCGAAGGTCAATGTCACCATGAGCATTGTCAGGATGGGCAACTTCACCATGAGCACTGTCACCAATGGCACTATCACCATGAGCAATGTCACTGTGGGCCGTGTCACCAGGGGCACTATCACCATGGTTAATGTTATCATTGGCACTTACCCCGTGAGCACTGTCACCCTGGGCACTGTCATCATGGGCACGGTCACCGTGAGCACTATCTCCATGAGCACAGCCACTGTGAACACCATCACCATAATCACTGGCCTCATCAGTACTGTCACCATGAGCACTGCCACAATGAGCACTGTCAGCATGGGCACTTCCCCCATGAGCACTGTCACTATGAGAACTGCTAGCATGGGTATTTTCACCATGAGTACTGTCACCCTCTGTATTGTCACCATTTGCACTGTCACCATCAGGACTATTACCGTGACTGCTATCACCGTGAGATCTCTCACCATGGTCACTGTCACCATGGCACCTTGCACAATGCGTGCTGTCAACATGAGTGCTGTCACCATTGGCACTATCACCGTGAGCATTCTCACTGTGGTCAGAGTCAACATGGGCTCTGTCACCATGAGCACTGTCACCATAGGCAATGTCACCGTGGTCAGTGTCACCATGAGCAATGTCTCCATGGGCACTCCTACAGTGGGCACTGTCACTGTGCGAACTGTCACCATGGTTACTGCCACTATGAGCAGTGTCTCTGTGAGTACTGTCAGCATGGGTTTTTACCGTGAGCACTGTCACCATGAGCCCTGTCACCATTTTTCAGTGCCACCATGTGCACTACCACCATGTGCACTCTCACCATGGGCACTATCACCGATAACACTGTCACCATAAGTACTGTCTGCATGGGCACTGTCACCAAGGGCACGGCCAATATGTGACCTGTAACCATTGTCAGTGTCACTGTGAGAAGTGTCACCATGGGAATTAACAACATAGGCTCTCTCATCATGAGCACTGTCACCATGAGCACTGACACCACGAGCACTGTCACCCAGGGCAGTGCCACCATGAGCACTGTCACCATAACTGTTGCTATGAGAATTGTAACCATGGGCAATTTCTCAATGAGTAATGTCACCATGTGTATTTTCACCTTGGGCACTCTCAAAGTAAACAGTATTACCATGAGCACTTTCACTGTGAACACTGTCACCATGGGCACTGGCACAATGTGGTGTGTCACCATGAGCCATGTCACCATGGGAAATGTCACCGTGAGAAGTGTCACCATAGGCAATGTCACCATGGGCAATGTCACCATGGGAACTGCCATTTTGAGCACTGTCACCATGGGTACTGCAACCATGAGTACTGTCACCATGAGTAATTTAACCATTGGCAGTATGACCATGTGCACTGTCACCATGGGCACTATCACCATGACAACTCTCAGCGTGAGCACTGTCACTGTTGGAAATGGCATTGTGTGCAATTCCACCATGGGCAATGTCACCATGGACATTATCGCTGTGAGCACTGTCAATATGAGCACGTCAACATGAGCCCTGTCACCATGGGCAATGTCACTGTGAGAAGTGTCACTATAGGCAATGTCACCGTGGGCACTGTCACCATGGTCACTGCCACCACTGTCACTGTCATTTTGAGCACTGTCACCATGGGTACTGCAACCATGAGCGCTGTCACCATGAGCACTGTCACCATTGCAAGTATCACCATGTGCACTGTCACCATGGGCACTATCACAATGAGAACTGTCAGCATGGGCACTGTCACTCTTGGCAATGTCACCATGGGCACTACCACTGTGAGCACTGTCAACATGAGCACGTCACCATGGGCACTGTCAACATGGGTACTATCTCGAAGGTCAATGTCACCATGAGCATTGTCAGGATGGGCAACTTCACCGTGAGCACTGTCACCAATGGCACTATCACCATGAGCAATGTCACTGTGGGCCGTGTCACCAGGGGCACTATCACCATGGTTAATGTTCTCATTGGCACTTTCCCCGTGAGCACTGTCACCCTGGGCACTGTCATCATGGGCACGGTCACCGTGAGCACTATCTCCATGAGCACAGCCACTGTGAACACCATCACCATAATCACTGGCCTCATCGGTACTGTCAACATGAGCACTGCCACAATGAGCAATGTCATCATGGGCACATCCCCCATGAGCACTGTCACTATGAGAACTGCTACCATGGGTATTTTCACCATGTGTACTGTCACCCTGTGTATTGTCACCATTTGCACTGTCACCATGAGGACTATTACCGTGAGCACTATCACCGTGAGATCTCTCACCATGGTCACTGTCACCATGGCACCTTGCACAATGGGGGCTGTCAACATGAGTGCTGGCACCATTGGCACTATCACTGTGAGCATTCTCACTGTGGTCAGTGTCACCATGGCCACTGTCACCATGAGCACTGTCACCATAGGCAATGTCACCATGGTCAGTGGCACCATGAGCACTCTCAACATGGGCACCCATACAGTGGGCACTGTCACTGTGAGCACTGTCACCTTGGGTACTGCCACCATGAGCGCTGTCACCATGAGCACTGTCACCATTGCAAGTATCACAATGTGCACTGTCTCCATGGGCACTGGCACAATGTCGTGTGTCACCTTGAGCAATGTCACCATGGGAAATGTCACCGTGAGATGTGTCACCATAGGCAATGTCACCATGGGCAATGTCACCATGGGAAATGCCATTTTACACACTGTCACCATGGGTACTGCAACCATGAGTACTGTCACCATTGGCAGTATGACCATGTGCACTGTCACCATGGGCACTATCACCATGACAACTCTCAGCGTGAGCACTGTCACTGTGGGAACTGGCATTGTGTGCAATTCCACCATGGGCAATGTCAACATGGGCACAATCACTGTGAGCACTGTCAATATAAGCACGTCAACATGAGCCCTGTCACCATGGGCAATGTCACCGTGAGAAGTGTCACTATAGGCGATGTCACCATGGGCACTGTCACCATGGTCACTGCCACCACTGTCACTGTCATTTTGAGCACTGTCACCATGGGTATTGCAACCATGAGCACTGTCACCATGAGCACTGTCACCATTGCGATTATCACCATGTGTACTGTCACCATGGGCACTATCACAATGAGAACTGTCAGCGTGGGCACTGTCACTGTTGGCAAGGGCACCGTGGGCACTTCCACCATGGGCAATGTCACCATGGGCACTATCACTGTGAGCACTGTCAACATGAGCACGTCACCATGGGCACTGTCAACATGGGTACTATCTCGAAGGTCAATGTCACCATGAGCATTGTCAGGATGGGCAACTTCACCATGAGCACTGTCACCAATGGCACTATCACCATGAGCAATGTCACTGTGGGCCGTGTCACCAGGGGCACTATCACCATGGTTAATGTTATCATTGGCACTTTCCCCGTGAGCACTGTCACCCTGGGCACTGTCATCATGGGCACGGTCACCGTGAGCACTATCTCCATGAGCACAGCCACTGTGAACACCATCACCATAATCACTGGCCTCATCGGTACTGTCACCATGAGCACTGCCACAATGAGCACTGTCAGCATGGGCACTTCCCCCATGAGCACTGTCACTATGAGTACTGCTAGCATGGGTATTTTCACCATGAGTACTGTCACCCTCTGTATTGTCACCATTTGCACTGTCACCATCAGGACTATTACCGTGAGTGCTATCACCGTGAGATCTCTCACCATGGTCACTGTCACCATGGCACCTTGCACAATGCGTGCTGTCAACATGAGTGCTGTCACCATTGGCACTATCACCGTGAGCATTCTCACTGTGGTCAGAGTCAACATGGGCTCTGTCACCATGAGCACTGTCACCATAGGCAATGTCACCGTGGTCAGTGTCACCATGAGCAATGTCTCCATGGGCACTCCTACAGTGGGCACTGTCACTGTGCGAACTCTCACCATGGTTACTGCCACTATGAGCAGTGTCTCTGTGAGTACTGTCAGCATGGGTTTTTACCGTGAGCACTGTCACCATGAGCCCTGTCACCATTTTTCAGTGCCACCATGTGCACTACCACCATGTGCACTCTCACCATGGGCACTATCACCGGTAACACTGTCACCATAAGTACTGCCTGCATGGGCACTGTCACCAAGGGCACGGCCAACATGTGACCTGTAACCATTGTCAGTGTCACTGTGAGAAGTGTCACCATGGGAATTAACAACATAGGCACTCTCATCATGAGCACTGTCACCATGAGCACTGACACCACGAGCACTGTCACCCAGGGCAGTGCCACCGTGAGCACTGTCACCATGACTGTTGCTATGAGAATTGTAACCATGGGCAATTTCTCAATGAGTAATGTCACCATGTGTATTTTCACCTTGGGCACTCTCAAAGTAAACAGTATTACCATGAGCACTTTCACTGTGAACACTGTCACCATGGGCACTGGCACAATGTGGTGTGTCACCATGAGCCATGTCACCATGGGAAATGTCACCGTGAGAAGTGTCACCATAGGCAATGTCACCATGGGCAATGTCACCATGGGAACTGCCATTTTGAGCACTGTCACCATGGGTACTGCAACCATGAGTACTGTCACCATGAGTAATTTAACCATTGGCAGTATGACCATGTGCACTGTCACCATGGGCACTATCACCATGACAACTCTCAGCGTGAGCACTGTCACTGTTGGAAATGGCATTGTGTGCAATTCCACCATGGGCAATGTCACCATGGACATTATCGCTGTGAGCACTGTCAATATGAGCACGTCAACATGAGCCCTGTCACCATGGGCAATGTCACTGTGAGAAGTGTCACTATAGGCAATGTCACCGTGGGCACTGTCACCATGGTCACTGCCACCACTGTCACTGTCATTTTGAGCACTGTCACCATGGGTACTGCAACCATGAGCGCTGTCACCATGAGCACTGTCACCATTGCAAGTATCACCATGTGCACTGTCACCATGGGCACTATCACAATGAGAACTGTCAGCATGGGCACTGTCACTCTTGGCAATGTCACCATGGGCACTATCACTTTGAGCACTGTCAACATGAGCACGTCACCATGGGCACTGTCAACATGGGTACTATCTCGAAGGTCAATGTCACCATGAGCATTGTCAGGATGGGCAACTTCACCATGAGCACTGTCACCAATGGCACTATCACCATGAGCAATGTCACTGTGGGCCGTGTCACCAGGGGCACTATCACCATGGTTAATGTTATCATTGGCACTTTCCCCGTGAGCACTGTCACCCTGGGCACTGTCATCATGGGCACGGTCACCGTGAGCACTATCTCCATGAGCACAGCCACTGTGAACACCATCACCATAATCACTGGCCTCATCGGTACTGTCACCATGAGCACTGCCACAATGAGCACTGTCAGCATGGGCACTTCCCCCATGAGCACTGTCACTATGAGTACTGCTAGCATGGGTATTTTCACCATGAGTACTGTCACCCTCTGTATTGTCACCATTTGCACTGTCACCATCAGGACTATTACCGTGAGTGCTATCACCGTGAGATCTCTCACCATGGTCACTGTCACCATGGCACCTTGCACAATGCGTGCTGTCAACATGAGTGCTGTCACCATTGGCACTATCACCGTGAGCATTCTCACTGTGGTCAGAGTCAACATGGGCTCTGTCACCATGAGCACTGTCACCATAGGCAATGTCACCGTGGTCAGTGTCACCATGAGCAATGTCTCCATGGGCACTCCTACAGTGGGCACTGTCACTGTGCGAACTGTCACCATGGTTACTGCCACTATGAGCAGTGTCTCTGTGAGTACTGTCAGCATGGGTTTTTACCGTGAGCACTGTCACCATGAGCCCTGTCACCATTTTTCAGTGCCACCGTGTGCACTACCACCATGTGCACTCTCACCATGGGCACTATCACCGATAACACTGTCACCATAAGTACTGTCTGCATGGGCACTGTCACCAAGGGCACGGCCAACATGTGACCTGTAACCATTGTCAGTGTCACTGTGAGAAGTGTCACCATGGGAATTAACAACATAGGCACTCTCATCATGAGCACTGTCACCATGAGCACTGACACCACGAGCACTGTCACCCAGGGCAGTGCCACCATGAGCACTGTCACCACAACTGTTGCTATGAGAATTGTAACCATGGGCAATTTCTCAATGAGTAATGTCACCATGTGTATTTTCACCTTGGGCACTCTCAAAGTAAACAGTATTACCATGAGCACTTTCACTGTGAACACTGTCACCATGGGCACTGGCACAATGTGGTGTGTCACCATGAGCCATGTCACCATGGGAAATGTCACCGTGAGAAGTGTCACCATAGGCAATGTCACCATGGGCAATGTCACCATGGGAACTGCCATTTTGAGCACTGTCACCATGGGTACTGCAACCATGAGTACTGTCACCATGAGTAATTTAACCATTGGCAGTATGACCATGTGCACTGTCACCATGGGCACTATCACCATGACAACTCTCAGCGTGAGCACTGTCACTGTTGGAAATGGCATTGTGTGCAATTCCACCATGGGCAATGTCACCATGGACATTATCGCTGTGAGCACTGTCAATATGAGCACGTCAACATGAGCCCTGTCACCATGGGCAATGTCACTGTGAGAAGTGTCATTATAGGCAATGTCACCGTGGGCACTGTCACCATGGTCACTGCCACCACTGTCACTGTCATTTTGAGCACTGTCACCATGGGTACTGCAACCATGAGCGCTGTCACCATGAGCACTGTCACCATTGCAAGTATCACCATGTGCACTGTCACCATGGGCACTATCACAATGAGAACTGTCAGCATGGGCACTGTCACTCTTGGCAATGTCACCATGGGCACTATCACTTTGAGCACTGTCAACATGAGCACGTCACCATGGGCACTGTCAACATGGGTACTATCTCGAAGGTCAATGTCACCATGAGCATTGTCAGGATGGGCAACTTCACCGTGAGCACTGTCACCAATGGCACTATCACCTTGAGCAATGTCACTGTGGGCCGTGTCACCAGGGGCACTATCACCATGGTTAATGTTCTCATTGGCACTTTCCCCGTGAGCACTGTCACCCTGGGCACTGTCATCATGGGCACGGTCACCGTGAGCACTATCTCCATGAGCACAGCCACTGTGAACACCATCACCATAATCACTGGCCTCATCGGTACTGTCACCATGAGCACTGCCACAATGAGCACTGTCAGCATGGGCACTTCCCCCATGAGCACTGTCACTATGAGAACTGCTAGCATGGGTAGTTTCACCATG
Organism: Mesoplodon mirus; assembly: GCF_964341445.2. Lineage (NCBI taxonomy): Eukaryota > Metazoa > Chordata > Mammalia > Artiodactyla > Ziphiidae > Mesoplodon > Mesoplodon mirus. Next base: position 104,233,238 of record NC_138976.1, on the reverse strand, counting down.
AGTACTGTCACCCTCTGTATTGTCACCATTTGCACTGTCACCATCAGGACTATTACCGTGAGTGCTATCACCGTGAGATCTCTCACCATGGTCACTGTCACCATGGCACCTTGCACAATGCGTGCTGTCAACATGAGTGCTGTCACCATTGGCACTATCACCGTGAGCATTCTCACTGTGGTCAGAGTCAACATGGGCTCTGTCACCATGAGCACTGTCACCATAGGCAATGTCACCGTGGTCAGTGTCACCATGAGCAATGTCTCCATGGGCACTCCTACAGTGGGCACTGTCACTGTGCGAACTGTCACCATGGTTACTGCCACTATGAGCAGTGTCTCTGTGAGTACTGTCAGCATGGGTTTTTACCGTGAGCACTGTCACCATGAGCCCTGTCACCATTTTTCAGTGCCACCATGTGCACTACCACCATGTGCACTCTCACCATGGGCACTATCACCGATAACACTGTCACCATAAGTACTGCCTGCATGGGCACTGTCACCAAGGGCACGGCCAACATGTGACCTGTAACCATTGTCAGTGTCACTGTGAGAAGTGTCACCATGGGAATTAACAACATAGGCACTCTCATCATGAGCACTGTCACCATGAGCACTGACACCACGAGCACTGTCACCCAGGGCAGTGCCACCATGAGCACTGTCACCATAACTGTTGCTATGAGAATTGTAACCATGGGCAATTTCTCAATGAGTAATGTCACCATGTGTATTTTCACCTTGGGCACTCTCAAAGTAAACAGTATTACCATGAGCACTTTCACTGTGAACACTGTCACCATGGGCACTGGCACAATGTGGTGTGTCACCATGAGCCATGTCACCATGGGAAATGTCACCGTGAGAAGTGTCACCATAGGCAATGTCACCATGGGCAATGTCACCATGGGTACTGCCATTTTGAGCACTGTCACCATGGGTACTGCAACCATGAGTACTGTCACCATGAGTAATTTAACCATTGGCAGTATGACCATGTGCACTGTCACCATGGGCACTATCACCATGACAACTCTTAGCGTGAGCACTGTCACTGTTGGAAATGGCATTGTGTGCAATTCCACCATGGGCAATGTCACCATGGACATTATCGCTGTGAGCACTGTCAATATGAGCACGTCAACATGAGCCCTGTCACCATGGGCAATGTCACTGTGAGAAGTGTCACTATAGGCAATGTCACCGTGGGCACTGTCACCATGGTCACTGCCACCAATGTCACTGTCATTTTGAGCACTGTCACCATGGGTACTGCAACCATGAGCGCTGTCACCATGAGCACTGTCACCATTGCAAGTATCACCATGTGCACTGTCACCATGGGCACTATCACAATGAGAACTGTCAGCATGGGCACTGTCACTCTTGGCAATGTCACCATGGGCACTATCACTTTGAGCACTGTCAACATGAGCACGTCACCATGGGCACTGTCAACATGGGTACTATCTCGAAGGTCAATGTCACCATGAGCATTGTCAGGATGGGCAACTTCACCATGAACACTGTCACCAAAGGCACTATCACCATGAGCAATGTCACTGTGGGCCGTGTCACCAGGGGCACTATCACCATGGTTAATGTTCTCATTGGCACTTTCCCCGTGAGCACTGTCACCCTGGGCACTGTCATCATGGGCACGGTCACCGTGAGCACTATCTCCATGAGCACAGCCACTGTGAACACCATCACCATAATCACTGGCCTCATCGGTACTGTCACCATGAGCACTGCCACAATGAGCACTGTCAGCATGGGCACTTCCCCCATGAGCACTGTCACTATGAGAACTGCTAGCATGGGTATTTTCACCATGAGTACTGTCACCCTCTGTATTGTCACCATTTGCACTGTCACCATCAGGACTATTACCGTGAGTGCTATCACCGTGAGATCTCTCACCATGGTCACTGTCACCATGGCACCTTGCACAATGCGTGCTGTCAACATGAGTGCTGTCACCATTGGCACTATCACCGTGAGCATTCTCACTGTGGTCAGAGTCAACATGGGCTCTGTCACCATGAGCACTGTCACCATAGGCAATGTCACCGTGGTCAGTGTCACCATGAGCAATGTCTCCATGGGCACTCCTACAGTGGGCACTGTCACTGTGCGAACTGTCACCATGGTTACTGCCACTATGAGCAGTGTCTCTGTGAGTACTGTCAGCATGGGTTTTTACCGTGAGCACTGTCACCATGAGCCCTGTCACCATTCTTCAGTGCCACCATGTGCACTACCACCATGTGCACTCTCACCATGGGCACTATCACCGATAACACTGTCACCATAAGTACTGTCTTCATGGGCACTGTCACCAAGGGCACGGCCAACATGTGACCTGTAACCATTGTCAGTGTCACTGTGAGAAGTGTCACCATGGGAATTAACAACATAGGCACTCTCATCATGAGCACTGTCACCATGAGCACTGACACCACGAGCACTGTCACCCAGGGCAGTGCCACCATGAGCACTGTCACCATAACTGTTGCTATGAGAATTGTAACCATGGGCAATTTCTCAATGTGTAATGTCACCATGTGTATTTTCACCTTGGGCACTCTCAAAGTAAACAGTATTACCATGAGCACTTTCACTGTGAACACTGTCACCATGGGCACTGGCACAATGTGGTGTGTCACCATGAGCCATGTCACCATGGGAAATGTCACCGTGAGAAGTGTCACCATAGGCAATGTCACCATGGGCAATGTCACCATGGGAACTGCCATTTTGAGCACTGTCACCATGGGTACTGCAACCATGAGCGCTGTCACCATGAGCACTGTCACCATTGCAAGTATCACCATGTGCACTGTCACCATGGGCACTATCACAATGAGAACTGTCAGCATGGGCACTGTCACTCTTGGCAATGTCACCATGGGCACTACCACTTTGAGCACTGTCAACATGAGCACGTCACCATGGGCACTGTCAACATGGGTACTATCTCGAAGGTCAATGTCACCATGAGCATTGTCAGGATGGGCAACTTCACCGTGAGCACTGTCACCAATGGCACTATCACCATGAGCAATGTCACTGTGGGCCGTGTCACCAGGGGCACTATCACCATGGTTAATGTTATCATTGGCACTTTCCCCGTGAGCACTGTCACCCTGGGCACTGTCATCATGGGCACGGTCACCGTGAGCACTATCTCCATGAGCACAGCCACTGTGAACACCATCACCATAATCACTGGCCTCATCGGTACTGTCAACATGAGCACTGCCACAATGAGCACTGTCATCATGGGCACATCCCCCATGAGCACTGTCACTATGAGAACTGCTACCATGGGTATTTTCACCATGTGTACTGTCACCCTGTGTATTGTCACCATTTGCACTGTCACCATGAGGACTATTACCGTGAGCACTATCACCGTGAGATCTCTCACCATGGTCACTGTCACCATGGCACCTTGCACAATGGGGGCTGTCAACATGAGTGCTGGCACCATTTGCACTATCACTGTGAGCATTCTCACTGTGGTCAGTGTCACCATGGCCACTGTCACCATGAGCACTGTCACCATAGGCAATGTCACCATGGTCAGTGGCACCATGAGCACTGTCAACATGGGCACCCATACAGTGGGCACTGTCACTGTGAGCACTGTCACCTTGGGTACTGCCACCAGGAGCGCTGTCACCATGAGCACTGTCACCATTGCAAGTATCACAATGTGCACTGTCACCATGGGCACTGGCACAATGTCGTGTGTCACCTTGAGCAATGTCACCATGGGAAATGTCACCGTGAGATGTGTCACCATAGGCAATGTCACCATGGGCAATGTCACCATGGGAAATGCCATTTTGCACACTGTCACCATGGGTACTGCAACCATGAGTACTGTCACCATTGGCAGTATGACCATGTGCACTGTCACCATGGGCACTATCACCATGACAACTCTCAGCGTGAGCACTGTCACTGTGGGAACTGGCATTGTGTGCAATTCCACCATGGGCAATGTCAACATGGGCACAATCACTGTGAGCACTGTCAATATAAGCACGTCAACATGAGCCCTGTCACCATGGGCAATGTCACCGTGAGAAGTGTCACTATAGGCGATGTCACCATGGGCACTGTCACCATGGTCACTGCCACCACTGTCACTGTCATTTTGAGCACTGTCACCATGGGTATTGCAACCATGAGCACTGTCACCATGAGCACTGTCACCATTGCGATTATCACCATGTGTACTGTCACCATGGGCACTATCACAATGAGAACTGTCAGCGTGGGCACTGTCACTGTTGGCAAGGGCACCGTGGGCACTTCCACCATGGGCAATGTCACCATGGGCACTATCACTGTGAGCACTGTCAACATGAGCACGTCACCATGGGCACTGTCAACATGGGTACTATCTCGAAGGGCAATGTCACCATGAGCATTGTCAGGAAGGGCAATTTCACCATGAGCACTGTCACCAAAGGCACTATCACCATGAGCAATGTCACTGTGGGCCGTGTCACCAGGGGCACTATCACCATGGTTAATGTTATCATTGGCACTTTCCCCGTGAGCACTGTCACCCTGGGCACTGTCATCATGGGCACGGTCACCGTGAGCACTATCTCCATGAGCACAGCCACTGTGAACACCATCACCATAATCACTGGCCTCATCGGTACTGTCACCATGAGCACTGCCACAATGAGCACTGTCAGCATGGGCACTTCCCCCATGAGCACTGTCACTATGAGAACTGCTAGCATGGGTATTTTCACCATGAGTACTGTCACCCTCTGTATTGTCACCATTTGCACTGTCACCATCAGGACTATTACCGTGAGTGCTATCACCGTGAGATCTCTCACCATGGTCACTGTCACCATGGCACCTTGCACAATGCGTGCTGTCAACATGAGTGCTGTCACCATTGGCACTATCACCGTGAGCATTCTCACTGTGGTCAGAGTCAACATGGGCTCTGTCACCATGAGCACTGTCACCATAGGCAATGTCACCGTGGTCAGTGTCACCATGAGCAATGTCTCCATGGGCACTCCTACAGTGGGCACTGTCACTGTGTGAACTGTCACCATGGTTACTGCCACTATGAGCAGTGTCTCTGTGAATACTGTCAGCATGGATTTTTACCGTGAGCACTGTCACCATGAGCCCTGTCACCATTTTTCAGTGCCACCATGTGCACTACCACCATGTGCACTCTCACCATGGGCACTATCACCGATAACACTGTCACCATAAGTACTGTCTGCATGGGCACTGTCACCAAGGGCACGGCCAACATGTGACCTGTAACCATTGTCAGTGTCACTGTGAGAAGTGTCACCATGGGAATTAACAACATAGGCACTCTCATCATGAGCACTGTCACCATGAGCACTGACACCACGAGCACTGTCACCCAGGGCAGTGCCACCATGAGCACTGTCACCATAACTGTTGCTATGAGAATTGTAACCATGGGCAATTTCTCAATGAGTAATGTCACCATGTGTATTTTCACCTTGGGCACTCTCAAAGTAAACAGTATCACCATGAGCACTTTCACTGTGAACACTGTCACCATGGGCACTGGCACAATGTGGTGTGTCACCATGAGCCATGTCACCATGGGAAATGTCACCGTGAGAAGTGTCACCATAGGCAATGTCACCATGGGCAATGTCACCATGGGAACTGCCATTTTGAGCACTGTCACCATGGGTACTGCAACCATGAGTACTGTCACCATGAGTAATTTAACCATTGGCAGTATGACCATGTGCACTGTCACCATGGGCACTATCACCATGACAACTCTCAGCGTGAGCACTGTCACTGTTGGAAATGGCATTGTGTGCAATTCCACCATGGGCAATGTCACCATGGACATTATCGCTGTGAGCACTGTCAATATGAGCACGTCAACATGAGCCCTGTCACCATGGGCAATGTCACTGTGAGAAGTGTCACTATAGGCAATGTCACCGTGGGCACTGTCACCATGGTCACTGCCACCACTGTCACTGTCATTTTGAGCACTGTCACCATGGGTACTGCAACCATGAGCGCTGTCACCATGAGCACTGTCACCATTGCAAGTATCACCATGTGCACTGTCACCATGGGCACTATCACAATGAGAACTGTCAGCATGGGCACTGTCACTCTTGGCAATGTCACCATGGGCACTATCACTTTGAGCACTGTCAACATGAGCACGTCACCATGGGCACTGTCAACATGGGTACTATCTCGAAGGTCAATGTCACCATGAGCATTGTCAGGATGGGCAACTTCACCATGAGCACTGTCACCAATGGCACTATCACCATGAGCAATGTCACTGTGGGCCGTGTCACCAGGGGCACTATCACCATGGTTAATGTTATCATTGGCACTTTCCCCGTGAGCACTGTCACCCTGGGCACTGTCATCATGGGCACGGTCACCGTGAGCACTATCTCCATGAGCACAGCCACTGTGAACACCATCACCATAATCACTGGCCTCATCGGTACTGTCACCATGAGCACTGCCACAATGAGCACTGTCAGCATGGGCACTTCCCCCATGAGCACTGTCACTATGAGAACTGCTAGCATGGGTATTTTCACCATGAGTACTGTCACCCTCTGTATTGTCACCATTTGCACTGTCACCATCAGGACTATTACCGTGAGTGCTATCACCGTGAGATCTCTCACCATGGTCACTGTCACCATGGCACCTTGCACAATGCGTGCTGTCAACATGAGTGCTGTCACCATTGGCACTATCACCGTGAGCATTCTCACTGTGGTCAGAGTCAACATGGGCTCTGTCACCATGAGCACTGTCACCATAGGCAATGTCACCATGGTCAGTGTCACCATGAGCAATGTCTCCATGGGCACTCCTACAGTGGGCACTGTCACTGTGCGAACTCTCACCATGGTTACTGCCACTATGAGCAGTGTCTCTGTGAGTACTGTCAGCATGGGTTTTTACCGTGAGCACTGTCACCATGAGCCCTGTCACCATTTTTCAGTGCCACCATGTGCACTACCACCATGTGCACTCTCACCATGGGCACTATCACCGATAACACTGTCACCATAAGTACTGTCTGCATGGGCACTGTCACCAAGGGCACGGCCAACATGTGACCTGTAACCATTGTCAGTGTCACTGTGAGAAGTGTCACCATGGGAATTAACAACATAGGCACTCTCATCATGAGCACTGTCACCATGAGCACTGACACCACGAGCACTGTCACCCAGGGCAGTGCCACCATGAGCACTGTCACCATAACTGTTGCTATGAGAATTGTAACCATGGGCAATTTCTCAATGAGTAATGTCACCATGTGTATTTTCACCTTGGGCACTCTCAAAGTAAACAGTATTACCATGAGCACTTTCACTGTGAACACTGTCACCATGGGCACTGGCACAATGTGGTGTGTCACCATGAGCCATGTCACCATGGGAAATGTCACCGTGAGAAGTGTCACCATAGGCAATGTCACCATGGGCAATGTCACCATGGGAACTGCCATTTTGAGCACTGTCACCATGGGTACTGCAACCATGAGTACTGTCACCATGAGTAATTTAACCATTGGCAGTATGACCATGTGCACTGTCACCATGGGCACTATCACCATGACAACTCTCAGCGTGAGCACTGTCACTGTTGGAAATGGCATTGTGTGCAATTCCACCATGGGCAATGTCACCATGGACATTATCGCTGTGAGCACTGTCAATATGAGCACGTCAACATGAGCCCTGTCACCATGGGCAATGTCACTGTGAGAAGTGTCACTATAGGCAAAGTCACCGTGGGCACTGTCACCATGGTCACTGCCACCACTGTCACTGTCATTTTGAGCACTGTCACCATGGGTACTGCAACCATGAGCGCTGTCACCATGAGCACTGTCACCATTGCAAGTATCACCATGTGCACTGTCACCATGGGCACTATCACAATGAGAACTGTCAGCATGGGCACTGTCACTCTTGGCAATGTCACCATGGGCACTATCACTTTGAGCACTGTCAACATGAGCACGTCACCATGGGCACTGTCAACATGGGTACTATCTCGAAGGTCAATGTCACCATGAGCATTGTCAGGATGGGCAACTTCACCGTGAGCACTGTCACCAATGGCACTATCACCATGAGCAATGTCACTGTGGGCCGTGTCACCAGGGGCACTATCACCATGGTTAATGTTCTCATTGGCACTTTCCCCGTGAGCACTGTCACCCTGGGCACTGTCATCATGGGCACGGTCACCGTGAGCACTATCTCCATGAGCACAGCCACTGTGAACACCATCACCATAATCACTGGCCTCATCGGTACTGTCACCATGAGCACTGCCACAATGAGCACTGTCAGCATGGGCACTTCCCCCATGAGCACTGTCACTATGAGAACTGCTAGCATGGGTATTTTCACCATGAGTACTGTCACCCTCTGTATTGTCACCATTTGCACTGTCACCATCAGGACTATTACCGTGAGTGCTATCACTGTGAGATCTCTCACCATGGTCACTGTCACCATGGCACCTTGCACAATGCGTGCTGTCAACATGAGTGCTGTCACCATTGGCACAATCACCGTGAGCATTCTCACTGTGGTCAGAGTCAACATGGGCTCTGTCACCATGAGCACTGTCACCATAGGCAATGTCACCGTGGTCAGTGTCACCATGAGCAATATCTCCATGGGCACTCCTACAGTGGGCACTGTCACTGTGCGAACTGTCACCATGGTTACTGCCACTATGAGCAGTGTCTCTGTGAGTACTGTCAGCATGGGTTTTTACCGTGAGCACTGTCACCATGAGCCCTGTCACCATTCTTCAGTGCCACCATGTGCACTACCACCATGTGCACTCTCACCATGGGCACTATCACCGATAACACTGTCACCATAAGTACTGTCTGCATGGGCACTGTCACCAAGGGCACGGCCAACATGTGACCTGTAACCATTGTCAGTGTCACTGTGAGAAGTGTCACCATGGGAATTAACAACATAGGCACTCTCATCATGAGCACTGTCACCATGAGCACTGACACCACGAGCACTGTCACCCAGGGCAGTGCCACCATGAGCACTGTCACCATAACTGTTGCTATGAGAATTGTAACCATGGGCAATTTCTCAATGAGTAATGTCACCATGTGTATTTTCACCTTGGGCACTCTCAAAGTAAACAGTATTACCATGAGCACTTTCACTGTGAACACTGTCACCATGGGCACTGGCACAATGTGGTGTGTCACCATGAGCCATGTCACCATGGGAAATGTCACCGTGAGAAGTGTCACCATAGGCAATGTCACCATGGGCAATGTCACCATGGGAACTGCCATTTTGAGCACTGTCACCATGGGTACTGCAACCATGAGTACTGTCACCATGAGTAATTTAACCATTGGCAGTATGACCATGTGCACTGTCACCATGGGCACTATCACCATGACAACTCTCAGCGTGAGCACTGTCACTGTTGGAAATGGCATTGTGTGCAATTCCACCATGGGCAATGTCACCATGGACATTATCGCTGTGAGCACTGTCAATATGAGCACGTCAACATGAGCCCTGTGACTATGGGCAATGTCACTGTGAGAAGTGTCACTATAGGCAATGTCACCGTGGGCACTGACACCATGGTCACTGCCACCACTGTCACTGTCATTTTGAGCACTGTCACCATGGGTACTGCAAACATGAGCGCTGTCACCATGAGCACTGTCACCATTGCAAGTATCACCATGTGCACTGTCACTCTTGGCAATGTCACCATGGGCACTGCCACCACTGTCACTGTCATTTTGAGCACTGTCACCATGGGTATTGCAACCATGAGCACTGTCACCATGAGCACTGTCACCATTGCGATTATCACCATGTGTACTGTCACTATGGGCACTATCACAATGAGAACTGTCAGCGTGGGCACTGTCACTGTTGGCAAGGGCACCGTGGGCACTTCCACCATGGGCAATGTCACCATGGGCACTATCACTGTGAGCACTGTCAACATGAGCACGTCACCATGGGCACTGTCAACATGGGTACTATCTCGAAGGGCAATGTCACCATGAGCATTGTCAGGAAGGGCAATTTCACCATGAGCACTGTCACCAAAGGCACTATCACCATGAGCAATGTCACTGTGGGCCGTGTCACAAGGGGCACTATCACCATGGTTAATGTACTCATTGGCACTTTCCCCGTGAGCACTGTCACCCTGGGCACTGTCATCATGGGCACGGTCACCGTGAGCACTATCTCCATGAGCACAGCCACTGTGAACACCATCACCATAATCACTGGCCTCATCGGTACTGTCACCATGAGCACTGCCACAATGAGCACTGTCAGCATGGGCACTTCCCCCTTGAGCACTGTCACTATGAGAACTGCTAGCATGGGTATTTTCACCATGAGTACTGTCACCCTCTGTATTGTCACCATTTGCACTGTCACCATCAGGACTATTACCGTGAGTGCTATCACCGTGAGATCTCTCACCATGGTCACTGTCACCATGGCACCTTGCACAATGCGTGCTGTCAACATGAGTGCTGTCACCATTGGCACTATCACCGTGAGCATTCTCACTGTGGTCAGAGTCAACATGGGCTCTGTCACCATGAGCACTGTCACCATAGGCAATGTCACCGTGGTCAGTGTCACCATGAGCAATGTCTCCATGGGCACTCCTACAGTGGGCACTGTCACTGTGCGAACTGTCACCATGGTTACTGCCACTATGAGCAGTGTCTCTGTGAGTACTGTCAGCATGGGTTTTTACCGTGAGCACTGTCACCATGAGCCCTGTCACCATTTTTCAGTGCCACCATGTGCACTACCACCATGTGCACTCTCACCATGGGCACTATCACCGATAACACTGTCACCATAAGTACTGTCTGCATGGGCACTGTCACCAAGGACACGGCCAACATGTGACCTGTAACCATTGTCAGTGTCACTGTGAGAAGTGTCACCATGGGAATTAACAACATAGGCACTCTCATCATGAGCACTGTCACCATGAGCACTGACACCACGAGCACTGTCACCCAGGGCAGTGCCACCATGAGCACTGTCACCATAACTGTTGCTATGAGAATTGTAACCATGGGCAATTTCTCAATGAGTAATGTCACCATGTGTATTTTCACCTTGGGCACTCTCAAAGTAAACAGTATTACCATGAGCACTTTCACTGTGAACACTGTCACCATGGGCACTGGCACAATGTGGTGTGTCACCATGAGCCATGTCACCATGGGAAATGTCACCGTGAGAAGTGTCACCATAGGCAATGTCACCATGGGCAATGTCACCATGGGAACTGCCATTTTGAGCACTGTCACCATGGGTACTGCAACCATGAGTACTGTCACCATGAGTAATTTAACCATTGGCAGTATGACCATGTGCACTGTCACCATGGGCACTATCACCATGACAACTCTCAGCGTGAGCACTGTCACTGTTGGAAATGGCATTGTGTGCAATTCCACCATGGGCAATGTCACCATGGACATTATCGCTGTGAGCACTGTCAATATGAGCACGTCAACATGAGCCCTGTCACCATGGGCAATGTCACTGTGAGAAGTGTCACTATAGGCAATGTCACCGTGGGCACTGTCACCATGGTCACTGCCACCACTGTCACTGTCATTTTGAGCACTGTCACCATGGGTACTGCAACCATGAGCGCTGTCACCATGAGCACTGTCACCATTGCAAGTATCACCATGTGCACTGTCACCATGGGCACTATCACAATGAGAACTGTCAGCATGGGCACTGTCACTCTTGGCAATGTCACCATGGGCACTATCACTTTGAGCACTGTCAACATGAGCACGTCACCATGGGCACTGTCAACATGGGTACTATCTCGAAGGTCAATGTCACCATGAGCATTGTCAGGATGGGCAACTTCACCATGAGCACTGTCACCAATGGCACTATCACCATGAGCAATGTCACTGTGGGCCGTGTCACCAGGGCCACTATCACCATGGTTAATGTTATCATTGGCACTTTCCCCGTGAGCACTGTCACCCTGGGCACTGTCATCATGGGCACGGTCACCGTGAGCACTATCTCCATGAGCACAGCCACTGTGAACACCATCACCATAATCACTGGCCTCATCGGTACTGCCACCATGAGCACTGCCACAATGAGCACTGTCAGCATGGGCACTTCCCCCATGAGCACTGTCACTATGAGAACTGCTAGCATGGGTATTTTCACCATGAGAACTGTCACCCTCTGTATTGTCACCATTTGCACTGTCACCATCAGGACTATTACCGTGACTGCTATCACCGTGAGATCTCTCACCATGGTCACTGTCACCATGGCACCTTGCACAATGCGTGCTGTCAACATGAGTGCTGTCACCATTGGCACTATCACCGTGAGCATTCTCACTGTGGTCAGAGTCAACATGGGCTCTGTCACCATGAGCACTGTCACCATAGGCAATGTCACCGTGGTCAGTGTCACCATGAGCAATGTCTCCATGGGCACTCCTACAGTGGGCACTGTCACTGTTCGAACTGTCACCATGGTTACTGCCACTATGAGCAGTGTCTCTGTGAGTACTGTCAGCATGGGTTTTTACCTTGAGAACTGTCACCATGAGCCCTGTCACCATTCTTCAGTGCCACCATGTGAACTACCACCATGTGCACTCTCACCATGGGCACTATCACCGATAAAACTGTCACCATAAGTACTGTCTTCATGGGCACTGTCACCAAGGGCACGGCCAACATGTGACCTGTAACCATTGTCAGTGTCACTGTGAGAAGTGTCACCATGGGAATTAACAACATAGGCACTCTCATCATGAGCACTGTCACCATGAGCACTGACACCACGAGCACTGTCACCCAGGGCAGTGCCACCATGAGCACTGTCACCATAACTGTTGCTATGAGAATTGTAACCATGGGCAATTTCTCAATGAGTAATGTCACCATGTGTATTTTCACCTTGGGCACTCTCAAAGTAAACAGTATTACCATGAGCACTTTCACTGTGAACACTGTCACCATGGGCACTGGCACAATGTGGTGTGTCACCATGAGCCATGTCACCATGGGAAATGTCACCGTGAGAAGTGTCACCATAGGCAATGTCACCATGGGCAATGTCACCATGGGAACTGCCATTTTGAGCACTGTCACCATGGGTACTGCAACCATGAGTACTGTCACCATGAGTAATTTAACCATTGGCAGTATGACCATGTGCACTGTCACCATGGGCACTATCACCATGACAACTCTCAGCGTAGCACTGTCACTGATGGAAATGGCATTGTGTGCAATTCCACCATGGGCAATGTCACCATGGACATTATCGCTGTGAGCACTGTCAATATGAGCACGTCAACATGAGCCCTGTCACCATGGGCAATGTCACTGTGAGAAGTGTCACTATAGGCAATGTCACCGTGGGCACTGTCACCATGGTCACTGCCACCACTGTCACTGTCATTTTGAGCACTGTCACCATGGGTACTGCAACCATGAGCGCTGTCACCATGAGCACTGTCACCATTGCAAGTATCACCATGTGCACTGTCACCATGGGCACTATCACAATGAGAACTGTCAGCATGGGCACTGTCACTCTTGGCAATGTCACCATGGGCACTATCACTTTGAGCACTGTCAACATGAGCACGTCACCATGGGCACTGTCAACATGGGTACTATCTCGAAGGTCAATGTCACCATGAGCATTGTCAGGATGGGCAACTTCACCATGAGCACTGTCACCAATGGCACTATCACCATGAGCAATGTCACTGTGGGCCGTGTCACCAGGGGCACTATCACCATGGTTAATGTTATCATTGGCACTTTCCCCGTGAGCACTGTCACCCTGGGCACTGTCATCATGGGCACGGTCACCGTGAGCACTATCTCCATGAGCACAGCCACTGTGAACACCATCACCATAATCACTGGCCTCATCGGTACTGTCACCATGAGCACTGCCACAATGAGCACTGTCAGCATGGGCACTTCCCCCATGAGCACTGTCAGTAGGAGAACTGCTAGCATGGGTATTTTCACCATGAGTACTGTCACCCTCTGTATTGTCACCATTTGCACTGTCACCATCAGGACTATTACCGTGAGTGCTATCACCGTGAGATCTCTCACCATGGTCACTGTCACCATGGCACCTTGCACAATGCGTGCTGTCAACATGAGTGCTGTCACCATTGGCACTATCACCGTGAGCATTCTCACTGTGGTCAGAGTCAACATGGGCTCTGTCACCATGAGCACTGTCACCATAGGCAATGTCACCGTGGTCAGTGTCACCATGAGCAATGTCTCCATGGGCACTCCTACAGTGGGCACTGTCACTGTGCGAACTGTCACCATGGTTACTGCCACTATGAGCAGTGTCTCTGTGAGTACTGTCAGCATGGGTTTTTACCGTGAGCACTGTCACCATGAGCCCTGTCACCATTCTTCAGTGCCACCATGTGCACTACCACCATGTGCACTCTCACCATGGGCACTCTCACCGATAAAACTGTCACCATAAGTACTGTCTGCATGGGCACTGTCACCAAGGGCACGGCCAACATGTGACCTGTAACCATTGTCAGTGTCACTGTGAGAAGTGTCACCATGGGAATTAACAACATAGGCACTCTCATCATGAGCACTGTCACCATGAGCACTGACACGACGAGCACTGTCACCCAGGGCAGTGCCACCATGAGCACTGTCACCATAACTGTTGCTATGAGAATTGTAACCATGGGCAATTTCTCAATGAGTAATGTCACCATGTGTATTTTCACCTTGGGCACTCTCAAAGTAAACAGTATTACCATGAGCACTTTCACTGTGAACACTGTCACCATGGGCACTGGCACAATGTGGTGTGTCACCATGAGCCATGTCACCATGGGAAATGTCACCGTGAGAAGTGTCACCATAGGCAATGTCACCATGGGCAATGTCAGCATGGGAACTGCCATTTTGAGCACTGTCACCATGGGTACTGCAACCATGAGTACTGTCACCATGAGTAATTTAACCATTGGCAGTATGACCATGTGCACTGTCACCATGGGCACTATCACCATGACAACTCTCAGCGTGAGCACTGTCACTGTTGGAAATGGCATTGTGTGCAATTCCACCATGGGCAATGTCACCATGGACATTATCGCTGTGAGCACTGTCAATATGAGCACGTCAACATGAGCCCTGTCACCATGGGCAATGTCACTGTGAGAAGTGTCACTATAGGCAATGTCACCGTGGGCACTGTCACCATGGTCACTGCCACCACTGTCACTGTCATTTTGAGCACTGTCACCATGGGTACTGCAACCATGAGCGCTGTCACCATGAGCACTGTCACCATTGCAAGTATCACCATGTGCACTGTCACCATGGGCACTATCACAATGAGAACTGTCAGCATGGGCACTGTCACTCTTGGCAATGTCACCATGGGCACTATCACTTTGAGCACTGTCAACATGAGCACGTCACCATGGGCACTGTCAACATGGGTACTATCTCGAAGGTCAATGTCACCATGAGCATTGTCAGGATGGGCAACTTCACCATGAGCACTGTCACCAATGGCACTATCACCATGAGCAATGTCACTGTGGGCCGTGTCACCAGGGGCACTATCACCATGGTTAATGTTATCATTGGCACTTTCCCCGTGAGCACTGTCACCCTGGGCACTGTCATCATGGGCACGGTCACCGTGAGCACTATCTCCATGAGCACAGCCACTGTGAACACCATCACCATAATCACTGGCCTCATCGGTACTGTCACCATGAGCACTGCCACAATGAGCACTGTCAGCATGGGCACTTCCCCCATGAGCACTGTCACTATGAGAACTGCTAGCATGGGTATTTTCACCATGAGTACTGTCACCCTCTGTATTGTCACCATTTGCACTGTCACCATCAGGACTATTACCGTGAGTGCTATCACCGTGAGATCTCTCACCATGGTCACTGTCACCATGGCCCCTTGCACAATGCGTGCTGTCAACATGAGTGCTGTCACCATTGGCACTATCACCGTGAGCATTCTCACTGTGGTCAGAGTCAACATGGGCTCTGTCACCATGAGCACTGTCACCATAGGCAATGTCACCGTGGTCAGTGTCACCATGAGCAATGTCTCCATGGGCACTCCTACAGTGGGCACTGTCACTGTGCGAACTGTCACCATGGTTACTGCCACTATGAGCAGTGTCTCTGTGAGTACTGTCAGCATGGGTTTTTACCGTGAGCACTGTCACCATGAGCCCTGTCACCATTTTTCAGTGCCACCATGTGCACTACCACCATGTGCACTCTCACCATGGGCACTATCACCGATAACACTGTCACCATAAGTACTGTCTGCATGGGCACTGTCACCAAGGGCACGGCCAACATGTGACCTGTAACCATTGTCAGTGTCACTGTGAGAAGTGTCACCATGGGAATTAACAACATAGGCACTCTCATCATGAGCACTGTCACCATGAGCACTGACACCACGAGCACTGTCACCCAGGGCAGTGCCACCATGAGCACTGTCACCATAACTGTTGCTATGAGAATTGTAACCATGGGCAATTTCTCAATGAGTAATGTCACCATGTGTATTTTCACCTTGGGCACTCTCAAAGTAAACAGTATTACCATGAGCACTTTCACTGTGAACACTGTCACCATGGGCACTGGCACAATGTGGTGTGTCACCATGAGCCATGTCACCATGGGAAATGTCACCGTGAGAAGTGTCACCATAGGCAATGTCACCATGGGCAATGTCACCATGGGAACTGCCATTTTGAGCACTGTCACCATGGGTACTGCAACCATGAGTACTGTCACCATGAGTAATTTAACCATTGGCAGTATGACCATGTGCACTGTCACCATGGGCACTATCACCATGACAACTCTCAGCGTGAGCACTGTCACTGTTGGAAATGGCATTGTGTGCAATTCCACCATGGGCAATGTCACCATGGACATTATCGCTGTGAGCACTGTCAATATGAGCACGTCAACATGAGCCCTGTCACCATGGGCAATGTCACTGTGAGAAGTGTCACTATAGGCAATGTCACCGTGGGCACTGTCACCATGGTCACTGCCACCACTGTCACTGTCATTTTGAGCACTGTCACCATGGGTACTGCAACCATGAGCGCTGTCACCATGAGCACTGTCACCATTGCAAGTATCACCATGTGCACTGTCACCATGGGCACTATCACAATGAGAACTGTCAGCATGGGCACTGTCACTCTTGGCAATGTCACCATGGGCACTATCACTTTGAGCACTGTCAACATGAGCACGTCACCATGGGCACTGTCAACATGGGTACTATCTCGAAGGGCAATGTCACCATGAGCACTGTCAGGATGGGCAACTTCACCGTGAGCACTGTCACCAATGGCACTATCACCATGAGCAATGTCACTGTGGGCCGTGTCACCAGGGGCACTATCACCATGGTTAATGTTCTCATTGGCACTTTCCCCGTGAGCACTGTCACCCTGGGCACTGTCATCATGGGCACGGTCACCGTGAGCACTATCTCCATGAGCACAGCCACTGTGAACACCATCACCATAATCACTGGCCTCATCGGTACTGTCACCATGAGCACTGCCACAATGAGCACTGTCAGCATGGGCACTTCCCCCATGAGCACTGTCACTATGAGAACTGCTAGCATGGGTATTTTCACCATGAGTACTGTCACCCTCTGTATTGTCACCATTTGCACTGTCACCATCAGGACTATTACCGTGAGTGCTATCACCGTGAGATCTCTCACCATGGTCACTGTCACCATGGCACCTTGCACAATGCGTGCTGTCAACATGAGTGCTGTCACCATTGGCACTATCACCGTGAGCATTCTCACTGTGGTCAGAGTCAACATGGGCTCTGTCACCATGAGCACTGTCACCATAGGCAATGTCACCGTGGTCAGTGTCACCATGAGCAATGTCTCCATGGGCACTCCTACAGTGGGCACTGTCACTGTGCGAACTGTCACCATGGTTACTGCCACTATGAGCAGTGTCTCTGTGAGTACTGTCAGCATGGGTTTTTACCGTGAGCACTGTCACCATGAGCCCTGTCACCATTTTTCAGTGCCACCATGTGCACTACCACCATGTGCACTCTCACCATGGGCACTATCACCGATAACACTGTCACCATAAGTACTGCCTGCATGGGCACTGTCACCAAGGGCACGGCCAACATGTGACCTGTAACCATTGTCAGTGTCACTGTGAGAAGTGTCACCATGGGAATTAACAACATAGGCACTCTCATCATGAGCACTGTCACCATGAGCACTGACACCACGAGCACTGTCACCCAGGGCAGTGCCACCATGAGCACTGTCACCATAACTGTTGCTATGAGAATTGTAACCATGGGCAATTTCTCAATGAGTAATGTCACCATGTGTATTTTCACCTTGGGCACTCTCAAAGTAAACAGTATTACCATGAGCACTTTCACTGTGAACACTGTCACCATGGGCACTGGCACAATGTGGTGTGTCACCATGAGCCATGTCACCATGGGAAATGTCACCGTGAGAAGTGTCACCATAGGCAATGTCACCATGGGCAATGTCACCATGGGAACTGCCATTTTGAGCACTGTCACCATGGGTACTGCAACCATGAGTACTGTCACCATGAGTAATTTAACCATTGGCAGTATGACCATGTGCACTGTCACCATGGGCACTATCACCATGACAACTCTCAGCGTGAGCACTGTCACTGTTGGAAATGGCATTGTGTGCAATTCCACCATGGGCAATGTCACCATGGACATTATCGCTGTGAGCACTGTCAATATGAGCACGTCAACATGAGCCCTGTCACCATGGGCAATGTCACTGTGAGAAGTGTCATTATAGGCAATGTCACCGTGGGCACTGTCACCATGGTCACTGCCACCACTGTCACTGTCATTTTGAGCACTGTCACCATGGGTACTGCAACCATGAGCGCTGTCACCATGAGCACTGTCACCATTGCAAGTATCACCATGTGCACTGTCACCATGGGCACTATCACAATGAGAACTGTCAGCATGGGCACTGTCACTCTTGGCAATGTCACCATGGGCACTATCACTTTGAGCACTGTCAACATGAGCACGTCACCATGGGCACTGTCAACATGGGTACTATCTCGAAGGTCAATGTCACCATGAGCATTGTCAGGATGGGCAACTTCACCGTGAGCACTGTCACCAATGGCACTATCACCATGAGCAATGTCACTGTGGGCCGTGTCACCAGGGGCACTATCACCATGGTTAATGTTATCATTGGCACTTTCCCCGTGAGCACTGTCACCCTGGGCACTGTCATCATGGGCACGGTCACCGTGAGCACTATCTCCATGAGCACAGCCACTGTGAACACCATCACCATAATCACTGGCCTCATCGGTACTGTCACCATGAGCACTGCCACAATGAGCACTGTCAGCATGGGCACTTCCCCCATGAGCACTGTCACTATGAGAACTGCTAGCATGGGTATTTTCACCATGAGTACTGTCACCCTCTGTATTGTCACCATTTGCACTGTCACCATCAGGACTATTACCGTGAGTGCTATCACCGTGAGATCTCTCACCATGGTCACTGTCACCATGGCACCTTGCACAATGCGTGCTGTCAACATGAGTGCTGTCACCATTGGCACTATCACCGTGAGCATTCTCACTGTGGTCAGAGTCAACATGGGCTCTGTCACCATGAGCACTGTCACCATAGGCAATGTCACCGTGGTCAGTGTCACCATGAGCAATGTCTCCATGGGCACTCCTACAGTGGGCACTGTCACTGTGCGAACTCTCACCATGGTTACTGCCACTATGAGCAGTGTCTCTGTGAGTACTGTCAGCATGGGTTTTTACCGTGAGCACTGTCACCATGAGCCCTGTCACCATTTTTCAGTGCCACCATGTGCACTACCACCATGTGCACTCTCACCATGGGCACTATCACCGATAACACTGTCACCATAAGTACTGCCTGCATGGGCACTGTCACCAAGGGCACGGCCAACATGTGACCTGTAACCATTGTCAGTGTCACTGTGAGAAGTGTCACCATGGGAATTAACAACATAGGCACTCTCATCATGAGCACTGTCACCATGAGCACTGACACCACGAGCACTGTCACCCAGGGCAGTGCCACCATGAGCACTGTCACCATAACTGTTGCTATGAGAATTGTAACCATGGGCAATTTCTCAATGAGTAATGTCACCATGTGTATTTTCACCTTGGGCACTCTCAAAGTAAACAGTATTACCATGAGCACTTTCACTGTGAACACTGTCACCATGGGCACTGGCACAATGTGGTGTGTCACCATGAGCCATGTCACCATGGGAAATGTCACCGTGAGAAGTGTCACCATAGGCAATGTCACCATGGGCAATGTCACCATGGGAACTGCCATTTTGAGCACTGTCACCATGGGTACTGCAACCATGAGTACTGTCACCATGAGTAATTTAACCATTGGCAGTATGACCATGTGCACTGTCACCATGGGCACTATCACCATGACAACTCTCAGCGTGAGCACTGTCACTGTTGGAAATGGCATTGTGTGCAATTCCACCATGGGCAATGTCACCATGGACATTATCGCTGTGAGCACTGTCAATATGAGCACGTCAACATGAGCCCTGTCACCATGGGCAATGTCACTGTGAGAAGTGTCACTATAGGCAATGTCACCGTGGGCACTGTCACCATGGTCACTGCTACCACTGTCACTGTCATTTTGAGCACTGTCACCATGGGTACTGCAACCATGAGCACTGTCACCATGAGCACTGTCACCATTGCAAGTATCACCATGTGCACTGTCACCATGGGCACTATCACAATGAGAACTGTCAGCATGGGCACTGTCACTCTTGGCAATGTCACCATGGGCACTATCACTTTGAGCACTGTCAACATGAGCACGTCACCATGGGCACTGTCAACATGGGTACTATCTCGAAGGTCAATGTCACCATGAGCATTGTCAGGATGGGCAACTTCACCATGACCACTGTCACCAATGGCACTATCACCATGAGCAATGTCACTGTGGGCCGTGTCACCAGGGGCACTATCACCATGGTTAATGTTATCATTGGCACTTTCCCCGTGAGCACTGTCACCCTGGGCACTGTCATCATGGGCACGGTCACCGTGAGCACTATCTCCATGAGCACAGCCACTGTGAACACCATCACCATAATCACTGGCCTCATCGGTACTGTCACCATGAGCACTGCCACAATGAGCACTGTCATCATGGGCACATCCCCCATGAGCACTGTCACTATGAGAACTGCTACCATGGGTATTTTCACCATGTGTACTGTCACCCTGAGTATTGTCACCATTTGCACTGTCACAATGAGGACTATTACCGTGAGCACTATCACCGTGAGATCTCTCACCATGGTCACTGTCACCATGGCACCTTGCACAATGGGGGCTGTCAACATGAGTGCTGGCACCATTGGCACTATCACTGTGAGCATTCTCACTGTGGTCAGTGTCACCATGGCCACTGTCACCATGAGCACTGTCACCATAGGCAATGTCACCATGGTCAGTGGCAACATGAGCACTGTCAACATGGGCACCCATACAGTGGGCACTGTCACTGTGAGCACTGTCACCTTTGGTACTGCCACCATGAGCGCTGTCACCATGAGCAATGTCACCATTGCAAGTATCACAATGTGCACTGTCACCATGGGCACTGGCACAATGTCGTGTGTCACCTTGAGCAATGTCACCATGGGAAATGTCACAGTGAGATGTGTCACCATAGGCAATGTCACCATGGGCAATGTCACCATGGGAAATGCCATTTTGCACAATGTCACCATGGGTACTGCAACCATGAGTACTGTCACCATTGGCAGTATGACCATGTGCACTGTCACCATGGGCACTATCACCATGACAATTCTCAGCGTGAGCACTGTCACTGTGGGAACTGGCATTGTGTGCAATTCCACCATGGGCAATGTCAACATGGGCACAATCACTGTGAGCACTGTCAATATAAGCACGTCAACATGAGCCCTGTCACCATGGGCAATGTCACCGTGAGAAGTGTCACTATAGGCGATGTCACCATGGGCACTGTCACCATGGTCACTGCCACCACTGGCACTGTCATTTTGAGCACTGTCACCATGGGTATTGCAACCATGAGCACTGTCACCATGAGCACTGTCACCATTGCGATTATCACCATGTGTACTGTCACCATGGGCACTATCACAATGAGAACTGTCAGCGTGGTCACTGTCACTGTTGGCAAGGGCACCGTGGGCACTTCCACCATGGGCAATGTCACCATGGGCACTATCACTGTGAGCACTGTCAACATGAGCACGTCACCATGGGCACTGTCAACATGGGTACTATCTCGAAGGGCAATGTCACCATGAGCATTGTCAGGAAGGGCAATTTCACCATGAGCACTGTCACCAAAGGCACTATCACCATGAGCAATGTCACTGTGGGCCGTGTCACCAGGGGCACTATCACCATGGTTAATGTTCTCATTGGCACTTTCCCCGTGAGCACTGTCACCCTGGGCACTGTCATCATGGGCACGGTCACCGTGAGCACTATCTCCATGAGCACAGCCACTGTGAACACCATCACCATAATCACTGGCCTCATCGGTACTGTCACCATGAGCACTGCCACAATGAGCACTGTCAGCATGGGCACTTCCCCCATGAGCACTGTCAGTAGGAGAACTGCTAGCATGGGTATTTTCACCATGAGTACTGTCACCCTCTGTATTGTCACCATTTGCACTGTCACCATCAGGACTATTACCGTGAGTGCTATCACCGTGAGATCTCTCACCATGGTCACTGTCACCATGGCACCTTGCACAATGCGTGCTGTCAACATGAGTGCTGTCACCATTGGCACTATCACCGTGAGCATTCTCACTGTGGTCAGAGTCAACATGGGCTCTGTCACCATGAGCACTGTCACCATAGGCAATGTCACCGTGGACAGTGTCACCATGGGCCATGTCTCCATGGGCACTCCTACAGTGGGCACTGTCACTGTGCGAACTGTCACCATGGTTACTGCCACTATGAGCAGTGTCTCTGTGAGTACTGTCAGCATGGGTTTTTACCGTGAGCACTGTCACCATGAGCCCTGTCACCATTCTTCAGTGCCACCATGTGCACTACCACCATGTGCACTCTCACCATGGGCACTCTCACCGATAAAACTGTCACCATAAGTACTGTCTGCATGGGCACTGTCACCAAGGGCACGGCCAACATGTGACCTGTAACCATTGTCAGTGTCACTGTGAGAAGTGTCACCATGGGAATTAACAACATAGGCACTCTCATCATGAGCACTGTCACCATGAGCACTGACACGACGAGCACTGTCACCCAGGGCAGTGCCACCATGAGCACTGTCACCATAACTGTTGCTATGAGAATTGTAACCATGGGCAATTTCTCAATGAGTAATGTCACCATGTGTATTTTCACCTTGGGCACTCTCAAAGTAAACAGTATTACCATGAGCACTTTCACTGTGAACACTGTCACCATGGGCACTGGCACAATGTGGTGTGTCACCATGAGCCATGTCACCATGGGAAATGTCACCGTGAGAAGTGTCACCATAGGCAATGTCACCATGGGCAATGTCAGCATGGGAACTGCCATTTTGAGCACTGTCACCATGGGTACTGCAACCATGAGTACTGTCACCATGAGTAATTTAACCATTGGCAGTATGACCATGTGCACTGTCACCATGGGCACTATCACCATGACAACTCTCAGCGTGAGCACTGTCACTGTTGGAAATGGCATTGTGTGCAATTCCACCATGGGCAATGTCACCATGGACATTATCGCTGTGAGCACTGTCAATATGAGCACGTCAACATGAGCCCTGTCACCATGGGCAATGTCACTGTGAGAAGTGTCACTATAGGCAATGTCACCGTGGGCACTGTCACCATGGTCACTGCCACCACTGTCACTGTCATTTTGAGCACTGTCACCATGGGTACTGCAACCATGAGCGCTGTCACCATGAGCACTGTCACCATTGCAAGTATCACCATGTGCACTGTCACCATGGGCACTATCACAATGAGAACTGTCAGCATGGGCACTGTCACTCTTGGCAATGTCACCATGGGCACTATCACTTTGAGCACTGTCAACATGAGCACGTCACCATGGGCACTGTCAACATGGGTACTATCTCGAAGGTCAATGTCACCATGAGCACTGTCAGGATGGGCAACTTCACCGTGAGCACTGTCACCAATGGCACTATCACCATGAGCAATGTCACTGTGGGCCGTGTCACCAGGGGCACTATCACCATGGTTAATGTTATCATTGGCACTTTCCCCGTGAGCACTGTCACCCTGGGCACTGTCATCATGGGCACGGTCACCGTGAGCACTATCTCCATGAGCACAGCCACTGTGAACACCATCACCATAATCACTGGCCTCATCGGTACTGTCACCATGAGCACTGCCACAATGAGCACTGTCAGCATGGGCACTTCCCCCATGAGCACTGTCACTATGAGAACTGCTAGCATGGGTATTTTCACCATGAGTACTGTCACCCTCTGTATTGTCACCATTTGCACTGTCACCATCAGGACTATTACCGTGAGTGCTATCACCGTGAGATCTCTCACCATGGTCACTGTCACCATGGCACCTTGCACAATGCGTGCTGTCAACATGAGTGCTGTCACCATTGGCACTATCACCGTGAGCATTCTCACTGTGGTCAGAGTCAACATGGGCTCTGTCACCATGAGCACTGTCACCATAGGCAATGTCACCGTGGTCAGTGTCACCATGAGCAATGTCTCCATGGGCACTCCTACAGTGGGCACTGTCACTGTGCGAACTGTCACCATGGTTACTGCCACTATGAGCAGTGTCTCTGTGAGTACTGTCAGCATGGGTTTTTACCGTGAGCACTGTCACCATGAGCCCTGTCACCATTTTGCAGTGCCACCATGTGCACTACCACCATGTGCACTCTCACCATGGGCACTATCACCGATAACACTGTCACCATAAGTACTGCCTGCATGGGCACTGTCACCAAGGGCACGGCCAACATGTGACCTGTAACCATTGTCAGTGTCACTGTGAGAAGTGTCACCATGGGAATTAACAACATAGGCACTCTCATCATGAGCACTGTCACCATGAGCACTGACACCACGAGCACTGTCACCCAGGGCAGTGCCACCATGAGCACTGTCACCATAACTGTTGCTATGAGAATTGTAACCATGGGCAATTTCTCAATGAGTAATGTCACCATGTGTATTTTCACCTTGGGCACTCTCAAAGTAAACAGTATTACCATGAGCACTTTCACTGTGAACACTGTCACCATGGGCACTGGCACAATGTGGTGTGTCACCATGAGCCATGTCACCATGGGAAATGTCACCGTGAGAAGTGTCACCATAGGCAATGTCACCATGGGCAATGTCACCATGGGAACTGCCATTTTGAGCACTGTCACCATGGGTACTGCAACCATGAGTACTGTCACCATGAGTAATTTAACCATTGGCAGTATGACCATGTGCACTGTCACCATGGGCACTATCACCATGACAACTCTCAGCGTGAGCACTGTCACTGTTGGAAATGGCATTGTGTGCAATTCCACCATGGGCAATGTCACCATGGACATTATCGCTGTGAGCACTGTCAATATGAGCACGTCAACATGAGCCCTGTCACCATGGGCAATGTCACTGTGAGAAGTGTCATTATAGGCAATGTCACCGTGGGCACTGTCACCATGGTCACTGCCACCACTGTCACTGTCATTTTGAGCACTGTCACCATGGGTACTGCAACCATGAGCGCTGTCACCATGAGCACTGTCACCATTGCAAGTATCACCATGTGCACTGTCACCATGGGCACTATCACAATGAGAACTGTCAGCATGGGCACTGTCACTCTTGGCAATGTCACCATGGGCACTATCACTTTGAGCACTGTCAACATGAGCACGTCACCATGGGCACTGTCAACATGGGTACTATCTCGAAGGTCAATGTCACCATGAGCATTGTCAGGATGGGCAACTTCACCGTGAGCACTGTCACCAATGGCACTATCACCATGAGCAATGTCACTGTGGGCCGTGTCACCAGGGGCACTATCACCATGGTTAATGTTATCATTGGCACTTTCCCCGTGAGCACTGTCACCCTGGGCACTGTCATCATGGGCACGGTCACCGTGAGCACTATCTCCATGAGCACAGCCACTGTGAACACCATCACCATAATCACTGGCCTCATCGGTACTGTCACCATGAGCACTGCCACAATGAGCACTGTCAGCATGGGCACTTCCCCCATGAGCACTGTCACTATGAGAACTGCTAGCATGGGTATTTTCACCATGAGTACTGTCACCCTCTGTATTGTCACCATTTGCACTGTCACCATCAGGACTATTACCGTGAGTGCTATCACCGTGAGATCTCTCACCATGGTCACTGTCACCATGGCACCTTGCACAATGCGTGCTGTCAACATGAGTGCTGTCACCATTGGCACTATCACCGTGAGCATTCTCACTGTGGTCAGAGTCAACATGGGCTCTGTCACCATGAGCACTGTCACCATAGGCAATGTCACCGTGGTCAGTGTCACCATGAGCAATGTCTCCATGGGCACTCCTACAGTGGGCACTGTCACTGTGCGAACTCTCACCATGGTTACTGCCACTATGAGCAGTGTCTCTGTGAGTACTGTCAGCATGGGTTTTTACCGTGAGCACTGTCACCATGAGCCCTGTCACCATTTTTCAGTGCCACCATGTGCACTACCACCATGTGCACTCTCACCATGGGCACTATCACCGATAACACTGTCACCATAAGTACTGCCTGCATGGGCACTGTCACCAAGGGCACGGCCAACATGTGACCTGTAACCATTGTCAGTGTCACTGTGAGAAGTGTCACCATGGGAATTAACAACATAGGCACTCTCATCATGAGCACTGTCACCATGAGCACTGACACCACGAGCACTGTCACCCAGGGCAGTGCCACCATGAGCACTGTCACCATAACTGTTGCTATGAGAATTGTAACCATGGGCAATTTCTCAATGAGTAATGTCACCATGTGTATTTTCACCTTGGGCACTCTCAAAGTAAACAGTATTACCATGAGCACTTTCACTGTGAACACTGTCACCATGGGCACTGGCACAATGTGGTGTGTCACCATGAGCCATGTCACCATGGGAAATGTCACCATGAGAAGTGTCACCATAGGCAATGTCACCATGGGCAATGTCACCATGGGAACTGCCATTTTGAGCACTGTCACCATGGGTACTGCAACCATGAGTACTGTCACCATGAGTAATTTAACCATTGGCAGTATGACCATGTGCACTGTCACCATGGGCACTATCACCATGACAACTCTCAGCGTGAGCACTGTCACTGTTGGAAATGGCATTGTGTGCAATTCCACCATGGGCAATGTCACCATGGACATTATCGCTGTGAGCACTGTCAATATGAGCACGTCAACATGAGCCCTGTCACCATGGGCAATGTCACTGTGAGAAGTGTCACTATAGGCAATGTCACCGTGGGCACTGTCACCATGGTCACTGCTACCACTGTCACTGTCATTTTGAGCACTGTCACCATGGGTACTGCAACCATGAGCACTGTCACCATGAGCACTGTCACCATTGCAAGTATCACCATGTGCACTGTCACCATGGGCACTATCACAATGAGAACTGTCAGCATGGGCACTGTCACTCTTGGCAATGTCACCATGGGCACTATCACTTTGAGCACTGTCAACATGAGCACGTCACCATGGGCACTGTCAACATGGGTACTATCTCGAAGGTCAATGTCACCATGAGCATTGTCAGGATGGGCAACTTCACCATGACCACTGTCACCAATGGCACTATCACCATGAGCAATGTCACTGTGGGCCGTGTCACCAGGGGCACTATCACCATGGTTAATGTTATCATTGGCACTTTCCCCGTGAGCACTGTCACCCTGGGCACTGTCATCATGGGCACGGTCACCGTGAGCACTATCTCCATGAGCACAGCCACTGTGAACACCATCACCATAATCACTGGCCTCATCGGTACTGTCACCATGAGCACTGCCACAATGAGCACTGTCATCATGGGCACATCCCCCATGAGCACTGTCACTATGAGAACTGCTACCATGGGTATTTTCACCATGTGTACTGTCACCCTGAGTATTGTCACCATTTGCACTGTCACAATGAGGACTATTACCGTGAGCACTATCACCGTGAGATCTCTCACCATGGTCACTGTCACCATGGCACCTTGCACAATGGGGGCTGTCAACATGAGTGCTGGCACCATTGGCACTATCACTGTGAGCATTCTCACTGTGGTCAGTGTCACCATGGCCACTGTCACCATGAGCACTGTCACCATAGGCAATGTCACCATGGTCAGTGGCAACATGAGCACTGTCAACATGGGCACCCATACAGTGGGCACTGTCACTGTGAGCACTGTCACCTTTGGTACTGCCACCATGAGCGCTGTCACCATGAGCAATGTCACCATTGCAAGTATCACAATGTGCACTGTCACCATGGGCACTGGCACAATGTCGTGTGTCACCTTGAGCAATGTCACCATGGGAAATGTCACAGTGAGATGTGTCACCATAGGCAATGTCACCATGGGCAATGTCACCATGGGAAATGCCATTTTGCACAATGTCACCATGGGTACTGCAACCATGAGTACTGTCACCATTGGCAGTATGACCATGTGCACTGTCACCATGGGCACTATCACCATGACAACTCTCAGCGTGAGCACTGTCACTGTGGGAACTGGCATTGTGTGCAATTCCACCATGGGCAATGTCAACATGGGCACAATCACTGTGAGCACTGTCAATATAAGCACGTCAACATGAGCCCTGTCACCATGGGCAATGTCACCGTGAGAAGTGTCACTATAGGCGATGTCACCATGGGCACTGTCACCATGGTCACTGCCACCACTGGCACTGTCATTTTGAGCACTGTCACCATGGGTATTGCAACCATGAGCACTGTCACCATGAGCACTGTCACCATTGCGATTATCACCATGTGTACTGTCACCATGGGCACTATCACAATGAGAACTGTCAGCGTGGGCACTGTCACTGTTTTCAAGGGCACCGTGGGCACTTCCACCATGGGCAATGTCACCATGGGCACTATCACTGTGAGCACTGTCAACATGAGCACGTCACCATGGGCACTGTCAACATGGGTACTATCTCGAAGGGCAATGTCACCATGAGCATTGTCAGGAAGGGCAATTTCACCATGAGCACTGTCACCAAAGGCACTATCACCATGAGCAATGTCACTGTGGGCCGTGTCACCAGGGGCACTATCACCATGGTTAATGTTCTCATTGGAACTTTCCCCGTGAGCACTGTCACCCTGGGCACTGTCATCATGGGCACGGTCACCGTGAGCACTATCTCCATGAGCACAGCCACTGTGAACACCATCACCATAATCACTGGCCTCATCGGTACTGTCACCATGAGCACTGCCACAATGAGCACTGTCAGCATGGGCACTTCCCCCATGAGCACTGTCACTAGGAGAACTGCTAGCATGGGTATTTTCACCATGAGTACTGTCACCCTCTGTATTGTCACCATTTGCACTGTCACCATCAGGACTATTACCGTGAGTGCTATCACCGTGAGATCTCTCACCATGGTCACTGTCACCATGGCCCCTTGCACAATGCGTGCTGTCAACATGAGTGCTGTCACCATTGGCACTATCACCGTGAGCATTCTCACTGTGGTCAGAGTCAACATGGGCTCTGTCACCATGAGCACTGTCACCATAGGCAATGTCACCGTGGTCAGTGTCACCATGAGCAATGTCTCCATGGGCACTCCTACAGTGGGCACTGTCACTGTGCGAAATGTCACCATGGTTACTGCCACTATGAGCAGTGTCTCTGTGAGTACTGTCAGCATGGGTTTTTACCGTGAGCACTGTCACCATGAGCCCTGTCACCATTTTTCAGTGCCACCATGTGCACTACCACCATGTGCACTCTCACCATGGGCACTATCACCGATAACACTGTCACCATAAGTACTGTCTGCATGGGCACTGTCACCAAGGGCACGGCCAACATGTGACCTGTAACCATTGTCAGTGTCACTGTGAGAAGTGTCACCATGGGAATTAACAACATAGGCACTCTCATCATGAGCACTGTCACCATGAGCACTGACACCACGAGCACTGTCACCCAGGGCAGTGCCACCATGAGCACTGTCACCATAACTGTTGCTATGAGAATTGTAACCATGGGCAATTTCTCAATGAGTAATGTCACCATGTGTATTTTCACCTTGGGCACTCTCAAAGTAAACAGTATTACCATGAGCACTTTCACTGTGAACACTGTCACCATGGGCACTGGCACAATGTGGTGTGTCACCATGAGCCATGTCACCATGGGAAATGTCACCGTGAGAAGTGTCACCATAGGCAATGTCACCATGGGCAATGTCACCATGGGAACTGCCATTTTGAGCACTGTCACCATGGGTACTGCAACCATGAGTACTGTCACCATGAGTAATTTAACCATTGGCTGTATGACCATGTGCACTGTCACCATGGGCACTATCACCATGACAACTCTCAGCGTGAGCACTGTCACTGTTGGAAATGGCATTGTGTGCAATTCCACCATGGGCAATGTCACCATGGACATTATCGCTGTGAGCACTGTAAATATGAGCACGTCAACATGAGCCCTGTCACCATGGGCAATGTCACTGTGAGAAGTGTCACTATAGGCAATGTCACCGTGGGCACTGTCACCATGGTCACTGCCACCACTGTCACTGTCATTTTGAGCACTGTCACCATGGGTACTGCAACCATGAGCGCTGTCACCATGAGCACTGTCACCATTGCAAGTATCACCATGTGCACTGTCACCATGGGCACTATCACAATGAGAACTGTCAGCATGGGCACTGTCACTCTTGGCAATGTCACCATGGGCACTATCACTTTGAGCACTGTCAACATGAGCACGTCACCATGGGCACTGTCAACATGGGTACTATCTCGAAGGTCAATGTCACCATGAGCATTGTCAGGATGGGCAACTTCACCATGAGCACTGTCACCAATGGCACTATCACCATGAGCAATGTCACTGTGGGCCGTGTCACCAGGGGCACTATCACCATGGTTAATGTTCTCATTGGCACTTTCCCCGTGAGCACTGTCACCCTGGGCACTGTCATCATGGGCACGGTCACCGTGAGCACTATCTCCATGAGCACAGCCACTGTGAACACCATCACCATAATCACTGGCCTCATCGGTACTGTCACCATGAGCACTGCCACAATGAGCACTGTCAGCATGGGCACTTCCCCCATGAGCACTGTCACTATGAGAACTGCTAGCATGGGTATTTTCACCATGAGTACTGTCACCCTCTGTATTGTCACCATTTGCACTGTCACCATCAGGACTATTACCGTGAGTGCTATCACCGTGAGATCTCTCACCATGGTCACTGTCACCATGGCACCTTGCACAATGCGTGCTGTCAACATGAGTGCTGTCACCATTGGCACTATCACCGTGAGCATTCTCACTGTGGTCAGAGTCAACATGGGCTCTGTCACCATGAGCACTGTCACCATAGGCAATGTCACCGTGGTCAGTGTCACCATGAGCAATGTCTCCATGGGCACTCCTACAGTGGGCACTGTCACTGTGCGAACTGTCACCATGGTTACTGCCACTATGAGCAGTGTCTCTGTGAGTACTGTCAGCATGGGTTTTTACCGTGAGCACTGTCACCATGAGCCCTGTCACCATTTTTCAGTGCCACCATGTGCACTACCACCATGTGCACTCTCACCATGGGCACTATCACCGATAACACTGTCACCATAAGTACTGCCTGCATGGGCACTGTCACCAAGGGCACGGCCAACATGTGACCTGTAACCATTGTCAGTGTCACTGTGAGAAGTGTCACCATGGGAATTAACAACATAGGCACTCTCATCATGAGCACTGTCACCATGAGCACTGACACCACGAGCACTGTCACCCAGGGCAGTGCCACCATGAGCACTGTCACCATAACTGTTACTATGAGAATTGTAACCATGGGCAATTTCTCAATGAGTAATGTCACCATGTGTATTTTCACCTTGGGCACTCTCAAAGTAAACAGTATTACCATGAGCACTTTCACTGTGAACACTGTCACCATGGGCACTGGCACAATGTGGTGTGTCACCATGAGCCATGTCACCATGGGAAATGTCACCGTGAGAAGTGTCACCATAGGCAATGTCACCATGGGCAATGTCAACATGGGAACTGCCATTTTGAGCACTGTCACCATGGGTACTGCAACCATGAATACTGTCACCATGAGTAATTTAACCATTGGCAGTATGACCATGTGCACTGTCACCATGGGCACTATCACCATGACAACTCTCAGCGTGAGCACTGTCACTGTTGGAAATGGCATTGTGTGCAATTCCACCATGGGCAATGTCACCATGGACATTATCGCTGTGAGCACTGTCAATATGAGCACGTCAACATGAGCCCTGTCACCATGGGCAATGTCACTGTGAGAAGTGTCACTATAGGCAATGTCACCGTGGGCACTGTCACCATGGTCACTGCCACCACTGTCACTGTCATTTTGAGCACTGTCACCATGGGTACTGCAACCATGAGCGCTGTCACCATGAGCACTGTCACCATTGCAAGTATCACCATGTGCACTGTCACCATGGGCACTATCACAATGAGAACTGTCAGCATGGGCACTGTCACTCTTGGCAATGTCACCATGGGCACTATCACTTTGAGCACTGTCAACATGAGCACGTCACCATGGGCACTGTCAACATGGGTACTATCTCGAAGGTCAATGTCACCATGAGCACTGTCAGGATGGGCAACTTCACCGTGAGCACTGTCACCAATGGCACTATCACCATGAGCAATGTCACTGTGGGCCGTGTCACCAGGGGCACTATCACCATGGTTAATGTTATCATTGGCACTTTCCCCGTGAGCACTGTCACCCTGGGCACTGTCATCATGGGCACGGTCACCGTGAGCACTATCTCCATGAGCACAGCCACTGTGAACACCATCACCATAATCACTGGCCTCATCGGTACTGTCACCATGAGCACTGCCACAATGAGCACTGTCAGCATGGGCACTTCCCCCATGAGCACTGTCACTATGAGAACTGCTAGCATGGGTATTTTCACCATGAGTACTGTCACCCTCTGTATTGTCACCATTTGCACTGTCACCATCAGGACTATTACCGTGAGTGCTATCACCGTGAGATCTCTCACCATGGTCACTGTCACCATGGCACCTTGCACAATGCGTGCTGTCAACATGAGTGCTGTCACCATTGGCACTATCACCGTGAGCATTCTCACTGTGGTCAGAGTCAACATGGGCTCTGTCACCATGAGCACTGTCACCATAGGCAATGTCACCGTGGTCAGTGTCACCATGAGCAATGTCTCCATGGGCACTCCTACAGTGGGCACTGTCACTGTGCGAACTCTCACCATGGTTACTGCCACTATGAGCAGTGTCTCTGTGAGTACTGTCAGCATGGGTTTTTACCGTGAGCACTGTCACCATGAGCCCTGTCACCATTTTTCAGTGCCACCATGTGCACTACCACCATGTGCACTCTCACCATGGGCACTATCACCGATAACACTGTCACCATAAGTACTGTCTGCATGGGCACTGTCACCAAGGGCACAGCCAACATGTGACCTGTAACCATTGTCAGTGTCACTGTGAGAAGTGTCACCATGGGAATTAACAACATAGGCACTCTCATCATGAGCACTGTCACCATGAGCACTGACACCACGAGCACTGTCACCCAGGGCAGTGCCACCATGAGCACTGTCACCATAACTGTTGCTATGAGAATTGTAACCATGGGCAATTTCTCAATGAGTAATGTCACCATGTGTATTTTCACCTTGGGCACTCTCAAAGTAAACAGTATTACCATGAGCACTTTCACTGTGAACACTGTCACCATGGGCACTGGCACAATGTGGTGTGTCACCATGAGCCATGTCACCATGGGAAATGTCACCGTGAGAAGTGTCACCATAGGCAATGTCACCATGGGCAATGTCACCATGGGAACTGCCATTTTGAGCACTGTCACCATGGGTACTGCAACCATGAGTACTGTCACCATGAGTAATTTAACCATTGGCAGTATGACCATGTGCACTGTCACCATGGGCACTATCACCATGACAACTCTCAGCGTGAGCACTGTCACTGTTGGAAATGGCATTGTGTGCAATTCCACCATGGGCAATGTCACCATGGACATTATCGCTGTGAGCACTGTCAATATGAGCACGTCAACATGAGCCCTGTCACCATGGGCAATGTCACTGTGAGAAGTGTCATTATAGGCAATGTCACCGTGGGCACTGTCACCATGGTCACTGCCACCACTGTCACTGTCATTTTGAGCACTGTCACCATGGGTACTGCAACCATGAGCGCTGTCACCATGAGCACTGTCACCATTGCAAGTATCACCATGTGCACTGTCACCATGGGCACTATCACAATGAGAACTGTCAGCATGGGCACTGTCACTCTTGGCAATGTCACCATGGGCACTATCACTTTGAGCACTGTCAACATGAGCACGTCACCATGGGCACTGTCAACATGGGTACTATCTCGAAGGTCAATGTCACCATGAGCATTGTCAGGATGGGCAACTTCACCGTGAGCACTGTCACCAATGGCACTATCACCATGAGCAATGTCACTGTGGGCCGTGTCACCAGGGGCACTATCACCATGGTTAATGTTATCATTGGCACTTTCCCCGTGAGCACTGTCACCCTGGGCACTGTCATCATGGGCACGGTCACCATGAGCACTATCTCCATGAGCACAGCCACTGTGAACACCATCACCATAATCACTGGCCTCATCGGTACTGTCACCATGAGCACTGCCACAATGAGCACTGTCAGCATGGGCACTTCCCCCATGAGCACTGTCACTAGGAGAACTGCTAGCATGGGTATTTTCACCATGAGTACTGTCACCCTCTGTATTGTCACCATTTGCACTGTCACCATCAGGACTATTACCGTGAGTGCTATCACCGTGAGATCTCTCACCATGGTCACTGTCACCATGGCACCTTGCACAATGCGTGCTGTCAACATGAGTGCTGTCACCATTGGCACTATCACCGTGAGCATTCTCACTGTGGTCAGAGTCAACATGGGCTCTGTCACCATGAGCACTGTCACCGTAGGCAATGTCACCGTGGTCAGTGTCACCATGAGCAATGTCTCCATGGGCACTCCTACAGTGGGCACTGTCACTGTGCGAACTCTCACCATGGTTACTGCCACTATGAGCAGTGTCTCTGTGAGTTCTGTCAGCATGGGTTTTTACCGTGAGCACTGTCACCATGAGCCCTGTCACCATTTTTCAGTGCCACCATGTGCACTACCACCATGTGCACTCTCACCATGGGCACTATCACCGATAACACTGTCACCATAAGTACTGCCTGCATGGGCACTGTCACCAAGGGCACGGCCAACATGTGACCTGTAACCATTGTCAGTGTCACTGTGAGAAGTGTCACCATGGGAATTAACAACATAGGCACTCTCATCATGAGCACTGTCACCATGAGCACTGACACCACGAGCACTGTCACCCAGGGCAGTGCCACCATGAGCACTGTCACCATAACTGTTGCTATGAGAATTGTAACCATGGGCAATTTCTCAATGAGTAATGTCACCATGTGTATTTTCACCTTGGGCACTCTCAAAGTAAACAGTATTACCATGAGCACTTTCACTGTGAACACTGTCACCATGGGCACTGGCACAATGTGGTGTGTCACCATGAGCCATGTCACCATGGGAAATGTCACCGTGAGAAGTGTCACCATAGGCAATGTCACCATGGGCAATGTCACCATGGGAACTGCCATTTTGAGCACTGTCACCATGGGTACTGCAACCATGAGTACTGTCACCATGAGTAATTTAACCATTGGCAGTATGACCATGTGCACTGTCACCATGGGCACTATCACCATGACAACTCTCAGCGTGAGCACTGTCACTGTTGGAAATGGCATTGTGTGCAATTCCACCATGGGCAATGTCACCATGGACATTATCGCTGTGAGCACTGTCAATATGAGCACGTCAACATGAGCCCTGTCACCATGGGCAATGTCACTGTGAGAAGTGTCACTATAGGCAATGTCACCGTGGGCACTGTCACCATGGTCACTGCCACCACTGTCACTGTCATTTTGAGCACTGTCACCATGGGTACTGCAACCATGAGCGCTGTCACCATGAGCACTGTCACCATTGCAAGTATCACCATGTGCACTGTCACCATGGGCACTATCACAATGAGAACTGTCAGCATGGGCACTGTCACTCTTGGCAATGTCACCATGGGCACTATCACTTTGAGCACTGTCAACATGAGCACGTCACCATG
The DNA here is from genome assembly GCF_964341445.2 of Mesoplodon mirus. Lineage (NCBI taxonomy): Eukaryota > Metazoa > Chordata > Mammalia > Artiodactyla > Ziphiidae > Mesoplodon > Mesoplodon mirus. The sequence continues at coordinate 104,196,377 of NC_138976.1, read as the reverse complement.
GGCACTGTCAACATGGGTACTATCTCGAAGGTCAATGTCACCATGAGCATTGTCAGGATGGGCAACTTCACCATGAGCACTGTCACCAATGGCACTATCACCATGAGCAATGTCACTGTGGGCCGTGTCACCAGGGGCACTATCACCATGGTTAATGTTATCATTGGCACTTTCCCCGTGAGCACTGTCACCCTGGGCACTGTCATCATGGGCACGGTCACCGTGAGCACTATCTCCATGAGCACAGCCACTGTGAACACCATCACCATAATCACTGGCCTCATCAGTACTGTCACCATGAGCACTGCCACAATGAGCACTGTCAGCATGGGCACTTCCCCCATGAGCACTGTCACTATGAGAACTGCTAGCATGGGTATTTTCACCATGAGTACTGTCACCCTCTGTATTGTCACCATTTGCACTGTCACCATCAGGACTATTACCGTGACTGCTATCACCGTGAGATCTCTCACCATGGTCACTGTCACCATGGCACCTTGCACAATGCGTGCTGTCAACATGAGTGCTGTCACCATTGGCACTATCACCGTGAGCATTCTCACTGTGGTCAGAGTCAACATGGGCTCTGTCACCATGAGCACTGTCACCATAGGCAATGTCACCGTGGTCAGTGTCACCATGAGCAATGTCTCCATGGGCACTCCTACAGTGGGCACTGTCACTGTGCGAACTGTCACCATGGTTACTGCCACTATGAGCAGTGTCTCTGTGAGTACTGTCAGCATGGGTTTTTACCGTGAGCACTGTCACCATGAGCCCTGTCACCATTTTTCAGTGCCACCATGTGCACTACCACCATGTGCACTCTCACCATGGGCACTATCACCGATAACACTGTCACCATAAGTACTGTCTGCATGGGCACTGTCACCAAGGGCACGGCCAATATGTGACCTGTAACCATTGTCAGTGTCACTGTGAGAAGTGTCACCATGGGAATTAACAACATAGGCTCTCTCATCATGAGCACTGTCACCATGAGCACTGACACCACGAGCACTGTCACCCAGGGCAGTGCCACCATGAGCACTGTCACCATAACTGTTGCTATGAGAATTGTAACCATGGGCAATTTCTCAATGAGTAATGTCACCATGTGTATTTTCACCTTGTGCACTCTCAAAGTAAACAGTATTACCATGAGCACTTTCACTGTGAACACTGTCACCATGGGCACTGGCACAATGTGGTGTGTCACCATGAGCCATGTCACCATGGGAAATGTCACCGTGAGAAGTGTCACCATAGGCAATGTCACCATGGGCAATGTCACCATGGGAACTGCCATTTTGAGCACTGTCACCATGGGTACTGCAACCATGAGTACTGTCACCATGAGTAATTTAACCATTGGCAGTATGACCATGTGCACTGTCACCATGGGCACTATCACCATGACAACTCTCAGCGTGAGCACTGTCACTGTTGGAAATGGCATTGTGTGCAATTCCACCATGGGCAATGTCACCATGGACATTATCGCTGTGAGCACTGTCAATATGAGCACGTCAACATGAGCCCTGTCACCATGGGCAATGTCACTGTGAGAAGTGTCACTATAGGCAATGTCACCGTGGGCACTGTCACCATGGTCACTGCCACCACTGTCACTGTCATTTTGAGCACTGTCACCATGGGTACTGCAACCATGAGCGCTGTCACCATGAGCACTGTCACCATTGCAAGTATCACCATGTGCACTGTCACCATGGGCACTATCACAATGAGAACTGTCAGCATGGGCACTGTCACTCTTGGCAATGTCACCATGGGCACTATCACTTTGAGCACTGTCAACATGAGCACGTCACCATGGGCACTGTCAACATGGGTACTATCTCAAAGGTCAATGTCACCATGAGCATTGTCAGGATGGGCAACTTCACCATGAGCACTGTCACCAATGGCACTATCACCATGAGCAATGTCACTGTGGGCCGTGTCACCAGGGGCACTATCACCATGGTTAATGTTATCATTGGCACTTTCCCCGTGAGCACTGTCACCCTGGGCACTGTCATCATGGGCACGGTCACCGTGAGCACTATCTCCATGAGCACAGCCACTGTGAACACCATCACCATAATCACTGGCCTCATCGGTACTGTCACCATGAGCACTGCCACAATGAGCACTGTCAGCATGGGCACTTCCCCCATGAGCACTGTCACTATGAGTACTGCTAGCATGGGTATTTTCACCATGAGTACTGTCACCCTCTGTATTGTCACCATTTGCACTGTCACCATCAGGACTATTACCGTGAGTGCTATCACCGTGAGATCTCTCACCATGGTCACTGTCACCATGGCACCTTGCACAATGCGTGCTGTCAACATGAGTGCTGTCACCATTGGCACTATCACCGTGAGCATTCTCACTGTGGTCAGAGTCAACATGGGCTCTGTCACCATGAGCACTGTCACCATAGGCAATGTCACCGTGGTCAGTGTCACCATGAGCAATGTCTCCATGGGCACTCCTACAGTGGGCACTGTCACTGTGCGAACTGTCACCATGGTTACTGCCACTATGAGCAGTGTCTCTGTGAGTACTGTCAGCATGGGTTTTTACCGTGAGCACTGTCACCATGAGCCCTGTCACCATTTTTCAGTGCCACCATGTGCACTACCACCATGTGCACTCTCACCATGGGCACTATCACCGATAACACTGTCACCATAAGTACTGTCTGCATGGGCACTGTCACCAAGGGCACGGCCAACATGTGACCTGTAACCATTGTCAGTGTCACTGTGAGAAGTGTCACCATGGGAATTAACAACATAGGCACTCTCATCATGAGCACTGTCACCATGAGCACTGACACGACGAGCACTGTCACCCAGGGCAGTGCCACCATGAGCACTGTCACCATAACTGTTGCTATGAGAATTGTAACCATGGGCAATTTCTCAATGAGTAATGTCACCATGTGTATTTTCACCTTGGGCACTCTCAAAGTAAACAGTATTACCATGAGCACTTTCACTGTGAACACTGTCACCATGGGCACTGGCACAATGTGGTGTGTCACCATGAGCCATGTCACCATGGGAAATGTCACCGTGAGAAGTGTCACCATAGGCAATGTCACCATGGGCAATGTCACCATGGGAACTGCCATTTTGAGCACTGTCACCATGGGTACTGCAACCATGAGTACTGTCACCATGAGTAATTAAACCATTGGCAGTATGACCATGTGCACTGTCACCATGGGCACTATCACCATGACAACTCTCAGCGTGAGCACTGTCACTGTTGGAAATGGCATTGTGTGCAATTCCACCATGGACATTATCGCTGTGAGCACTGTCAATATGAGCACGTCAACATGAGCCCTGTCACCATGGGCAATGTCACTGTGAGAAGTGTCACTATAGGCAATGTCACCGTGGGCACTGTCACCATGGTCACTGCCACCACTGTCACTGTCATTTTGAGCACTGTCACCATGGGTACTGCAACCATGAGCGCTGTCACCATGAGCACTGTCACCATTGCAAGTATCACCATGTGCACTGTCACCATGGGCACTATCACAATGAGAACTGTCAGCATGGGCACTGTCACTCTTGGCAATGTCACCATGGGCACTATCACTTTGAGCACTGTCAACATGAGCACGTCACCATGGGCACTGTCAACATGGGTACTATCTCGAAGGTCAATGTCACCATGAGCATTGTCAGGATGGGCAACTTCACCGTGAGCACTGTCACCAATGGCACTATCACCATGAGCAATGTCACTGTGGGCCGTGTCACCAGGGGCACTATCACCATGGTTAATGTTCTCATTGGCACTTTCCCCGTGAGCACTGTCACCCTGGGCACTGTCATCATGGGCACGGTCACCGTGAGCACTATCTCCATGAGCACAGCCACTGTGAACACCATCACCATAATCACTGGCCTCATCGGTACTGTCACCATGAGCACTGCCACAATGAGCACTGTCAGCATGGGCACTTCCCCCATGAGCACTGTCACTATGAGAACTGCTAGCATGGGTATTTTCACCATGAGTACTGTCACCCTCTGTATTGTCACCATTTGCACTGTCACCATCAGGACTATTACCGTGAGTGCTATCACCGTGAGATCTCTCACCATGGTCACTGTCACCATGGCACCTTGCACAATGCGTGCTGTCAACATGAGTGCTGTCACCATTGGCACTATCACCGTGAGCATTCTCACTGTGGTCAGAGTTAACATGGGCTCTGTCACCATGAGCACTGTCACCATAGGCAATGTCACCGTGGTCAGTGTCACCATGAGCAATGTCTCCATGGGCACTCCTACAGTGGGCACTGTCACTGTGCGAACTCTCACCATGGTTACTGCCACTATGAGCAGTGTCTCTGTGAGTACTGTCAGCATGGGTTTTTACCGTGAGCACTGTCACCATGAGCCCTGTCACCATTTTTCAGTGCCACCATGTGCACTACCACCATGTGCACTCTCACCATGGGCACTATCACCGATAACACTGTCACCATAAGTACTGCCTGCATGGGCACTGTCACCAAGGGCACGGCCAACATGTGACCTGTAACCATTGTCAGTGTCACTGTGAGAAGTGTCACCATGGGAATTAACAACATAGGCACTCTCATCATGAGCACTGTCACCATGAGCACTGACACCACGAGCACTGTCACCCAGGGCAGTGCCACCATGAGCACTGTCACCATAACTGTTGCTATGAGAATTGTAACCATGGGCAATTTCTCAATGAGTAATGTCACCATGTGTATTTTCACCTTGGGCACTCTCAAAGTAAACAGTATTACCATGAGCACTTTCACTGTGAACACTGTCACCATGGGCACTGGCACAATGTGGTGTGTCACCATGAGCCATGTCACCATGGGAAATGTCACCGTGAGAAGTGTCACCATAGGCAATGTCACCATGGGCAATGTCACCATGGGAACTGCCATTTTGAGCACTGTCACCATGGGTACTGCAACCATGAGTACTGTCACCATGAGTAATTTAACCATTGGCAGTATGACCATGTGCACTGTCACCATGGGCACTATCACCATGACAACTCTCAGCGTGAGCACTGTCACTGTTGGAAATGGCATTGTGTGCAATTCCACCATGGGCAATGTCACCATGGACATTATCGCTGTGAGCACTGTAAATATGAGCACGTCAACATGAGCCCTGTCACCATGGGCAATGTCACTGTGAGAAGTGTCACTATAGGCAATGTCACCGTGGGCACTGTCACCATGGTCACTGCCACCACTGTCACTGTCATTTTGAGCACTGTCACCATGGGTACTGCAACCATGAGCGCTGTCACCATGAGCACTGTCACCATTGCAAGTATCACCATGTGCACTGTCACCATGGGCACTATCACAATGAGAACTGTCAGCATGGGCACTGTCACTCTTGGCAATGTCACCATGGGCACTACCACTGTGAGCACTGTCAACATGAGCACGTCACCATGGGCACTGTCAACATGGGTACTATCTCGAAGGTCAATGTCACCATGAGCATTGTCAGGATGGGCAACTTCACCGTGAGCACTGTCACCAATGGCACTATCACCATGAGCAATGTCACTGTGGGCCGTGTCACCAGGGGCACTATCACCATGGTTAATGTTCTCATTGGCACTTTCCCCGTGAGCACTGTCACCCTGGGCACTGTCATCATGGGCACGGTCACCGTGAGCACTATCTCCATGAGCACAGCCACTGTGAACACCATCACCATAATCACTGGCCTCATCGGTACTGTCAACATGAGCACTGCCACAATGAGCAATGTCATCATGGGCACATCCCCCATGAGCACTGTCACTATGAGAACTGCTACCATGGGTATTTTCACCATGTGTACTGTCACCCTGTGTATTGTCACCATTTGCACTGTCACCATGAGGACTATTACCGTGAGCACTATCACCGTGAGATCTCTCACCATGGTCACTGTCACCATGGCACCTTGCACAATGGGGGCTGTCAACATGAGTGCTGGCACCATTGGCACTATCACTGTGAGCATTCTCACTGTGGTCAGTGTCACCATGGCCACTGTCACCATGAGCACTGTCACCATAGGCAATGTCACCATGGTCAGTGGCACCATGAGCACTGTCAACATGGGCACCCATACAGTGGGCACTGTCACTGTGAGCACTGTCACCTTGGGTACTGCCACCATGAGCGCTGTCACCATGAGCACTGTCACCATTGCAAGTATCACAATGTGCACTGTCACCATGGGCACTGGCACAATGTCGTGTGTCACCTTGAGCAATGTCACCATGGGAAATGTCACCGTGAGATGTGTCACCATAGGCAATGTCACCATGGGCAATGTCACCATGGGAAATGCCATTTTACACACTGTCACCATGGGTACTGCAACCATGAGTACTGTCACCATTGGCAGTATGACCATGTGCACTGTCACCATGGGCACTATCACCATGACAACTCTCAGCGTGAGCACTGTCACTGTGGGAACTGGCATTGTGTGCAATTCCACCATGGGCAATGTCAACCTGGGCACAATCACTGTGAGCACTGTCAATATAAGCACGTCAACATGAGCCCTGTCACCATGGGCAATGTCACCGTGAGAAGTGTCACTATAGGCGATGTCACCATGGGCACTGTCACCATGGTCACTGCCACCACTGTCACTGTCATTTTGAGCACTGTCACCATGGGTATTGCAACCATGAGCACTGTCACCATGAGCACTGTCACCATTGCGATTATCACCATGTGTACTGTCACCATGGGCACTATCACAATGAGAACTGTCAGCGTGGGCACTGTCACTGTTGGCAAGGGCACCGTGGGCACTTCCACCATGGGCAATGTCACCATGGGCACTATCACTGTGAGCACTGTCAACATGAGCACGTCACCATGGGCACTGTCAACATGGGTACTATCTCGAAGGGCAATGTCACCATGAGCATTGTCAGGAAGGGCAATTTCACCATGAGCACTGTCACCAAAGGCACTATCACCATGAGCAATGTCACTGTGGGCCGTGTCACCAGGGGCACTATCATCATGGTTAATGTTATCATTGGCACTTTCCCCGTGAGCACTGTCACCCTGGGCACTGTCATCATGGGCACGGTCACCGTGAGCACTATCTCCATGAGCACAGCCACTGTGAACACCATCACCATAATCACTGGCCTCATCGGTACTGTCACCATGAGCACTGCCACAATGAGCACTGTCAGCATGGGCACTTCCCCCATGAGCACTGTCACTATGAGAACTGCTAGCATGGGTATTTTCACCATGAGTACTGTCACCCTCTGTATTGTCACCATTTGCACTGTCACCATCAGGACTATTACCGTGAGTGCTATCACCGTGAGATCTCTCACCATGGTCACTGTCACCATGGCACCTTGCACAATGCGTGCTGTCAACATGAGTGCTGTCACCATTGGCACTATCACCGTGAGCATTCTCACTGTGGTCAGAGTCAACATGGGCTCTGTCACCATGAGCACTGTCACCATAGGCAATGTCACCGTGGTCAGTGTCACCATGAGCAATGTCTCCATGGGCACTCCTACAGTGGGCACTGTCACTGTGTGAACTGTCACCATGGTTACTGCCACTATGAGCAGTGTCTCTGTGAATACTGTCAGCATGGGTTTTTACCGTGAGCACTGTCACCATGAGCCCTGTCACCATTTTTCAGTGCCACCATGTGCACTACCACCATGTGCACTCTCACCATGGGCACTATCACCGATAACACTGTCACCATAAGTACTGTCTGCATGGGCACTGTCACCAAGGGCACGGCCAACATGTGACCTGTAACCATTGTCAGTGTCACTGTGAGAAGTGTCACCATGGGAATTAACAACATAGGCACTCTCATCATGAGCACTGTCACCATGAGCACTGACACCACGAGCACTGTCACCCAGGGCAGTGCCACCATGAGCACTGTCACCATAACTGTTGCTATGAGAATTGTAACCATGGGCAATTTCTCAATGAGTAATGTCACCATGTGTATTTTCACCTTGGGCACTCTCAAAGTAAACAGTATTACCATGAGCACTTTCACTGTGAACACTGTCACCATGGGCACTGGCACAATGTGGTGTGTCACCATGAGCCATGTCACCATGGGAAATGTCACCGTGAGAAGTGTCACCATAGGCAATGTCACCATGGGCAATGTCACCATGGGAACTGCCATTTTGAGCACTGTCACCATGGGTACTGCAACCATGAGTACTGTCACCATGAGTAATTTAACCATTGGCAGTATGACCATGTGCACTGTCACCATGGGCACTATCACCATGACAACTCTCAGCGTGAGCACTGTCACTGTTGGAAATGGCATTGTGTGCAATTCCACCATGGGCAATGTCACCATGGACATTATCGCTGTGAGCACTGTCAATATGAGCACGTCAACATGAGCCCTGTCACCATGGGCAATGTCACTGTGAGAAGTGTCACTATAGGCAATGTCACCGTGGGCACTGTCACCATGGTCACTGCCACCACTGTCACTGTCATTTTGAGCACTGTCACCATGGGTACTGCAACCATGAGCGCTGTCACCATGAGCACTGTCACCATTGCAAGTATCACCATGTGCACTGTCACCATGGGCACTATCACAATGAGAACTGTCAGCATGGGCACTGTCACTCTTGGCAATGTCACCATGGGCACTATCACTTTGAGCACTGTCAACATGAGCACGTCACCATGGGCACTGTCAACATGGGTACTATCTCAAAGGTCAATGTCACCATGAGCATTGTCAGGATGGGCAACTTCACCATGAGCACTGTCACCAATGGCACTATCACCATGAGCAATGTCACTGTGGGCCGTGTCACCAGGGGCACTATCACCATGGTTAATGTTATCATTGGCACTTTCCCCGTGAGCACTGTCACCCTGGGCACTGTCATCATGGGCACGGTCACCGTGAGCACTATCTCCATGAGCACAGCCACTGTGAACACCATCACCATAATCACTGGCCTCATCGGTACTGTCACCATGAGCACTGCCACAATGAGCACTGTCAGCATGGGCACTTCCCCCATGAGCACTGTCACTATGAGAACTGCTAGCATGGGTATTTTCACCATGAGTACTGTCACCCTCTGTATTGTCACCATTTGCACTGTCACCATCAGGACTATTACCGTGAGTGCTATCACCGTGAGATCTCTCACCATGGTCACTGTCACCATGGCACCTTGCACAATGCGTGCTGTCAACATGAGTGCTGTCACCATTGGCACTATCACCGTGAGCATTCTCACTGTGGTCAGAGTCAACATGGGCTCTGTCACCATGAGCACTGTCACCATAGGCAATGTCACCGTGGTCAGTGTCACCATGAGCAATGTCTCCATGGGCACTCCTACAGTGGGCACTGTCACTGTGCGAACTCTCACCATGGTTACTGCCACTATGAGCAGTGTCTCTGTGAGTACTGTCAGCATGGGTTTTTACCGTGAGCACTGTCACCATGAGCCCTGTCACCATTTTTCAGTGCCACCATGTGCACTACCACCATGTGCACTCTCACCATGGGCACTATCACCGATAACACTGTCACCATAAGTACTGTCTGCATGGGCACTGTCACCAAGGGCACGGCCAACATGTGACCTGTAACCATTGTCAGTGTCACTGTGAGAAGTGTCACCATGGGAATTAACAACATAGGCACTCTCATCATGAGCACTGTCACCATGAGCACTGACACCACGAGCACTGTCACCCAGGGCAGTGCCACCATGAGCACTGTCACCATAACTGTTGCTATGAGAATTGTAACCATGGGCAATTTCTCAATGAGTAATGTCACCATGTGTATTTTCACCTTGGGCACTCTCAAAGTAAACAGTATTACCATGAGCACTTTCACTGTGAACACTGTCACCATGGGCACTGGCACAATGTGGTGTGTCACCATGAGCCATGTCACCATGGGAAATGTCACCGTGAGAAGTGTCACCATAGGCAATGTCACCATGGGCAATGTCACCATGGGAACTGCCATTTTGAGCACTGTCACCATGGGTACTGCAACCATGAGTACTGTCACCATGAGTAATTTAACCATTGGCAGTATGACCATGTGCACTGTCACCATGGGCACTATCACCATGACAACTCTCAGCGTGAGCACTGTCACTGTTGGAAATGGCATTGTGTGCAATTCCACCATGGGCAATGTCACCATGGACATTATCGCTGTGAGCACTGTCAATATGAGCACGTCAACATGAGCCCTGTCACCATGGGCAATGTCACTGTGAGAAGTGTCACTATAGGCAATGTCACCGTGGGCACTGTCACCATGGTCACTGCCACCACTGTCACTGTCATTTTGAGCACTGTCACCATGGGTACTGCAACCATGAGCGCTGTCACCATGAGCACTGTCACCATTGCAAGTATCACCATGTGCACTGTCACCATGGGCACTATCACAATGAGAACTGTCAGCATGGGAACTGTCACTCTTGGCAATGTCACCATGGGCACTATCACTTTGAGCACTGTCAACATGAGCACGTCACCATGGGCACTGTCAACATGGGTACTATCTCGAAGGTCAATGTCACCATGAGCATTGTCAGGATGGGCAACTTCACCGTGAGCACTGTCACCAATGGCACTATCACCATGAGCAATGTCACTGTGGGCCGTGTCACCAGGGGCACTATCACCATGGTTAATGTTCTCATTGGCACTTTCCCCGTGAGCACTGTCACCCTGGGCACTGTCATCATGGGCACGGTCACCGTGAGCACTATCTCCATGAGCACAGCCACTGTGAACACCATCACCATAATCACTGGCCTCATCGGTACTGTCACCATGAGCACTGCCACAATGAGCACTGTCAGCATGGGCACTTCCCCCATGAGCACTGTCACTATGAGAACTGCTAGCATGGGTATTTTCACCATGAGTACTGTCACCCTCTGTATTGTCACCATTTGCACTGTCACCATCAGGACTATTACCGTGAGTGCTATCACCGTGAGATCTCTCACCATGGTCACTGTCACCATGGCACCTTGCACAATGCGTGCTGTCAACATGAGTGCTGTCACCATTGGCACTATCACCGTGAGCATTCTCACTGTGGTCAGAGTTAACATGGGCTCTGTCACCATGAGCACTGTCACCATAGGCAATGTCACCGTGGTCAGTGTCACCATGAGCAATGTCTCCATGGGCACTCCTACAGTGGGCACTGTCACTGTGCGAACTGTCACCATGGTTACTGCCACTATGAGCAGTGTCTCTGTGAGTACTGTCAGCATGGGTTTTTACCGTGAGCACTGTCACCATGAGCCCTGTCACCATTTTTCAGTGCCACCATGTGCACTACCACCATGTGCACTCTCACCATGGGCACTATCACCGATAACACTGTCACCATAAGTACTGCCTGCATGGGCACTGTCACCAAGGGCACGGCCAACATGTGACCTGTAACCATTGTCAGTGTCACTGTGAGAAGTGTCACCATGGGAATTAACAACATAGGCACTCTCATCATGAGCACTGTCACCATGAGCACTGACACCACGAGCACTGTCACCCAGGGCAGTGCCACCATGAGCACTGTCACCATAACTGTTGCTATGAGAATTGTAACCATGGGCAATTTCTCAATGAGTAATGTCACCATGTGTATTTTCACCTTGGGCACTCTCAAAGTAAACAGTATTACCATGAGCACTTTCACTGTGAACACTGTCACCATGGGCACTGGCACAATGTGGTGTGTCACCATGAGCCATGTCACCATGGGAAATGTCACCGTGAGAAGTGTCACCATAGGCAATGTCACCATGGGCAATGTCACCATGGGAACTGCCATTTTGAGCACTGTCACCATGGGTACTGCAACCATGAGTACTGTCACCATGAGTAATTTAACCATTGGCAGTATGACCATGTGCACTGTCACCATGGGCACTATCACCATGACAACTCTCAGCGTGAGCACTGTCACTGTTGGAAATGGCATTGTGTGCAATTCCACCATGGGCAATGTCACCATGGACATTATCGCTGTGAGCACTGTCAATATGAGCACGTCAACATGAGCCCTGTCACCATGGGCAATGTCACTGTGAGAAGTGTCACTATAGGCAATGTCACCGTGGGCACTGTCACCATGGTCACTGCCACCACTGTCACTGTCATTTTGAGCACTGTCACCATGGGTACTGCAACCATGAGCGCTGTCACCATGAGCACTGTCACCATTGCAAGTATCACCATGTGCACTGTCACCATGGGCACTATCACAATGAGAACTGTCAGCATGGGCACTGTCACTCTTGGCAATGTCACCATGGGCACTATCACTTTGAGCACTGTCAACATGAGCACGTCACCATGGGCACTGTCAACATGGGTACTATCTCGAAGGTCAATGTCACCATGAGCACTGTCAGGATGGGCAACTTCACCGTGAGCACTGTCACCAATGGCACTATCACCATGAGCAATGTCACTGTGGGCCGTGTCACCAGGGGCACTATCACCATGGTTAATGTTCTCATTGGCACTTTCCCCGTGAGCACTGTCACCCTGGGCACTGTCATCATGGGCACGGTCACCGTGAGCACTATCTCCATGAGCACAGCCACTGTGAACACCATCACCATAATCACTGGCCTCATCGGTACTGTCACCATGAGCACTGCCACAATGAGCACTGTCAGCATGGGCACTTCCCCCATGAGCACTGTCACTATGAGAACTGCTAGCATGGGTATTTTCACCATGAGTACTGTCACCCTCTGTATTGTCACCATTTGCACTGTCACCATCAGGACTATTACCGTGAGTGCTATCACCGTGAGATCTCTCACCATGGTCACTGTCACCATGGCACCTTGCACAATGCGTGCTGTCAACATGAGTGCTGTCACCATTGGCACTATCACCGTGAGCATTCTCACTGTGGTCAGAGTCAACATGGGCTCTGTCACCATGAGCACTGTCACCATAGGCAATGTCACCGTGGTCAGTGTCACCATGAGCAATGTCTCCATGGGCACTCCTACAGTGGGCACTGTCACTGTGCGAACTGTCACCATGGTTACTGCCACTATGAGCAGTGTCTCTGTGAGTACTGTCAGCATGGGTTTTTACCGTGAGCACTGTCACCATGAGCCCTGTCACCATTTTTCAGTGCCACCATGTGCACTACCACCATGTGCACTCTCACCATGGGCACTATCACCGATAACACTGTCACCATAAGTACTGTCTGCATGGGCACTGTCACCAAGGGCACGGCCAACATGTGACCTGTAACCATTGTCAGTGTCACTGTGAGAAGTGTCACCATGGGAATTAACAACATAGGCACTCTCATCATGAGCACTGTCACCATGAGCACTGACACCACGAGCACTGTCACCCAGGGCAGTGCCACCATGAGCACTGTCACCATAACTGTTACTATGAGAATTGTAACCATGGGCAATTTCTCAATGAGTAATGTCACCATGTGTATTTTCACCTTGGGCACTCTCAAAGTAAACAGTATTACCATGAGCACTTTCACTGTGAACACTGTCACCATGGGCACTGGCACAATGTGGTGTGTCACCATGAGCCATGTCACCATGGGAAATGTCACCGTGAGAAGTGTCACCATAGGCAATGTCACCATGGGCAATGTCAACATGGGAACTGCCATTTTGAGCACTGTCACCATGGGTACTGCAACCATGAGTACTGTCACCATGAGTAATTTAACCATTGGCAGTATGACCATGTGCACTGTCACCATGGGCACTATCACCATGACAACTCTCAGCGTGAGCACTGTCACTGTTGGAAATGGCATTGTGTGCAATTCCACCATGGGCAATGTCACCATGGACATTATCGCTGTGAGCACTGTCAATATGAGCACGTCAACATGAGCCCTGTCACCATGGGCAATGTCACTGTGAGAAGTGTCACTATAGGCAATGTCACCGTGGGCACTGTCACCATGGTCACTGCCACCACTGTCACTGTCATTTTGAGCACTGTCACCATGGGTACTGCAACCATGAGCGCTGTCACCATGAGCACTGTCACCATTGCAAGTATCACCATGTGCACTGTCACCATGGGCACTATCACAATGAGAACTGTCAGCATGGGCACTGTCACTCTTGGCAATGTCACCATGGGCACTATCACTTTGAGCACTGTCAACATGAGCACGTCACCATGGGCACTGTCAACATGGGTACTATCTCGAAGGTCAATGTCACCATGAGCACTGTCAGGATGGGCAACTTCACCGTGAGCACTGTCACCAATGGCACTATCACCATGAGCAATGTCACTGTGGGCCGTGTCACCAGGGGCACTATCACCATGGTTAATGTTCTCATTGGCACTTTCCCCGTGAGCACTGTCACCCTGGGCACTGTCATCATGGGCACGGTCACCGTGAGCACTATCTCCATGAGCACAGCCACTGTGAACACCATCACCATAATCACTGGCCTCATCGGTACTGTCACCATGAGCACTGCCACAATGAGCACTGTCAGCATGGGCACTTCCCCCATGAGCACTGTCACTATGAGAACTGCTAGCATGGGTATTTTCACCATGAGTACTGTCACCCTCTGTATTGTCACCATTTGCACTGTCACCATCAGGACTATTACCGTGAGTGCTATCACCGTGAGATCTCTCACCATGGTCACTGTCACCATGGCACCTTGCACAATGCGTGCTGTCAACATGAGTGCTGTCACCATTGGCACTATCACCGTGAGCATTCTCACTGTGGTCAGAGTCAACATGGGCTCTGTCACCATGAGCACTGTCACCATAGGCAATGTCACCGTGGTCAGTGTCACCATGAGCAATGTCTCCATGGGCACTCCTACAGTGGGCACTGTCACTGTGCGAACTCTCACCATGGTTACTGCCACTATGAGCAGTGTCTCTGTGAGTACTGTCAGCATGGGTTTTTACCGTGAGCACTGTCACCATGAGCCCTGTCACCATTTTTCAGTGCCACCATGTGCACTACCACCATGTGCACTCTCACCATGGGCACTATCACCGATAACACTGTCACCATAAGTACTGTCTGCATGGGCACTGTCACCAAGGGCACGGCCAATATGTGACCTGTAACCATTGTCAGTGTCACTGTGAGAAGTGTCACCATGGGAATTAACAACATAGGCTCTCTCATCATGAGCACTGTCACCATGAGCACTGACACCACGAGCACTGTCACCCAGGGCAGTGCCACCATGAGCACTGTCACCATAACTGTTGCTATGAGAATTGTAACCATGGGCAATTTCTCAATGAGTAATGTCACCATGTGTATTTTCACCTTGGGCACTCTCAAAGTAAACAGTATTACCATGAGCACTTTCACTGTGAACACTGTCACCATGGGCACTGGCACAATGTGGTGTGTCACCATGAGCCATGTCACCATGGGAAATGTCACCGTGAGAAGTGTCACCATAGGCAATGTCACCATGGGCAATGTCACCATGGGAACTGCCATTTTGAGCACTGTCACCATGGGTACTGCAACCATGAGTACTGTCACCATGAGTAATTTAACCATTGGCAGTATGACCATGTGCACTGTCACCATGGGCACTATCACCATGACAACTCTCAGCGTGAGCACTGTCACTGTTGGAAATGGCATTGTGTGCAATTCCACCATGGGCAATGTCACCATGGACATTATCGCTGTGAGCACTGTCAATATGAGCACGTCAACATGAGCCCTGTCACCATGGGCAATGTCACTGTGAGAAGTGTCACTATAGGCAATGTCACCGTGGGCACTGTCACCATGGTCACTGCCACCACTGTCACTGTCATTTTGAGCACTGTCACCATGGGTACTGCAACCATGAGCGCTGTCACCATGAGCACTGTCACCATTGCAAGTATCACCATGTGCACTGTCACCATGGGCACTATCACAATGAGAACTGTCAGCATGGGCACTGTCACTCTTGGCAATGTCACCATGGGCACTACCACTGTGAGCACTGTCAACATGAGCACGTCACCATGGGCACTGTCAACATGGGTACTATCTCGAAGGTCAATGTCACCATGAGCATTGTCAGGATGGGCAACTTCACCGTGAGCACTGTCACCAATGGCACTATCACCATGAGCAATGTCACTGTGGGCCGTGTCACCAGGGGCACTATCACCATGGTTAATGTTCTCATTGGCACTTTCCCCGTGAGCACTGTCACCCTGGGCACTGTCATCATGGGCACGGTCACCGTGAGCACTATCTCCATGAGCACAGCCACTGTGAACACCATCACCATAATCACTGGCCTCATCGGTACTGTCAACATGAGCACTGCCACAATGAGCAATGTCATCATGGGCACATCCCCCATGAGCACTGTCACTATGAGAACTGCTACCATGGGTATTTTCACCATGTGTACTGTCACCCTGTGTATTGTCACCATTTGCACTGTCACCATGAGGACTATTACCGTGAGCACTATCACCGTGAGATCTCTCACCATGGTCACTGTCACCATGGCACCTTGCACAATGGGGGCTGTCAACATGAGTGCTGGCACCATTGGCACTATCACTGTGAGCATTCTCACTGTGGTCAGTGTCACCATGGCCACTGTCACCATGAGCACTGTCACCATAGGCAATGTCACCATGGTCAGTGGCACCATGAGCACTGTCAACATGGGCACCCATACAGTGGGCACTGTCACTGTGAGCACTGTCACCTTGGGTACTGCCACCATGAGCGCTGTCACCATGAGCACTGTCACCATTGCAAGTATCACAATGTGCACTGTCACCATGGGCACTGGCACAATGTCGTGTGTCACCTTGAGCAATGTCACCATGGGAAATGTCACCGTGAGATGTGTCACCATAGGCAATGTCACCATGGGCAATGTCACCATGGGAAATGCCATTTTACACACTGTCACCATGGGTACTGCAACCATGAGTACTGTCACCATTGGCAGTATGACCATGTGCACTGTCACCATGGGCACTATCACCATGACAACTCTCAGCGTGAGCACTGTCACTGTGGGAACTGGCATTGTGTGCAATTCCACCATGGGCAATGTCAACATGGGCACAATCACTGTGAGCACTGTCAATATAAGCACGTCAACATGAGCCCTGTCACCATGGGCAATGTCACCGTGAGAAGTGTCACTATAGGCGATGTCACCATGGGCACTGTCACCATGGTCACTGCCACCACTGTCACTGTCATTTTGAGCACTGTCACCATGGGTATTGCAACCATGAGCACTGTCACCATGAGCACTGTCACCATTGCGATTATCACCATGTGTACTGTCACCATGGGCACTATCACAATGAGAACTGTCAGCGTGGGCACTGTCACTGTTGGCAAGGGCACCGTGGGCACTTCCACCATGGGCAATGTCACCATGGGCACTATCACTGTGAGCACTGTCAACATGAGCACGTCACCATGGGCACTGTCAACATGGGTACTATCTCGAAGGGCAATGTCACCATGAGCATTGTCAGGAAGGTCAATTTCACCATGAGCACTGTCACCAAAGGCACTATCACCATGAGCAATGTCACTGTGGGCCGTGTCACCAGGGGCACTATCACCATGGTTAATGTTATCATTGGCACTTTCCCCGTGAGCACTGTCACCCTGGGCACTGTCATCATGGGCACGGTCACCGTGAGCACTATCTCCATGAGCACAGCCACTGTGAACACCATCACCATAATCACTGGCCTCATCGGTACTGTCACCATGAGCACTGCCACAATGAGCACTGTCAGCATGGGCACTTCCCCCATGAGCACTGTCACTATGAGAACTGCTAGCATGGGTATTTTCACCATGAGTACTGTCACCCTCTGTATTGTCACCATTTGCACTGTCACCATCAGGACTATTACCGTGAGTGCTATCACCGTGAGATCTCTCACCATGGTCACTGTCACCATGGCACCTTGCACAATGCGTGCTGTCAACATGAGTGCTGTCACCATTGGCACTATCACCGTGAGCATTCTCACTGTGGTCAGAGTCAACATGGGCTCTGTCACCATGAGCACTGTCACCATAGGCAATGTCACCGTGGTCAGTGTCACCATGAGCAATGTCTCCATGGGCACTCCTACAGTGGGCACTGTCACTGTGTGAACTGTCACCATGGTTACTGCCACTATGAGCAGTGTCTCTGTGAATACTGTCAGCATGGGTTTTTACCGTGAGCACTGTCACCATGAGCCCTGTCACCATTTTTCAGTGCCACCATGTGCACTACCACCATGTGCACTCTCACCATGGGCACTATCACCGATAACACTGTCACCATAAGTACTGTCTGCATGGGCACTGTCACCAAGGGCACGGCCAACATGTGACCTGTAACCATTGTCAGTGTCACTGTGAGAAGTGTCACCATGGGAATTAACATCATAGGCACTCTCATCATGAGCACTGTCACCATGAGCACTGACACCACGAGCACTGTCACCCAGGGCAGTGCCACCATGAGCACTGTCACCATAACTGTTGCTATGAGAATTGTAACCATGGGCAATTTCTCAATGAGTAATGTCACCATGTGTATTTTCACCTTGGGCACTCTCAAAGTAAACAGTATTACCATGAGCACTTTCACTGTGAACACTGTCACCATGGGCACTGGCACAATGTGGTGTGTCACCATGAGCCATGTCACCATGGGAAATGTCACCGTGAGAAGTGTCACCATAGGCAATGTCACCATGGGCAATGTCACCATGGGAACTGCCATTTTGAGCACTGTCACCATGGGTACTGCAACCATGAGTACTGTCACCATGAGTAATTTAACCATTGGCAGTATGACCATGTGCACTGTCACCATGGGCACTATCACCATGACAACTCTCAGCGTGAGCACTGTCACTGTTGGAAATGGCATTGTGTGCAATTCCACCATGGGCAATGTCACCATGGACATTATCGCTGTGAGCACTGTCAATATGAGCACGTCAACATGAGCCCTGTCACCATGGGCAATGTCACTGTGAGAAGTGTCACTATAGGCAATGTCACCGTGGGCACTGTCACCATGGTCACTGCCACCACTGTCACTGTCATTTTGAGCACTGTCACCATGGGTACTGCAACCATGAGCGCTGTCACCATGAGCACTGTCACCATTGCAAGTATCACCATGTGCACTGTCACCATGGGCACTATCACAATGAGAACTGTCAGCATGGGCACTGTCACTCTTGGCAATGTCACCATGGGCACTATCACTTTGAGCACTGTCAACATGAGCACGTCACCATGGGCACTGTCAACATGGGTACTATCTCAAAGGTCAATGTCACCATGAGCATTGTCAGGATGGGCAACTTCACCATGAGCACTGTCACCAATGGCACTATCACCATGAGCAATGTCACTGTGGGCCGTGTCACCAGGGGCACTATCACCATGGTTAATGTTATCATTGGCACTTTCCCCGTGAGCACTGTCACCCTGGGCACTGTCATCATGGGCACGGTCACCGTGAGCACTATCTCCATGAGCACAGCCACTGTGAACACCATCACCATAATCACTGGCCTCATCGGTACTGTCACCATGAGCACTGCCACAATGAGCACTGTCAGCATGGGCACTTCCCCCATGAGCACTGTCACTATGAGTACTGCTAGCATGGGTATTTTCACCATGAGTACTGTCACCCTCTGTATTGTCACCATTTGCACTGTCACCATCAGGACTATTACCGTGAGTGCTATCACCGTGAGATCTCTCACCATGGTCACTGTCACCATGGCACCTTGCACAATGCGTGCTGTCAACATGAGTGCTGTCACCATTGGCACTATCACCGTGAGCATTCTCACTGTGGTCAGAGTCAACATGGGCTCTGTCACCATGAGCACTGTCACCATAGGCAATGTCACCGTGGTCAGTGTCACCATGAGCAATGTCTCCATGGGCACTCCTACAGTGGGCACTGTCACTGTGCGAACTGTCACCATGGTTACTGCCACTATGAGCAGTGTCTCTGTGAGTACTGTCAGCATGGGTTTTTACCGTGAGCACTGTCACCATGAGCCCTGTCACCATTTTTCAGTGCCACCATGTGCACTACCACCATGTGCACTCTCACCATGGGCACTATCACCGATAACACTGTCACCATAAGTACTGTCTGCATGGGCACTGTCACCAAGGGCACGGCCAACATGTGACCTGTAACCATTGTCAGTGTCACTGTGAGAAGTGTCACCATGGGAATTAACAACATAGGCACTCTCATCATGAGCACTGTCACCATGAGCACTGACACCACGAGCACTGTCACCCAGGGCAGTGCCACCATGAGCACTGTCACCATAACTGTTGCTATGAGAATTGTAACCATGGGCAATTTCTCAATGAGTAATGTCACCATGTGTATTTTCACCTTGGGCACTCTCAAAGTAAACAGTATTACCATGAGCACTTTCACTGTGAACACTGTCACCATGGGCACTGGCACAATGTGGTGTGTCACCATGAGCCATGTCACCATGGGAAATGTCACCGTGAGAAGTGTCACCATAGGCAATGTCACCATGGGCAATGTCACCATGGGAACTGCCATTTTGAGCACTGTCACCATGGGTACTGCAACCATGAGTACTGTCACCATGAGTAATTTAACCATTGGCAGTATGACCATGTGCACTGTCACCATGGGCACTATCACCATGACAACTCTCAGCGTGAGCACTGTCACTGTTGGAAATGGCATTGTGTGCAATTCCACCATGGGCAATGTCACCATGGACATTATCGCTGTGAGCACTGTCAATATGAGCACGTCAACATGAGCCCTGTCACCATGGGCAATGTCACTGTGAGAAGTGTCACTATAGGCAATGTCACCGTGGGCACTGTCACCATGGTCACTGCCACCACTGTCACTGTCATTTTGAGCACTGTCACCATGGGTACTGCAACCATGAGCGCTGTCACCATGAGCACTGTCACCA
The DNA here is from genome assembly GCF_964341445.2 of Mesoplodon mirus. Taxonomy (NCBI): domain Eukaryota; kingdom Metazoa; phylum Chordata; class Mammalia; order Artiodactyla; family Ziphiidae; genus Mesoplodon; species Mesoplodon mirus. Next base: position 104,175,262 of record NC_138976.1, on the reverse strand, counting down.
TTGCAAGTATCACCATGTGCACTGTCACCATGGGCACTATCACAATGAGAACTGTCAGCATGGGCACTGTCACTCTTGGCAATGTCACCATGGGCACTATCACTTTGAGCACTGTCAACATGAGCACGTCACCATGGGCACTGTCAACATGGGTAATATCTCGAAGGTCAATGTCACCATGAGCATTGTCAGGATGGGCAACTTCACCGTGAGCACTGTCACCAATGGCACTATCACCATGAGCAATGTCACTGTGGGCCGTGTCACCAGGGGCACTATCACCATGGTTAATGTTATCATTGGCACTTTCCCCGTGAGCACTGTCACCCTGGGCACTGTCATCATGGGCACGGTCACCGTGAGCACTATCTCCATGAGCACAGCCACTGTGAACACCATCACCATAATCACTGGCCTCATCGGTACTGTCACCATGAGCACTGCCACAATGAGCACTGTCAGCATGGGCACTTCCCCCATGAGCACTGTCACTAGGAGAACTGCTAGCATGGGTATTTTCACCATGAGTACTGTCACCCTCTGTATTGTCACCATTTGCACTGTCACCATCAGGACTATTACCGTGAGTGCTATCACCGTGAGATCTCTCACCATGGTCACTGTCACCATGGCACCTTGCACAATGCGTGCTGTCAACATGAGTGCTGTCACCATTGGCACTATCACCGTGAGCATTCTCACTGTGGTCAGAGTCAACATGGGCTCTGTCACCATGAGCACTGTCACCATAGGCAATGTCACCGTGGTCAGTGTCACCATGAGCAATGTCTCCATGGGCACTCCTACAGTGGGCACTGTCACTGTGCGAACTCTCACCATGGTTACTGCCACTATGAGCAGTGTCTCTGTGAGTACTGTCAGCATGGGTTTTTACCGTGAGCACTGTCACCATGAGCCCTGTCACCATTTTTCAGTGCCACCATGTGCACTACCACCATGTGCACTCTCACCATGGGCACTATCACCGGTAACACTGTCACCATAAGTACTGCCTGCATGGGCACTGTCACCAAGGGCACGGCCAACATGTGACCTGTAACCATTGTCAGTGTCACTGTGAGAAGTGTCACCATGGGAATTAACAACATAGGCACTCTCATCATGAGCACTGTCACCATGAGCACTGACACCACGAGCACTGTCACCCAGGGCAGTGCCACCGTGAGCACTGTCACCATGACTGTTGCTATGAGAATTGTAACCATGGGCAATTTCTCAATGAGTAATGTCACCATGTGTATTTTCACCTTGGGCACTCTCAAAGTAAACAGTATTACCATGAGCACTTTCACTGTGAACACTGTCACCATGGGCACTGGCACAATGTGGTGTGTCACCATGAGCCATGTCACCATGGGAAATGTCACCGTGAGAAGTGTCACCATAGGCAATGTCACCATGGGCAATGTCACCATGGGAACTGCCATTTTGAGCACTGTCACCATGGGTACTGCAACCATGAGTACTGTCACCATGAGTAATTTAACCATTGGCAGTATGACCATGTGCACTGTCACCATGGGCACTATCACCATGACAACTCTCAGCGTGAGCACTGTCACTGTTGGAAATGGCATTGTGTGCAATTCCACCATGGGCAATGTCACCATGGACATTATCGCTGTGAGCACTGTCAATATGAGCACGTCAACATGAGCCCTGTCACCATGGGCAATGTCACTGTGAGAAGTGTCACTATAGGCAATGTCACCGTGGGCACTGTCACCATGGTCACTGCCACCACTGTCACTGTCATTTTGAGCACTGTCACCATGGGTACTGCAACCATGAGCGCTGTCACCATGAGCACTGTCACCATTGCAAGTATCACCATGTGCACTGTCACCATGGGCACTATCACAATGAGAACTGTCAGCATGGGCACTGTCACTCTTGGCAATGTCACCATGGGCACTATCACTTTGAGCACTGTCAACATGAGCACGTCACCATGGGCACTGTCAACATGGGTACTATCTCGAAGGTCAATGTCACCATGAGCATTGTCAGGATGGGCAACTTCACCATGAGCACTGTCACCAATGGCACTATCACCATGAGCAATGTCACTGTGGGCCGTGTCACCAGGGGCACTATCACCATGGTTAATGTTATCATTGGCACTTTCCCCGTGAGCACTGTCACCCTGGGCACTGTCATCATGGGCACGGTCACCGTGAGCACTATCTCCATGAGCACAGCCACTGTGAACACCATCACCATAATCACTGGCCTCATCGGTACTGTCACCATGAGCACTGCCACAATGAGCACTGTCAGCATGGGCACTTCCCCCATGAGCACTGTCACTATGAGTACTGCTAGCATGGGTATTTTCACCATGAGTACTGTCACCCTCTGTATTGTCACCATTTGCACTGTCACCATCAGGACTATTACCGTGAGTGCTATCACCGTGAGATCTCTCACCATGGTCACTGTCACCATGGCACCTTGCACAATGCGTGCTGTCAACATGAGTGCTGTCACCATTGGCACTATCACCGTGAGCATTCTCACTGTGGTCAGAGTCAACATGGGCTCTGTCACCATGAGCACTGTCACCATAGGCAATGTCACCGTGGTCAGTGTCACCATGAGCAATGTCTCCATGGGCACTCCTACAGTGGGCACTGTCACTGTGCGAACTCTCACCATGGTTACTGCCACTATGAGCAGTGTCTCTGTGAGTACTGTCAGCATGGGTTTTTACCGTGAGCACTGTCACCATGAGCCCTGTCACCATTTTTCAGTGCCACCATGTGCACTACCACCATGTGCACTCTCACCATGGGCACTATCACCGGTAACACTGTCACCATAAGTACTGCCTGCATGGGCACTGTCACCAAGGGCACGGCCAACATGTGACCTGTAACCATTGTCAGTGTCACTGTGAGAAGTGTCACCATGGGAATTAACAACATAGGCACTCTCATCATGAGCACTGTCACCATGAGCACTGACACCACGAGCACTGTCACCCAGGGCAGTGCCACCGTGAGCACTGTCACCATGACTGTTGCTATGAGAATTGTAACCATGGGCAATTTCTCAATGAGTAATGTCACCATGTGTATTTTCACCTTGGGCACTCTCAAAGTAAACAGTATTACCATGAGCACTTTCACTGTGAACACTGTCACCATGGGCACTGGCACAATGTGGTGTGTCACCATGAGCCATGTCACCATGGGAAATGTCACCGTGAGAAGTGTCACCATAGGCAATGTCACCATGGGCAATGTCACCATGGGAACTGCCATTTTGAGCACTGTCACCATGGGTACTGCAACCATGAGTACTGTCACCATGAGTAATTTAACCATTGGCAGTATGACCATGTGCACTGTCACCATGGGCACTATCACCATGACAACTCTCAGCGTGAGCACTGTCACTGTTGGAAATGGCATTGTGTGCAATTCCACCATGGGCAATGTCACCATGGACATTATCGCTGTGAGCACTGTCAATATGAGCACGTCAACATGAGCCCTGTCACCATGGGCAATGTCACTGTGAGAAGTGTCACTATAGGCAATGTCACCGTGGGCACTGTCACCATGGTCACTGCCACCACTGTCACTGTCATTTTGAGCACTGTCACCATGGGTACTGCAACCATGAGCGCTGTCACCATGAGCACTGTCACCATTGCAAGTATCACCATGTGCACTGTCACCATGGGCACTATCACAATGAGAACTGTCAGCATGGGCACTGTCACTCTTGGCAATGTCACCATGGGCACTATCACTTTGAGCACTGTCAACATGAGCACGTCACCATGGGCACTGTCAACATGGGTACTATCTCGAAGGTCAATGTCACCATGAGCACTGTCAGGATGGGCAACTTCACCGTGAGCACTGTCACCAATGGCACTATCACCATGAGCAATGTCACTGTGGGCCGTGTCACCAGGGGCACTATCACCATGGTTAATGTTATCATTGGCACTTTCCCCGTGAGCACTGTCACCCTGGGCACTGTCATCATGGGCACGGTCACCGTGAGCACTATCTCCATGAGCACAGCCACTGTGAACACCATCACCATAATCACTGGCCTCATCGGTACTGTCACCATGAGCACTGCCACAATGAGCACTGTCAGCATGGGCACTTCCCCCATGAGCACTGTCACTATGAGAACTGCTAGCATGGGTATTTTCACCATGAGTACTGTCACCCTCTGTATTGTCACCATTTGCACTGTCACCATCAGGACTATTACCGTGAGTGCTATCACCGTGAGATCTCTCACCATGGTCACTGTCACCATGGCACCTTGCACAATGCGTGCTGTCAACATGAGTGCTGTCACCATTGGCACTATCACCGTGAGCATTCTCACTGTGGTCAGAGTCAACATGGGCTCTGTCACCATGAGCACTGTCACCATAGGCAATGTCACCGTGGTCAGTGTCACCATGAGCAATGTCTCCATGGGCACTCCTACAGTGGGCACTGTCACTGTGCGAACTCTCACCATGGTTACTGCCACTATGAGCAGTGTCTCTGTGAGTACTGTCAGCATGGGTTTTTACCGTGAGCACTGTCACCATGAGCCCTGTCACCATTTTTCAGTGCCACCATGTGCACTACCACCATGTGCACTCTCACCATGGGCACTATCACCGATAACACTGTCACCATAAGTACTGTCTGCATGGGCACTGTCACCAAGGGCACGGCCAACATGTGACCTGTAACCATTGTCAGTGTCACTGTGAGAAGTGTCACCATGGGAATTAACAACATAGGCACTCTCATCATGAGCACTGTCACCATGAGCACTGACACCACGAGCACTGTCACCCAGGGCAGTGCCACCATGAGCACTGTCACCATAACTGTTGCTATGAGAATTGTAACCATGGGCAATTTCTCAATGAGTAATGTCACCATGTGTATTTTCACCTTGGGCACTCTCAAAGTAAACAGTATTACCATGAGCACTTTCACTGTGAACACTGTCACCATGGGCACTGGCACAATGTGGTGTGTCACCATGAGCCATGTCACCATGGGAAATGTCACCGTGAGAAGTGTCACCATAGGCAATGTCACCATGGGCAATGTCACCATGGGAACTGCCATTTTGAGCACTGTCACCATGGGTACTGCAACCATGAGTACTGTCACCATGAGTAATTTAACCATTGGCAGTATGACCATGTGCACTGTCACCATGGGCACTATCACCATGACAACTCTCAGCGTGAGCACTGTCACTGTTGGAAATGGCATTGTGTGCAATTCCACCATGGGCAATGTCACCATGGACATTATCGCTGTGAGCACTGTCAATATGAGCACGTCAACATGAGCCCTGTCACCATGGGCAATGTCACTGTGAGAAGTGTCATTATAGGCAATGTCACCGTGGGCACTGTCACCATGGTCACTGCCACCACTGTCACTGTCATTTTGAGCACTGTCACCATGGGTACTGCAACCATGAGCGCTGTCACCATGAGCACTGTCACCATTGCAAGTATCACCATGTGCACTGTCACCATGGGCACTATCACAATGAGAACTGTCAGCATGGGCACTGTCACTCTTGGCAATGTCACCATGGGCACTATCACTTTGAGCACTGTCAACATGAGCACGTCACCATGGGCACTGTCAACATGGGTACTATCTCGAAGGTCAATGTCACCATGAGCATTGTCAGGATGGGCAACTTCACCGTGAGCACTGTCACCAATGGCACTATCACCATGAGCAATGTCACTGTGGGCCGTGTCACCAGGGGCACTATCACCATGGTTAATGTTATCATTGGCACTTTCCCCGTGAGCACTGTCACCCTGGGCACTGTCATCATGGGCACGGTCACCGTGAGCACTATCTCCATGAGCACAGCCACTGTGAACACCATCACCATAATCACTGGCCTCATCGGTACTGTCACCATGAGCACTGCCACAATGAGCACTGTCAGCATGGGCACTTCCCCCATGAGCACTGTCACTAGGAGAACTGCTAGCATGGGTATTTTCACCATGAGTACTGTCACCCTCTGTATTGTCACCATTTGCACTGTCACCATCAGGACTATTACCGTGAGTGCTATCACCGTGAGATCTCTCACCATGGTCACTGTCACCATGGCACCTTGCACAATGCGTGCTGTCAACATGAGTGCTGTCACCATTGGCACTATCACCGTGAGCATTCTCACTGTGGTCAGAGTCAACATGGGCTCTGTCACCATGAGCACTGTCACCGTAGGCAATGTCACCGTGGTCAGTGTCACCATGAGCAATGTCTCCATGGGCACTCCTACAGTGGGCACTGTCACTGTGCGAACTGTCACCATGGTTACTGCCACTATGAGCAGTGTCTCTGTGAGTTCTGTCAGCATTGGTTTTTACCGTGAGCACTGTCACCATGAGCCCTGTCACCATTTTTCAGTGCCACCATGTGCACTACCACCATGTGCACTCTCACCATGGGCACTATCACCGATAACACTGTCACCATAAGTACTGCCTGCATGGGCACTGTCACCAAGGGCACGGCCAACATGTGACCTGTAACCATTGTCAGTGTCACTGTGAGAAGTGTCACCATGGGAATTAACAACATAGGCACTCTCATCATGAGCACTGTCACCATGAGCACTGACACCACGAGCACTGTCACCCAGGGCAGTGCCACCATGAGCACTGTCACCATAACTGTTGCTATGAGAATTGTAACCATGGGCAATTTCTCAATGAGTAATGTCACCATGTGTATTTTCACCTTGGGCACTCTCAAAGTAAACAGTATTACCATGAGCACTTTCACTGTGAACACTGTCACCATGGGCACTGGCACAATGTGGTGTGTCACCATGAGCCATGTCACCATGGGAAATGTCACCGTGAGAAGTGTCACCATAGGCAATGTCACCATGGGCAATGTCACCATGGGAACTGCCATTTTGAGCACTGTCACCATGGGTACTGCAACCATGAGTACTGTCACCATGAGTAATTTAACCATTGGCAGTATGACCATGTGCACTGTCACCATGGGCACTATCACCATGACAACTCTCAGCGTGAGCACTGTCACTGTTGGAAATGGCATTGTGTGCAATTCCACCATGGGCAATGTCACCATGGACATTATCGCTGTGAGCACTGTCAATATGAGCACGTCAACATGAGCCCTGTCACCATGGGCAATGTCACTGTGAGAAGTGTCACTATAGGCAATGTCACCGTGGGCACTGTCACCATGGTCACTGCCACCACTGTCACTGTCATTTTGAGCACTGTCACCATGGGTACTGCAACCATGAGCGCTGTCACCATGAGCACTGTCACCATTGCAAGTATCACCATGTGCACTGTCACCATGGGCACTATCACAATGAGAACTGTCAGCATGGGCACTGTCACTCTTGGCAATGTCACCATGGGCACTATCACTTTGAGCACTGTCAACATGAGCACGTCACCATGGGCACTGTCAACATGGGTACTATCTCAAAGGTCAATGTCACCATGAGCATTGTCAGGATGGGCAACTTCACCATGAGCACTGTCACCAATGGCACTATCACCATGAGCAATGTCACTGTGGGCCGTGTCACCAGGGGCACTATCACCATGGTTAATGTTATCATTGGCACTTTCCCCGTGAGCACTGTCACCCTGGGCACTGTCATCATGGGCACGGTCACCGTGAGCACTATCTCCATGAGCACAGCCACTGTGAACACCATCACCATAATCACTGGCCTCATCGGTACTGTCACCATGAGCACTGCCACAATGAGCACTGTCAGCATGGGCACTTCCCCCATGAGCACTGTCACTATGAGTACTGCTAGCATGGGTATTTTCACCATGAGTACTGTCACCCTCTGTATTGTCACCATTTGCACTGTCACCATCAGGACTATTACCGTGAGTGCTATCACCGTGAGATCTCTCACCATGGTCACTGTCACCATGGCACCTTGCACAATGCGTGCTGTCAACATGAGTGCTGTCACCATTGGCACTATCACCGTGAGCATTCTCACTGTGGTCAGAGTCAACATGGGCTCTGTCACCATGAGCACTGTCACCGTAGGCAATGTCACCGTGGTCAGTGTCACCATGAGCAATGTCTCCATGGGCACTCCTACAGTGGGCACTGTCACTGTGCGAACTGTCACCATGGTTACTGCCACTATGAGCAGTGTCTCTGTGAGTACTGTCAGCATGGGTTTTTACCGTGAGCACTGTCACCATGAGCCCTGTCACCATTTTTCAGTGCCACCATGTGCACTACCACCATGTGCACTCTCACCATGGGCACTATCACCGATAACACTGTCACCATAAGTACTGTCTGCATGGGCACTGTCACCAAGGGCACGGCCAACATGTGACCTGTAACCATTGTCAGTGTCACTGTGAGAAGTGTCACCATGGGAATTAACAACATAGGCACTCTCATCATGAGCACTGTCACCATGAGCACTGACACCACGAGCACTGTCACCCAGGGCAGTGCCACCATGAGCACTGTCACCATAACTGTTGCTATGAGAATTGTAACCATGGGCAATTTCTCAATGAGTAATGTCACCATGTGTATTTTCACCTTGGGCACTCTCAAAGTAAACAGTATTACCATGAGCACTTTCACTGTGAACACTGTCACCATGGGCACTGGCACAATGTGGTGTGTCACCATGAGCCATGTCACCATGGGAAATGTCACCGTGAGAAGTGTCACCATAGGCAATGTCACCATGGGCAATGTCACCATGGGAACTGCCATTTTGAGCACTGTCACCATGGGTACTGCAACCATGAGTACTGTCACCATGAGTAATTTAACCATTGGCAGTATGACCATGTGCACTGTCACCATGGGCACTATCACCATGACAACTCTCAGCGTGAGCACTGTCACTGTTGGAAATGGCATTGTGTGCAATTCCACCATGGGCAATGTCACCATGGACATTATCGCTGTGAGCACTGTCAATATGAGCACGTCAACATGAGCCCTGTCACCATGGGCAATGTCACTGTGAGAAGTGTCACTATAGGCAATGTCACCGTGGGCACTGTCACCATGGTCACTGCCACCACTGTCACTGTCATTTTGAGCACTGTCACCATGGGTACTGCAACCATGAGCGCTGTCACCATGAGCACTGTCACCATTGCAAGTATCACCATGTGCACTGTCACCATGGGCACTATCACAATGAGAACTGTCAGCATGGGCACTGTCACTCTTGGCAATGTCACCATGGGCACTATCACTTTGAGCACTGTCAACATGAGCACGTCACCATGGGCACTGTCAACATGGGTACTATCTCGAAGGTCAATGTCACCATGAGCATTGTCAGGATGGGCAACTTCACCGTGAGCACTGTCACCAATGGCACTATCACCATGAGCAATGTCACTGTGGGCCGTGTCACCAGGGGCACTATCACCATGGTTAATGTTATCATTGGCACTTTCCCCGTGAGCACTGTCACCCTGGGCACTGTCATCATGGGCACGGTCACCGTGAGCACTATCTCCATGAGCACAGCCACTGTGAACACCATCACCATAATCACTGGCCTCATCGGTACTGTCACCATGAGCACTGCCACAATGAGCACTGTCAGCATGGGCACTTCCCCCATGAGCACTGTCACTATGAGAACTGCTAGCATGGGTATTTTCACCATGAGTACTGTCACCCTCTGTATTGTCACCATTTGCACTGTCACCATCAGGACTATTACCGTGAGTGCTATCACCGTGAGATCTCTCACCATGGTCACTGTCACCATGGCACCTTGCACAATGCGTGCTGTCAACATGAGTGCTGTCACCATTGGCACTATCACCGTGAGCATTCTCACTGTGGTCAGAGTTAACATGGGCTCTGTCACCATGAGCACTGTCACCATAGGCAATGTCACCGTGGTCAGTGTCACCATGAGCAATGTCTCCATGGGCACTCCTACAGTGGGCACTGTCACTGTGCGAACTCTCACCATGGTTACTGCCACTATGAGCAGTGTCTCTGTGAGTACTGTCAGCATGGGTTTTTACCGTGAGCACTGTCACCATGAGCCCTGTCACCATTTTTCAGTGCCACCATGTGCACTACCACCATGTGCACTCTCACCATGGGCACTATCACCGATAACACTGTCACCATAAGTACTGCCTGCATGGGCACTGTCACCAAGGGCACGGCCAACATGTGACCTGTAACCATTGTCAGTGTCACTGTGAGAAGTGTCACCATGGGAATTAACAACATAGGCACTCTCATCATGAGCACTGTCACCATGAGCACTGACACCACGAGCACTGTCACCCAGGGCAGTGCCACCATGAGCACTGTCACCATAACTGTTGCTATGAGAATTGTAACCATGGGCAATTTCTCAATGAGTAATGTCACCATGTGTATTTTCACCTTGGGCACTCTCAAAGTAAACAGTATTACCATGAGCACTTTCACTGTGAACACTGTCACCATGGGCACTGGCACAATGTGGTGTGTCACCATGAGCCATGTCACCATGGGAAATGTCACCGTGAGAAGTGTCACCATAGGCAATGTCACCATGGGCAATGTCACCATGGGAACTGCCATTTTGAGCACTGTCACCATGGGTACTGCAACCATGAGTACTGTCACCATGAGTAATTTAACCATTGGCAGTATGACCATGTGCACTGTCACCATGGGCACTATCACCATGACAACTCTCAGCGTGAGCACTGTCACTGTTGGAAATGGCATTGTGTGCAATTCCACCATGGGCAATGTCACCATGGACATTATCGCTGTGAGCACTGTAAATATGAGCACGTCAACATGAGCCCTGTCACCATGGGCAATGTCACTGTGAGAAGTGTCACTATAGGCAATGTCACCGTGGGCACTGTCACCATGGTCACTGCCACCACTGTCACTGTCATTTTGAGCACTGTCACCATGGGTACTGCAACCATGAGCGCTGTCACCATGAGCACTGTCACCATTGCAAGTATCACCATGTGCACTGTCACCATGGGCACTATCACAATGAGAACTGTCAGCATGGGCACTGTCACTCTTGGCAATGTCACCATGGGCACTACCACTGTGAGCACTGTCAACATGAGCACGTCACCATGGGCACTGTCAACATGGGTACTATCTCGAAGGTCAATGTCACCATGAGCATTGTCAGGATGGGCAACTTCACCGTGAGCACTGTCACCAATGGCACTATCACCATGAGCAATGTCACTGTGGGCCGTGTCACCAGGGGCACTATCACCATGGTTAATGTTCTCATTGGCACTTTCCCCGTGAGCACTATCACCCTGGGCACTGTCATCATGGGCACGGTCACCGTGAGCACTATCTCCATGAGCACAGCCACTGTGAACACCATCACAATAATCACTGGCCTCATCGGTACTGTCAACATGAGCACTGCCACAATGAGCAATGTCATCATGGGCACATCCCCCATGAGCACTGTCACTATGAGAACTGCTACCATGGGTATTTTCACCATGTGTACTGTCACCCTGTGTATTGTCACCATTTGCACTGTCACCATGAGGACTATTACCGTGAGCACTATCACCGTGAGATCTCTCACCATGGTCACTGTCACCATGGCACCTTGCACAATGGGGGCTGTCAACATGAGTGCTGGCACCATTGGCACTATCACTGTGAGCATTCTCACTGTGGTCAGTGTCACCATGGCCACTGTCACCATGAGCACTGTCACCATAGGCAATGTCACCATGGTCAGTGGCACCATGAGCACTCTCAACATGGGCACCCATACAGTGGGCACTGTCACTGTGAGCACTGTCACCTTGGGTACTGCCACCATGAGCGCTGTCACCATGAGCACTGTCACCATTGCAAGTATCACAATGTGCACTGTCACCATGGGCACTGGCACAATGTCGTGTGTCACCTTGAGCAATGTCACCATGGGAAATGTCACCGTGAGATGTGTCACCATAGGCAATGTCACCATGGGCAATGTCACCATGGGAAATGCCATTTTACACACTGTCACCATGGGTACTGCAACCATGAGTACTGTCACCATTGGCAGTATGACCATGTGCACTGTCACCATGGGCACTATCACCATGACAACTCTCAGCGTGAGCACTGTCACTGTGGGAACTGGCATTGTGTGCAATTCCACCATGGGCAATGTCAACCTGGGCACAATCACTGTGAGCACTGTCAATATAAGCACGTCAACATGAGCCCTGTCACCATGGGCAATGTCACCGTGAGAAGTGTCACTATAGGCGATGTCACCATGGGCACTGTCACCATGGTCACTGCCACCACTGTCACTGTCATTTTGAGCACTGTCACCATGGGTATTGCAACCATGAGCACTGTCAGCATGAGCACTGTCACCATTGCGATTATCACCATGTGTACTGTCACCATGGGCACTATCACAATGAGAACTGTCAGCGTGGGCACTGTCACTGTTGGCAAGGGCACCGTGGGCACTTCCACCATGGGCAATGTCACCATGGGCACTATCACTGTGAGCACTGTCAACATGAGCACGTCACCATGGGCACTGTCAACATGGGTACTATCTCGAAGGGCAATGTCACCATGAGCATTGTCAGGAAGGGCAATTTCACCATGAGCACTGTCACCAAAGGCACTATCACCATGAGCAATGTCACTGTGGGCCGTGTCACCAGGGGCACTATCATCATGGTTAATGTTATCATTGGCACTTTCCCCGTGAGCACTGTCACCCTGGGCACTGTCATCATGGGCACGGTCACCGTGAGCACTATCTCCATGAGCACAGCCACTGTGAACACCATCACCATAATCACTGGCCTCATCGGTACTGTCACCATGAGCACTGCCACAATGAGCACTGTCAGCATGGGCACTTCCCCCATGAGCACTGTCACTATGAGAACTGCTAGCATGGGTATTTTCACCATGAGTACTGTCACCCTCTGTATTGTCACCATTTGCACTGTCCCCATCAGGACTATTACCGTGAGTGCTATCACCGTGAGATCTCTCACCATGGTCACTGTCACCATGGCACCTTGCACAATGCGTGCTGTCAACATGAGTGCTGTCACCATTGGCACTATCACCGTGAGCATTCTCACTGTGGTCAGAGTCAACATGGGCTCTGTCACCATGAGCACTGTCACCATAGGCAATGTCACCGTGGTCAGTGTCACCATGAGCAATGTCTCCATGGGCACTCCTACAGTGGGCACTGTCACTGTGTGAACTGTCACCATGGTTACTGCCACTATGAGCAGTGTCTCTGTGAATACTGTCAGCATGGGTTTTTACCGTGAGCACTGTCACCATGAGCCCTGTCACCATTTTTCAGTGCCACCATGTGCACTACCACCATGTGCACTCTCACCATGGGCACTATCACCGATAACACTGTCACCATAAGTACTGTCTGCATGGGCACTGTCACCAAGGGCACGGCCAACATGTGACCTGTAACCATTGTCAGTGTCACTGTGAGAAGTGTCACCATGGGAATTAACAACATAGGCACTCTCATCATGAGCACTGTCACCATGAGCACTGACACCACGAGCACTGTCACCCAGGGCAGTGCCACCATGAGCACTGTCACCATAACTGTTGCTATGAGAATTGTAACCATGGGCAATTTCTCAATGAGTAATGTCACCATGTGTATTTTCACCTTGGGCACTCTCAAAGTAAACAGTATTACCATGAGCACTTTCACTGTGAACACTGTCACCATGGGCACTGGCACAATGTGGTGTGTCACCATGAGCCATGTCACCATGGGAAATGTCACCGTGAGAAGTGTCACCATAGGCAATGTCACCATGGGCAATGTCACCATGGGAACTGCCATTTTGAGCACTGTCACCATGGGTACTGCAACCATGAGTACTGTCACCATGAGTAATTTAACCATTGGCAGTATGACCATGTGCACTGTCACCATGGGCACTATCACCATGACAACTCTCAGCGTGAGCACTGTCACTGTTGGAAATGGCATTGTGTGCAATTCCACCATGGGCAATGTCACCATGGACATTATCGCTGTGAGCACTGTCAATATGAGCACGTCAACATGAGCCCTGTCACCATGGGCAATGTCACTGTGAGAAGTGTCACTATAGGCAATGTCACCGTGGGCACTGTCACCATGGTCACTGCCACCACTGTCACTGTCATTTTGAGCACTGTCACCATGGGTACTGCAACCATGAGCGCTGTCACCATGAGCACTGTCACCATTGCAAGTATCACCATGTGCACTGTCACCATGGGCACTATCACAATGAGAACTGTCAGCATGGGCACTGTCACTCTTGGCAATGTCACCATGGGCACTATCACTTTGAGCACTGTCAACATGAGCACGTCACCATGGGCACTGTCAACATGGGTACTATCTCAAAGGTCAATGTCACCATGAGCATTGTCAGGATGGGCAACTTCACCATGAGCACTGTCACCAATGGCACTATCACCATGAGCAATGTCACTGTGGGCCGTGTCACCAGGGGCACTATCACCATGGTTAATGTTATCATTGGCACTTTCCCCGTGAGCACTGTCACCCTGGGCACTGTCATCATGGGCACGGTCACCGTGAGCACTATCTCCATGAGCACAGCCACTGTGAACACCATCACCATAATCACTGGCCTCATCGGTACTGTCACCATGAGCACTGCCACAATGAGCACTGTCAGCATGGGCACTTCCCCCATGAGCACTGTCACTATGAGTACTGCTAGCATGGGTATTTTCACCATGAGTACTGTCACCCTCTGTATTGTCACCATTTGCACTGTCACCATCAGGACTATTACCGTGAGTGCTATCACCGTGAGATCTCTCACCATGGTCACTGTCACCATGGCACCTTGCACAATGCGTGCTGTCAACATGAGTGCTGTCACCATTGGCACTATCACCGTGAGCATTCTCACTGTGGTCAGAGTCAACATGGGCTCTGTCACCATGAGCACTGTCACCATAGGCAATGTCACCGTGGTCAGTGTCACCATGAGCAATGTCTCCATGGGCACTCCTACAGTGGGCACTGTCACTGTGCGAACTGTCACCATGGTTACTGCCACTATGAGCAGTGTCTCTGTGAGTACTGTCAGCATGGGTTTTTACCGTGAGCACTGTCACCATGAGCCCTGTCACCATTTTTCAGTGCCACCATGTGCACTACCACCATGTGCACTCTCACCATGGGCACTATCACCGATAACACTGTCACCATAAGTACTGTCTGCATGGGCACTGTCACCAAGGGCACGGCCAACATGTGACCTGTAACCATTGTCAGTGTCACTGTGAGAAGTGTCACCATGGGAATTAACAACATAGGCACTCTCATCATGAGCACTGTCACCATGAGCACTGACACCACGAGCACTGTCACCCAGGGCAGTGCCACCATGAGCACTGTCACCATAACTGTTGCTATGAGAATTGTAACCATGGGCAATTTCTCAATGAGTAATGTCACCATGTGTATTTTCACCTTGGGCACTCTCAAAGTAAACAGTATTACCATGAGCACTTTCACTGTGAACACTGTCACCATGGGCACTGGCACAATGTGGTGTGTCACCATGAGCCATGTCACCATGGGAAATGTCACCGTGAGAAGTGTCACCATAGGCAATGTCACCATGGGCAATGTCACCATGGGAACTGCCATTTTGAGCACTGTCACCATGGGTACTGCAACCATGAGTACTGTCACCATGAGTAATTTAACCATTGGCAGTATGACCATGTGCACTGTCACCATGGGCACTATCACCATGACAACTCTCAGCGTGAGCACTGTCACTGTTGGAAATGGCATTGTGTGCAATTCCACCATGGGCAATGTCACCATGGACATTATCGCTGTGAGCACTGTCAATATGAGCACGTCAACATGAGCCCTGTCACCATGGGCAATGTCACTGTGAGAAGTGTCACTATAGGCAATGTCACCGTGGGCACTGTCACCATGGTCACTGCCACCACTGTCACTGTCATTTTGAGCACTGTCACCATGGGTACTGCAACCATGAGCGCTGTCACCATGAGCACTGTCACCATTGCAAGTATCACCATGTGCACTGTCACCATGGGCACTATCACAATGAGAACTGTCAGCATGGGCACTGTCACTCTTGGCAATGTCACCATGGGCACTATCACTTTGAGCACTGTCAACATGAGCACGTCACCATGGGCACTGTCAACATGGGTACTATCTCGAAGGTCAATGTCACCATGAGCATTGTCAGGATGGGCAACTTCACCGTGAGCACTGTCACCAATGGCACTATCACCATGAGCAATGTCACTGTGGGCCGTGTCACCAGGGGCACTATCACCATGGTTAATGTTCTCATTGGCACTTTCCCCGTGAGCACTGTCACCCTGGGCACTGTCATCATGGGCACGGTCACCGTGAGCACTATCTCCATGAGCACAGCCACTGTGAACACCATCACCATAATCACTGGCCTCATCGGTACTGTCACCATGAGCACTGCCACAATGAGCACTGTCAGCATGGGCACTTCCCCCATGAGCACTGTCACTATGAGAACTGCTAGCATGGGTATTTTCACCATGAGTACTGTCACCCTCTGTATTGTCACCATTTGCACTGTCACCATCAGGACTATTACCGTGAGTGCTATCACCGTGAGATCTCTCACCATGGTCACTGTCACCATGGCACCTTGCACAATGCGTGCTGTCAACATGAGTGCTGTCACCATTGGCACTATCACCGTGAGCATTCTCACTGTGGTCAGAGTTAACATGGGCTCTGTCACCATGAGCACTGTCACCATAGGCAATGTCACCGTGGTCAGTGTCACCATGAGCAATGTCTCCATGGGCACTCCTACAGTGGGCACTGTCACTGTGCGAACTGTCACCATGGTTACTGCCACTATGAGCAGTGTCTCTGTGAGTACTGTCAGCATGGGTTTTTACCGTGAGCACTGTCACCATGAGCCCTGTCACCATTTTTCAGTGCCACCATGTGCACTACCACCATGTGCACTCTCACCATGGGCACTATCACCGATAACACTGTCACCATAAGTACTGCCTGCATGGGCACTGTCACCAAGGGCACGGCCAACATGTGACCTGTAACCATTGTCAGTGTCACTGTGAGAAGTGTCACCATGGGAATTAACAACATAGGCACTCTCATCATGAGCACTGTCACCATGAGCACTGACACCACGAGCACTGTCACCCAGGGCAGTGCCACCATGAGCACTGTCACCATAACTGTTGCTATGAGAATTGTAACCATGGGCAATTTCTCAATGAGTAATGTCACCATGTGTATTTTCACCTTGGGCACTCTCAAAGTAAACAGTATTACCATGAGCACTTTCACTGTGAACACTGTCACCATGGGCACTGGCACAATGTGGTGTGTCACCATGAGCCATGTCACCATGGGAAATGTCACCGTGAGAAGTGTCACCATAGGCAATGTCACCATGGGCAATGTCACCATGGGAACTGCCATTTTGAGCACTGTCACCATGGGTACTGCAACCATGAGTACTGTCACCATGAGTAATTTAACCATTGGCAGTATGACCATGTGCACTGTCACCATGGGCACTATCACCATGACAACTCTCAGCGTGAGCACTGTCACTGTTGGAAATGGCATTGTGTGCAATTCCACCATGGGCAATGTCACCATGGACATTATCGCTGTGAGCACTGTAAATATGAGCACGTCAACATGAGCCCTGTCACCATGGGCAATGTCACTGTGAGAAGTGTCACTATAGGCAATGTCACCGTGGGCACTGTCACCATGGTCACTGCCACCACTGTCACTGTCATTTTGAGCACTGTCACCATGGGTACTGCAACCATGAGCGCTGTCACCATGAGCACTGTCACCATTGCAAGTATCACCATGTGCACTGTCACCATGGGCACTATCACAATGAGAACTGTCAGCATGGGCACTGTCACTCTTGGCAATGTCACCATGGGCACTACCACTGTGAGCACTGTCAACATGAGCACGTCACCATGGGCACTGTCAACATGGGTACTATCTCGAAGGTCAATGTCACCATGAGCATTGTCAGGATGGGCAACTTCACCGTGAGCACTGTCACCAATGGCACTATCACCATGAGCAATGTCACTGTGGGCCGTGTCACCAGGGGCACTATCACCATGGTTAATGTTCTCATTGGCACTTTCCCCGTGAGCACTATCACCCTGGGCACTGTCATCATGGGCACGGTCACCGTGAGCACTATCTCCATGAGCACAGCCACTGTGAACACCATCACAATAATCACTGGCCTCATCGGTACTGTCAACATGAGCACTGCCACAATGAGCAATGTCATCATGGGCACATCCCCCATGAGCACTGTCACTATGAGAACTGCTACCATGGGTATTTTCACCATGTGTACTGTCACCCTGTGTATTGTCACCATTTGCACTGTCACCATGAGGACTATTACCGTGAGCACTATCACCGTGAGATCTCTCACCATGGTCACTGTCACCATGGCACCTTGCACAATGGGGGCTGTCAACATGAGTGCTGGCACCATTGGCACTATCACTGTGAGCATTCTCACTGTGGTCAGTGTCACCATGGCCACTGTCACCATGAGCACTGTCACCATAGGCAATGTCACCATGGTCAGTGGCACCATGAGCACTCTCAACATGGGCACCCATACAGTGGGCACTGTCACTGTGAGCACTGTCACCTTGGGTACTGCCACCATGAGCGCTGTCACCATGAGCACTGTCACCATTGCAAGTATCACAATGTGCACTGTCACCATGGGCACTGGCACAATGTCGTGTGTCACCTTGAGCAATGTCACCATGGGAAATGTCACCGTGAGATGTGTCACCATAGGCAATGTCACCATGGGCAATGTCACCATGGGAAATGCCATTTTACACACTGTCACCATGGGTACTGCAACCATGAGTACTGTCACCATTGGCAGTATGACCATGTGCACTGTCACCATGGGCACTATCACCATGACAACTCTCAGCGTGAGCACTGTCACTGTGGGAACTGGCATTGTGTGCAATTCCACCATGGGCAATGTCAACCTGGGCACAATCACTGTGAGCACTGTCAATATAAGCACGTCAACATGAGCCCTGTCACCATGGGCAATGTCACCGTGAGAAGTGTCACTATAGGCGATGTCACCATGGGCACTGTCACCATGGTCACTGCCACCACTGTCACTGTCATTTTGAGCACTGTCACCATGGGTATTGCAACCATGAGCACTGTCAGCATGAGCACTGTCACCATTGCGATTATCACCATGTGTACTGTCACCATGGGCACTATCACAATGAGAACTGTCAGCGTGGGCACTGTCACTGTTGGCAAGGGCACCGTGGGCACTTCCACCATGGGCAATGTCACCATGGGCACTATCACTGTGAGCACTGTCAACATGAGCACGTCACCATGGGCACTGTCAACATGGGTACTATCTCGAAGGGCAATGTCACCATGAGCATTGTCAGGAAGGGCAATTTCACCATGAGCACTGTCACCAAAGGCACTATCACCATGAGCAATGTCACTGTGGGCCGTGTCACCAGGGGCACTATCATCATGGTTAATGTTATCATTGGCACTTTCCCCGTGAGCACTGTCACCCTGGGCACTGTCATCATGGGCACGGTCACCGTGAGCACTATCTCCATGAGCACAGCCACTGTGAACACCATCACCATAATCACTGGCCTCATCGGTACTGTCACCATGAGCACTGCCACAATGAGCACTGTCAGCATGGGCACTTCCCCCATGAGCACTGTCACTATGAGAACTGCTAGCATGGGTATTTTCACCATGAGTACTGTCACCCTCTGTATTGTCACCATTTGCACTGTCCCCATCAGGACTATTACCGTGAGTGCTATCACCGTGAGATCTCTCACCATGGTCACTGTCACCATGGCACCTTGCACAATGCGTGCTGTCAACATGAGTGCTGTCACCATTGGCACTATCACCGTGAGCATTCTCACTGTGGTCAGAGTCAACATGGGCTCTGTCACCATGAGCACTGTCACCATAGGCAATGTCACCGTGGTCAGTGTCACCATGAGCAATGTCTCCATGGGCACTCCTACAGTGGGCACTGTCACTGTGTGAACTGTCACCATGGTTACTGCCACTATGAGCAGTGTCTCTGTGAATACTGTCAGCATGGGTTTTTACCGTGAGCACTGTCACCATGAGCCCTGTCACCATTTTTCAGTGCCACCATGTGCACTACCACCATGTGCACTCTCACCATGGGCACTATCACCGATAACACTGTCACCATAAGTACTGTCTGCATGGGCACTGTCACCAAGGGCACGGCCAACATGTGACCTGTAACCATTGTCAGTGTCACTGTGAGAAGTGTCACCATGGGAATTAACAACATAGGCACTCTCATCATGAGCACTGTCACCATGAGCACTGACACCACGAGCACTGTCACCCAGGGCAGTGCCACCATGAGCACTGTCACCATAACTGTTGCTATGAGAATTGTAACCATGGGCAATTTCTCAATGAGTAATGTCACCATGTGTATTTTCACCTTGGGCACTCTCAAAGTAAACAGTATTACCATGAGCACTTTCACTGTGAACACTGTCACCATGGGCACTGGCACAATGTGGTGTGTCACCATGAGCCATGTCACCATGGGAAATGTCACCGTGAGAAGTGTCACCATAGGCAATGTCACCATGGGCAATGTCACCATGGGAACTGCCATTTTGAGCACTGTCACCATGGGTACTGCAACCATGAGTACTGTCACCATGAGTAATTTAACCATTGGCAGTATGACCATGTGCACTGTCACCATGGGCACTATCACCATGACAACTCTCAGCGTGAGCACTGTCACTGTTGGAAATGGCATTGTGTGCAATTCCACCATGGGCAATGTCACCATGGACATTATCGCTGTGAGCACTGTCAATATGAGCACGTCAACATGAGCCCTGTCACCATGGGCAATGTCACTGTGAGAAGTGTCACTATAGGCAATGTCACCGTGGGCACTGTCACCATGGTCACTGCCACCACTGTCACTGTCATTTTGAGCACTGTCACCATGGGTACTGCAACCATGAGCGCTGTCACCATGAGCACTGTCACCATTGCAAGTATCACCATGTGCACTGTCACCATGGGCACTATCACAATGAGAACTGTCAGCATGGGCACTGTCACTCTTGGCAATGTCACCATGGGCACTATCACTTTGAGCACTGTCAACATGAGCACGTCACCATGGGCACTGTCAACATGGGTACTATCTCAAAGGTCAATGTCACCATGAGCATTGTCAGGATGGGCAACTTCACCATGAGCACTGTCACCAATGGCACTATCACCATGAGCAATGTCACTGTGGGCCGTGTCACCAGGGGCACTATCACCATGGTTAATGTTATCATTGGCACTTTCCCCGTGAGCACTGTCACCCTGGGCACTGTCATCATGGGCACGGTCACCGTGAGCACTATCTCCATGAGCACAGCCACTGTGAACACCATCACCATAATCACTGGCCTCATCGGTACTGTCACCATGAGCACTGCCACAATGAGCACTGTCAGCATGGGCACTTCCCCCATGAGCACTGTCACTATGAGTACTGCTAGCATGGGTATTTTCACCATGAGTACTGTCACCCTCTGTATTGTCACCATTTGCACTGTCACCATCAGGACTATTACCGTGAGTGCTATCACCGTGAGATCTCTCACCATGGTCACTGTCACCATGGCACCTTGCACAATGCGTGCTGTCAACATGAGTGCTGTCACCATTGGCACTATCACCGTGAGCATTCTCACTGTGGTCAGAGTCAACATGGGCTCTGTCACCATGAGCACTGTCACCATAGGCAATGTCACCGTGGTCAGTGTCACCATGAGCAATGTCTCCATGGGCACTCCTACAGTGGGCACTGTCACTGTGCGAACTGTCACCATGGTTACTGCCACTATGAGCAGTGTCTCTGTGAGTACTGTCAGCATGGGTTTTTACCGTGAGCACTGTCACCATGAGCCCTGTCACCATTTTTCAGTGCCACCATGTGCACTACCACCATGTGCACTCTCACCATGGGCACTATCACCGATAACACTGTCACCATAAGTACTGTCTGCATGGGCACTGTCACCAAGGGCACGGCCAACATGTGACCTGTAACCATTGTCAGTGTCACTGTGAGAAGTGTCACCATGGGAATTAACAACATAGGCACTCTCATCATGAGCACTGTCACCATGAGCACTGACACCACGAGCACTGTCACCCAGGGCAGTGCCACCATGAGCACTGTCACCATAACTGTTGCTATGAGAATTGTAACCATGGGCAATTTCTCAATGAGTAATGTCACCATGTGTATTTTCACCTTGGGCACTCTCAAAGTAAACAGTATTACCATGAGCACTTTCACTGTGAACACTGTCACCATGGGCACTGGCACAATGTGGTGTGTCACCATGAGCCATGTCACCATGGGAAATGTCACCGTGAGAAGTGTCACCATAGGCAATGTCACCATGGGCAATGTCACCATGGGAACTGCCATTTTGAGCACTGTCACCATGGGTACTGCAACCATGAGTACTGTCACCATGAGTAATTTAACCATTGGCAGTATGACCATGTGCACTGTCACCATGGGCACTATCACCATGACAACTCTCAGCGTGAGCACTGTCACTGTTGGAAATGGCATTGTGTGCAATTCCACCATGGGCAATGTCACCATGGACATTATCGCTGTGAGCACTGTCAATATGAGCACGTCAACATGAGCCCTGTCACCATGGGCAATGTCACTGTGAGAAGTGTCACTATAGGCAATGTCACCGTGGGCACTGTCACCATGGTCACTGCCACCACTGTCACTGTCATTTTGAGCACTGTCACCATGGGTACTGCAACCATGAGCGCTGTCACCATGAGCACTGTCACCATTGCAAGTATCACCATGTGCACTGTCACCATGGGCACTATCACAATGAGAACTGTCAGCATGGGCACTGTCACTCTTGGCAATGTCACCATGGGCACTATCACTTTGAGCACTGTCAACATGAGCACGTCACCATGGGCACTGTCAACATGGGTACTATCTCGAAGGTCAATGTCACCATGAGCATTGTCAGGATGGGCAACTTCACCGTGAGCACTGTCACCAATGGCACTATCACCATGAGCAATGTCACTGTGGGCCGTGTCACCAGGGGCACTATCACCATGGTTAATGTTCTCATTGGCACTTTCCCCGTGAGCACTGTCACCCTGGGCACTGTCATCATGGGCACGGTCACCGTGAGCACTATCTCCATGAGCACAGCCACTGTGAACACCATCACCATAATCACTGGCCTCATCGGTACTGTCACCATGAGCACTGCCACAATGAGCACTGTCAGCATGGGCACTTCCCCCATGAGCACTGTCACTATGAGAACTGCTAGCATGGGTATTTTCACCATGAGTACTGTCACCCTCTGTATTGTCACCATTTGCACTGTCACCATCAGGACTATTACCGTGAGTGCTATCACCGTGAGATCTCTCACCATGGTCACTGTCACCATGGCACCTTGCACAATGCGTGCTGTCAACATGAGTGCTGTCACCATTGGCACTATCACCGTGAGCATTCTCACTGTGGTCAGAGTTAACATGGGCTCTGTCACCATGAGCACTGTCACCATAGGCAATGTCACCGTGGTCAGTGTCACCATGAGCAATGTCTCCATGGGCACTCCTACAGTGGGCACTGTCACTGTGCGAACTGTCACCATGGTTACTGCCACTATGAGCAGTGTCTCTGTGAGTACTGTCAGCATGGGTTTTTACCGTGAGCACTGTCACCATGAGCCCTGTCACCATTTTTCAGTGCCACCATGTGCACTACCACCATGTGCACTCTCACCATGGGCACTATCACCGATAACACTGTCACCATAAGTACTGCCTGCATGGGCACTGTCACCAAGGGCACGGCCAACATGTGACCTGTAACCATTGTCAGTGTCACTGTGAGAAGTGTCACCATGGGAATTAACAACATAGGCACTCTCATCATGAGCACTGTCACCATGAGCACTGACACCACGAGCACTGTCACCCAGGGCAGTGCCACCATGAGCACTGTCACCATAACTGTTGCTATGAGAATTGTAACCATGGGCAATTTCTCAATGAGTAATGTCACCATGTGTATTTTCACCTTGGGCACTCTCAAAGTAAACAGTATTACCATGAGCACTTTCACTGTGAACACTGTCACCATGGGCACTGGCACAATGTGGTGTGTCACCATGAGCCATGTCACCATGGGAAATGTCACCGTGAGAAGTGTCACCATAGGCAATGTCACCATGGGCAATGTCACCATGGGAACTGCCATTTTGAGCACTGTCACCATGGGTACTGCAACCATGAGTACTGTCACCATGAGTAATTTAACCATTGGCAGTATGACCATGTGCACTGTCACCATGGGCACTATCACCATGACAACTCTCAGCGTGAGCACTGTCACTGTTGGAAATGGCATTGTGTGCAATTCCACCATGGGCAATGTCACCATGGACATTATCGCTGTGAGCACTGTCAATATGAGCACGTCAACATGAGCCCTGTCACCATGGGCAATGTCACTGTGAGAAGTGTCACTATAGGCAATGTCACCGTGGGCACTGTCACCATGGTCACTG
Organism: Mesoplodon mirus; assembly: GCF_964341445.2. NCBI lineage: Eukaryota > Metazoa > Chordata > Mammalia > Artiodactyla > Ziphiidae > Mesoplodon > Mesoplodon mirus. The sequence goes on along the minus strand of NC_138976.1, from coordinate 104,150,399 downwards.
CCACCACTGTCACTGTCATTTTGAGCACTGTCACCATGGGTACTGCAACCATGAGCGCTGTCACCATGAGCACTGTCACCATTGCAAGTATCACCATGTGCACTGTCACCATGGGCACTATCACAATGAGAACTGTCAGCATGGGCACTGTCACTCTTGGCAATGTCACCATGGGCACTATCACTTTGAGCACTGTCAACATGAGCACGTCACCATGGGCACTGTCAACATGGGTACTATCTCGAAGGTCAATGTCACCATGAGCACTGTCAGGATGGGCAACTTCACCGTGAGCACTGTCACCAATGGCACTATCACCATGAGCAATGTCACTGTGGGCCGTGTCACCAGGGGCACTATCACCATGGTTAATGTTCTCATTGGCACTTTCCCCGTGAGCACTGTCACCCTGGGCACTGTCATCATGGGCACGGTCACCGTGAGCACTATCTCCATGAGCACAGCCACTGTGAACACCATCACCATAATCACTGGCCTCATCGGTACTGTCACCATGAGCACTGCCACAATGAGCACTGTCAGCATGGGCACTTCCCCCATGAGCACTGTCACTATGAGAACTGCTAGCATGGGTATTTTCACCATGAGTACTGTCACCCTCTGTATTGTCACCATTTGCACTGTCACCATCAGGACTATTACCGTGAGTGCTATCACCGTGAGATCTCTCACCATGGTCACTGTCACCATGGCACCTTGCACAATGCGTGCTGTCAACATGAGTGCTGTCACCATTGGCACTATCACCGTGAGCATTCTCACTGTGGTCAGAGTCAACATGGGCTCTGTCACCATGAGCACTGTCACCATAGGCAATGTCACCGTGGTCAGTGTCACCATGAGCAATGTCTCCATGGGCACTCCTACAGTGGGCACTGTCACTGTGCGAACTCTCACCATGGTTACTGCCACTATGAGCAGTGTCTCTGTGAGTACTGTCAGCATGGGTTTTTACCGTGAGCACTGTCACCATGAGCCCTGTCACCATTTTTCAGTGCCACCATGTGCACTACCACCATGTGCACTCTCACCATGGGCACTATCACCGATAACACTGTCACCATAAGTACTGTCTGCATGGGCACTGTCACCAAGGGCACAGCCAACATGTGACCTGTAACCATTGTCAGTGTCACTGTGAGAAGTGTCACCATGGGAATTAACAACATAGGCACTCTCATCATGAGCACTGTCACCATGAGCACTGACACCACGAGCACTGTCACCTAGGGCAGTGCCACCATGAGCACTGTCACCATAACTGTTGCTATGAGAATTGTAACCATGGGCAATTTCTCAATGAGTAATGTCACCATGTGTATTTTCACCTTGGGCACTCTCAAAGTAAACAGTATTACCATGAGCACTTTCACTGTGAACACTGTCACCATGGGCACTGGCACAATGTGGTGTGTCACCATGAGCCATGTCACCATGGGAAATGTCACCGTGAGAAGTGTCACCATAGGCAATGTCACCATGGGCAATGTCACCATGGGAACTGCCATTTTGAGCACTGTCACCATGGGTACTGCAACCATGAGTACTGTCACCATGAGTAATTTAACCATTGGCAGTATGACCATGTGCACTGTCACCATGGGCACTATCACCATGACAACTCTCAGCGTGAGCACTGTCACTGTTGGAAATGGCATTGTGTGCAATTCCACCATGGGCAATGTCACCATGGACATTATCGCTGTGAGCACTGTCAATATGAGCACGTCAACATGAGCCCTGTCACCATGGGCAATGTCACTGTGAGAAGTGTCATTATAGGCAATGTCACCGTGGGCACTGTCACCATGGTCACTGCCACCACTGTCACTGTCATTTTGAGCACTGTCACCATGGGTACTGCAACCATGAGCGCTGTCACCATGAGCACTGTCACCATTGCAAGTATCACCATGTGCACTGTCACCATGGGCACTATCACAATGAGAACTGTCAGCATGGGCACTGTCACTCTTGGCAATGTCACCATGGGCACTATCACTTTGAGCACTGTCAACATGAGCACGTCACCATGGGCACTGTCAACATGGGTACTATCTCGAAGGTCAATGTCACCATGAGCATTGTCAGGATGGGCAACTTCACCGTGAGCACTGTCACCAATGGCACTATCACCATGAGCAATGTCACTGTGGGCCGTGTCACCAGGGGCACTATCACCATGGTTAATGTTCTCATTGGCACTTTCCCCGTGAGCACTGTCACCCTGGGCACTGTCATCATGGGCACGGTCACCGTGAGCACTATCTCCATGAGCACAGCCACTGTGAACACCATCACCATAATCACTGGCCTCATCGGTACTGTCACCATGAGCACTGCCACAATGAGCACTGTCAGCATGGGCACTTCCCCCATGAGCACTGTCACTATGAGTACTGCTAGCATGGGTATTTTCACCATGAGTACTGTCACCCTCTGTATTGTCACCATTTGCACTGTCACCATCAGGACTATTACCGTGAGTGCTATCACCGTGAGATCTCTCACCATGGTCACTGTCACCATGGCACCTTGCACAATGCGTGCTGTCAACATGAGTGCTGTCACCATTGGCACTATCACCGTGAGCATTCTCACTGTGGTCAGAGTCAACATGGGCTCTGTCACCATGAGCACTGTCACCGTAGGCAATGTCACCGTGGTCAGTGTCACCATGAGCAATGTCTCCATGGGCACTCCTACAGTGGGCACTGTCACTGTGCGAACTCTCACCATGGTTACTGCCACTATGAGCAGTGTCTCTGTGAGTTCTCTCAGCATGGGTTTTTACCGTGAGCACTGTCACCATGAGCCCTGTCACCATTTTTCAGTGCCACCATGTGCACTACCACCATGTGCACTCTCACCATGGGCACTATCACTGATAACACTGTCACCATAAGTACTGCCTGCATGGGCACTGTCACCAAGGGCACGGCCAACATGTGACCTGTAACCATTGTCAGTGTCACTGTGAGAAGTGTCACCATGGGAATTAACAACATAGGCACTCTCATCATGAGCACTGTCACCATGAGCACTGACACCACGAGCACTGTCACCCAGGGCAGTGCCACCATGAGCACTGTCACCATAACTGTTGCTATGAGAATTGTAACCATGGGCAATTTCTCAATGAGTAATGTCACCATGTGTATTTTCACCTTGGGCACTCTCAAAGTAAACAGTATTACCATGAGCACTTTCACTGTGAACACTGTCACCATGGGCACTGGCACAATGTGGTGTGTCACCATGAGCCATGTCACCATGGGAAATGTCACCGTGAGAAGTGTCACCATAGGCAATGTCACCATGGGAAATGTCACCATGGGAACTGCCATTTTGAGCACTGTCACCATGGGTACTGCAACCATGAGTACTGTCACCATGAGTAATTTAACCATTGGCAGTATGACCATGTGCACTGTCACCATGGGCACTATCACCATGACAACTCTCAGCGTGAGCACTGTCACTGTTGGAAATGGCATTGTGTGCAATTCCACCATGGGCAATGTCACCATGGACATTATCGCTGTGAGCACTGTCAATATGAGCACGTCAACATGAGCCCTGTCACCATGGGCAATGTCACTGTGAGAAGTGTCACTATAGGCAATGTCACCGTGGGCACTGTCACCATGGTCACTGCCACCACTGTCACTGTCATTTTGAGCACTGTCACCATGGGTACTGCAACCATGAGCGCTGTCACCATGACCACTGTCACCATTGCAAGTATCACCATGTGCACTGTCACCATGGGCACTATCACAATGAGAACTGTCAGCATGGGCACTGTCACTCTTGGCAATGTCACCATGGGCACTATCACTTTGAGCACTGTCAACATGAGCACGTCACCATGGGCACTGTCAACATGGGTACTATCTCGAAGGTCAATGTCACCATGAGCATTGTCAGGATGGGCAACTTCACCATGAGCACTGTCACCAATGGCACTATCACCATGAGCAATGTCACTGTGGGCCGTGTCACCAGGGGCACTATCACCATGGTTAATGTTATCATTGGCACTTTCCCCGTGAGCACTGTCACCCTGGGCACTGTCATCATGGGCACGGTCACCGTGAGCACTATCTCCATGAGCACAGCCACTGTGAACACCATCACCATAATCACTGGCCTCATCAGTACTGTCACCATGAGCACTGCCACAATGAGCACTGTCAGCATGGGCACTTCCCCCATGAGCACTGTCACTATGAGAACTGCTAGCATGGGTATTTTCACCATGAGTACTGTCACCCTCTGTATTGTCACCATTTGCACTGTCACCATCAGGACTATTACCGTGACTGCTATCACCGTGAGATCTCTCACCATGGTCACTGTCACCATGGCACCTTGCACAATGCGTGCTGTCAACATGAGTGCTGTCACCATTGGCACTATCACCGTGAGCATTCTCACTGTGGTCAGAGTCAACATGGGCTCTGTCACCATGAGCACTGTCACCATAGGCAATGTCACCGTGGTCAGTGTCACCATGAGCAATGTCTCCATGGGCACTCCTACAGTGGGCACTGTCACTGTGCGAACTGTCACCATGGTTACTGCCACTATGAGCAGTGTCTCTGTGAGTACTGTCAGCATGGGTTTTTACCGTGAGCACTGTCACCATGAGCCCTGTCACCATTTTTCAGTGCCACCATGTGCACTACCACCATGTGCACTCTCACCATGGGCACTATCACCGATAACACTGTCACCATAAGTACTGTCTGCATGGGCACTGTCACCAAGGGCACGGCCAATATGTGACCTGTAACCATTGTCAGTGTCACTGTGAGAAGTGTCACCATGGGAATTAACAACATAGGCTCTCTCATCATGAGCACTGTCACCATGAGCACTGACACCACGAGCACTGTCACCCAGGGCAGTGCCACCATGAGCACTGTCACCATAACTGTTGCTATGAGAATTGTAACCATGGGCAATTTCTCAATGAGTAATGTCACCATGTGTATTTTCACCTTGGGCACTCTCAAAGTAAACAGTATTACCATGAGCACTTTCACTGTGAACACTGTCACCATGGGCACTGGCACAATGTGGTGTGTCACCATGAGCCATGTCACCATGGGAAATGTCACCGTGAGAAGTGTCACCATAGGCAATGTCACCATGGGCAATGTCACCATGGGAACTGCCATTTTGAGCACTGTCACCATGGGTACTGCAACCATGAGTACTGTCACCATGAGTAATTTAACCATTGGCAGTATGACCATGTGCACTGTCACCATGGGCACTATCACCATGACAACTCTCAGCGTGAGCACTGTCACTGTTGGAAATGGCATTGTGTGCAATTCCACCATGGGCAATGTCACCATGGACATTATCGCTGTGAGCACTGTCAATATGAGCACGTCAACATGAGCCCTGTCACCATGGGCAATGTCACTGTGAGAAGTGTCACTATAGGCAATGTCACCGTGGGCACTGTCACCATGGTCACTGCCACCACTGTCACTGTCATTTTGAGCACTGTCACCATGGGTACTGCAACCATGAGCGCTGTCACCATGAGCACTGTCACCATTGCAAGTATCACCATGTGCACTGTCACCATGGGCACTATCACAATGAGAACTGTCAGCATGGGCACTGTCACTCTTGGCAATGTCACCATGGGCACTACCACTGTGAGCACTGTCAACATGAGCACGTCACCATGGGCACTGTCCACATGGGTACTATCTCGAAGGTCAATGTCACCATGAGCATTGTCAGGATGGGCAACTTCACCGTGAGCACTGTCACCAATGGCACTATCACCATGAGCAATGTCACTGTGGGCCGTGTCACCAGGGGCACTATCACCATGGTTAATGTTCTCATTGGCACTTTCCCCGTGAGCACTGTCACCCTGGGCACTGTCATCATGGGCACGGTCACCGTGAGCACTATCTCCATGAGCACAGCCACTGTGAACACCATCACCATAATCACTGGCCTCATCGGTACTGTCAACATGAGCACTGCCACAATGAGCAATGTCATCATGGGCACATCCCCCATGAGCACTGTCACTATGAGAACTGCTACCATGGGTATTTTCACCATGTGTACTGTCACCCTGTGTATTGTCACCATTTGCACTGTCACCATGAGGACTATTACCGTGAGCACTATCACCGTGAGATCTCTCACCATGGTCACTGTCACCATGGCACCTTGCACAATGGGGGCTGTCAACATGAGTGCTGGCACCATTGGCACTATCACTGTGAGCATTCTCACTGTGGTCAGTGTCACCATGGCCACTGTCACCATGAGCACTGTCACCATAGGCAATGTCACCATGGTCAGTGGCACCATGAGCACTGTCAACATGGGCACCCATACAGTGGGCACTGTCACTGTGAGCACTGTCACCTTGGGTACTGCCACCATGAGCGCTGTCACCATGAGCACTGTCACCATTGCAAGTATCACAATGTGCACTGTCACCATGGGCACTGGCACAATGTCGTGTGTCACCTTGAGCAATGTCACCATGGGAAATGTCACCGTGAGATGTGTCACCATAGGCAATGTCACCATGGGCAATGTCACCATGGGAAATGCCATTTTACACACTGTCACCATGGGTACTGCAACCATGAGTACTGTCACCATTGGCAGTATGACCATGTGCACTGTCACCATGGGCACTATCACCATGACAACTCTCAGCGTGAGCACTGTCACTGTGGGAACTGGCATTGTGTGCAATTCCACCATGGGCAATGTCAACATGGGCACAATCACTGTGAGCACTGTCAATATAAGCACGTCAACATGAGCCCTGTCACCATGGGCAATGTCACCGTGAGAAGTGTCACTATAGGCGATGTCACCATGGGCACTGTCACCATGGTCACTGCCACCACTGTCACTGTCATTTTGAGCACTGTCACCATGGGTATTGCAACCATGAGCACTGTCACCATGAGCACTGTCAGCATTGCGATTATCACCATGTGTACTGTCACCATGGGCACTATCACAATGAGAACTGTCAGCGTGGGCACTGTCACTGTTGGCAAGGGCACCGTGGGCACTTCCACCATGGGCAATGTCACCATGGGCACTATCACTGTGAGCACTGTCAACATGAGCACGTCACCATGGGCACTGTCAACATGGGTACTATCTCGAAGGGCAATGTCACCATGAGCATTGTCAGGAAGGGCAATTTCACCATGAGCACTGTCACCAAAGGCACTATCACCATGAGCAATGTCACTGTGGGCCGTGTCACCAGGGGCACTATCACCATGGTTAATGTTATCATTGGCACTTTCCCCGTGAGCACTGTCACCCTGGGCACTGTCATCATGGGCACGGTCACCGTGAGCACTATCTCCATGAGCACAGCCACTGTGAACACCATCACCATAATCACTGGCCTCATCGGTACTGTCACCATGAGCACTGCCACAATGAGCACTGTCAGCATGGGCACTTCCCCCATGAGCACTGTCACTATGAGAACTGCTAGCATGGGTAGTTTCACCATGAGTACTGTCACCCTCTGTATTGTCACCATTTGCACTGTCACCATCAGGACTATTACCGTGAGTGCTATCACCGTGAGATCTCTCACCATGGTCACTGTCACCATGGCACCTTGCACAATGCGTGCTGTCAACATGAGTGCTGTCACCATTGGCACTATCACCGTGAGCATTCTCACTGTGGTCAGAGTCAACATGGGCTCTGTCACCATGAGCACTGTCACCATAGGCAATGTCACCGTGGTCAGTGTCACCATGAGCAATGTCTCCATGGGCACTCCTACAGTGGGCACTGTCACTGTGTGAACTGTCACCATGGTTACTGCCACTATGAGCAGTGTCTCTGTGAATACTGTCAGCATGGGTTTTTACCGTGAGCACTGTCACCATGAGCCCTGTCACCATTTTTCAGTGCCACCATGTGCACTACCACCATGTGCACTCTCACCATGGGCACTATCACCGATAACACTGTCACCATAAGTACTGTCTGCATGGGCACTGTCACCAAGGGCACGGCCAACATGTGACCTGTAACCATTGTCAGTGTCACTGTGAGAAGTGTCACCATGGGAATTAACATCATAGGCACTCTCATCATGAGCACTGTCACCATGAGCACTGACACCACGAGCACTGTCACCCAGGGCAGTGCCACCATGAGCACTGTCACCATAACTGTTGCTATGAGAATTGTAACCATGGGCAATTTCTCAATGAGTAATGTCACCATGTGTATTTTCACCTTGGGCACTCTCAAAGTAAACAGTATTACCATGAGCACTTTCACTGTGAACACTGTCACCATGGGCACTGGCACAATGTGGTGTGTCACCATGAGCCATGTCACCATGGGAAATGTCACCGTGAGAAGTGTCACCATAGGCAATGTCACCATGGGCAATGTCACCATGGGAACTGCCATTTTGAGCACTGTCACCATGGGTACTGCAACCATGAGTACTGTCACCATGAGTAATTTAACCATTGGCAGTATGACCATGTGCACTGTCACCATGGGCACTATCACCATGACAACTCTCAGCGTGAGCACTGTCACTGTTGGAAATGGCATTGTGTGCAATTCCACCATGGGCAATGTCACCATGGACATTATCGCTGTGAGCACTGTCAATATGAGCACGTCAACATGAGCCCTGTCACCATGGGCAATGTCACTGTGAGAAGTGTCACTATAGGCAATGTCACCGTGGGCACTGTCACCATGGTCACTGCCACCACTGTCACTGTCATTTTGAGCACTGTCACCATGGGTACTGCAACCATGAGCGCTGTCACCATGAGCACTGTCACCATTGCAAGTATCACCATGTGCACTGTCACCATGGGCACTATCACAATGAGAACTGTCAGCATGGGCACTGTCACTCTTGGCAATGTCACCATGGGCACTATCACTTTGAGCACTGTCAACATGAGCACGTCACCATGGGCACTGTCAACATGGGTACTATCTCAAAGGTCAATGTCACCATGAGCATTGTCAGGATGGGCAACTTCACCATGAGCACTGTCACCAATGGCACTATCACCATGAGCAATGTCACTGTGGGCCGTGTCACCAGGGGCACTATCACCATGGTTAATGTTATCATTGGCACTTTCCCCGTGAGCACTGTCACCCTGGGCACTGTCATCATGGGCACGGTCACCGTGAGCACTATCTCCATGAGCACAGCCACTGTGAACACCATCACCATAATCACTGGCCTCATCGGTACTGTCACCATGAGCACTGCCACAATGAGCACTGTCAGCATGGGCACTTCCCCCATGAGCACTGTCACTATGAGTACTGCTAGCATGGGTATTTTCACCATGAGTACTGTCACCCTCTGTATTGTCACCATTTGCACTGTCACCATCAGGACTATTACCGTGAGTGCTATCACCGTGAGATCTCTCACCATGGTCACTGTCACCATGGCACCTTGCACAATGCGTGCTGTCAACATGAGTGCTGTCACCATTGGCACTATCACCGTGAGCATTCTCACTGTGGTCAGAGTCAACATGGGCTCTGTCACCATGAGCACTGTCACCATAGGCAATGTCACCGTGGTCAGTGTCACCATGAGCAATGTCTCCATGGGCACTCCTACAGTGGGCACTGTCACTGTGCGAACTGTCACCATGGTTACTGCCACTATGAGCAGTGTCTCTGTGAGTACTGTCAGCATGGGTTTTTACCGTGAGCACTGTCACCATGAGCCCTGTCACCATTTTTCAGTGCCACCATGTGCACTACCACCATGTGCACTCTCACCATGGGCACTATCACCGATAACACTGTCACCATAAGTACTGTCTGCATGGGCACTGTCACCAAGGGCACGGCCAACATGTGACCTGTAACCATTGTCAGTGTCACTGTGAGAAGTGTCACCATGGGAATTAACAACATAGGCACTCTCATCATGAGCACTGTCACCATGAGCACTGACACCACGAGCACTGTCACCCAGGGCAGTGCCACCATGAGCACTGTCACCATAACTGTTGCTATGAGAATTGTAACCATGGGCAATTTCTCAATGAGTAATGTCACCATGTGTATTTTCACCTTGGGCACTCTCAAAGTAAACAGTATTACCATGAGCACTTTCACTGTGAACACTGTCACCATGGGCACTGGCACAATGTGGTGTGTCACCATGAGCCATGTCACCATGGGAAATGTCACCGTGAGAAGTGTCACCATAGGCAATGTCACCATGGGCAATGTCACCATGGGAACTGCCATTTTGAGCACTGTCACCATGGGTACTGCAACCATGAGTACTGTCACCATGAGTAATTTAACCATTGGCAGTATGACCATGTGCACTGTCACCATGGGCACTATCACCATGACAACTCTCAGCGTGAGCACTGTCACTGTTGGAAATGGCATTGTGTGCAATTCCACCATGGGCAATGTCACCATGGACATTATCGCTGTGAGCACTGTCAATATGAGCACGTCAACATGAGCCCTGTCACCATGGGCAATGTCACTGTGAGAAGTGTCACTATAGGCAATGTCACCGTGGGCACTGTCACCATGGTCACTGCCACCACTGTCACTGTCATTTTGAGCACTGTCACCATGGGTACTGCAACCATGAGCGCTGTCACCATGAGCACTGTCACCATTGCAAGTATCACCATGTGCACTGTCACCATGGGCACTATCACAATGAGAACTGTCAGCATGGGCACTGTCACTCTTGGCAATGTCACCATGGGCACTATCACTTTGAGCACTGTCAACATGAGCACGTCACCATGGGCACTGTCAACATGGGTAATATCTCGAAGGTCAATGTCACCATGAGCATTGTCAGGATGGGCAACTTCACCGTGAGCACTGTCACCAATGGCACTATCACCATGAGCAATGTCACTGTGGGCCGTGTCACCAGGGGCACTATCACCATGGTTAATGTTATCATTGGCACTTTCCCCGTGAGCACTGTCACCCTGGGCACTGTCATCATGGGCACGGTCACCGTGAGCACTATCTCCATGAGCACAGCCACTGTGAACACCATCACCATAATCACTGGCCTCATCGGTACTGTCACCATGAGCACTGCCACAATGAGCACTGTCAGCATGGGCACTTCCCCCATGAGCACTGTCACTAGGAGAACTGCTAGCATGGGTATTTTCACCATGAGTACTGTCACCCTCTGTATTGTCACCATTTGCACTGTCACCATCAGGACTATTACCGTGAGTGCTATCACCGTGAGATCTCTCACCATGGTCACTGTCACCATGGCACCTTGCACAATGCGTGCTGTCAACATGAGTGCTGTCACCATTGGCACTATCACCGTGAGCATTCTCACTGTGGTCAGAGTCAACATGGGCTCTGTCACCATGAGCACTGTCACCATAGGCAATGTCACCGTGGTCAGTGTCACCATGAGCAATGTCTCCATGGGCACTCCTACAGTGGGCACTGTCACTGTGCGAACTCTCACCATGGTTACTGCCACTATGAGCAGTGTCTCTGTGAGTACTGTCAGCATGGGTTTTTACCGTGAGCACTGTCACCATGAGCCCTGTCACCATTTTTCAGTGCCACCATGTGCACTACCACCATGTGCACTCTCACCATGGGCACTATCACCGGTAACACTGTCACCATAAGTACTGCCTGCATGGGCACTGTCACCAAGGGCACGGCCAACATGTGACCTGTAACCATTGTCAGTGTCACTGTGAGAAGTGTCACCATGGGAATTAACAACATAGGCACTCTCATCATGAGCACTGTCACCATGAGCACTGACACCACGAGCACTGTCACCCAGGGCAGTGCCACCGTGAGCACTGTCACCATGACTGTTGCTATGAGAATTGTAACCATGGGCAATTTCTCAATGAGTAATGTCACCATGTGTATTTTCACCTTGGGCACTCTCAAAGTAAACAGTATTACCATGAGCACTTTCACTGTGAACACTGTCACCATGGGCACTGGCACAATGTGGTGTGTCACCATGAGCCATGTCACCATGGGAAATGTCACCGTGAGAAGTGTCACCATAGGCAATGTCACCATGGGCAATGTCACCATGGGAACTGCCATTTTGAGCACTGTCACCATGGGTACTGCAACCATGAGTACTGTCACCATGAGTAATTTAACCATTGGCAGTATGACCATGTGCACTGTCACCATGGGCACTATCACCATGACAACTCTCAGCGTGAGCACTGTCACTGTTGGAAATGGCATTGTGTGCAATTCCACCATGGGCAATGTCACCATGGACATTATCGCTGTGAGCACTGTCAATATGAGCACGTCAACATGAGCCCTGTCACCATGGGCAATGTCACTGTGAGAAGTGTCACTATAGGCAATGTCACCGTGGGCACTGTCACCATGGTCACTGCCACCACTGTCACTGTCATTTTGAGCACTGTCACCATGGGTACTGCAACCATGAGCGCTGTCACCATGAGCACTGTCACCATTGCAAGTATCACCATGTGCACTGTCACCATGGGCACTATCACAATGAGAACTGTCAGCATGGGCACTGTCACTCTTGGCAATGTCACCATGGGCACTATCACTTTGAGCACTGTCAACATGAGCACGTCACCATGGGCACTGTCAACATGGGTACTATCTCGAAGGTCAATGTCACCATGAGCATTGTCAGGATGGGCAACTTCACCATGAGCACTGTCACCAATGGCACTATCACCATGAGCAATGTCACTGTGGGCCGTGTCACCAGGGGCACTATCACCATGGTTAATGTTATCATTGGCACTTTCCCCGTGAGCACTGTCACCCTGGGCACTGTCATCATGGGCACGGTCACCGTGAGCACTATCTCCATGAGCACAGCCACTGTGAACACCATCACCATAATCACTGGCCTCATCGGTACTGTCACCATGAGCACTGCCACAATGAGCACTGTCAGCATGGGCACTTCCCCCATGAGCACTGTCACTATGAGTACTTCTAGCATGGGTATTTTCACCATGAGTACTGTCACCCTCTGTATTGTCACCATTTGCACTGTCACCATCAGGACTATTACCGTGAGTGCTATCACCGTGAGATCTCTCACCATGGTCACTGTCACCATGGCACCTTGCACAATGCGTGCTGTCAACATGAGTGCTGTCACCATTGGCACTATCACCGTGAGCATTCTCACTGTGGTCAGAGTCAACATGGGCTCTGTCACCATGAGCACTGTCACCATAGGCAATGTCACCGTGGTCAGTGTCACCATGAGCAATGTCTCCATGGGCACTCCTACAGTGGGCACTGTCACTGTGCGAACTCTCACCATGGTTACTGCCACTATGAGCAGTGTCTCTGTGAGTACTGTCAGCATGGGTTTTTACCGTGAGCACTGTCACCATGAGCCCTGTCACCATTTTTCAGTGCCACCATGTGCACTACCACCATGTGCACTCTCACCATGGGCACTATCACCGGTAACACTGTCACCATAAGTACTGCCTGCATGGGCACTGTCACCAAGGGCACGGCCAACATGTGACCTGTAACCATTGTCAGTGTCACTGTGAGAAGTGTCACCATGGGAATTAACAACATAGGCACTCTCATCATGAGCACTGTCACCATGAGCACTGACACCACGAGCACTGTCACCCAGGGCAGTGCCACCGTGAGCACTGTCACCATGACTGTTGCTATGAGAATTGTAACCATGGGCAATTTCTCAATGAGTAATGTCACCATGTGTATTTTCACCTTGGGCACTCTCAAAGTAAACAGTATTACCATGAGCACTTTCACTGTGAACACTGTCACCATGGGCACTGGCACAATGTGGTGTGTCACCATGAGCCATGTCACCATGGGAAATGTCACCGTGAGAAGTGTCACCATAGGCAATGTCACCATGGGCAATGTCACCATGGGAACTGCCATTTTGAGCACTGTCACCATGGGTACTGCAACCATGAGTACTGTCACCATGAGTAATTTAACCATTGGCAGTATGACCATGTGCACTGTCACCATGGGCACTATCACCATGACAACTCTCAGCGTGAGCACTGTCACTGTTGGAAATGGCATTGTGTGCAATTCCACCATGGGCAATGTCACCATGGACATTATCGCTGTGAGCACTGTCAATATGAGCACGTCAACATGAGCCCTGTCACCATGGGCAATGTCACTGTGAGAAGTGTCACTATAGGCAATGTCACCGTGGGCACTGTCACCATGGTCACTGCCACCACTGTCACTGTCATTTTGAGCACTGTCACCATGGGTACTGCAACCATGAGCGCTGTCACCATGAGCACTGTCACCATTGCAAGTATCACCATGTGCACTGTCACCATGGGCACTATCACAATGAGAACTGTCAGCATGGGCACTGTCACTCTTGGCAATGTCACCATGGGCACTATCACTTTGAGCACTGTCAACATGAGCACGTCACCATGGGCACTGTCAACATGGGTACTATCTCGAAGGTCAATGTCACCATGAGCATTGTCAGGATGGGCAACTTCACCATGAGCACTGTCACCAATGGCACTATCACAATGAGCAATGTCACTGTGGGCCGTGTCACCAGGGGCACTATCACCATGGTTAATGTTATCATTGGCACTTTCCCCGTGAGCACTGTCACCCTGGGCACTGTCATCATGGGCACGGTCACCGTGAGCACTATCTCCATGAGCACAGCCACTGTGAACACCATCACCATAATCACTGGCCTCATCGGTACTGTCACCATGAGCACTGCCACAATGAGCACTGTCAGCATGGGCACTTCCCCCATGAGCACTGTCACTATGAGTACTGCTAGCATGGGTATTTTCACCATGAGTACTGTCACCCTCTGTATTGTCACCATTTGCACTGTCACCATCAGGACTATTACCGTGAGTGCTATCACCGTGAGATCTCTCACCATGGTCACTGTCACCATGGCACCTTGCACAATGCGTGCTGTCAACATGAGTGCTGTCACCATTGGCACTATCACCGTGAGCATTCTCACTGTGGTCAGAGTCAACATGGGCTCTGTCACCATGAGCACTGTCACCATAGGCAATGTCACCGTGGTCAGTGTCACCATGAGCAATGTCTCCATGGGCACTCCTACAGTGGGCACTGTCACTGTGCGAACTGTCACCATGGTTACTGCCACTATGAGCAGTGTCTCTGTGAGTACTGTCAGCATGGGTTTTTACCGTGAGCACTGTCACCATGAGCCCTGTCACCATTTTTCAGTGCCACCATGTGCACTACCACCATGTGCACTCTCACCATGGGCACTATCACCGATAACACTGTCACCATAAGTACTGTCTGCATGGGCACTGTCACCAAGGGCACGGCCAACATGTGACCTGTAACCATTGTCAGTGTCACTGTGAGAAGTGTCACCATGGGAATTAACAACATAGGCACTCTCATCATGAGCACTGTCACCATGAGCACTGACACCACGAGCACTGTCACCCAGGGCAGTGCCACCGTGAGCACTGTCACCATGACTGTTGCTATGAGAATTGTAACCATGGGCAATTTCTCAATGAGTAATGTCACCATGTGTATTTTCACCTTGGGCACTCTCAAAGTAAACAGTATTACCATGAGCACTTTCACTGTGAACACTGTCACCATGGGCACTGGCACAATGTGGTGTGTCACCATGAGCCATGTCACCATGGGAAATGTCACCGTGAGAAGTGTCACCATAGGCAATGTCACCATGGGCAATGTCACCATGGGAACTGCCATTTTGAGCACTGTCACCATGGGTACTGCAACCATGAGTACTGTCACCATGAGTAATTTAACCATTGGCAGTATGACCATGTGCACTGTCACCATGGGCACTATCACCATGACAACTCTCAGCGTGAGCACTGTCACTGTTGGAAATTGCATTGTGTGCAATTCCACCATGGGCAATGTCACCATGGACATTATCGCTGTGAGCACTGTCAATATGAGCACGTCAACATGAGCCCTGTCACCATGGGCAATGTCACTGTGAGAAGTGTCATTATAGGCAATGTCACCGTGGGCACTGTCACCATGGTCACTGCCACCACTGTCACTGTAATTTTGAGCACTGTCACCATGGGTACTGCAACCATGAGCGCTGTCACCATGAGCACTGTCACCATTGCAAGTATCACCATGTGCACTGTCACCATGGGCACTATCACAATGAGAACTGTCAGCATGGGCACTGTCACTCTTGGCAATGTCACCATGGGCACTATCACTTTGAGCACTGTCAACATGAGCACGTCACCATGGGCACTGTCAACATGGGTACTATCTCGAAGGTCAATGTCACCATGAGCATTGTCAGGATGGGCAACTTCACCGTGAGCACTGTCACCAATGGCACTATCACCTTGAGCAATGTCACTGTGGGCCGTGTCACCAGGGGCACTATCACCATGGTTAATGTTCTCATTGGCACTTTCCCCGTGAGCACTGTCACCCTGGGCACTGTCATCATGGGCACGGTCACCGTGAGCACTATCTCCATGAGCACAGCCACTGTGAACACCATCACCATAATCACTGGCCTCATCGGTACTGTCACCATGAGCACTGCCACAATGAGCACTGTCAGCATGGGCACTTCCCCCATGAGCACTGTCACTAGGAGAACTGCTAGCATGGGTAGTTTCACCATGAGTACTGTCACCCTCTGTATTGTCACCATTTGCACTGTCACCATCAGGACTATTACCGTGAGTGCTATCACCGTGAGATCTCTCACCATGGTCACTGTCACCATGGCACCTTGCACAATGCGTGCTGTCAACATGAGTGCTGTCACCATTGGCACTATCACCGTGAGCATTCTCACTGTGGTCAGAGTCAACATGGGCTCTGTCACCATGAGCACTGTCACCATAGGCAATGTCACCGTGGTCAGTGTCACCATGAGCAATGTCTCCATGGGCACTCCTACAGTGGGCACTGTCACTGTGCGAACTGTCACCATGGTTACTGCCACTATGAGCAGTGTCTCTGTGAGTACTGTCAGCATGGGTTTTTACCGTGAGCACTGTCACCATGAGCCCTGTCACCATTTTTCAGTGCCACCATGTGCACTACCACCATGTGCACTCTCACCATGGGCACTATCACCGATAACACTGTCACCATAAGTACTGCCTGCATGGGCACTGTCACCAAGGGCACGGCCAACATGTGACCTGTAACCATTGTCAGTGTCACTGTGAGAAGTGTCACCATGGGAATTAACAACATAGGCACTCTCATCATGAGCACTGTCACCATGAGCACTGACACCACGAGCACTGTCACCCAGGGCAGTGCCACCATGAGCACTGTCACCATAACTGTTGCTATGAGAATTGTAACCATGGGCAATTTCTCAATGAGTAATGTCACCATGTGTATTTTCACCTTGGGCACTCTCAAAGTAAACAGTATTACCATGAGCACTTTCACTGTGAACACTGTCACCATGGGCACTGGCACAATGTGGTGTGTCACCATGAGCCATGTCACCATGGGAAATGTCACCGTGAGAAGTGTCACCATAGGCAATGTCACCATGGGCAATGTCACCATGGGTACTGCCATTTTGAGCACTGTCACCATGGGTACTGCAACCATGAGTACTGTCACCATGAGTAATTTAACCATTGGCAGTATGACCATGTGCACTGTCACCATGGGCACTATCACCATGACAACTCTCAGCGTGAGCACTGTCACTGTTGGAAATGGCATTGTGTGCAATTCCACCATGGGCAATGTCACCATGGACATTATCGCTGTGAGCACTGTCAATATGAGCACGTCAACATGAGCCCTGTCACCATGGGCAATGTCACTGTGAGAAGTGTCACTATAGGCAATGTCACCGTGGGCACTGTCACCATGGTCACTGCCACCACTGTCACTGTCATTTTGAGCACTGTCACCATGGGTACTGCAACCATGAGCGCTGTCACCATGAGCACTGTCACCATTGCAAGTATCACCATGTGCACTGTCACCATGGGCACTATCACAATGAGAACTGTCAGCATGGGCACTGTCACTCTTGGCAATGTCACCATGGGCACTATCACTGTGAGCACTGTCAACATGAGCACGTCACCATGGGCACTGTCAACATGGGTACTATCTCGAAGGGCAATGTCACCATGAGCATTGTCAGGAAGGGCAATTTCACCATGAACACTGTCACCAAAGGCACTATCACCATGAGCAATGTCACTGTGGGCCGTGTCACCAGGGGCACTATCACCATGGTTAATGTTCTCATTGGCACTTTCCCCGTGAGCACTGTCACCCTGGGCACTGTCATCATGGGCACGGTCACCGTGAGCACTATCTCCATGAGCACAGCCACTGTGAACACCATCACCATAATCACTGGCCTCATCGGTACTGTCACCATGAGCACTGCCACAATGAGCACTGTCAGCATGGGCACTTCCCCCATGAGCACTGTCACTATGAGAACTGCTAGCATGGGTATTTTCACCATGAGTACTGTCACCCTCTGTATTGTCACCATTTGCACTGTCACCATCAGGACTATTACCGTGAGTGCTATCACCGTGAGATCTCTCACCATGGTCACTGTCACCATGGCACCTTGCACAATGCGTGCTGTCAACATGAGTGCTGTCACCATTGGCACTATCACCGTGAGCATTCTCACTGTGGTCAGAGTCAACATGGGCTCTGTCACCATGAGCACTGTCACCATAGGCAATGTCACCGTGGTCAGTGTCACCATGAGCAATGTCTCCATGGGCACTCCTACAGTGGGCACTGTCACTGTGCGAACTGTCACCATGGTTACTGCCACTATGAGCAGTGTCTCTGTGAGTACTGTCAGCATGGGTTTTTACCGTGAGCACTGTCACCATGAGCCCTGTCACCATTCTTCAGTGCCACCATGTGCACTACCACCATGTGCACTCTCACCATGGGCACTATCACCGATAACACTGTCACCATAAGTACTGTCTTCATGGGCACTGTCACCAAGGGCACGGCCAACATGTGACCTGTAACCATTGTCAGTGTCACTGTGAGAAGTGTCACCATGGGAATTAACAACATAGGCACTCTCATCATGAGCACTGTCACCATGAGCACTGACACCACGAGCACTGTCACCCAGGGCAGTGCCACCATGAGCACTGTCACCATAACTGTTGCTATGAGAATTGTAACCATGGGCAATTTCTCAATGAGTAATGTCACCATGTGTATTTTCACCTTGGGCACTCTCAAAGTAAACAGTATTACCATGAGCACTTTCACTGTGAACACTGTCACCATGGGCACTGGCACAATGTGGTGTGTCACCATGAGCCATGTCACCATGGGAAATGTCACCGTGAGAAGTGTCACCATAGGCAATGTCACCATGGGCAATGTCACCATGGGAACTGCCATTTTGAGCACTGTCACCATGGGTACTGCAACCATGAGTACTGTCACCATGAGTAATTTAACCATTGGCAGTATGACCATGTGCACTGTCACCATGGGCACTATCACCATGACAACTCTCAGCGTGAGCACTGTCACTGTTGGAAATGGCATTGTGTGCAATTCCACCATGGGCAATGTCACCATGGACATTATCGCTGTGAGCACTGTCAATATGAGCACGTCAACATGAGCCCTGTCACCATGGGCAATGTCACTGTGAGAAGTGTCACTATAGGCAATGTCACCGTGGGCACTGTCACCATGGTCACTGCCACCACTGTCACTGTCATTTTGAGCACTGTCACCATGGGTACTGCAACCATGAGCGCTGTCACCATGAGCACTGTCACCATTGCAAGTATCACCATGTGCACTGTCACCATGGGCACTATCACAATGAGAACTGTCAGCATGGGCACTGTCACTCTTGGCAATGTCACCATGGGCACTACCACTGTGAGCACTGTCAACATGAGCACGTCACCATGGGCACTGTCAACATGGGTACTATCTCGAAGGTCAATGTCACCATGAGCATTGTCAGGATGGGCAACTTCACCGTGAGCACTGTCACCAATGGCACTATCACCATGAGCAATGTCACTGTGGGCCGTGTCACCAGGGGCACTATCACCATGGTTAATGTTATCATTGGCACTTTCCCCGTGAGCACTGTCACCCTGGGCACTGTCATCATGGGCACGGTCACCGTGAGCACTATCTCCATGAGCACAGCCACTGTGAACACCATCACCATAATCACTGGCCTCATCGGTACTGTCACCATGAGCACTGCCACAATGAGCACTGTCAGCATGGGCACTTCCCCCATGAGCACTGTCACTATGAGAACTGCTAGCATGGGTATTTTCACCATGAGTACTGTCACCCTCTGTATTGTCACCATTTGCACTGTCACCATCAGGACTATTACCGTGAGTGCTATCACCGTGAGATCTCTCACCATGGTCACTGTCACCATGGCACCTTGCACAATGCGTGCTGTCAACATGAGTGCTGTCACCATTGGCACTATCACCGTGAGCATTCTCACTGTGGTCAGAGTCAACATGGGCTCTGTCACCATGAGCACTGTCACCATAGGCAATGTCACCGTGGTCAGTGTCACCATGAGCAATGTCTCCATGGGCACTCCTACAGTGGGCACTGTCACTGTGCGAACTGTCACCATGGTTACTGCCACTATGAGCAGTGTCTCTGTGAGTACTGTCAGCATGGGTTTTTACCGTGAGCACTGTCACCATGAGCCCTGTCACCATTCTTCAGTGCCACCATGTGCACTACCACCATGTGCACTCTCACCATGGGCACTATCACCGATAACACTGTCACCATAAGTACTGTCTTCATGGGCACTGTCACCAAGGGCACGGCCAACATGTGACCTGTAACCATTGTCAGTGTCACTGTGAGAAGTGTCACCATGGGAATTAACAACATAGGCACTCTCATCATGAGCACTGTCACCATGAGCACTGACACCACGAGCACTGTCACCCAGGGCAGTGCCACCATGAGCACTGTCACCATAACTGTTGCTATGAGAATTGTAACCATGGGCAATTTCTCAATGAGTAATGTCACCATGTGTATTTTCACCTTGGGCACTCTCAAAGTAAACAGTATTACCATGAGCACTTTCACTGTGAACACTGTCACCATGGGCACTGGCACAATGTGGTGTGTCACCATGAGCCATGTCACCATGGGAAATGTCACCGTGAGAAGTGTCACCATAGGCAATGTCACCATGGGCAATGTCACCATGGGAACTGCCATTTTGAGCACTGTCACCATGGGTACTGCAACCATGAGTACTGTCACCATGAGTAATTTAACCATTGGCAGTATGACCATGTGCACTGTCACCATGGGCACTATCACCATGACAACTCTCAGCGTGAGCACTGTCACTGTTGGAAATGGCATTGTGTGCAATTCCACCATGGGCAATGTCACCATGGACATTATCGCTGTGAGCACTGTCAATATGAGCACGTCAACATGAGCCCTGTCACCATGGGCAATGTCACTGTGAGAAGTGTCACTATAGGCAATGTCACCGTGGGCACTGTCACCATGGTCACTGCCACCACTGTCACTGTCATTTTGAGCACTGTCACCATGGGTACTGCAACCATGAGCGCTGTCACCATGAGCACTGTCACCATTGCAAGTATCACCATGTGCACTGTCACCATGGGCACTATCACAATGAGAACTGTCAGCATGGGCACTGTCACTCTTGGCAATGTCACCATGGGCACTACCACTTTGAGCACTGTCAACATGAGCACGTCACCATGGGCACTGTCAACATGGGTACTATCTCGAAGGTCAATGTCACCATGAGCATTGTCAGGATGGGCAACTTCACCGTGAGCACTGTCACCAATGGCACTATCACCATGAGCAATGTCACTGTGGGCCGTGTCACCAGGGGCACTATCACCATGGTTAATGTTATCATTGGCACTTTCCCCGTGAGCACTGTCACCCTGGGCACTGTCATCATGGGCACGGTCACCGTGAGCACTATCTCCATGAGCACAGCCACTGTGAACACCATCACCATAATCACTGGCCTCATCGGTACTGTCAACATGAGCACTGCCACAATGAGCACTGTCATCATGGGCACATCCCCCATGAGCACTGTCACTATGAGAACTGCTACCATGGGTATTTTCACCATGTGTACTGTCACCCTGTGTATTGTCACCATTTGCACTGTCACCATGAGGACTATTACCGTGAGCACTATCACCGTGAGATCTCTCACCATGGTCACTGTCACCATGGCACCTTGCACAATGGGGGCTGTCAACATGAGTGCTGGCACCATTTGCACTATCACTGTGAGCATTCTCACTGTGGTCAGTGTCACCATGGCCACTGTCACCATGAGCACTGTCACCATAGGCAATGTCACCATGGTCAGTGGCACCATGAGCACTGTCAACATGGGCACCCATACAGTGGGCACTGTCACTGTGAGCACTGTCACCTTGGGTACTGCCACCAGGAGCGCTGTCACCATGAGCACTGTCACCATTGCAAGTATCACAATGTGCACTGTCACCATGGGCACTGGCACAATGTCGTGTGTCACCTTGAGCAATGTCACCATGGGAAATGTCACCGTGAGATGTGTCACCATAGGCAATGTCACCATGGGCAATGTCACCATGGGAAATGCCATTTTGCACACTGTCACCATGGGTACTGCAACCATGAGTACTGTCACCATTGGCAGTATGACCATGTGCACTGTCACCATGGGCACTATCACCATGACAACTCTCAGCGTGAGCACTGTCACTGTGGGAACTGGCATTGTGTGCAATTCCACCATGGGCAATGTCAACATGGGCACAATCACTGTGAGCACTGTCAATATAAGCAGGTCAACATGAGCCCTGTCACCATGGGCAATGTCACCGTGAGAAGTGTCACTATAGGCGATGTCACCATGGGCACTGTCACCATGGTCACTGCCACCACTGTCACTGTCATTTTGAGCACTGTCACCATGGGTATTGCAACCATGAGCACTGTCACCATGAGCACTGTCACCATTGCGATTATCACCATGTGTACTGTCACCATGGGCACTATCACAATGAGAACTGTCAGCGTGGGCACTGTCACTGTTGGCAAGGGCACCGTGGGCACTTCCACCATGGGCAATGTCACCATGGGCACTATCACTGTGAGCACTGTCAACATGAGCACGTCACCATGGGCACTGTCAACATGGGTACTATCTCGAAGGGCAATGTCACCATGAGCATTGTCAGGAAGGGCAATTTCACCATGAGCACTGTCACCAAAGGCACTATCACCATGAGCAATGTCACTGTGGGCCGTGTCACCAGGGGCACTATCACCATGGTTAATGTTATCATTGGCACTTTCCCCGTGAGCACTGTCACCCTGGGCACTGTCATCATGGGCACGGTCACCGTGAGCACTATCTCCATGAGCACAGCCACTGTGAACACCATCACCATAATCACTGGCCTCATCGGTACTGTCACCATGAGCACTGCCACAATGAGCACTGTCAGCATGGGCACTTCCCCCATGAGCACTGTCACTATGAGTACTTCTAGCATGGGTATTTTCACCATGAGTACTGTCACCCTCTGTATTGTCACCATTTGCACTGTCACCATCAGGACTATTACCGTGAGTGCTATCACCGTGAGATCTCTCACCATGGTCACTGTCACCATGGCACCTTGCACAATGCGTGCTGTCAACATGAGTGCTGTCACCATTGGCACTATCACCGTGAGCATTCTCACTGTGGTCAGAGTCAACATGGGCTCTGTCACCATGAGCACTGTCACCATAGGCAATGTCACCGTGGTCAGTGTCACCATGAGCAATGTCTCCATGGGCACTCCTACAGTGGGCACTGTCACTGTGTGAACTGTCACCATGGTTACTGCCACTATGAGCAGTGTCTCTGTGAATACTGTCAGCATGGATTTTTACCGTGAGCACTGTCACCATGAGCCCTGTCACCATTTTTCAGTGCCACCATGTGCACTACCACCATGTGCACTCTCACCATGGGCACTATCACCGATAACACTGTCACCATAAGTACTGTCTGCATGGGCACTGTCACCAAGGGCACGGCCAACATGTGACCTGTAACCATTGTCAGTGTCACTGTGAGAAGTGTCACCATGGGAATTAACAACATAGGCACTCTCATCATGAGCACTGTCACCATGAGCACTGACACCACGAGCACTGTCACCCAGGGCAGTGCCACCATGAGCACTGTCACCATAACTGTTGCTATGAGAATTGTAACCATGGGCAATTTCTCAATGAGTAATGTCACCATGTGTATTTTCACCTTGGGCACTCTCAAAGTAAACAGTATCACCATGAGCACTTTCACTGTGAACACTGTCACCATGGGCACTGGCACAATGTGGTGTGTCACCATGAGCCATGTCACCATGGGAAATGTCACCGTGAGAAGTGTCACCATAGGCAATGTCACCATGGGCAATGTCACCATGGGAACTGCCATTTTGAGCACTGTCACCATGGGTACTGCAACCATGAGTACTGTCACCATGAGTAATTTAACCATTGGCAGTATGACCATGTGCACTGTCACCATGGGCACTATCACCATGACAACTCTCAGCGTGAGCACTGTCACTGTTGGAAATGGCATTGTGTGCAATTCCACCATGGGCAATGTCACCATGGACATTATCGCTGTGAGCACTGTCAATATGAGCACGACAACATGAGCCCTGTCACCATGGGCAATGTCACTGTGAGAAGTGTCACTATAGGCAATGTCACCGTGGGCACTGTCACCATGGTCACTGCCACCACTGTCACTGTCATTTTGAGCACTGTCACCATGGGTACTGCAACCATGAGCGCTGTCACCATGAGCACTGTCACCATTGCAAGTATCACCATGTGCACTGTCACCATGGGCACTATCACAATGAGAACTGTCAGCATGGGCACTGTCACTCTTGGCAATGTCACCATGGGCACTATCACTTTGAGCACTGTCAACATGAGCACGTCACCATGGGCACTGTCAACATGGGTACTATCTCGAAGGTCAATGTCACCATGAGCATTGTCAGGATGGGCAACTTCACCATGAGCACTGTCACCAATGGCACTATCACCATGAGCAATGTCACTGTGGGCCGTGTCACCAGGGGCACTATCACCATGGTTAATGTTATCATTGGCACTTTCCCCGTGAGCACTGTCACCCTGGGCACTGTCATCATGGGCACGGTCACCGTGAGCACTATCTCCATGAGCACAGCCACTGTGAACACCATCACCATAATCACTGGCCTCATCGGTACTGTCACCATGAGCACTGCCACAATGAGCACTGTCAGCATGGGCACTTCCCCCATGAGCACTGTCACTATGAGAACTGCTAGCATGGGTATTTTCACCATGAGTACTGTCACCCTCTGTATTGTCACCATTTGCACTGTCACCATCAGGACTATTACCGTGAGTGCTATCACCGTGAGATCTCTCACCATGGTCACTGTCACCATGGCACCTTGCACAATGCGTGCTGTCAACATGAGTGCTGTCACCATTGGCACTATCACCGTGAGCATTCTCACTGTGGTCAGAGTCAACATGGGCTCTGTCACCATGAGCACTGTCACCATAGGCAATGTCACCGTGGTCAGTGTCACCATGAGCAATGTCTCCATGGGCACTCCTACAGTGGGCACTGTCACTGTGCGAACTGTCACCATGGTTACTGCCACTATGAGCAGTGTCTCTGTGAGTACTGTCAGCATGGGTTTTTACCGTGAGCACTGTCACCATGAGCCCTGTCACCATTTTTCAGTGCCACCATGTGCACTACCACCATGTGCACTCTCACCATGGGCACTATCACCGATAACACTGTCACCATAAGTACTGCCTGCATGGGCACTGTCACCAAGGGCACGGCCAACATGTGACCTGTAACCATTGTCAGTGTCACTGTGAGAAGTGTCACCATGGGAATTAACAACATAGGCACTCTCATCATGAGCACTGTCACCATGAGCACTGACACCACGAGCACTGTCACCCAGGGCAGTGCCACCATGAGCACTGTCACCATAACTGTTGCTATGAGAATTGTAACCATGGGCAATTTCTCAATGAGTAATGTCACCATGTGTATTTTCACCTTGGGCACTCTCAAAGTAAACAGTATTACCATGAGCACTTTCACTGTGAACACTGTCACCATGGGCACTGGCACAATGTGGTGTGTCACCATGAGCCATGTCACCATGGGAAATGTCACCGTGAGAAGTGTCACCATAGGCAATGTCACCATGGGCAATGTCACCATGGGAACTGCCATTTTGAGCACTGTCACCATGGGTACTGCAACCATGAGTACTGTCACCATGAGTAATTTAACCATTGGCAGTATGACCATGTGCACTGTCACCATGGGCACTATCACCATGACAACTCTCAGCGTGAGCACTGTCACTGTTGGAAATGGCATTGTGTGCAATTCCACCATGGGCAATGTCACCATGGACATTATCGCTGTGAGCACTGTCAATATGAGCACGTCAACATGAGCCCTGTCACCATGGGCAATGTCACTGTGAGAAGTGTCACTATAGGCAATGTCACCGTGGGCACTGTCACCATGGTCACTGCCACCACTGTCACTGTCATTTTGAGCACTGTCACCATGGGTACTGCAACCATGAGCGCTGTCACCATGAGCACTGTCACCATTGCAAGTATCACCATGTGCACTGTCACCATGGGCACTATCACAATGAGAACTGTCAGCATGGGCACTGTCACTCTTGGCAATGTCACCATGGGCACTACCACTTTGAGCACTGTCAACATGAGCACGTCACCATGGGCACTGTCAACATGGGTACTATCTCGAAGGTCAATGTCACCATGAGCATTGTCAGGATGGGCAACTTCACCGTGAGCACTGTCACCAATGGCACTATCACCATGAGCAATGTCACTGTGGGCCGTGTCACCAGGGGCACTATCACCATGGTTAATGTTCTCATTGGCACTTTCCCCGTGAGCACTGTCACCCTGGGCACTGTCATCATGGGCACGGTCACCGTGAGCACTATCTCCATGAGCACAGCCACTGTGAACACCATCACCATAATCACTGGCCTCATCGGTACTGTCACCATGAGCACTGCCACAATGAGCACTGTCAGCATGGGCACTTCCCCCATGAGCACTGTCACTATGAGAACTGCTAGCATGGGTATTTTCACCATGAGTACTGTCACCCTCTGTATTGTCACCATTTGCACTGTCACCATCAGGACTATTACCGTGAGTGCTATCACCGTGAGATCTCTCACCATGGTCACTGTCACCATGGCACCTTGCACAATGCGTGCTGTCAACATGAGTGCTGTCACCATTGGCACTATCACCGTGAGCATTCTCACTGTGGTCAGAGTCAACATGGGCTCTGTCACCATGAGCACTGTCACCATAGGCAATGTCACCGTGGTCAGTGTCACCATGAGCAATGTCTCCATGGGCACTCCTACAGTGGGCACTGTCACTGTGCGAACTGTCACCATGGTTACTGCCACTATGAGCAGTGTCTCTGTGAGTACTGTCAGCATGGGTTTTTACCGTGAGCACTGTCACCATGAGCCCTGTCACCATTTTTCAGTGCCACCATGTGCACTACCACCATGTGCACTCTCACCATGGGCACTATCACCGATAACACTGTCACCATAAGTACTGCCTGCATGGGCACTGTCACCAAGGGCACGGCCAACATGTGACCTGTAACCATTGTCAGTGTCACTGTGAGAAGTGTCACCATGGGAATTAACAACATAGGCACTCTCATCATGAGCACTGTCACCATGAGCACTGACACCACGAGCACTGTCACCCAGGGCAGTGCCACCATGAGCACTGTCACCATAACTGTTGCTATGAGAATTGTAACCATGGGCAATTTCTCAATGAGTAATGTCACCATGTGTATTTTCACCTTGGGCACTCTCAAAGTAAACAGTATTACCATGAGCACTTTCACTGTGAACACTGTCACCATGGGCACTGGCACAATGTGGTGTGTCACCATGAGCCATGTCACCATGGGAAATGTCACCGTGAGAAGTGTCACCATAGGCAATGTCACCATGGGCAATGTCACCATGGGAACTGCCATTTTGAGCACTGTCACCATGGGTACTGCAACCATGAGTACTGTCACCATGAGTAATTTAACCATTGGCAGTATGACCATGTGCACTGTCACCATGGGCACTATCACCATGACAACTCTCAGCGTGAGCACTGTCACTGTTGGAAATGGCATTGTGTGCAATTCCACCATGGGCAATGTCACCATGGACATTATCGCTGTGAGCACTGTCAATATGAGCACGTCAACATGAGCCCTGTCACCATGGGCAATGTCACTGTGAGAAGTGTCACTATAGGCAATGTCACCGTGGGCACTGTCACCATGGTCACTGCCACCACTGTCACTGTCATTTTGAGCACTGTCACCATGGGTACTGCAACCATGAGCGCTGTCACCATGAGCACTGTCACCATTGCAAGTATCACCATGTGCACTGTCACCATGGGCACTATCACAATGAGAACTGTCAGCATGGGCACTGTCACTCTTGGCAATGTCACCATGGGCACTACCACTTTGAGCACTGTCAACATGAGCACGTCACCATGGGCACTGTCAACATGGGTACTATCTCGAAGGTCAATGTCACCATGAGCATTGTCAGGATGGGCAACTTCACCGTGAGCACTGTCACCAATGGCACTATCACCATGAGCAATGTCACTGTGGGCCGTGTCACCAGGGGCACTATCACCATGGTTAATGTTATCATTGGCACTTTCCCCGTGAGCACTGTCACCCTGGGCACTGTCATCATGGGCACGGTCACCGTGAGCACTATCTCCATGAGCACAGCCACTGTGAACACCATCACCATAATCACTGGCCTCATCGGTACTGTCACCATGAGCACTGCCACAATGAGCACTGTCAGCATGGGCACTTCCCCCATGAGCACTGTCACTATGAGAACTGCTAGCATGGGTATTTTCACCATGAGTACTGTCACCCTCTGTATTGTCACCATTTGCACTGTCACCATCAGGACTATTACCGTGAGTGCTATCACCGTGAGATCTCTCACCATGGTCACTGTCACCATGGCACCTTGCACAATGCGTGCTGTCAACATGAGTGCTGTCACCATTGGCACTATCACCGTGAGCATTCTCACTGTGGTCAGAGTCAACATGGGCTCTGTCACCATGAGCACTGTCACCATAGGCAATGTCACCGTGGTCAGTGTCACCATGAGCAATGTCTCCATGGGCACTCCTACAGTGGGCACTGTCACTGTGCGAACTGTCACCATGGTTACTGCCACTATGAGCAGTGTCTCTGTGAGTACTGTCAGCATGGGTTTTTACCGTGAGCACTGTCACCATGAGCCCTGTCACCATTTTTCAGTGCCACCATGTGCACTACCACCATGTGCACTCTCACCATGGGCACTATCACCGATAACACTGTCACCATAAGTACTGCCTGCATGGGCACTGTCACCAAGGGCACGGCCAACATGTGACCTGTAACCATTGTCAGTGTCACTGTGAGAAGTGTCACCATGGGAATTAACAACATAGGCACTCTCATCATGAGCACTGTCACCATGAGCACTGACACCACGAGCACTGTCACCCAGGGCAGTGCCACCATGAGCACTGTCACCATAACTGTTGCTATGAGAATTGTAACCATGGGCAATTTCTCAATGAGTAATGTCACCATGTGTATTTTCACCTTGGGCACTCTCAAAGTAAACAGTATTACCATGAGCACTTTCACTGTGAACACTGTCACCATGGGCACTGGCACAATGTGGTGTGTCACCATGAGCCATGTCACCATGGGAAATGTCACCGTGAGAAGTGTCACCATAGGCAATGTCACCATGGGCAATGTCACCATGGGAACTGCCATTTTGAGCACTGTCACCATGGGTACTGCAACCATGAGTACTGTCACCATGAGTAATTTAACCATTGGCAGTATGACCATGTGCACTGTCACCATGGGCACTATCACCATGACAACTCTCAGCGTGACCACTGTCACTGTTGGAAATGGCATTGTGTGCAATTCCACCATGGGCAATGTCACCATGGACATTATCGCTGTGAGCACTGTCAATATGAGCACGTCAACATGAGCCCTGTCACCATGGGCAATGTCACTGTGAGAAGTGTCACTATAGGCAATGTCACCGTGGGCACTGTCACCATGGTCACTGCCACCACTGTCACTGTCATTTTGAGCACTGTCACCATGGGTACTGCAACCATGAGCGCTGTCACCATGAGCACTGTCACCATTGCAAGTATCACCATGTGCACTGTCACCATGGGCACTATCACAATGAGAACTGTCAGCATGGGCACTGTCACTCTTGGCAATGTCACCATGGGCACTACCACTTTGAGCACTGTCAACATGAGCACGTCACCATGGGCACTGTCAACATGGGTACTATCTCGAAGGTCAATGTCACCATGAGCATTGTCAGGATGGGCAACTTCACCGTGAGCACTGTCACCAATGGCACTATCACCATGAGCAATGTCACTGTGGGCCGTGTCACCAGGGGCACTATCACCATGGTTAATGTTATCATTGGCACTTTCCCCGTGAGCACTGTCACCCTGGGCACTGTCATCATGGGCACGGTCACCGTGAGCACTATCTCCATGAGCACAGCCACTGTGAACACCATCACCATAATCACTGGCCTCATCGGTACTGTCACCATGAGCACTGCCACAATGAGCACTGTCAGCATGGGCACTTCCCCCATGAGCACTGTCACTATGAGAACTGCTAGCATGGGTATTTTCACCATGAGTACTGTCACCCTCTGTATTGTCACCATTTGCACTGTCACCATCAGGACTATTACCGTGACTGCTATCACCGTGAGATCTCTCACCATGGTCACTGTCACCATGGCACCTTGCACAATGCGTGCTGTCAACATGAGTGCTGTCACCATTGGCACTATCACCGTGAGCATTCTCACTGTGGTCAGAGTCAACATGGGCTCTGTCACCATGAGCACTGTCACCATAGGCAATGTCACCGTGGTCAGTGTCACCATGAGCAATGTCTCCATGGGCACTCCTACAGTGGGCACTGTCACTGTGCGAACTGTCACCATGGTTACTGCCACTATGAGCAGTGTCTCTGTGAGTACTGTCAGCATGGGTTTTTACCGTGAGCACTGTCACCATGAGCCCTGTCACCATTTTTCAGTGCCACCATGTGCACTACCACCATGTGCACTCTCACCATGGGCACTATCACCGATAACACTGTCACCATAAGTACTGTCTGCATGGGCACTGTCACCAAGGGCACGGCCAACATGTGACCTGTAACCATTGTCAGTGTCACTGTGAGAAGTGTCACCATGGGAATTAACAACATAGGCACTCTCATCATGAGCACTGTCACCATGAGCACTGACACCACGAGCACTGTCACCCAGGGCAGTGCCACCATGAGCACTGTCACCATAACTGTTGCTATGAGAATTGTAACCATGGGCAATTTCTCAATGAGTAATGTCACCATGTGTATTTTCACCTTGGGCACTCTCAAAGTAAACAGTATTACCATGAGCACTTTCACTGTGAACACTGTCACCATGGGCACTGGCACAATGTGGTGTGTCACCATGAGCCATGTCACCATGGGAAATGTCACCGTGAGAAGTGTCACCATAGGCAATGTCACCATGGGCAATGTCACCATGGGAACTGCCATTTTGAGCACTGTCACCATGGGTACTGCAACCATGAGTACTGTCACCATGAGTAATTTAACCATTGGCAGTATGACCATGTGCACTGTCACCATGGGCACTATCACCATGACAACTCTCAGCGTGACCACTGTCACTGTTGGAAATGGCATTGTGTGCAATTCCACCATGGGCAATGTCACCATGGACATTATCGCTGTGAGCACTGTCAATATGAGCACGTCAACATGAGCCCTGTCACCATGGGCAATGTCACTGTGAGAAGTGTCACTATAGGCAATGTCACCGTGGGCACTGTCACCATGGTCACTGCCACCACTGTCACTGTCATTTTGAGCACTGTCACCATGGGTACTGCAACCATGAGCGCTGTCACCATGAGCACTGTCACCATTGCAAGTATCACCATGTGCACTGTCACCATGGGCACTATCACAATGAGAACTGTCAGCATGGGCACTGTCACTCTTGGCAATGTCACCATGGGCACTACCACTTTGAGCACTGTCAACATGAGCACGTCACCATGGGCACTGTCAACATGGGTACTATCTCGAAGGTCAATGTCACCATGAGCATTGTCAGGATGGGCAACTTCACCGTGAGCACTGTCACCAATGGCACTATCACCATGAGCAATGTCACTGTGGGCCGTGTCACCAGGGGCACTATCACCATGGTTAATGTTATCATTGGCACTTTCCCCGTGAGCACTGTCACCCTGGGCACTGTCATCATGGGCACGGTCACCGTGAGCACTATCTCCATGAGCACAGCCACTGTGAACACCATCACCATAATCACTGGCCTCATCGGTACTGTCACCATGAGCACTGCCACAATGAGCACTGTCAGCATGGGCACTTCCCCCATGAGCACTGTCACTATGAGAACTGCTAGCATGGGTATTTTCACCATGAGTACTGTCACCCTCTGTATTGTCACCATTTGCACTGTCACCATCAGGACTATTACCGTGACTGCTATCACCGTGAGATCTCTCACCATGGTCACTGTCACCATGGCACCTTGCACAATGCGTGCTGTCAACATGAGTGCTGTCACCATTGGCACTATCACCGTGAGCATTCTCACTGTGGTCAGAGTCAACATGGGCTCTGTCACCATGAGCACTGTCACCATAGGCAATGTCACCGTGGTCAGTGTCACCATGAGCAATGTCTCCATGGGCACTCCTACAGTGGGCACTGTCACTGTGCGAACTGTCACCATGGTTACTGCCACTATGAGCAGTGTCTCTGTGAGTACTGTCAGCATGGGTTTTTACCGTGAGCACTGTCACCATGAGCCCTGTCACCATTTTTCAGTGCCACCATGTGCACTACCACCATGTGCACTCTCACCATGGGCACTATCACCGATAACACTGTCACCATAAGTACTGCCTGCATGGGCACTGTCACCAAGGGCACGGCCAACATGTGACCTGTAACCATTGTCAGTGTCACTGTGAGAAGTGTCACCATGGGAATTAACAACATAGGCACTCTCATCATGAGCACTGTCACCATGAGCACTGACACCACGAGCACTGTCACCCAGGGCAGTGCCACCATGAGCACTGTCACCATAACTGTTGCTATGAGAATTGTAACCATGGGCAATTTCTCAATGAGTAATGTCACCATGTGTATTTTCACCTTGGGCACTCTCAAAGTAAACAGTATTACCATGAGCACTTTCACTGTGAACACTGTCACCATGGGCACTGGCACAATGTGGTGTGTCACCATGAGCCATGTCACCATGGGAAATGTCACCGTGAGAAGTGTCACCATAGGCAATGTCACCATGGGCAATGTCACCATGGGAACTGCCATTTTGAGCACTGTCACCATGGGTACTGCAACCATGAGTACTGTCACCATGAGTAATTTAACCATTGGCAGTATGACCATGTGCACTGTCACCATGGGCACTATCACCATGACAACTCTCAGCGTGAGCACTGTCACTGTTGGAAATGGCATTGTGTGCAATTCCACCATGGGCAATGTCACCATGGACATTATCGCTGTGAGCACTGTCAATATGAGCACGTCAACATGAGCCCTGTCACCATGGGCAATGTCACTGTGAGAAGTGTCACTATAGGCAATGTCACCGTGGGCACTGTCACCATGGTCACTGCCACCACTGTCACTGTCATTTTGAGCACTGTCACCATGGGTACTGCAACCATGAGCGCTGTCACCATGAGCACTGTCACCATTGCAAGTATCACCATGTGCACTGTCACCATGGGCACTATCACAATGAGAACTGTCAGCATGGGCACTGTCACTCTTGGCAATGTCACCATGGGCACTACCACTTTGAGCACTGTCAACATGAGCACGTCACCATGGGCACTGTCAACATGGGTACTATCTCGAAGGTCAATGTCACCATGAGCATTGTCAGGATGGGCAACTTCACCGTGAGCACTGTCACCAATGGCACTATCACCATGAGCAATGTCACTGTGGGCCGTGTCACCAGGGGCACTATCACCATGGTTAATGTTATCATTGGCACTTTCCCCGTGAGCACTGTCACCCTGGGCACTGTCATCATGGGCACGGTCACCGTGAGCACTATCTCCATGAGCACAGCCACTGTGAACACCATCACCATAATCACTGGCCTCATCGGTACTGTCAACATGAGCACTGCCACAATGAGCACTGTCATCATGGGCACATCCCCCATGAGCACTGTCACTATGAGAACTGCTACCATGGGTATTTTCACCATGTGTACTGTCACCCTGTGTATTGTCACCATTTGCACTGTCACCATGAGGACTATTACCGTGAGCACTATCACCGTGAGATCTCTCACCATGGTCACTGTCACCATGGCACCTTGCACAATGGGGGCTGTCAACATGAGTGCTGGCACCATTGGCACTATCACTGTGAGCATTCTCACTGTGGTCAGTATCACCATGGCCACTGTCACCATGAGCACTGTCACCATAGGCAATGTCACCATGGACAGTGGCACCATGAGCACTGTCAACATGGGCACCCATACAGTGGGCACTGTCACTGTGAGCACTGTCACCTTGGGTACTGCCACCAGGAGCGCTGTCACCATGAGCACTGTCACCATTGCAAGTATCACAATGTGCACTGTCACCATGGGCACTGGCACAATGTCGTGTGTCACCTTGAGCAATGTCACCATGGGAAATGTCACCGTGAGATGTGTCACCATAGGCAATGTCACCATGGGCAATGTCACCATGGGAAATGCCATTTTGCACACTGTCACCATGGGTACTGCAACCATGAGTACTGTCACCATTGGCAGTATGACCATGTGCACTGTCACCATGGGCACTATCACCATGACAACTCTCAGCGTGAGCACTGTCACTGTGGGAACTGGCATTGTGTGCAATTCCACCATGGGCAATGTCAACATGGGCACAATCACTGTGAGCACTGTCAATATAAGCACGTCAACATGAGCCCTGTCACCATGGGCAATGTCACCATGAGAAGTGTCACTATAGGCGATGTCACCATGGGCACTGTCACCATGGTCACTGCCACCACTGTCACTGTCATTTTGAGCACTGTCACCATGGGTATTGCAACCATGAGCACTGTCACCATGAGCACTGTCACCATTGCGATTATCACCATGTGTACTGTCACCATGGGCACTATCACAATGAGAACTGTCAGCGTGGGCACTGTCACTGTTGGCAAGGGCACCGTGGGCAATTCCACCATGGGCAATGTCACCATGGGCACTATCACTGTGAGCACTGTCAACATGAGCACGTCACCATGGGCACTGTCAACATGGGTACTATCTCGAAGGGCAATGTCACCATGAGCATTGTCAGGAAGGGCAATTTCACCATGAGCACTGTCACCAAAGGCACTATCACCATGAGCAATGTCACTGTGGGCCGTGTCACCAGGGGCACTATCACCATGGTTAATGTTATCATTGGCACTTTCCCCGTGAGCACTGTCACCCTGGGCACTGTCATCATGGGCACGGTCACCGTGAGCACTATCTCCATGAGCACAGCCACTGTGAACACCATCACCATAATCACTGGCCTCATCGGTACTGTCACCATGAGCACTGCCACAATGAGCTCTGTCAGCATGGGCACTTCCCCCATGAGCACTGTCACTATGAGAACTGCTAGCATGGGTATTTTCACCATGAGTACTGTCACCCTCTGTATTGTCACCATTTGCACTGTCACCATCAGGACTATTACCGTGAGTGCTATCACCGTGAGATCTCTCACCATGGTCACTGTCACCATGGCACCTTGCACAATGCGTGCTGTCAACATGAGTGCTGTCACCATTGGCACTATCACCGTGAGCATTCTCACTGTGGTCAGAGTCAACATGGGCTCTGTCACCATGAGCACTGTCACCATAGGCAATGTCACCGTGGTCAGTGTCACCATGAGCAATGTCTCCATGGGCACTCCTACAGTGGGCACTGTCACTGTGTGAACTGTCACCATGGTTACTGCCACTATGAGCAGTGTCTCTGTGAATACTGTCAGCATGGGTTTTTACCGTGAGCACTGTCACCATGAGCCCTGTCACCATTTTTCAGTGCCACCATGTGCACTACCACCATGTGCACTCTCACCATGGGCACTATCACCGATAACACTGTCACCATAAGTACTGTCTGCATGGGCACTGTCACCAAGGGCACGGCCAACATGTGACCTGTAACCATTGTCAGTGTCACTGTGAGAAGTGTCACCATGGGAATTAACAACATAGGCACTCTCATCATGAGCACTGTCACCATGAGCACTGACACCACGAGCACTGTCACCCAGGGCAGTGCCACCATGAGCACTGTCACCATAACTGTTGCTATGAGAATTGTAACCATGGGCAATTTCTCAATGAGTAATGTCACCATGTGTATTTTCACCTTGGGCACTCTCAAAGTAAACAGTATTACCATGAGCACTTTCACTGTGAACACTGTCACCATGGGCACTGGCACAATGTGGTGTGTCACCATGAGCCATGTCACCATGGGAAATGTCACCGTGAGAAGTGTCACCATAGGCAATGTCACCATGGGCAATGTCACCATGGGAACTGCCATTTTGAGCACTGTCACCATGGGTACTGCAACCATGAGTACTGTCACCATGAGTAATTTAACCATTGGCAGTATGACCATGTGCACTGTCACCATGGGCACTATCACCATGACAACTCTCAGCGTGAGCACTGTCACTGTTGGAAATGGCATTGTGTGCAATTCCACCATGGGCAATGTCACCATGGACATTATCGCTGTGAGCACTGTCAATATGAGCACGTCAACATGAGCCCTGTCACCATGGGCAATGTCACTGTGAGAAGTGTCACTATAGGCAATGTCACCGTGGGCACTGTCACCATGGTCACTGCCACCACTGTCACTGTCATTTTGAGCACTGTCACCATGGGTACTGCAACCATGAGCGCTGTCACCATGAGCACTGTCACCATTGCAAGTATCACCATGTGCACTGTCACCATGGGCACTATCACAATGAGAACTGTCAGCATGGGCACTGTCACTCTTGGCAATGTCACCATGGGCACTATCACTTTGAGCACTGTCAACATGAGCACGTCACCATGGGCACTGTCAACATGGGTACTATCTCAAAGGTCAATGTCACCATGAGCATTGTCAGGATGGGCAACTTCACCATGAGCACTGTCACCAATGGCACTATCACCATGAGCAATGTCACTGTGGGCCGTGTCACCAGGGGCACTATCACCATGGTTAATGTTATCATTGGCACTTTCCCCGTGAGCACTGTCACCCTGGGCACTGTCATCATGGGCACGGTCACCGTGAGCACTATCTCCATGAGCACAGCCACTGTGAACACCATCACCATAATCACTGGCCTCATCGGTACTGTCACCATGAGCACTGCCACAATGAGCACTGTCAGCATGGGCACTTCCCCCATGAGCACTGTCACTATGAGTACTGCTAGCATGGGTATTTTCACCATGAGTACTGTCACCCTCTGTATTGTCACCATTTGCACTGTCACCATCAGGACTATTACCGTGAGTGCTATCACCGTGAGATCTCTCACCATGGTCACTGTCACCATGGCACCTTGCACAATGCGTGCTGTCAACATGAGTGCTGTCACCATTGGCACTATCACCGTGAGCATTCTCACTGTGGTCAGAGTCAACATGGGCTCTGTCACCATGAGCACTGTCACCATAGGCAATGTCACCGTGGTCAGTGTCACCATGAGCAATGTCTCCATGGGCACTCCTACAGTGGGCACTGTCACTGTGCGAACTGTCACCATGGTTACTGCCACTATGAGCAGTGTCTCTGTGAATACTGTCAGCATGGGTTTTTACCGTGAGCACTGTCACCATGAGCCCTGTCACCATTTTTCAGTGCCACCATGTGCACTACCACCATGTGCACTCTCACCATGGGCACTATCACCGATAACACTGTCACCATAAGTACTGCCTGCATGGGCACTGTCACCAAGGGCACGGCCAACATGTGACCTGTAACCATTGTCAGTGTCACTGTGAGAAGTGTCACCATGGGAATTAACAACATAGGCACTCTCATCATGAGCACTGTCACCATGAGCACTGACACCACGAGCACTGTCACCCAGGGCAGTGCCACCATGAGCACTGTCACCATAACTGTTGCTATGAGAATTGTAACCATGGGCAATTTCTCAATGAGTAATGTCACCATGTGTATTTTCACCTTGGGCACTCTCAAAGTAAACAGTATTACCATGAGCACTTTCACTGTGAACACTGTCACCATGGGCACTGGCACAATGTGGTGTGTCACCATGAGCCATGTCACCATGGGAAATGTCACCGTGAGAAGTGTCACCATAGGCAATGTCACCATGGGCAATGTCACCATGGGAACTGCCATTTTGAGCACTGTCACCATGGGTACTGCAACCATGAGTACTGTCACCATGAGTAATTTAACCATTGGCAGTATGACCATGTGCACTGTCACCATGGGCACTATCACCATGACAACTCTCAGCGTGAGCACTGTCACTGTTGGAAATGGCATTGTGTGCAATTCCACCATGGGCAATGTCACCATGGACATTATCGCTGTGAGCACTGTCAATATGAGCACGTCAACATGAGCCCTGTCACCATGGGCAATGTCACTGTGAGAAGTGTCACT
The DNA here is from genome assembly GCF_964341445.2 of Mesoplodon mirus. Taxonomy (NCBI): domain Eukaryota; kingdom Metazoa; phylum Chordata; class Mammalia; order Artiodactyla; family Ziphiidae; genus Mesoplodon; species Mesoplodon mirus. The sequence continues at coordinate 104,111,184 of NC_138976.1, read as the reverse complement.
ATAGGCAATGTCACCGTGGGCACTGTCACCATGGTCACTGCCACCACTGTCACTGTCATTTTGAGCACTGTCACCATGGGTACTGCAACCATGAGCGCTGTCACCATGAGCACTGTCACCATTGCAAGTATCACCATGTGCACTGTCACCATGGGCACTATCACAATGAGAACTGTCAGCATGGGCACTGTCACTCTTGGCAATGTCACCATGGGCACTATCACTTTGAGCACTGTCAACATGAGCACGTCACCATGGGCACTGTCAACATGGGTACTATCTCGAAGGTCAATGTCACCATGAGCATTGTCAGGATGGGCAACTTCACCGTGAGCACTGTCACCAATGGCACTATCACCATGAGCAATGTCACTGTGGGCCGTGTCACCAGGGGCACTATCACCATGGTTAATGTTCTCATTGGCACTTTCCCCGTGAGCACTGTCACCCTGGGCACTGTCATCATGGGCACGGTCACCGTGAGCACTATCTCCATGAGCACAGCCACTGTGAACACCATCACCATAATCACTGGCCTCATCGGTACTGTCACCATGAGCACTGCCACAATGAGCACTGTCAGCATGGGCACTTCCCCCATGAGCACTGTCACTATGAGAACTGCTAGCATGGGTATTTTCACCATGAGTACTGTCACCCTCTGTATTGTCACCATTTGCACTGTCACCATCAGGACTATTACCGTGAGTGCTATCACCGTGAGATCTCTCACCATGGTCACTGTCACCATGGCACCTTGCACAATGCGTGCTGTCAACATGAGTGCTGTCACCATTGGCACTATCACCGTGAGCATTCTCACTGTGGTCAGAGTCAACATGGGCTCTGTCACCATGAGCACTGTCACCATAGGCAATGTCACCGTGGTCAGTGTCACCATGAGCAATGTCTCCATGGGCACTCCTACAGTGGGCACTGTCACTGTGCGAACTGTCACCATGGTTACTGCCACTATGAGCAGTGTCTCTGTGAGTACTGTCAGCATGGGTTTTTACCGTGAGCACTGTCACTATGAGCCCTGTCACCATTTTTCAGTGCCACCATGTGCACTACCACCATGTGCACTCTCACCATGGGCACTATCACCGATAACACTGTCACCATACGTACTGCCTGCATGGGCACTGTCACCAAGGGCACGGCCAACATGTGACCTGTAACCATTGTCAGTGTCACTGTGAGAAGTGTCACCATGGGAATTAACAACATAGGCACTCTCATCATGAGCACTGTCACCATGAGCACTGACACCACGAGCACTGTCACCCAGGGCAGTGCCACCATGAGCACTGTCACCATAACTGTTGCTATGAGAATTGTAACCATGGGCAATTTCTCAATGAGTAATGTCACCATGTGTATTTTCACCTTGGGCACTCTCAAAGTAAACAGTATTACCATGAGCACTTTCACTGTGAACACTGTCACCATGGGCACTGGCACAATGTGGTGTGTCACCATGAGCCATGTCACCATGGGAAATGTCACCGTGAGAAGTGTCACCATAGGCAATGTCACCATGGGCAATGTCACCATGGGAACTGCCATTTTGAGCACTGTCACCATGGGTACTGCAACCATGAGTACTGTCACCATGAGTAATTTAACCATTGGCAGTATGACCATGTGCACTGTCACCATGGGCACTATCACCATGACAACTCTCAGCGTGAGCACTGTCACTGTTGGAAATGGCATTGTGTGCAATTCCACCATGGGCAATGTCACCATGGACATTATCGCTGTGAGCACTGTCAATATGAGCACGTCAACATGAGCCCTGTCACCATGGGCAATGTCACTGTGAGAAGTGTCACTATAGGCAATGTCACCGTGGGCACTGTCACCATGGTCACTGCCACCACTGTCACTGTCAGTTTGAGCACTGTCACCATGGGTACTGCAACCATGAGCGCTGTCACCATGAGCACTGTCACCATTGCAAGTATCACCATGTGCACTGTCACCATGGGCACTATCACAATGAGAACTGTCAGCATGGGCACTGTCACTCTTGGCAATGTCACCATGGGCACTATCACTGTGAGCACTGTCAACATGAGCACATCACCATGGGCACTGTCAACATGGGTACTATCTCGAAGGTCAATGTCACCATGAGCATTGTCAGGATGGGCAACTTCACCGTGAGCACTGTCACCAATGGCACTATCACCATGAGCAATGTCACTGTGGGCCGTGTCACCGGGGGCACTATCACCATGGTTAATGTTATCATTGGCACTTTCCCCGTGAGCACTGTCACCCTGGGCACTGCCATCATGGGCACGGTCACCGTGAGCACTATCTCCATGAGCACAGCCACTGTGAACACCATCACCATAATCACTGGCCTCATCGGTACTGTCACCATGAGCACTGCCACAATGAGCACTGTCAGCATGGGCACTTCCCCCATGAGCACTGTCACTATGAGAACTGCTAGCATGGGTATTTTCACCATGAGTACTGTCACCCTCTGTATTGTCACCATTTGCACTGTCACCATCAGGACTATTACCGTGAGTGCTATCACCGTGAGATCTCTCACCATGGTCACTGTCACCATGGCACCTTGCACAATGCGTGCTGTCAACATGAGTGCTGTCACCATTGGCACTATCACCGTGAGCATTCTCACTGTGGTCAGAGTCAACATGGGCTCTGTCACCATGAGCACTGTCACCATAGGCAATGTCACCGTGGTCAGTGTCACCATGAGCAATGTCTCCATGGGCACTCCTACAGTGGGCACTGTCACTGTGCGAACTCTCACCATGGTTACTGCCACTATGAGCAGTGTCTCTGTGAGTACTGTCAGCATGGGTTTTTACCGTGAGCACTGTCACCATGAGCCCTGTCACCATTTTTCAGTGCCACCATGTGCACTACCACCATGTGCACTCTCACCATGGGCACTATCACCGATAACACTGTCACCATAAGTACTGTCTGCATGGGCACTGTCACCAAGGGCACGGCCAACATGTGACCTGTAACCATTGTCAGTGTCACTGTGAGAAGTGTCACCATGGGAATTAACAACATAGGCACTCTCATCATGAGCACTGTCACCATGAGCACTGACACCACGAGCACTGTCACCCAGGGCAGTGCCACCATGAGCACTGTCACCATAACTGTTGCTATGAGAATTGTAACCATGGGCAATTTCTCAATGAGTAATGTCACCATGTGTATTTTCACCTTGGGCACTCTCAAAGTAAACAGTATTACCATGAGCACTTTCACTGTGAACACTGTCACCATGGGCACTGGCACAATGTGGTGTGTCACCATGAGCCATGTCACCATGGGAAATGTCACCGTGAGAAGTGTCACCATAGGCAATGTCACCATGGGCAATGTCACCATGGGAACTGCCATTTTGAGCACTGTCACCATGGGTACTGCAACCATGAGTACTGTCACCATGAGTAATTTAACCATTGGCAGTATGACCATGTGCACTGTCACCATGGGCACTATCACCATGACAACTCTCAGCGTGAGCACTGTCACTGTTGGAAATGGCATTGTGTGCAATTCCACCATGGGCAATGTCACCATGGACATTATCGCTGTGAGCACTGTCAATATGAGCACGTCAACAGGAGCCCTGTCACCATGGGCAATGTCACTGTGAGAAGTGTCATTATAGGCAATGTCACCGTGGGCACTGTCACCATGGTCACTGCCACCACTGTCACTGTCATTTTGAGCACTGTCACCATGGGTACTGCAACCATGAGCGCTGTCACCATGAGCACTGTCACCATTGCAAGTATCACCATGTGCACTGTCACCATGGGCACTATCACAATGAGAACTGTCAGCATGGGCACTGTCACTCTTGGCAATGTCACCATGGGCACTATCACTTTGAGCAATGTCAACATGAGCACGTCACCATGGGCACTGTCAACATGGGTACTATCTCGAAGGTCAATGTCACCATGAGCATTGTCAGGATGGGCAACTTCACCGTGAGCACTGTCACCAATGGCACTATCACCATGAGCAATGTCACTGTGGGCCGTGTCACCAGGGGCACTATCACCATGGTTAATGTTCTCATTGGCACTTTCCCCGTGAGCACTGTCACCCTGGGCACTGTCATCATGGGCACGGTCACCGTGAGCACTATCTCCATGAGCACAGCCACTGTGAACACCATCACCATAATCACTGGCCTCATCGGTACTGTCACCATGAGCACTGCCACAATGAGCACTGTCAGCATGGGCACTTCCCCCATGAGCACTGTCACTAGGAGAACTGCTAGCATGGGTATTTTCACCATGAGTACTGTCACCCTCTGTATTGTCACCATTTGCACTGTCACCATCAGGACTATTACCGTGAGTGCTATCACCGTGAGATCTCTCACCATGGTCACTGTCACCATGGCACCTTGCACAATGCGTGCTGTCAACATGAGTGCTGTCACCATTGGCACTATCACCGTGAGCATTCTCACTGTGGTCAGAGTCAACATGGGCTCTGTCACCATGAGCACTGTCACCATAGGCAATGTCACCGTGGTCAGTGTCACCATGAGCAATGTCTCCATGGGCACTCCTACAGTGGGCACTGTCACTGTGCGAACTGTCACCATGGTTACTGCCACTATGAGCAGTGTCTCTGTGAGTACTGTCAGCATGGGTTTTTACCGTGAGCACTGTCACCATGAGCCCTGTCACCATTTTTCAGTGCCACCATGTGCACTACCACCATGTGCACTCTCACCATGGGCACTATCACCGATAACACTGTCACCATAAGTACTGCCTGCATGGGCACTGTCACCAAGGGCACGGCCAACATGTGACCTGTAACCATTGTCAGTGTCACTGTGAGAAGTGTCACCATGGGAATTAACAACATAGGCACTCTCATCATGAGCACTGTCACCATGAGCACTGACACCACGAGCACTGTCACCCAGGGCAGTGCCACCATGAGCACTGTCACCATAACTGTTGCTATGAGAATTGTAACCATGGGCAATTTCTCAATGAGTAATGTCACCATGTGTATTTTCACCTTGGGCACTCTCAAAGTAAACAGTATTACCATGAGCACTTTCACTGTGAACACTGTCACCATGGGCACTGGCACAATGTGGTGTGTCACCATGAGCCATGTCACCATGGGAAATGTCACCGTGAGAAGTGTCACCATAGGCAATGTCACCATGGGCAATGTCACCATGGGAACTGCCATTTTGAGCACTGTCACCATGGGTACTGCAACCATGAGTACTGTCACCATGAGTAATTTAACCATTGGCAGTATGACCATGTGCACTGTCACCATGGGCACTATCACCATGACAACTCTCAGCGTGAGCACTGTCACTGTTGGAAATGGCATTGTGTGCAATTCCACCATGGGCAATGTCACCATGGACATTATCGCTGTGAGCACTGTCAATATGAGCACGTCAACATGAGCCCTGTCACCATGGGCAATGTCACTGTGAGAAGTGTCACTATAGGCAATGTCACCATGGGCACTGTCACCATGGTCACTGCCACCACTGTCACTGTCAGTTTGAGCACTGTCACCATGGGTACTGCAACCATGAGCGCTGTCACCATGAGCACTGTCACCATTGCAAGTATCACCATGTGCACTGTCACCATGGGCACTATCACAATGAGAACTGTCAGCATGGGCACTGTCACTCTTGGCAATGTCACCATGGGCACTATCACTGTGAGCACTGTCAACATGAGCACGTCACCATGGGCACTGTCAACATGGGTACTATCTCGAAGGTCAATGTCACCATGAGCATTGTCAGGATGGGCAACTTCACCGTGAGCACTGTCACCAATGGCACTATCACCATGAGCAATGTCACTGTGGGCCGTGTCACCAGGGGCACTATCACCATGGTTAATGTTCACATTGGCACTTTCCCCGTGAGCACTGTCACCCTGGGCACTGTCATCATGGGCACGGTCACCGTGAGCACTATCTCCATGAGCACAGCCACTGTGAACACCATCACCATAATCACTGGCCTCATCGGTACTGTCACCATGAGCACTGCCACAATGAGCACTGTCAGCATGGGCACTTCCCCCATGAGCACTGTCACTATGAGAACTGCTAGCATGGGTATTTTCACCATGAGTACTGTCACCCTCTGTATTGTCACCATTTGCACTGTCACCATCAGGACTATTACCGTGAGTGCTATCACCGTGAGATCTCTCACCATGGTCACTGTCACCATGGCACCTTGCCCAATGCGTGCTGTCAACATGAGTGCTGTCACCATTGGCACTATCACCGTGAGCATTCTCACTGTGGTCAGAGTCAACATGGGCTCTGTCACCATGAGCACTGTCACCATAGGCAATGTCACCGTGGTCAGTGTCACCATGAGCAATGTCTCCATGGGCACTCCTACAGTGGGCACTGTCACTGTGCGAACTGTCACCATGGTTACTGCCACTATGAGCAGTGTCTCTGTGAGTACTGTCAGCATGGGTTTTTACCTTGAGCACTGTCACCATGAGCCCTGTCACCATTTTTCAGTGCCACCATGTGCACTACCACCATGTGCACTCTCACCATGGGCACTATCACCGATAACACTGTCACCATAAGTACTGTCTGCATGGGCACTGTCACCAAGGGCACGGCCAACATGTGACCTGTAACCATTGTCAGTGTCACTGTGAGAAGTGTCACCATGGGAATTAACAACATAGGCACTCTCATCATGAGCACTGTCACCATGAGCACTGACACCACGAGCACTGTCACCCAGGGCAGTGCCACCGTGAGCACTGTCACCATAACTGTTGCTATGAGAATTGTAACCATGGGCAATTTCTCAATGAGTAATGTCACCATGTGTATTTTCACCTTGGGCACTCTCAAAGTAAACAGTATTACCATGAGCACTTTCACTGTGAACACTGTCACCATGGGCACTGGCACAATGTGGTGTGTCACCATGAGCCATGTCACCATGGGAAATGTCACCGTGAGAAGTGTCACCATAGGCAATGTCACCATGGGCAATGTCACCATGGGAACTGCCATTTTGAGCACTGTCACCATGGGTACTGCAACCATGAGTACTGTCACCATGAGTAATTTAACCATTGGCAGTATGACCATGTGCACTGTCACCATGGGCACTATCACCATGACAACTCTCAGCGTGAGCACTGTCACTGTTGGAAATGGCATTGTGTGCAATTCCACCATGGGCAATGTCACCATGGACATTATCGCTGTGAGCACTGTCAATATGAGCACGTCAACATGAGCCCTGTCACCATGGGCAATGTCACTGTGAGAAGTGTCATTATAGGCAATGTCACCGTGGGCACTGTCACCATGGTCACTGCCACCACTGTCACTGTCATTTTGAGCACTGTCACCATGGGTACTGCAACCATGAGCGCTGTCACCATGAGCACTGTCACCATTGCAAGTATCACCATGTGCACTGTCACCATGGGCACTATCACAATGAGAACTGTCAGCATGGGCACTGTCACTCTTGGCAATGTCACCATGGGCACTATCACTTTGAGCACTGTCAACATGAGCACGTCACCATGGGCACTGTCAACATGGGTACTATCTCGAAGGTCAATGTCACCATGAGCATTGTCAGGATGGGCAACTTCACCGTGAGCACTGTCACCAATGGCACTATCACCATGAGCAATGTCACTGTGGGCCGTGTCACCAGGGGCACTATCACCATGGTTAATGTTATCATTGGCACTTTCCCCGTGAGCACTGTCACCCTGGGCACTGTCATCATGGGCACGGTCACCGTGAGCACTATCTCCATGAGCACAGCCACTGTGAACACCATCACCATAATCACTGGCCTCATCGGTACTGTCACCATGAGCACTGCCACAATGAGCACTGTCAGCATGGGCACTTCCCCCATGAGCACTGTCACTAGGAGAACTGCTAGCATGGGTATTTTCACCATGAGTACTGTCACCCTCTGTATTGTCACCATTTGCACTGTCACCATCAGGACTATTACCGTGAGTGCTATCACCGTGAGATCTCTCACCATGGTCACTGTCACCATGGCACCTTGCACAATGCGTGCTGTCAACATGAGTGCTGTCACCATTGGCACTATCACCGTGAGCATTCTCACTGTGGTCAGAGTCAACATGGGCTCTGTCACCATGAGCACTGTCACCATAGGCAATGTCACCGTGGTCAGTGTCACCATGAGCAATGTCTCCATGGGCACTCCTACAGTGGGCACTGTCACTGTGCGAACTGTCACCATGGTTACTGCCACTATGAGCAGTGTCTCTGTGAGTACTGTCAGCATGGGTTTTTACCGTGAGCACTGTCACCATGAGCCCTGTCACCATTTTTCAGTGCCACCATGTGCACTACCACCATGTGCACTCTCACCATGGGCACTATCACCGATAACACTGTCACCATAAGTACTGCCTGCATGGGCACTGTCACCAAGGGCACGGCCAACATGTGACCTGTAACCATTGTCAGTGTCACTGTGAGAAGTGTCACCATGGGAATTAACAACATAGGCACTCTCATCATGAGCACTGTCACCATGAGCACTGACACCACGAGCACTGTCACCCAGGGCAGTGCCACCATGAGCACTGCCACCATAACTGTTGCTATGAGAATTGTAACCATGGGCAATTTCTCAATGAGTAATGTCACCATGTGTATTTTCACCTTGGGCACTCTCAAAGTAAACAGTATTACCATGAGCACTTTCACTGTGAACACTGTCACCATGGGCACTGGCACAATGTGGTGTGTCACCATGAGCCATGTCACCATGGGAAATGTCACCGTGAGAAGTGTCACCATAGGCAATGTCACCATGGGCAATGTCACCATGGGAACTGCCATTTTGAGCACTGTCACCATGGGTACTGCAACCATGAGTACTGTCACCATGAGTAATTTAACCATTGGCAGTATGACCATGTGCACTGTCACCATGGGCACTATCACCATGACAACTCTCAGCGTGAGCACTGTCACTGTTGGAAATGGCATTGTGTGCAAATCCACCATGGGCAATGTCACCATGGACATTATCGCTGTGAGCACTGTCAATATGAGCACGTCAACATGAGCCCTGTCACCATGGGCAATGTCACTGTGAGAAGTGTCACTATAGGCAATGTCACCGTGGGCACTGTCACCATGGTCACTGCCACCACTGTCACTGTCATTTTGAGCACTGTCACCATGGGTACTGCAACCATGAGCGCTGTCACCATGAGCACTGTCACCATTGCAAGTATCACCATGTGCACTGTCACCATGGGCACTATCACAATGAGAACTGTCAGCATGGGCACTGTCACTCTTGGCAATGTCACCATGGGCACTATCACTGTGAGCACTGTCAACATGAGCACGTCACCATGGGCACTGTCAACATGGGTACTATCTCGAAGGTCAATGTCACCATGAGCATTGTCAGGATGGGCAACTTCACCGTGAGCACTGTCACCAATGGCACTATCACCATGAGCAATGTCACTGTGGGCCGTGTCACCAGGGGCACTATCACCATGGTTAATGTTCTCATTGGCACTTTCCCTGTGAGCACTGTCACCCTGGGCACTGTCATCATGGGCACGGTCACCGTGAGCACTATCTCCATGAGCACAGCCACTGTGAACACCATCACCATAATCACTGGCCTCATCGGTACTGTCACCATGAGCACTGCCACAATGAGCACTGTCAGCATGGGCACTTCCCCCATGAGCACTGTCACTATGAGAACTGCTAGCATGGGTATTTTCACCATGAGTACTGTCACCCTCTGTATTGTCACCATTTGCACTGTCACCATCAGGACTATTACCGTGAGTGCTATCACCGTGAGATCTCTCACCATGGTCACTGTCACCATGGCACCTTGCACAATGCGTGCTGTCAACATGAGTGCTGTCACCATTGGCACTATCACCGTGAGCATTCTCACTGTGGTCAGAGTCAACATGGGCTCTGTCACCATGAGCACTGTCACCATAGGCAATGTCACCGTGGTCAGTGTCACCATGAGCAATGTCTCCATGGGCACTCCTACAGTGGGCACTGTCACTGTGCGAACTGTCACCATGGTTACTGCCACTATGAGCAGTGTCTCTGTGAGTACTGTCAGCATGGGTTTTTACCGTGAGCACTGTCACCATGAGCCCTGTCACCATTTTTCAGTGCCACCATGTGCACTACCACCATGTGCACTCTCACCATGGGCACTATCACCGATAACACTGTCACCATAAGTACTGTCTGCATGGGCACTGTCACCAAGGGCACGGCCAACATGTGACCTGTAACCATTGTCAGTGTCACTGTGAGAAGTGTCACCATGGGAATTAACAACATAGGCACTCTCATCATGAGCACTGTCACCATGAGCACTGACACCACGAGCACTGTCACCCAGGGCAGTGCCACCATGAGCACTGTCACCATAACTGTTGCTATGAGAATTGTAACCATGGGCAATTTCTCAATGAGTAATGTCACCATGTGTATTTTCACCTTGGGCACTCTCAAAGTAAACAGTATTACCATGAGCACTTTCACTGTGAACACTGTCACCATGGGCACTGGCACAATGTGGTGTGTCACCATGAGCCATGTCACCATGGGAAATGTCACCGTGAGAAGTGTCACCATAGGCAATGTCACCATGGGCAATGTCACCATGGGAACTGCCATTTTGAGCACTGTCACCATGGGTACTGCAACCATGAGTACTGTCACCATGAGTAATTTAACCATTGGCAGTATGACCATGTGCACTGTCACCATGGGCACTATCACCATGACAACTCTCAGCGTGAGCACTGTCACTGTTGGAAATGGCATTGTGTGCAATTCCACCATGGGCAATGTCACCATGGACATTATCGCTGTGAGCACTGTCAATATGAGCACGTCAACATGAGCCCTGTCACCATGGGCAATGTCACTGTGAGAAGTGTCATTATAGGCAATGTCACCGTGGGCACTGTCACCATGGTCACTGCCACCACTGTCACTGTCATTTTGAGCACTGTCACCATGGGTACTGCAACCATGAGCGCTGTCACCATGAGCACTGTCACCATTGCAAGTATCACCATGTGCACTGTCACCATGGGCACTATCACAATGAGAACTGTCAGCATGGGCACTGTCACTCTTGGCAATGTCACCATGGGCACTATCACTTTGAGCACTGTCAACATGAGCACGTCACCATGGGCACTGTCAACATGGGTACTATCTCGAAGGTCAATGTCACCATGAGCATTGTCAGGATGGGCAACTTCACCGTGAGCACTGTCACCAATGGCACTATCACCATGAGCAATGTCACTGTGGGCCGTGTCACCAGGGGCACTATCACCATGGTTAATGTTCACATTGGCACTTTCCCCGTGAGCACTGTCACCCTGGGCACTGTCATCATGGGCACGGTCACCGTGAGCACTATCTCCATGAGCACAGCCACTGTGAACACCATCACCATAATCACTGGCCTCATCGGTACTGTCACCATGAGCACTGCCACAATGAGCACTGTCAGCATGGGCACTTCCCCCATGAGCACTGTCACTATGAGAACTGCTAGCATGGGTATTTTCACCATGAGTACTGTCACCCTCTGTATTGTCACCATTTGCACTGTCACCATCAGGACTATTACCGTGAGTGCTATCACCGTGAGATCTCTCACCATGGTCACTGTCACCATGGCACCTTGCCCAATGCGTGCTGTCAACATGAGTGCTGTCACCATTGGCACTATCACCGTGAGCATTCTCACTGTGGTCAGAGTCAACATGGGCTCTGTCACCATGAGCACTGTCACCATAGGCAATGTCACCGTGGTCAGTGTCACCATGAGCAATGTCTCCATGGGCACTCCTACAGTGGGCACTGTCACTGTGCGAACTGTCACCATGGTTACTGCCACTATGAGCAGTGTCTCTGTGAGTACTGTCAGCATGGGTTTTTACCTTGAGCACTGTCACCATGAGCCCTGTCACCATTTTTCAGTGCCACCATGTGCACTACCACCATGTGCACTCTCACCATGGGCACTATCACCGATAACACTGTCACCATAAGTACTGTCTGCATGGGCACTGTCACCAAGGGCACGGCCAACATGTGACCTGTAACCATTGTCAGTGTCACTGTGAGAAGTGTCACCATGGGAATTAACAACATAGGCACTCTCATCATGAGCACTGTCACCATGAGCACTGACACCACGAGCACTGTCACCCAGGGCAGTGCCACCGTGAGCACTGTCACCATAACTGTTGCTATGAGAATTGTAACCATGGGCAATTTCTCAATGAGTAATGTCACCATGTGTATTTTCACCTTGGGCACTCTCAAAGTAAACAGTATTACCATGAGCACTTTCACTGTGAACACTGTCACCATGGGCACTGGCACAATGTGGTGTGTCACCATGAGCCATGTCACCATGGGAAATGTCACCGTGAGAAGTGTCACCATAGGCAATGTCACCATGGGCAATGTCACCATGGGAACTGCCATTTTGAGCACTGTCACCATGGGTACTGCAACCATGAGTACTGTCACCATGAGTAATTTAACCATTGGCAGTATGACCATGTGCACTGTCACCATGGGCACTATCACCATGACAACTCTCAGCGTGAGCACTGTCACTGTTGGAAATGGCATTGTGTGCAATTCCACCATGGGCAATGTCACCATGGACATTATCGCTGTGAGCACTGTCAATATGAGCACGTCAACATGAGCCCTGTCACCATGGGCAATGTCACTGTGAGAAGTGTCATTATAGGCAATGTCACCGTGGGCACTGTCACCATGGTCACTGCCACCACTGTCACTGTCATTTTGAGCACTGTCACCATGGGTACTGCAACCATGAGCGCTGTCACCATGAGCACTGTCACCATTGCAAGTATCACCATGTGCACTGTCACCATGGGCACTATCACAATGAGAACTGTCAGCATGGGCACTGTCACTCTTGGCAATGTCACCATGGGCACTATCACTTTGAGCACTGTCAACATGAGCACGTCACCATGGGCACTGTCAACATGGGTACTATCTCGAAGGTCAATGTCACCATGAGCATTGTCAGGATGGGCAACTTCACCGTGAGCACTGTCACCAATGGCACTATCACCATGAGCAATGTCACTGTGGGCCGTGTCACCAGGGGCACTATCACCATGGTTAATGTTATCATTGGCACTTTCCCCGTGAGCACTGTCACCCTGGGCACTGTCATCATGGGCACGGTCACCGTGAGCACTATCTCCATGAGCACAGCCACTGTGAACACCATCACCATAATCACTGGCCTCATCGGTACTGTCACCATGAGCACTGCCACAATGAGCACTGTCAGCATGGGCACTTCCCCCATGAGCACTGTCACTAGGAGAACTGCTAGCATGGGTATTTTCACCATGAGTACTGTCACCCTCTGTATTGTCACCATTTGCACTGTCACCATCAGGACTATTACCGTGAGTGCTATCACCGTGAGATCTCTCACCATGGTCACTGTCACCATGGCACCTTGCACAATGCGTGCTGTCAACATGAGTGCTGTCACCATTGGCACTATCACCGTGAGCATTCTCACTGTGGTCAGAGTCAACATGGGCTCTGTCACCATGAGCACTGTCACCATAGGCAATGTCACCGTGGTCAGTGTCACCATGAGCAATGTCTCCATGGGCACTCCTACAGTGGGCACTGTCACTGTGCGAACTGTCACCATGGTTACTGCCACTATGAGCAGTGTCTCTGTGAGTACTGTCAGCATGGGTTTTTACCGTGAGCACTGTCACCATGAGCCCTGTCACCATTTTTCAGTGCCACCATGTGCACTACCACCATGTGCACTCTCACCATGGGCACTATCACCGATAACACTGTCACCATAAGTACTGCCTGCATGGGCACTGTCACCAAGGGCACGGCCAACATGTGACCTGTAACCATTGTCAGTGTCACTGTGAGAAGTGTCACCATGGGAATTAACAACATAGGCACTCTCATCATGAGCACTGTCACCATGAGCACTGACACCACGAGCACTGTCACCCAGGGCAGTGCCACCATGAGCACTGCCACCATAACTGTTGCTATGAGAATTGTAACCATGGGCAATTTCTCAATGAGTAATGTCACCATGTGTATTTTCACCTTGGGCACTCTCAAAGTAAACAGTATTACCATGAGCACTTTCACTGTGAACACTGTCACCATGGGCACTGGCACAATGTGGTGTGTCACCATGAGCCATGTCACCATGGGAAATGTCACCGTGAGAAGTGTCACCATAGGCAATGTCACCATGGGCAATGTCACCATGGGAACTGCCATTTTGAGCACTGTCACCATGGGTACTGCAACCATGAGTACTGTCACCATGAGTAATTTAACCATTGGCAGTATGACCATGTGCACTGTCACCATGGGCACTATCACCATGACAACTCTCAGCGTGAGCACTGTCACTGTTGGAAATGGCATTGTGTGCAAATCCACCATGGGCAATGTCACCATGGACATTATCGCTGTGAGCACTGTCAATATGAGCACGTCAACATGAGCCCTGTCACCATGGGCAATGTCACTGTGAGAAGTGTCACTATAGGCAATGTCACCGTGGGCACTGTCACCATGGTCACTGCCACCACTGTCACTGTCATTTTGAGCACTGTCACCATGGGTACTGCAACCATGAGCGCTGTCACCATGAGCACTGTCACCATTGCAAGTATCACCATGTGCACTGTCACCATGGGCACTATCACAATGAGAACTGTCAGCATGGGCACTGTCACTCTTGGCAATGTCACCATGGGCACTATCACTGTGAGCACTGTCAACATGAGCACGTCACCATGGGCACTGTCAACATGGGTACTATCTCGAAGGTCAATGTCACCATGAGCATTGTCAGGATGGGCAACTTCACCGTGAGCACTGTCACCAATGGCACTATCACCATGAGCAATGTCACTGTGGGCCGTGTCACCAGGGGCACTATCACCATGGTTAATGTTCTCATTGGCACTTTCCCTGTGAGCACTGTCACCCTGGGCACTGTCATCATGGGCACGGTCACCGTGAGCACTATCTCCATGAGCACAGCCACTGTGAACACCATCACCATAATCACTGGCCTCATCGGTACTGTCACCATGAGCACTGCCACAATGAGCACTGTCAGCATGGGCACTTCCCCCATGAGCACTGTCACTATGAGAACTGCTAGCATGGGTATTTTCACCATGAGTACTGTCACCCTCTGTATTGTCACCATTTGCACTGTCACCATCAGGACTATTACCGTGAGTGCTATCACCGTGAGATCTCTCACCATGGTCACTGTCACCATGGCACCTTGCACAATGCGTGCTGTCAACATGAGTGCTGTCACCATTGGCACTATCACCGTGAGCATTCTCACTGTGGTCAGAGTCAACATGGGCTCTGTCACCATGAGCACTGTCACCATAGGCAATGTCACCGTGGTCAGTGTCACCATGAGCAATGTCTCCATGGGCACTCCTACAGTGGGCACTGTCACTGTGCGAACTGTCACCATGGTTACTGCCACTATGAGCAGTGTCTCTGTGAGTACTGTCAGCATGGGTTTTTACCGTGAGCACTGTCACCATGAGCCCTGTCACCATTTTTCAGTGCCACCATGTGCACTACCACCATGTGCACTCTCACCATGGGCACTATCACCGATAACACTGTCACCATAAGTACTGTCTGCATGGGCACTGTCACCAAGGGCACGGCCAACATGTGACCTGTAACCATTGTCAGTGTCACTGTGAGAAGTGTCACCATGGGAATTAACAACATAGGCACTCTCATCATGAGCACTGTCACCATGAGCACTGACACCACGAGCACTGTCACCCAGGGCAGTGCCACCATGAGCACTGTCACCATAACTGTTGCTATGAGAATTGTAACCATGGGCAATTTCTCAATGAGTAATGTCACCATGTGTATTTTCACCTTGGGCACTCTCAAAGTAAACAGTATTACCATGAGCACTTTCACTGTGAACACTGTCACCATGGGCACTGGCACAATGTGGTGTGTCACCATGAGCCATGTCACCATGGGAAATGTCACCGTGAGAAGTGTCACCATAGGCAATGTCACCATGGGCAATGTCACCATGGGAACTGCCATTTTGAGCACTGTCACCATGGGTACTGCAACCATGAGTACTGTCACCATGAGTAATTTAACCATTGGCAGTATGACCATGTGCACTGTCACCATGGGCACTATCACCATGACAACTCTCAGCGTGAGCACTGTCACTGTTGGAAATGGCATTGTGTGCAATTCCACCATGGGCAATGTCACCATGGACATTATCGCTGTGAGCACTGTCAATATGAGCACGTCAACATGAGCCCTGTCACCATGGGCAATGTCACTGTGAGAAGTGTCATTATAGGCAATGTCACCGTGGGCACTGTCACCATGGTCACTGCCACCACTGTCACTGTCATTTTGAGCACTGTCACCATGGGTACTGCAACCATGAGCGCTGTCACCATGAGCACTGTCACCATTGCAAGTATCACCATGTGCACTGTCACCATGGGCACTATCACAATGAGAACTGTCAGCATGGGCACTGTCACTCTTGGCAATGTCACCATGGGCACTATCACTTTGAGCACTGTCAACATGAGCACGTCACCATGGGCACTGTCAACATGGGTACTATCTCGAAGGTCAATGTCACCATGAGCATTGTCAGGATGGGCAACTTCACCGTGAGCACTGTCACCAATGGCACTATCACCATGAGCAATGTCACTGTGGGCCGTGTCACCAGGGGCACTATCACCATGGTTAATGTTCACATTGGCACTTTCCCCGTGAGCACTGTCACCCTGGGCACTGTCATCATGGGCACGGTCACCGTGAGCACTATCTCCATGAGCACAGCCACTGTGAACACCATCACCATAATCACTGGCCTCATCGGTACTGTCACCATGAGCACTGCCACAATGAGCACTGTCAGCATGGGCACTTCCCCCATGAGCACTGTCACTATGAGAACTGCTAGCATGGGTATTTTCACCATGAGTACTGTCACCCTCTGTATTGTCACCATTTGCACTGTCACCATCAGGACTATTACCGTGAGTGCTATCACCGTGAGATCTCTCACCATGGTCACTGTCACCATGGCACCTTGCACAATGCGTGCTGTCAACATGAGTGCTGTCACCATTGGCACTATCACCGTGAGCATTCTCACTGTGGTCAGAGTCAACATGGGCTCTGTCACCATGAGCACTGTCACCATAGGCAATGTCACCGTGGTCAGTGTCACCATGAGCAATGTCTCCATGGGCACTCCTACAGTGGGCACTGTCACTGTGCGAACTGTCACCATGGTTACTGCCACTATGAGCAGTGTCTCTGTGAGTACTGTCAGCATGGGTTTTTACCGTGAGCACTGTCACCATGAGCCCTGTCACCATTTTTCAGTGCCACCATGTGCACTACCACCATGTGCACTCTCACCATGGGCACTATCACCGATAACACTGTCACCATAAGTACTGTCTGCATGGGCACTGTCACCAAGGGCACGGCCAACATGTGACCTGTAACCATTGTCAGTGTCACTGTGAGAAGTGTCACCATGGGAATTAACAACATAGGCACTCTCATCATGAGCACTGTCACCATGAGCACTGACACCACGAGCACTGTCACCCAGGGCAGTGCCACCATGAGCACTGTCACCATAACTGTTGCTATGAGAATTGTAACCATGGGCAATTTCTCAATGAGTAATGTCACCATGTGTATTTTCACCTTGGGCACTCTCAAAGTAAACAGTATTACCATGAGCACTTTCACTGTGAACACTGTCACCATGGGCACTGGCACAATGTGGTGTGTCACCATGAGCCATGTCACCATGGGAAATGTCACCGTGAGAAGTGTCACCATAGGCAATGTCACCATGGGCAATGTCACCATGGGAACTGCCATTTTGAGCACTGTCACCATGGGTACTGCAACCATGAGTACTGTCACCATGAGTAATTTAACCATTGGCAGTATGACCATGTGCACTGTCACCATGGGCACTATCACCATGACAACTCTCAGCGTGAGCACTGTCACTGTTGGAAATGGCATTGTGTGCAATTCCACCATGGGCAATGTCACCATGGACATTATCGCTGTGAGCACTGTCAATATGAGCACGTCAACATGAGCCCTGTCACCATGGGCAATGTCACTGTGAGAAGTGTCATTATAGGCAATGTCACCGTGGGCACTGTCACCATGGTCACTGCCACCACTGTCACTGTCATTTTGAGCACTGTCACCATGGGTACTGCAACCATGAGCGCTGTCACCATGAGCACTGTCACCATTGCAAGTATCACCATGTGCACTGTCACCATGGGCACTATCACAATGAGAACTGTCAGCATGGGCACTGTCACTCTTGGCAATGTCACCATGGGCACTATCACTTTGAGCACTGTCAACATGAGCACGTCACCATGGGCACTGTCAACATGGGTACTATCTCGAAGGTCAATGTCACCATGAGCATTGTCAGGATGGGCAACTTCACCGTGAGCACTGTCACCAATGGCACTATCACCATGAGCAATGTCACTGTGGGCCGTGTCACCAGGGGCACTATCACCATGGTTAATGTTCACATTGGCACTTTCCCCGTGAGCACTGTCACCCTGGGCACTGTCATCATGGGCACGGTCACCGTGAGCACTATCTCCATGAGCACAGCCACTGTGAACACCATCACCATAATCACTGGCCTCATCGGTACTGTCACCATGAGCACTGCCACAATGAGCACTGTCAGCATGGGCACTTCCCCCATGAGCACTGTCACTATGAGAACTGCTAGCATGGGTATTTTCACCATGAGTACTGTCACCCTCTGTATTGTCACCATTTGCACTGTCACCATCAGGACTATTACCGTGAGTGCTATCACCGTGAGATCTCTCACCATGGTCACTGTCACCATGGCACCTTGCACAATGCGTGCTGTCAACATGAGTGCTGTCACCATTGGCACTATCACCGTGAGCATTCTCACTGTGGTCAGAGTCAACATGGGCTCTGTCACCATGAGCACTGTCACCATAGGCAATGTCACCGTGGTCAGTGTCACCATGAGCAATGTCTCCATGGGCACTCCTACAGTGGGCACTGTCACTGTGCGAACTCTCACCATGGTTACTGCCACTATGAGCAGTGTCTCTGTGAGTACTGTCAGCATGGGTTTTTACCGTGAGCACTGTCACCATGAGCCCTGTCACCATTTTTCAGTGCCACCATGTGCACTACCACCATGTGCACTCTCACCATGGGCACTATCACCGATAACACTGTCACCATAAGTACTGCCTGCATGGGCACTGTCACCAAGGGCACGGCCAACATGTGACCTGTAACCATTGTCAGCGTCACTGTGAGAAGTGTCACCATGGGAATTAACAACATAGGCACTCTCATCATGAGCACTGTCACCATGAGCACTGACACCACGAGCACTGTCACCCAGGGCAGTGCCACCATGAGCACTGTCACCATAACTGTTGCTATGAGAATTGTAACCATGGGCAATTTCTCAATGAGTAATGTCACCATGTGTATTTTCACCTTGGGCACTCTCAAAGTAAACAGTATTACCATGAGCACTTTCACTGTGAACACTGTCACCATGGGCACTGGCACAATGTGGTGTGTCACCATGAGCCATGTCACCATGGGAAATGTCACCGTGAGAAGTGTCACCATAGGCAATGTCACCATGGGCAATGTCACCATGGGAACTGCCATTTTGAGCACTGTCACCATGGGTACTGCAACCATGAGTACTGTCACCATGAGTAATTTAACCATTGGCAGTATGACCATGTGCACTGTCACCATGGGCACTATCACCATGACAACTCTCAGCGTGAGCACTGTCACTGTTGGAAATGGCATTGTGTGCAATTCCACCATGGGCAATGTCACCATGGACATTATCGCTGTGAGCACTGTCAATATGAGCACGTCAACATGAGCCCTGTCACCATGGGCAATGTCACTGTGAGAAGTGTCACTATAGGCAATGTCACCGTGGGCACTGTCACCATGGTCACTGCCACCACTGTCACTGTCATTTTGAGCACTGTCACCATGGGTACTGCAACCATGAGCGCTGTCACCATGAGCACTGTCACCATTGCAAGTATCACCATGTGCACTGTCACCATGGGCACTATCACAATGAGAACTGTCAGCATGGGCACTGTCACTCTTGGCAATGTCACCATGGGCACTATCACTTTGAGCACTGTCAACATGAGCACGTCACCATGGGCACTGTCAACATGGGTACTATCTCGAAGGTCAATGTCACCATGAGCATTGTCAGGATGGGCAACTTCACCGTGAGCACTGTCACCAATGGCACTATCACCATGAGCAATGTCACTGTGGGCCGTGTCACCAGGGGCACTATCACCATGGTTAATGTTCTCATTGGCACTTTCCCCGTGAGCACTGTCACCCTGGGCACTGTCATCATGGGCACGGTCACCGTGAGCACTATCTCCATGAGCACAGCCACTGTGAACACCATCACCATAATCACTGGCCTCATCGGTACTGTCACCATGAGCACTGCCACAATGAGCACTGTCAGCATGGGCACTTCCCCCATGAGCACTGTCACTAGGAGAACTGCTAGCATGGGTATTTTCACCATGAGTACTGTCACCCTCTGTATTGTCACCATTTGCACTGTCACCATCAGGACTATTACCGTGAGTGCTATCACCGTGAGATCTCTCACCATGGTCACTGTCACCATGGCACCTTGCACAATGCGTGCTGTCAACATGAGTGCTGTCACCATTGGCACTATCACCGTGAGCATTCTCACTGTGGTCAGAGTCAACATGGGCTCTGTCACCATGAGCACTGTCACCATAGGCAATGTCACCGTGGTCAGTGTCACCATGAGCAATGTCTCCATGGGCACTCCTACAGTGGGCACTGTCACTGTGCGAACTGTCACCATGGTTACTGCCACTATGAGCAGTGTCTCTGTGAGTACTGTCAGCATGGGTTTTTACCGTGAGCACTGTCACCATGAGCCCTGTCACCATTTTGCAGTGCCACCATGTGCACTACCACCATGTGCACTCTCACCATGGGCACTATCACCGATAACACTGTCACCATAAGTACTGTCTGCATGGGCACTGTCACCAAGGGCACGGCCAACATGTGACCTGTAACCATTGTCAGTGTCACTGTGAGAAGTGTCACCATGGGAATTAACAACATAGGCACTCTCATCATGAGCACTGTCACCATGAGCACTGACACCACGAGCACTGTCACCCAGGGCAGTGCCACCATGAGCACTGTCACCATAACTGTTGCTATGAGAATTGTAACCATGGGCAATTTCTCAATGAGTAATGTCACCATGTGTATTTTCACCTTGGGCACTCTCAAAGTAAACAGTATTACCATGAGCACTTTCACTGTGAACACTGTCACCATGGGCACTGGCACAATGTGGTGTGTCACCATGAGCCATGTCACCATGGGAAATGTCACCGTGAGAAGTGTCACCATAGGCAATGTCACCATGGGCAATGTCACCATGGGAACTGCCATTTTGAGCACTGTCACCATGGGTACTGCAACCATGAGTACTGTCACCATGAGTAATTTAACCATTGGCAGTATGACCATGTGCACTGTCACCATGGGCACTATCACCATGACAACTCTCAGCGTGAGCACTGTCACTGTTGGAAATGGCATTGTGTGCAATTCCACCATGGGCAATGTCACCATGGACATTATCGCTGTGAGCACTGTCAATATGAGCACGTCAACATGAGCCCTGTCACCATGGGCAATGTCACTGTGAGAAGTGTCATTATAGGCAATGTCACCGTGGGCACTGTCACCATGGTCACTGCCACCACTGTCACTGTCATTTTGAGCACTGTCACCATGGGTACTGCAACCATGAGCGCTGTCACCATGAGCACTGTCACCATTGCAAGTATCACCATGTGCACTGTCACCATGGGCACTATCACAATGAGAACTGTCAGCATGGGCACTGTCACTCTTGGCAATGTCACCATGGGCACTATCACTTTGAGCACTGTCAACATGAGCACGTCACCATGGGCACTGTCAACATGGGTACTATCTCGAAGGTCAATGTCACCATGAGCATTGTCAGGATGGGCAACTTCACCGTGAGCACTGTCACCAATGGCACTATCACCATGAGCAATGTCACTGTGGGCCGTGTCACCAGGGGCACTATCACCATGGTTAATGTTCACATTGGCACTTTCCCCGTGAGCACTGTCACCCTGGGCACTGTCATCATGGGCACGGTCACCGTGAGCACTATCTCCATGAGCACAGCCACTGTGAACACCATCACCATAATCACTGGCCTCATCGGTACTGTCACCATGAGCACTGCCACAATGAGCACTGTCAGCATGGGCACTTCCCCCATGAGCACTGTCACTATGAGAACTGCTAGCATGGGTATTTTCACCATGAGTACTGTCACCCTCTGTATTGTCACCATTTGCACTGTCACCATCAGGACTATTACCGTGAGTGCTATCACCGTGAGATCTCTCACCATGGTCACTGTCACCATGGCACCTTGCACAATGCGTGCTGTCAACATGAGTGCTGTCACCATTGGCACTATCACCGTGAGCATTCTCACTGTGGTCAGAGTCAACATGGGCTCTGTCACCATGAGCACTGTCACCATAGGCAATGTCACCGTGGTCAGTGTCACCATGAGCAATGTCTCCATGGGCACTCCTACAGTGGGCACTGTCACTGTGCGAACTCTCACCATGGTTACTGCCACTATGAGCAGTGTCTCTGTGAGTACTGTCAGCATGGGTTTTTACCGTGAGCACTGTCACCATGAGCCCTGTCACCATTTTTCAGTGCCACCATGTGCACTACCACCATGTGCACTCTCACCATGGGCACTATCACCGATAACACTGTCACCATAAGTACTGCCTGCATGGGCACTGTCACCAAGGGCACGGCCAACATGTGACCTGTAACCATTGTCAGCGTCACTGTGAGAAGTGTCACCATGGGAATTAACAACATAGGCACTCTCATCATGAGCACTGTCACCATGAGCACTGACACCACGAGCACTGTCACCCAGGGCAGTGCCACCATGAGCACTGTCACCATAACTGTTGCTATGAGAATTGTAACCATGGGCAATTTCTCAATGAGTAATGTCACCATGTGTATTTTCACCTTGGGCACTCTCAAAGTAAACAGTATTACCATGAGCACTTTCACTGTGAACACTGTCACCATGGGCACTGGCACAATGTGGTGTGTCACCATGAGCCATGTCACCATGGGAAATGTCACCGTGAGAAGTGTCACCATAGGCAATGTCACCATGGGCAATGTCACCATGGGAACTGCCATTTTGAGCACTGTCACCATGGGTACTGCAACCATGAGTACTGTCACCATGAGTAATTTAACCATTGGCAGTATGACCATGTGCACTGTCATCATGGTCACTATCACCATGACAACTCTCAGCGTGAGCACTGTCACTGTTGGAAATGGCATTGTGTGCAATTCCACCATGGGCAATGTCACCATGGACATTATCGCTGTGAGCACTGTCAATATGAGCACGTCAACATGAGCCCTGTCACCATGGGCAATGTCACTGTGAGAAGTGTCACTATAGGCAATGTCACCGTGGGCACTGTCACCATGGTCACTGCCACCACTGTCACTGTCATTTTGAGCACTGTCACCATGGGTACTGCAACCATGAGCGCTGTCACCATGAGCACTGTCACCATTGCAAGTATCACCATGTGCACTGTCACCATGGGCACTATCACAATGAGAACTGTCAGCATGGGCACTGTCACTCTTGGCAATGTCACCATGGGCACTATCACTTTGAGCACTGTCAACATGAGCACGTCACCATGGGCACTGTCAACATGGGTACTATCTCGAAGGTCAATGTCACCATGAGCATTGTCAGGATGGGCAACTTCACCGTGAGCACTGTCACCAATGGCACTATCACCATGAGCAATGTCACTGTGGGCCGTGTCACCAGGGGCACTATCACCATGGTTAATGTTCTCATTGGCACTTTCCCCGTGAGCACTGTCACCCTGGGCACTGTCATCATGGGCACGGTCACCGTGAGCACTATCTCCATGAGCACAGCCACTGTGAACACCATCACCATAATCACTGGCCTCATCGGTACTGTCACCATGAGCACTGCCACAATGAGCACTGTCAGCATGGGCACTTCCCCCATGAGCACTGTCACTAGGAGAACTGCTAGCATGGGTATTTTCACCATGAGTACTGTCACCCTCTGTATTGTCACCATTTGCACTGTCACCATCAGGACTATTACCGTGAGTGCTATCACCGTGAGATCTCTCACCATGGTCACTGTCACCATGGCACCTTGCACAATGCGTGCTGTCAACATGAGTGCTGTCACCATTGGCACTATCACCGTGAGCATTCTCACTGTGGTCAGAGTCAACATGGGCTCTGTCACCATGAGCACTGTCACCATAGGCAATGTCACCGTGGTCAGTGTCACCATGAGCAATGTCTCCATGGGCACTCCTACAGTGGGCACTGTCACTGTGCGAACTGTCACCATGGTTACTGCCACTATGAGCAGTGTCTCTGTGAGTACTGTCAGCATGGGTTTTTACCGTGAGCACTGTCACCATGAGCCCTGTCACCATTTTGCAGTGCCACCATGTGCACTACCACCATGTGCACTCTCACCATGGGCACTATCACCGATAACACTGTCACCATAAGTACTGTCTGCATGGGCACTGTCACCAAGGGCACGGCCAACATGTGACCTGTAACCACTGTCAGTGTCACTGTGAGAAGTGTCACCATGGGAATTAACAACATAGGCACTCTCATCATGAGCACTGTCACCATGAGCACTGACACCACGAGCACTGTCACCCAGGGCAGTGCCACCGTGAGCACTGTCACCATAACTGTTGCTATGAGAATTGTAACCATGGGCAATTTCTCAATGAGTAATGTCACCATGTGTATTTTCACCTTGGGCACTCTCAAAGTAAACAGTATTACCATGAGCACTTTCACTGTGAACACTGTCACCATGGGCACTGGCACAATGTGGTGTGTCACCATGAGCCATGTCACCATGGGGAATGTCACCGTGAGAAGTGTCACCATAGGCAATGTCACCATGGGCAATGTCAGCATGGGAACTGCCATTTTGAGCACTGTCACCATGGGTACTGCAACCATGAGTACTGTCACCATGAGTAATTTAACCATTGGCAGTATGACCATGTGCACTGTCACCATGGGCACTATCACCATGACAACTCTCAGCGTGAGCACTGTCACTGTTGGAAATGGCATTGTGTGCAATTCCACCATGGGCAATGTCACCATGGACATTATCGCTGTGAGCACTGTCAATATGAGCACGTCAACATGAGCCCTGTCACCATGGGCAATGTCACTGTGAGAAGTGTCACTATAGGCAATGTCACCGTGGACACTGTCACCATGGTCACTGCCACCACTGTCACTGTCATTTTGAGCACTGTCACCATGGGTACTGCAACCATGAGCGCTGTCACCATGAGCACTGTCACCATTGCAAGTATCACCATGTGCACTGTCACCATGGGCACTATCACAATGAGAACTGTCAGCATGGGCACTGTCACTCTTGGCAATGTCACCATGGGCACTATCACTGTGAGCACTGTCAACATGAGCACGTCACCATGGGCACTGTCAACATGGGTACTATCTCGAAGGGCAATGTCACCATGAGCATTGTCAGGAAGGGCAATTTCACCATGAGCACTGTCACCAAAGGCACTATCACCATGAGCAATGTCACTGTGGGCCGTGTCACCAGGGGCACTATCACCATGGTTAATGTTCTCATTGGCACTTTCCCCGTGAGCACTGTCACCCTGGGCACTGTCATCATGGGCACGGTCACCGTGAGCACTATCTCCATGAGCACAACCACTGTGAACACCATCACCATAATCACTGGCCTCATCGGTACTGTCACCATGAGCACTGCCACAATGAGCACTGTCAGCATGGGCACTTCCCCCATGAGCACTGTCACTAGGAGAACTGCTAGCATGGGTATTTTCACCATGAGTACTGTCACCCTCTGTATTGTCACCATTTGCACTGTCACCATCAGGACTATTACCGTGAGTGCTATCACCGTGAGATCTCTCACCATGGTCACTGTCACCATGGCACCTTGCACAATGCGTGCTGTCAACATGAGTGCTGTCACCATTGGCACTATCACCGTGAGCATTCTCACTGTGGTCAGAGTCAACATGGGCTCTGTCACCATGAGCACTGTCACCATAGGCAATGTCACCGTGGTCAGTGTCACCATGAGCAATGTCTCCATGGGCACTCCTACAGTGGGCACTGTCACTGTGCGAACTGTCACCATGGTTACTGCCACTATGAGCAGTGTCTCTGTGAGTTCTGTCAGCATGGGTTTTTACCGTGAGCACTGTCACCATGAGCCCTGTCACCATTTTTCAGTGCCACCATGTGCACTATCACCATGTGCACTCTCACCATGGGCACTATCACCGATAACACTGTCACCATAAGTACTGTCTTCATGGGCACTGTCACCAAGGGCACGGCCAACATGTGACCTGTAACCATTGTCAGTGTCACTGTGAGAAGTGTCACCATGGGAATTAACAACATAGGCACTCTCATCATGAGCACGGTCACCATGAGCACTGACACCACGAGCACTGTCACCCAGGGCAGTGCCACCGTGAGCACTGTCACCATAACTGTTGCTATGAGAATTGTAACCATGGGCAATTTCTCAATGAGTAATGTCACCATGTGTATTTTCACCTTGGGCACTCTCAAAGTAAACAGTATTACCATGAGCACTTTCACTGTGAACACTGTCACCATTGGCACTGGCAGAATGTGGTGTGTCACCATGAGCCATGTCACCATGGGAAATGTCACCGTGAGAAGTGTCACCATAGGCAATGTCACCATGGGCAATGTCACCATGGGAACTGCCATTTTGAGCACTGTCACCATGGGTACTACAACCATGTGTACTGTCAACATGAGTAATTTAACCATTGGCAGTATGACCATGTGTACTGTCACCACGGGCACTATCACCATGACAACTCTCAGCGTGAGCACTGTCACTGTTGGAAATGGCACTGTGTGCAATTCCACCATGGGCAATGTCACCATGGACATTATCGCTGTGAGCACTGTCAATATGAGCACGTCAGCATGAGCCCTGTCACCATGGGCAATGTCACTGTGAGAAGTGTCACTATAGGCAATGTCACTGTGGGCACTGTCACCATGGTCATTGCCACCACTGTCACTGTCATTTTGAGCACTGTCACCATGGGTACTGCAACCATGAGCGCTGTCACCATGAGCACTGTCACCATTGCAAGTATCACCATGTGCACTGTCACCATGGGCACTATCACAATGAGAACTGTCAGCATGGGCACTGTCCCTCTTGGCAATGTCACCATGGGCACTATCACTTTGAGCACTGTCAACATGAGCACGTCACCATGGGCACTGTCAACATGGGTACTATCTCGAAGGTCAATGTCACCATGAGCATTGTCAGGATGGGCAACTTCACCGTGAGCACTGTCACCAATGGCACTATCACCATGAGCAATGTCACTGTGGGCCGTGTCACCAGGGGCACTATCACCATGGTTAATGTTATCATTGGCAATTTCCCCGTGAGCACTGTCACCCTGGGCACTGTCATCATGGGCACGGTCACCGTGAGCACTATCTCCATGAGCACAGCCACTGTGAACACCGTCACCATAATCACTGGCCTCATCGGTACTGTCACCATGAGCACTGCCACAATGAGCACTGTCAGCATGGGCACATCCCCCATGAGCACTGTCACTATGAGAACTGCTACCATGGGTATTTTCACCATGTGTACTGTCACCCTGTGTATTGTCACCATTTGCACTGTCACCATGAGGACTATTACCGTGAGCGCTATCACCGTGGGATCTCTCACCATGGTCACTGTCACCATGGCACCTTGCACAATGGGGGCTGTCAACATGAGTGCTGGCACCATTGGCACTATCACTGTGAGCATTCTCACTGTGGTCAGTGTCACCATGGGCACTGTCACCATGAGCACTGTCACCATAGGCAATGTCACCATGGTCAGTGTCACCATGAGCACTGTCAACATGGGCACTCATACAATGGGCACTGTCACTGTGAGCACTGTCACCTTGGGTACTGCCACCATGAGCGCTGTCACCATGAGCACTGTCACCATTGCGAGTATCACAATGTGCACTGTCACCATGGGCACTGGCACAATGTCGTGTGTCACCTTGAGCAATGTCACCATGGGAAATGTCACCGTGAGATGTGTCACCATAGGCAATGTCACCATGGGCAATGTCACCATGGGAAATGCCATTTTGCACACTGTCACCATGGGTACTGCAACCATGAGTACTGTCACCATTGGCAGTATGATCATGTGCACTGTCACCATGGGCACTATCACCATGACAACTCTCAGCGTGAGCACTGTCACTGTGGGAACTGGCATTGTGTGCAATTCCACCAAGGGCAATGTCACCATGGGCACTATCACTGTGAGCACTGTCAATATAAGCACGTCAACATGAGCCCTGTCACCATTGGCAATGTCACCGTGAGAAGTGTCACTATAGGCGATGTCACCGTGGGCACTGTCACCATGGTCACTGCCACCACTGTCACTGTCATTTTGAGCACTGTCACCATGGGTACTGCAAACATGAGCACTGTCACCATTGCGATTATCACCATGTGTACTGTCACCATGGGCACTATCACAATGAGAATTGTCAGCGTGGGCACTGTCACTGTTGGCAAGGGCACCGTGGGCACTTCCACCATGGGCAATGTCACCATGGGCACTATCACTGTGAGCACTGTCAACATGAGCACGTCACCATGGGCACTGTCAACATGGGTACTATCTCGAAGGGCAATGTCACCATGAGCATTGTCAGGAAGGGCAATTTCACCATGAGCACTGTCACCAAAGGCACTATCACCATGAGCAATGTCACTGTGGGCCGTGTCACCAGGGGCACTATCACCATGGTTAATGTTATCATTGGCACTTTCCCCGTGAGCACTGTCACCCTGGGCACTGTCATCATGGGCACGGTCACCGTGAGCACTATCTCCATGAGCACAGCCACTGTGAACACCATCACCATAATCACTGGCCTCATCGGTACTGTCACCATGAGCACTGCCACAATGAGCACTGTCAGCATGGGCACTTCCCCCATGAGCACTGTCACTATGAGAACTGCTAGCATGGGTATTTTCACCATGAGTACTGTCACCCTCTGTATTGTCACCATTTGCACTGTCACCATCAGGACTATTACCGTGAGTGCTATCACCGTGAGATCTCTCACCATGGTCACTGTCACCATGGCACCTTGCACAATGCGTGCTGTCAACATGAGTGCTGTCACCATTGGCACTATCACCGTGAGCATTCTCACTGTGGTCAGAGTCAACATGGGCTCTGTCACCATGAGCACTGTCACCATAGGCAATGTCACCGTGGTCAGTGTCACCATGAGCAATGTCTCCATGGGCACTCCTACAGTGGGCACTGTCACTGTGCGAACTCTCACCATGGTTACTGCCACTATGAGCAGTGTCTCTGTGAGTACTGTCAGCATGGGTTTTTACCGTGAGCACTGTCACCATGAGCCCTGTCACCATTTTTCAGTGCCACCATGTGCACTACCACCATGTGCACTCTCACCATGGGCACTATCACCGATAACACTGTCACCATAAGTACTGCCTGCATGGGCACTGTCACCAAGGGCACGGCCAACATGTGACCTGTAACCATTGTCAGTGTCACTGTGAGAAGTGTCACCATGGGAATTAACAACATAGGCACTCTCATCATGAGCACTGTCACCATGAGCACTGACACCACGAGCACTGTCACCCAGGGCAGTGCCACCATGAGCACTGTCACCATAACTGTTGCTATGAGAATTGTAACCATGGGCAATTTCTCAATGAGTAATGTCACCATGTGTATTTTCACCTTGGGCACTCTCAAAGTAAACAGTATTACCATGAGCACGTTCACTGTGAACACTGTCACCATGGGCACTGGCACAATGTGGTGTGTCACCATGAGCCATGTCACCATGGGAAATGTCACCGTGAGAAGTGTCACCATAGGCAATGTCACCATGGGCAATGTCACCATGGGAACTGCCATTTTGAGCACTGTCACCATGGGTACTGCAACCATGAGTACTGTCACCATGAGTAATTTAACCATTGGCAGTATGACCATGTGCACTGTCACCATGGGCACTATCACCATGACAACTCTCAGCGTGAGCACTGTCACTGTTGGAAATGGCATTGTGTGCAATTCCACCATGGGCAATGTCACCATGGACATTATCGCTGTGAGCACTGTCAATATGAGCACGTCAACATGAGCCCTGTCAACATGGGCAATGTCACTGTGAGAAGTGTCACTATAGGCAATGTCACCGTGGGCACTGTCACCATGGTCACTGCCACCACTGTCACTGTCATTTTGAGCACTGTCACCATGGGTACTGCAACCATGAGCGCTGTCACCATGAGCACTGTCACCATTGCAAGTATCACCATGTGCACTGTCACCATGGGCACTATCACAATGAGAACTGTCAGCATGGGCACTGTCACTCTTGGCAATGTCACCATGGGCACTATCACTTTGAGCACTGTCAACATGAGCACGTCACCATGGGCACTGTCAACATGGGTACTATCTCGAAGGTCAATGTCACCATGAGCATTGTCAGGATGGGCAACTTCACCATGACCACTGTCACCAATGGCACTATCACCATGAGCAATGTCACTGTGGGCCGTGTCACCAGGGGCACTATCACCATGGTTAATGTTATCATTGGCACTTTCCCCGTGAGCACTGTCACCCTGGGCACTGTCATCATGGGCACGGTCACCGTGAGCACTATCTCCATGAGCACAGCCACTGTGAACACCATCACCATAATCACTGGCCTCATCGGTACTGTCACCATGAGCACTGCCACTATGAGCACTGTCAGCATGGGCACTTCCCCCATGAGCACTGTCACTATGAGAACTGCTAGCATGGGTATTTTCACCATGAGTACTGTCACCCTCTGTATTGTCACCATTTGCACTGTCACCATCAGGACTATTACCGTGAGTGCTATCACCGTGAGATCTCTCACCATGGTCACTGTCACCATGGCACCTTGCACAATGCGTGCTGTCAACATGAGTGCTGTCACCATTGGCACTATCACCGTGAGCATTCTCACTGTGGTCACAGTCAACATGGGCTCTGTCACCATGAGCACTGTCACCATAGGCAATGTCACCGTGGTCAGTGTCACCATGAGCAATGTCTCCATGGGCACTCCTACAGTGGGCACTGTCACTGTGCGAACTCTCACCATGGTTACTGCCACTATGAGCAGTGACTCTGTGAGTACTGTCAGCATGGGTTTTTACCGTGAGTAGTGTCACCATGAGCCCTGTCACCATTTTTCAGTGCCACCATGTGCACTACCACCATGTGCACTCTCACCATGGGCACTATCACCGATAACACTGTCACCATAAGTACTGCCTGCATGGGCACTGTCACCAAGGGCACGGCCAACATGTGACCTGTAACCATTGTCAGTGTCACTGTGAGAAGTGTCACCATGGGAATTAACAACATAGGCACTCTCATCATGAGCACTGTCACCATGAGCACTGACACCACGAGCACTGTCACCCAGGGCAGTGCCACCATGAGCACTGTCACCATAACTGTTGCTATGAGAATTGTAACCATGGGCAATTTCTCAATGAGTAATGTCACCATGTGTATTTTCACCTTGGGCACTCTCAAAGTAAACAGTATTACCATGAGCACTTTCACTGTGAACACTGTCACCATGGGCACTGGCACAATGTGGTGTGTCACCATGAGCCATGTCACCATGGGAAATGTCACCGTGAGAAGTGTCACCATAGGCAATGTCACCATGGGCAATGTCACCATGGGAACTGCCATTTTGAGCACTGTCACCATGGGTACTGCAACCATGAGTACTGTCACCATGAGTAATTTAACCATTGGCAGTATGACCATGTGCACTGTCACCATGGGCACTATCACCATGACAACTCTCAGCGTGAGCACTGTCACTGTTGGAAATGGCATTGTGTGCAATTCCACCATGGGCAATGTCACCATGGACATTATCGCTGTGAGCACTGTCAATATGAGCACGTCAACATGAGCCCTGTCACCATGGGCAATGTCACTGTGAGAAGTGTCATTATAGGCAATGTCACCGTGGGCACTGTCACCATGGTCACTGCCACCACTGTCACTGTCATTTTGAGCACTGTCACCATGGGTACTGCAACCATGAGCGCTGTCACCATGAGCACTGTCACCATTGCAAGTATCACCATGTGCACTGTCACCATGGGCACTATCACAATGAGAACTGTCAGCATGGGCACTGTCACTCTTGGCAATGTCACCATGGGCACTATCACTTTGAGCACTGTCAACATGAGCACGTCACCATGGGCACTGTCAACATGGGTACTATCTCGAAGGTCAATGTCACCATGAGCATTGTCAGGATGGGCAACTTCACCGTGAGCACTGTCACCAATGGCACTATCACCATGAGCAATGTCACTGTGGGCCGTGTCACCAGGGGCACTATCACCATGGTTAATGTTCTCATTGGCACTTTCCCCGTGAGCACTGTCACCCTGGGCACTGTCATCATGGGCACGGTCACCGTGAGCACTATCTCCATGAGCACAGCCACTGTGAACACCATCACCATAATCACTGGCCTCATCGGTACTGTCACCATGAGCACTGCCACAATGAGCACTGTCAGCATGGGCACTTCCCCCATGAGCACTGTCACTATGAGAACTGCTAGCATGGGTAGTTTCACCATGAGTACTGTCACCCTCTGTATTGTCACCATTTGCACTGTCACCATCAGGACTATTACCGTGAGTGCTATCACCGTGAGATCTCTCACCATGGTCACTGTCACCATGGCACCTTGCACAATGCGTGCTGTCAACATGAGTGCTGTCACCATTGGCACTATCACCGTGAGCATTCTCACTGTGGTCAGAGTCAACATGGGCTCTGTCACCATGAGCACTGTCACCATAGGCAATGTCACCGTGGTCAGTGTCACCATGAGCAATGTCTCCATGGGCACTCCTACAGTGGGCACTGTCACTGTGCGAACTGTCACCATGGTTACTGCCACTATGAGCAGTGTCTCTGTGAGTACTGTCAGCATGGGTTTTTACCGTGAGCACTGTCACCATGAGCCCTGTCACCATTTTTCAGTGCCACCATGTGCACTACCACCATGTGCACTCTCACCATGGGCACTATCACCGATAACACTGTCACCATAAGTACTGCCTGCATGGGCACTGTCACCAAGGGCACGGCCAACATGTGACCTGTAACCATTGTCAGTGTCACTGTGAGAAGTGTCACCATGGGAATTAACAACATAGGCACTCTCATCATGAGCACTGTCACCATGAGCACTGACACCACGAGCACTGTCACCCAGGGCAGTGCCACCATGAGCACTGTCACCATAACTGTTGCTATGAGAATTGTAACCATGGGCAATTTCTCAATGAGTAATGTCACCATGTGTATTTTCACCTTGGGCACTCTCAAAGTAAACAGTATTACCATGAGCACTTTCACTGTGAACACTGTCACCATGGGCACTGGCACAATGTGGTGTGTCACCATGAGCCATGTCACCATGGGAAATGTCACCGTGAGAAGTGTCACCGTAGGCAATGTCACCATGGGCAATGTCACCATGGGTACTGCCATTTTGAGCACTGTCACCATGGGTACTGCAACCATGAGTACTGTCACCATGAGTAATTTAACCATTGGCAGTATGACCATGTGCACTGTCACCATGGGCACTATCACCATGACAACTCTTAGCGTGAGCACTGTCACTGTTGGAAATGGCATTGTGTGCAATTCCACCATGGGCAATGTCACCATGGACATTATCGCTGTGAGCACTGTCAATATGAGCACGTCAACATGAGCCCTGTCACCATGGGCAATGTCACTGTGAGAAGTGTCACTATAGGCAATGTCACCGTGGGCACTGTCACCATGGTCACTGCCACCACTGTCACTGTCATTTTGAGCACTGTCACCATGGGTACTGCAACCATGAGCGCTGTCACCATGAGCACTGTCACCATTGCAAGTATCACCATGTGCACTGTCACCATGGGCACTATCACAATGAGAACTGTCAGCATGGGCACTGTCACTCTTGGCAATGTCACCATGGGCACTATCACTGTGAGCACTGTCAACATGAGCACGTCACCATGGGCACTGTCAACATGGGTACTATCTCGAAGGGCAATGTCACCATGAGCATTGTCAGGAAGGGCAATTTCACCATGAACACTGTCACCAAAGGCACTATCACCATGAGCAATGTCACTGTGGGCCGTGTCACCAGGGGCACTATCACCATGGTTAATGTTCTCATTGGCACTTTCCCCGTGAGCACTGTCACCCTGGGCACTGTCATCATGGGCACGGTCACCGTGAGCACTATCTCCATGAGCACAGCCACTGTGAACACCATCACCATAATCACTGGCCTCATCGGTACTGTCACCATGAGCACTGCCACAATGAGCACTGTCAGCATGGGCACTTCCCCCATGAGCACTGTCACTAGGAGAACTGCTAGCATGGGTATTTTCACCATGAGTACTGTCACCCTCTGTATTGTCACCATTTGCACTGTCACCATCAGGACTATTACCGTGAGTGCTATCACCGTGAGATCTCTCACCATGGTCACTGTCACCATGGCACCTTGCACAATGCGTGCTGTCAACATGAGTGCTGTCACCATTGGCACTATCACCGTGAGCATTCTCACTGTGGTCAGAGTCAACATGGGCTCTGTCACCATGAGCACTGTCACCATAGGCAATGTCACCGTGGTCAGTGTCACCATGAGCAATGTCTCCATGGGCACTCCTACAGTGGGCACTGTCACTGTGCGAACTGTCACCATGGTTACTGCCACTATGAGCAGTGTCTCTGTGAGTACTGTCAGCATGGGTTTTTACCGTGAGCACTGTCATCATGAGCCCTGTCACCATTCTTCAGTGCCACCATGTGCACTACCACCATGTGCACTCTCACCATGGGCACTATCACCGATAAAACTGTCACCATAAGTACTGTCTGCATGGGCACTGTCACCAAGGGCACGGCCAACATGTGACCTGTAACCATTGTCAGTGTCACTGTGAGAAGTGTCACCATGGGAATTAACAACATAGGCACTCTCATCATGAGCACTGTCACCATGAGCACTGACACCACGAGCACTGTCACCCAGGGCAGTGCCACCATGAGCACTGTCACCATAACTGTTGCTATGAGAATTGTAACCATGGGCAATTTCTCAATGAGTAATGTCACCATGTGTATTTTCACCTTGGGCACTCTCAAAGTAAACAGTATTACCATGAGCACTTTCACTGTGAACACTGTCACCATGGGCACTGGCACAATGTGGTGTGTCACCATGAGCCATGTCACCATGGGAAATGTCACCGTGAGAAGTGTCACCATAGGCAATGTCACCATGGGCAATGTCACCATGGGAACTGCCATTTTGAGCACTGTCACCATGGGTACTGCAACCATGAGTACTGTCACCATGAGTAATTTAACCATTGGCAGTATGACCATGTGCACTGTCACCATGGGCACTATCACCATGACAACTCTCAGCGTGAGCACTGTCACTGTTGGAAATGGCATTGTGTGCAATTCCACCATGGGCAATGTCACCATGGACATTATCGCTGTGAGCACTGTCAATATGAGCACGTCAACATGAGCCCTGTCACCATGGGCAATGTCACTGTGAGAAGTGTCACTATAGGCAATGTCACCGTGGGCACTGTCACCATGGTCACTGCCACCACTGTCACTGTCATTTTGAGCACTGTCACCATGGGTACTGCAACCATGAGCGCTGTCACCATGAGCACTGTCACCATTGCAAGTATCACCATGTGCACTGTCACCATGGGCACTATCACAATGAGAACTGTCAGCATGGGCACTGTCACTCTTGGCAATGTCACCATGGGCACTACCACTTTGAGCACTGTCAACATGAGCACGTCACCATGGGCACTGTCAACATGGGTACTATCTCGAAGGTCAATGTCACCATGAGCATTGTCAGGATGGGCAACTTCACCGTGAGCACTGTCACCAATGGCACTATCACCATGAGCAATGTCACTGTGGGCCGTGTCACCAGGGGCACTATCACCATGGTTAATGTTATCATTGGCACTTTCCCCGTGAGCACTGTCACCCTGGGCACTGTCATCATGGGCACGGTCACCGTGAGCACTATCTCCATGAGCACAGCCACTGTGAACACCATCACCATAATCACTGGCCTCATCGGTACTGTCACCATGAGCACTGCCACAATGAGCACTGTCAGCATGGGCACTTCCCCCATGAGCACTGTCAGTAGGAGAACTGCTAGCATGGGTATTTTCACCATGAGTACTGTCACCCTCTGTATTGTCACCATTTGCACTGTCACCATCAGGACTATTACCGTGAGTGCTATCACCGTGAGATCTCTCACCATGGTCACTGTCACCATGGCACCTTGCACAATGCGTGCTGTCAACATGAGTGCTGTCACCATTGGCACTATCACCGTGAGCATTCTCACTGTGGTCAGAGTCAACATGGGCTCTGTCACCATGAGCACTGTCACCATAGGCAATGTCACCGTGGTCAGTGTCACCATGAGCAATGTCTCCATGGGCACTCCTACAGTGGGCACTGTCACTGTGCGAACTGTCACCATGGTTACTGCCACTATGAGCAGTGTCTCTGTGAGTACTGTCAGCATGGGTTTTTACCGTGAGCACTGTCACCATGAGCCCTGTCACCATTCTTCAGTGCCACCATGTGCACTACCACCATGTGCACTCTCACCATGGGCACTATCACCGATAAAACTGTCACCATAAGTACTGTCTGCATGGGCACTGTCACCAAGGGCACGGCCAACATGTGACCTGTAACCATTGTCAGTGTCACTGTGAGAAGTGTCACCATGGGAATTAACAACATAGGCACTCTCATCATGAGCACTGTCACCATGAGCACTGACACGACGAGCACTGTCACCCAGGGCAGTGCCACCATGAGCACTGTCACCATAACTGTTGCTATGAGAATTGTAACCATGGGCAATTTCTCAATGAGTAATGTCACCATGTGTATTTTCACCTTGGGCACTCTCAAAGTAAACAGTATTACCATGAGCACTTTCACTGTGAACACTGTCACCATGGGCACTGGCACAATGTGGTGTGTCACCATGAGCCATGTCACCATGGGAAATGTCACCGTGAGAAGTGTCACCATAGGCAATGTCACCATGGGCAATGTCAGCATGGGAACTGCCATTTTGAGCACTGTCACCATGGGTACTGCAACCATGAGTACTGTCACCATGAGTAATTTAACCATTGGCAGTATGACCATGTGCACTGTCACCATGGGCACTATCACCATGACAACTCTCAGCG
Organism: Mesoplodon mirus; assembly: GCF_964341445.2. Taxonomy (NCBI): domain Eukaryota; kingdom Metazoa; phylum Chordata; class Mammalia; order Artiodactyla; family Ziphiidae; genus Mesoplodon; species Mesoplodon mirus. The sequence continues at coordinate 104,073,129 of NC_138976.1, read as the reverse complement.
TGAGCACTGTCACTGTTGGAAATGGCATTGTGTGCAATTCCACCATGGGCAATGTCACCATGGACATTATCGCTGTGAGCACTGTCAATATGAGCACGTCAACATGAGCCCTGTCACCATGGGCAATGTCACTGTGAGAAGTGTCACTATAGGCAATGTCACCGTGGGCACTGTCACCATGGTCACTGCCACCACTGTCACTGTCATTTTGAGCACTGTCACCATGGGTACTGCAACCATGAGCGCTGTCACCATGAGCACTGTCACCATTGCAAGTATCACCATGTGCACTGTCACCATGGGCACTATCACAATGAGAACTGTCAGCATGGGCACTGTCACTCTTGGCAATGTCACCATGGGCACTATCACTTTGAGCACTGTCAACATGAGCACGTCACCATGGGCACTGTCAACATGGGTACTATCTCGAAGGTCAATGTCACCATGAGCATTGTCAGGATGGGCAACTTCACCGTGAGCACTGTCACCAATGGCACTATCACCATGAGCAATGTCACTGTGGGCCGTGTCACCAGGGGCACTATCACCATGGTTAATGTTATCATTGGCACTTTCCCCGTGAGCACTGTCACCCTGGGCACTGTCATCATGGGCACGGTCACCGTGAGCACTATCTCCATGAGCACAGCCACTGTGAACACCATCACCATAATCACTGGCCTCATCGGTACTGTCACCATGAGCACTGCCACAATGAGCACTGTCAGCATGGGCACTTCCCCCATGAGCACTGTCACTATGAGAACTGCTAGCATGGGTATTTTCACCATGAGTACTGTCACCCTCTGTATTGTCACCATTTGCACTGTCACCATCAGGACTATTACCGTGAGTGCTATCACCGTGAGATCTCTCACCATGGTCACTGTCACCATGGCCCCTTGCACAATGCGTGCTGTCAACATGAGTGCTGTCACCATTGGCACTATCACCGTGAGCATTCTCACTGTGGTCAGAGTCAACATGGGCTCTGTCACCATGAGCACTGTCACCATAGGCAATGTCACCGTGGTCAGTGTCACCATGAGCAATGTCTCCATGGGCACTCCTACAGTGGGCACTGTCACTGTGCGAACTGTCACCATGGTTACTGCCACTATGAGCAGTGTCTCTGTGAGTACTGTCAGCATGGGTTTTTACCGTGAGCACTGTCACCATGAGCCCTGTCACCATTTTGCAGTGCCACCATGTGCACTACCACCATGTGCACTCTCACCATGGGCACTATCACCGATAACACTGTCACCATAAGTACTGTCTGCATGGGCACTGTCACCAAGGGCACGGCCAACATGTGACCTGTAACCATTGTCAGTGTCACTGTGAGAAGTGTCACCATGGGAATTAACAACATAGGCACTCTCATCATGAGCACTGTCACCATGAGCACTGACACCACGAGCACTGTCACCCAGGGCAGTGCCACCATGAGCACTGTCACCATAACTGTTGCTATGAGAATTGTAACCATGGGCAATTTCTCAATGAGTAATGTCACCATGTGTATTTTCACCTTGGGCACTCTCAAAGTAAACAGTATTACCATGAGCACTTTCACTGTGAACACTGTCACCATGGGCACTGGCACAATGTGGTGTGTCACCATGAGCCATGTCACCATGGGAAATGTCACCGTGAGAAGTGTCACCATAGGCAATGTCACCATGGGCAATGTCACCATGGGAACTGCCATTTTGAGCACTGTCACCATGGGTACTGCAACCATGAGTACTGTCACCATGAGTAATTTAACCATTGGCAGTATGACCATGTGCACTGTCACCATGGGCACTATCACCATGACAACTCTCAGCGTGAGCACTGTCACTGTTGGAAATGGCATTGTGTGCAATTCCACCATGGGCAATGTCACCATGGACATTATCGCTGTGAGCACTGTCAATATGAGCACGTCAACATGAGCCCTGTCACCATGGGCAATGTCACTGTGAGAAGTGTCACTATAGGCAATGTCACCGTGGGCACTGTCACCATGGTCACTGCCACCACTGTCACTGTCATTTTGAGCACTGTCACCATGGGTACTGCAACCATGAGCGCTGTCACCATGAGCACTGTCACCATTGCAAGTATCACCATGTGCACTGTCACCATGGGCACTATCACAATGAGAACTGTCAGCATGGGCACTGTCACTCTTGGCAATGTCACCATGGGCACTATCACTTTGAGCACTGTCAACATGAGCACGTCACCATGGGCACTGTCAACATGGGTACTATCTCGAAGGTCAATGTCACCATGAGCATTGTCAGGATGGGCAACTTCACCGTGACCACTGTCACCAATGGCACTATCACCATGAGCAATGTCACTGTGGGCCGTGTCACCAGGGGCACTATCACCATGGTTAATGTTCACATTGGCACTTTCCCCGTGAGCACTGTCACCCTGGGCACTGTCATCATGGGCACGGTCACCGTGAGCACTATCTCCATGAGCACAGCCACTGTGAACACCATCACCATAATCACTGGCCTCATCGGTACTGTCACCATGAGCACTGCCACAATGAGCACTGTCAGCATGGGCACTTCCCCCATGAGCACTGTCACTATGAGAACTGCTAGCATGGGTATTTTCACCATGAGTACTGTCACCCTCTGTATTGTCACCATTTGCACTGTCACCATCAGGACTATTACCGTGAGTGCTATCACCGTGAGATCTCTCACCATGGTCACTGTCACCATGGCACCTTGCACAATGCGTGCTGTCAACATGAGTGCTGTCACCATTGGCACTATCACCGTGAGCATTCTCACTGTGGTCAGAGTCAACATGGGCTCTGTCACCATGAGCACTGTCACCATAGGCAATGTCACCGTGGTCAGTGTCACCATGAGCAATGTCTCCATGGGCACTCCTACAGTGGGCACTGTCACTGTGCGAACTGTCACCATGGTTACTGCCACTATGAGCAGTGTCTCTGTGAGTACTGTCAGCATGGGTTTTTACCTTGAGAACTGTCACCATGAGCCCTGTCACCATTCTTCAGTGCCACCATGTGCACTACCACCATGTGCACTCTCACCATGGGCACTATCACCGATAAAACTGTCACCATAAGTACTGTCTTCATGGGCACTGTCACCAAGGGCACGGCCAACATGTGACCTGTAACCATTGTCAGTGTCACTGTGAGAAGTGTCACCATGGGAATTAACAACATAGGCACTCTCATCATGAGCACTGTCACCATGAGCACTGACACCACGAGCACTGTCACCCAGGGCAGTGCCACCATGAGCACTGTCACCATAACTGTTGCTATGAGAATTGTAACCATGGGCAATTTCTCAATGAGTAATGTCACCATGTGTATTTTCACCTTGGGCACTCTCAAAGTAAACAGTATTACCATGAGCACTTTCACTGTGAACACTGTCACCATGGGCACTGGCACAATGTGGTGTGTCACCATGAGCCATGTCACCATGGGAAATGTCACCGTGAGAAGTGTCACCATAGGCAATGTCACCATGGGCAATGTCACCATGGGAACTGCCATTTTGAGCACTGTCACCATGGGTACTGCAACCATGAGTACTGTCACCATGAGTAATTTAACCATTGGCAGTATGACCATGTGCACTGTCACCATGGGCACTATCACCATGACAACTCTCAGCGTGAGCACTGTCACTGTTGGAAATGGCATTGTGTGCAATTCCACCATGGGCAATGTCACCATGGACATTATCGCTGTGAGCACTGTCAATATGAGCACGTCAACATGAGCCCTGTCACCATGGGCAATGTCACTGTGAGAAGTGTCACTATAGGCAATGTCACCGTGGGCACTGTCACCATGGTCACTGCCACCACTGTCACTGTCATTTTGAGCACTGTCACCATGGGTACTGCAACCATGAGCGCTGTCACCATGAGCACTGTCACCATTGCAAGTATCACCATGTGCACTGTCACCATGGGCACTATCACAATGAGAACTGTCAGCATGGGCACTGTCACTCTTGGCAATGTCACCATGGGCACTATCACTTTGAGCACTGTCAACATGAGCATGTCACCATGGGCACTGTCAACATGGGTACTATCTCGAAGGTCAATGTCACCATGAGCACTGTCAGGATGGGCAACTTCACCGTGAGCACTGTCACCAATGGCACTATCACCATGAGCAATGTCACTGTGGGCCGTGTCACCAGGGGCACTATCACCATGGTTAATGTTCACATTGGCACTTTCCCCGTGAGCACTGTCACCCTGGGCACTGTCATCATGGGCACGGTCACCGTGAGCACTATCTCCATGAGCACAGCCACTGTGAACACCATCACCATAATCACTGGCCTCATCGGTACTGTCACCATGAGCACTGCCACAATGAGCACTGTCAGCATGGGCACTTCCCCCATGAGCACTGTCACTATGAGAACTGCTAGCATGGGTATTTTCACCATGAGTACTGTCACCCTCTGTATTGTCACCATTTGCACTGTCACCATCAGGACTATTACCGTGAGTGCTATCACCGTGAGATCTCTCACCATGGTCACTGTCACCATGGCATCTTGCACAATGCGTGCTGTCAACATGAGTGCTGTCACCATTGGCACTATCACCGTGAGCATTCTCACTGTGGTCAGAGTCAACATGGGCTCTGTCACCATGAGCACTGTCACCATAGGCAATGTCACCGTGGTCAGTGTCACCATGAGCAATGTCTCCATGGGCACTCCTACAGTGGGCACTGTCACTGTGCGAACTGTCACCATGGTTACTGCCACTATGAGCAGTGTCTCTGTGAGTACTGTCAGCATGGGTTTTTACCGTGAGCACTGTCACCATGAGCCCTGTCACCATTTTTCAGTGCCACCATGTGCACTACCACCATGTGCACTCTCACCATGGGCACTATCACCGATAACACTGTCACCATAAGTACTGCCTGCATGGGCACTGTCACCAAGGGCACGGCCAACATGTGACCTGTAACCATTGTCAGTGTCACTGTGAGAAGTGTCACCATGGGAATTAACAACATAGGCACTCTCATCATGAGCACTGTCACCATGAGCACTGACACCACGAGCACTGTCACCCAGGGCAGTGCCACCATGAGCACTGTCACCATAACTGTTGCTATGAGAATTGTAACCATGGGCAATTTCTCAATGAGTAATGTCACCATGTGTATTTTCACCTTGGGCACTCTCAAAGTAAACAGTATTACCATGAGCACTTTCACTGTGAACACTGTCACCATGGGCACTGGCACAATGTGGTGTGTCACCATGAGCCATGTCACCATGGGAAATGTCACCGTGAGAAGTGTCACCATAGGCAATGTCACCATGGGCAATGTCACCATGGGAACTGCCATTTTGAGCACTGTCACCATGGGTACTGCAACCATGAGTACTGTCACCATGAGTAATTTAACCATTGGCAGTATGAACATGTGCACTGTCACCATGGGCACTATCACCATGACAACTCTCAGCGTGAGCACTGTCACGGTTGGAAATGGCATTGTGTGCAATTCCACCATGGGCAATGTCACCATGGACATTATCGCTGTGAGCACTGTCAATATGAGCACGTCAACATGAGCCCTGTCACCATGGGCAATGTCACTGTGAGAAGTGTCATTATAGGCAATGTCACCGTGGGCACTGTCACCATGGTCACTGCCACCACTGTCACTGTCATTTTGAGCACTGTCACCATGGGTACTGCAACCATGAGCGCTGTCACCATGAGCACTGTCACCATTGCAAGTATCACCATGTGCACTGTCACCATGGGCACTATCACAATGAGAACTGTCAGCATGGGCACTGTCACTCTTGGCAATGTCACCATGGGCACTATCACTTTGAGCACTGTCAACATGAGCACGTCACCATGGGCACTGTCAACATGGGTACTATCTCGAAGGTCAATGTCACCATGAGCATTGTCAGGATGGGCAACTTCACCGTGAGCACTGTCACCAATGGCACTATCACCATGAGCAATGTCACTGTGGGCCGTGTCACCAGGGGCACTATCACCATGGTTAATGTTCTCATTGGCACTTTCCCCGTGAGCACTGTCATCCTGGGCACTGTCATCATGGGCACGGTCACCGTGAGCACTATCTCCATGAGCACAGCCACTGTGAACACCATCACCATAATCACTGGCCTCATCGGTACTGTCACCATGAGCACTGCCACAATGAGCACTGTCAGCATGGGCACTTCCCCCATGAGCACTGTCACTATGAGAACTGCTAGCATGGGTATTTTCACCATGAGTACTGTCACCCTCTGTATTGTCACCATTTGCACTGTCACCATCAGGACTATTACCGTGAGTGCTATCACCGTGAGATCTCTCACCATGGTCACTGTCACCATGGCACCTTGCACAATGCGTGCTGTCAACATGAGTGCTGTCACCATTGGCACTATCACCGTGAGCATTCTCACTGTGGTCAGAGTCAACATGGGCTCTGTCACCATGAGCACTGTCACCATAGGCAATGTCACCGTGGTCAGTGTCACCATGAGCAATGTCTCCATGGGCACTCCTACAGTGGGCACTGTCACTGTGCGAACTCTCACCATGGTTACTGCCACTATGAGCAGTGTCTCTGTGAGTACTGTCAGCATGGGTTTTTACCGTGAGCACTGTCACCATGAGCCCTGTCACCATTTTTCAGTGCCACCATGTGCACTACCACCATGTGCACTCTCACCATGGGCACTATCACCGATAACACTGTCACCATAAGTACTGCCTGCATGGGCACTGTCACCAAGGGCACGGCCAACATGTGACCTGTAACCATTGTCAGTGTCACTGTGAGAAGTGTCACCATGGGAATTAACAACATAGGCACTCTCATCATGAGCACTGTCACCATGAGCACTGACACCACGAGCACTGTCACCCAGGGCAGTGCCACCATGAGCACTGTCACCATAACTGTTGCTATGAGAATTGTAACCATGGGCAATTTCTCAATGAGTAATGTCACCATGTGTATTTTCACCTTGGGCACTCTCAAAGTAAACAGTATTACCATGAGCACTTTCACTGTGAACACTGTCACCATGGGCACTTGCACAATGTGGTGTGTCACCATGAGCCATGTCACCATGGGAAATGTCACCGTGAGAAGTGTCACCATAGGCAATGTCACCATGGGCAATGTCACCATGGGAACTGCCATTTTGAGCACTGTCACCATGGGTACTGCAACCATGAGTACTGTCACCATGAGTAATTTAACCATTGGCAGTATGACCATGTGCACTGTCACCATGGGCACTATCACCATGACAACTCTCAGCGTGAGCACTGTCACTGTTGGAAATGGCATTGTGTGCAATTCCACCATGGGCAATGTCACCATGGACATTATCGCTGTGAGCACTGTCAATATGAGCACGTCAACATGAGCCCTGTCACCATGGGCAATGTCACTGTAAGAAGTGTCACTATAGGCAATGTCACCGTGGGCACTGTCACCATGGTCACTGCCACCACTGTCACTGTCATTTTGAGCACTGTCACCATGGGTACTGCAACCATGAGCGCTGTCACCATGAGCACTGTCACCATTGCAAGTATCACCATGTGCACTGTCACCATGGGCACTATCACAATGAGAACTGTCAGCATGGGCACTGTCACTCTTGGCAATGTCACCATTGTCACTATCACTTTGAGCACTGTCAACATGAGCACGTCACCATGGGCACTGTCAACATGGGTACTATCTCGAAGGTCAATGTCACCATGAGCATTGTCAGGATGGGCAACTTCACCGTGAGCACTGTCACCAATGGCACTATCACCATGAGCAATGTCACTGTGGGCCGTGTCACCAGGGGCACTATCACCATGGTTAATGTTCTCATTGGCACTTTCCCCGTGAGCACTGTCACCCTGGGCACTGTCATCATGGGCACGGTCACCGTGAGCACTATCTCCATGAGCACAGCCACTGTGAACACCATCACCATAATCACTGGCCTCATCGGTACTGTCACCATGAGCACTGCCACAATGAGCACTGTCAGCATGGGCACTTCCCCCATGAGCACTGTCACTATGAGAACTGCTAGCATGGGTATTTTCACCATGAGTACTGTCACCCTCTGTATTGTCACCATTTGCACTGTCACCATCAGGACTATTACCGTGAGTGCTATCACCGTGAGATCTCTCACCATGGTCACTGTCACCATGGCACCTTGCACAATGCGTGCTGTCAACATGAGTGCTGTCACCATTGGCACTATCACCGTGAGCATTCTCACTGTGGTCAGAGTCAACATGGGCTCTGTCACCATGAGCACTGTCACCATAGGCAATGTCACCGTGGTCAGTGTCACCATGAGCAATGTCTCCATGGGCACTCCTACAGTGGGCACTGTCACTGTGCGAACTGTCACCATGGTTACTGCCACTATGAGCAGTGTCTCTGTGAGTACTGCCAGCGTGGGTTTTTACCGTGAGCACTGTCACCATGAGCCCTGTCACCATTCTTCAGTGCCACCATGTGCACTACCACCATGTGCACTCTCACCATGGGCACTATCACCGATAACACTGTCACCATAAGTACTGTCTTCATGGGCACTGTCACCAAGGGCACGGCCAACATGTGACCTGTAACCATTGTCAGTGTCACTGTGAGAAGTGTCACCATGGGAATTAACAACATAGGCACTCTCATCATGAGCACTGTCACCATGAGCACTGACACCACGAGCACTGTCACCCAGGGCAGTGCCACCATGAGCACTGTCACCATAACTGTTGCTATGAGAATTGTAACCATGGGCAATTTCTCAATGAGTAATGTCACCATGTGTATTTTCACCTTGGGCACTCTCAAAGTAAACAGTATTACCATGAGCACTTTCACTGTGAACACTGTCACCATGGGCACTGGCACAATGTGGTGTGTCACCATGAGCCATGTCACCATGGGAAATGTCACCATGAGAAGTGTCACCATAGGCAATGTCACCATGGGCAATGTCACCATGGGAACTGCCATTTTGAGCACTCTCACCATGGGTACTACAACCATGAGTACTGTCACCATGAGTAATTTAACCATTGGCAGTATGACCATGTGCACTGTCACCATGGGCACTATCACCATGACAACTCCCAGCGTGAGCACTGTCACTGTTGGAAATGGCATTGTGTGCAATTCCACCATGGGCAATGTCACCATGGACATTATCGCTGTGAGCACTGTCAATATGAGCACGTCAACCTGAGCCCTGTCACCATGGGCAATGTCACTGTGAGAAGTGTCACTATAGGCAATGTCACCGTGGGCACTGTCACCATGGTCACTGCCACCACTGTCACTGTCATTTTGAGCACTGTCACCATGGGTACTGCAACCATGAGCGCTGTCACCATGAGCACTGTCACCATTGCAAGTATCACCATGTGCACTGTCACCATGGGCACTATCACAATGAGAACTGTCAGCATGGGCACTGTCACTCTTGGCAATGTCACCATGGGCACTATCACTTTGAGCACTGTCAACATGAGCACGTCACCATGGGCACTGTCAACATGGGTACTATCTCGAAGGTCAATGTCACCATGAGCATTGTCAGGATGGGCAACTTCACCGTGAGCACTGTCACCAATGGCACTATCACCATGAGCAATGTCACTGTGGGCCGTGTCACCAGGGGCACTATCACCATGGTTAATGTTCTCATTGGCACTTTCCCCGTGAGCACTGTCACCCTGGGCACTGTCATCATGGGCACGGTCACTGTGAGCACTATCTCCATGAGCACAGCCACTGTGAACACCATCACCATAATCACTGGCCTCATCGGTACTGTCAACATGAGCACTGCCACAATGAGCACTGTCATCATGGGCACATCCCCCATGAGCACTGTCACTATGAGAACTGCTACCATGGGTATTTTCACCATGTGTACTGTCACCCTGTGTATTGTCACCATTTGCACTGTCACCATGAGGACTATTACCGTGAGCACTATCACCGTGAGATCTCTCACCATGGTCACTGTCACCATGGCACCTTGCACAATGGGGGCTGTCAACATGAGTGCTGGCACCATTGGCACTATCACTGTGAGCATTCTCACTGTGGTCAGTGTCACCATGGCCACTGTCACCATGAGCACTGTCACCATAGGCAATGTCACCATGGTCAGTGGCACCATGAGCACTGTCAACATGGGCACCCATACAGTGGGCACTGTCACTGTGAGCACTGTCACTTTTGGTACTGCCACCATGAGCGCTGTCACCATGAGCACTGTCACCATTGCAAGTATCACAATGTGCACTGTCACCATGGGCACTGGCACAATGTCGTGTGTCACCTTGAGCAATGTCACCATGGGAAATGTCACAGTGAGATGTGTCACCATAGGCAATGTCACCATGGGCAATGTCACCATGGGAAATGCCATTTTGCACACTGTCACCATGGGTACTGCAACCATGAGTACTGTCACCATTGGCAGTATGACCATGTGCACTGTCACCATGGGCACTATCACCATGACAACTCTCAGCGTGAGCACTGTCACTGTGGGAACTGGCATTGTGTGCAATTCCACCATGGGCAATGTCAACATGGGCACAATCACTGTGAGCACTGTCAATATAAGCACGTCAACATGAGCCCTGTCACCATGGGCAATGTCACCGTGAGAAGTGTCACTATAGGCGATGTCACCATGGGCACTGTCACCATGGTCACTGCCACCACTGTCACTGTCATTTTGAGCACTGTCACCATGGGTATTGCAACCATGAGCACTGTCACCATGAGCACTGTCACCATTGCGATTATCACCATGTGTACTGTCACCATGGGCACTATCACAATGAGAACTGTCAGCGTGGTCACTGTCACTGTTGGCAAGGGCACCGTGGGCACTTCCACCATGGGCAATGTCACCATGGGCACTATCACTGTGAGCACTGTCAACATGAGCACATCACCATGGGCACTGTCAACATGGGTACTATCTCGAAGGGCAATGTCACCATGAGCATTGTCAGGAAGGGCAATTTCACCATGAGCACTGTCACCAAAGGCACTATCACCATGAGCAATGTCACTGTGGGCCGTGTCACCAGGGGCACTATCACCATGGTTAATGTTCTCATTGGCACTTTCCCCGTGAGCACTGTCACCCTGGGCACTGTCATCATGGGCACGGTCACCGTGAGCACTATCTCCATGAGCACAGCCACTGTGAACACCATCACCATAATCACTGGCCTCATCGGTACTGTCACCATGAGCACTGCCACAATGAGCACTGTCAGCATGGGCACTTCCCCCATGAGCACTGTCACTAGGAGAACTGCTAGCATGGGTATTTTCACCATGAGTACTGTCACCCTCTGTATTGTCACCATTTGCACTGTCACCATCAGGACTATTACCGTGAGTGCTATCACCGTGAGATCTCTCACCATGGTCACTGTCACCATGGCACCTTGCACAATGCGTGCTGTCAACATGAGTGCTGTCACCATTGGCACTATCACCGTGAGCATTCTCACTGTGGTCAGAGTCAACATGGGCTCTGTCACCATGAGCACTGTCACCATAGGCAATGTCACCGTGGTCAGTGTCACCATGAGCAATGTCTCCATGGGCACTCCTACAGTGGGCACTGTCACTGTGCGAACTGTCACCATGGTTACTGCCACTATGAGCAGTGTCTCTGTGAGTACTGTCAGCATGGGTTTTTACCGTGAGCACTGTCACCATGAGCCCTGTCACCATTTTTCAGTGCCACCATGTGCACTACCACCATGTGCACTCTCACCATGGGCACTATCACCGATAACACTGTCACCATAAGTACTGTCTGCATGGGCACTGTCACCAAGGGCACGGCCAACATGTGACCTGTAACCATTGTCAGTGTCACTGTGAGAAGTGTCACCATGGGAATTAACAACATAGGCACTCTCATCATGAGCACTGTCACCATGAGCACTGACACCACGAGCACTGTCACCCAGGGCAGTGCCACCATGAGCACTGTCACCATAACTGTTGCTATGAGAATTGTAACCATGGGCAATTTCTCAATGAGTAATGTCACCATGTGTATTTTCACCTTGGGCACTCTCAAAGTAAACAGTATTACCATGAGCACTTTCACTGTGAACACTGTCACCATGGGCACTGGCACAATGTGGTGTGTCACCATGAGCCATGTCACCATGGGAAATGTCACCGTGAGAAGTGTCACCATAGGCAATGTCACCATGGGCAATGTCACCATGGGAACTGCCATTTTGAGCACTGTCACCATGGGTACTGCAACCATGAGTACTGTCACCATGAGTAATTTAACCATTGGCAGTATGACCATGTGCACTGTCACCATGGGCACTATCACCATGACAACTCTCAGCGTGAGCACTGTCACTGTTGGAAATGGCATTGTGTGCAATTCCACCATGGGCAATGTCACCATGGACATTATCGCTGTGAGCACTGTCAATATGAGCACGTCAACATGAGCCCTGTCACCATGGGCAATGTCACTGTGAGAAGTGTCATTATAGGCAATGTCACGGTGGGCACTGTCACCATGGTCACTGCCACCACTGTCACTGTCATTTTGAGCACTGTCACCATGGGTACTGCAACCATGAGCGCTGTCACCATGAGCACTGTCACCATTGCAAGTATCACCATGTGCACTGTCACCATGGGCACTATCACAATGAGAACTGTCAGCATGGGCACTGTCACTCTTGGCAATGTCACCATGGGCACTATCACTTTGAGCACTGTCAACATGAGCACGTCACCATGGGCACTGTCAACATGGGTACTATCTCGAAGGTCAATGTCACCATGAGCATTGTCAGGATGGGCAACTTCACCGTGAGCACTGTCACCAATGGCACTATCACCATGAGCAATGTCACTGTGGGCCGTGTCACCAGGGGCACTATCACCATGGTTAATGTTCACATTGGCACTTTCCCCGTGAGCACTGTCACCCTGGGCACTGTCATCATGGGCACGGTCACCGTGAGCACTATCTCCATGAGCACAGCCACTGTGAACACCATCACCATAATCACTGGCCTCATCGGTACTGTCACCATGAGCACTGCCACAATGAGCACTGTCAGCATGGGCACTTCCCCCATGAGCACTGTCACTATGAGAACTGCTAGCATGGGTATTTTCACCATGAGTACTGTCACCCTCTGTATTGTCACCATTTGCACTGTCACCATCAGGACTATTACCGTGAGTGCTATCACCGTGAGATCTCTCACCATGGTCACTGTCACCATGGCACCTTGCACAATGCGTGCTGTCAACATGAGTGCTGTCACCATTGGCACTATCACCGTGAGCATTCTCACTGTGGTCAGAGTCAACATGGGCTCTGTCACCATGAGCACTGTCACCATAGGCAATGTCACCGTGGTCAGTGTCACCATGAGCAATGTCTCCATGGGCACTCCTACAGTGGGCACTGTCACTGTGCGAACTCTCACCATGGTTACTGCCACTATGAGCAGTGTCTCTGTGAGTACTGTCAGCATGGGTTTTTACCGTGAGCACTGTCACCATGAGCCCTGTCACCATTTTTCAGTGCCACCATGTGCACTACCACCATGTGCACTCTCACCATGGGCACTATCACCGATAACACTGTCACCATAAGTACTGCCTGCATGGGCACTGTCACCAAGGGCACGGCCAACATGTGACCTGTAACCATTGTCAGCGTCACTGTGAGAAGTGTCACCATGGGAATTAACAACATAGGCACTCTCATCATGAGCACTGTCACCATGAGCACTGACACCACGAGCACTGTCACCCAGGGCAGTGCCACCATGAGCACTGTCACCATAACTGTTGCTATGAGAATTGTAACCATGGGCAATTTCTCAATGAGTAATGTCACCATGTGTATTTTCACCTTGGGCACTCTCAAAGTAAACAGTATTACCATGAGCACTTTCACTGTGAACACTGTCACCATGGGCACTGGCACAATGTGGTGTGTCACCATGAGCCATGTCACCATGGGAAATGTCACCGTGAGAAGTGTCACCATAGGCAATGTCACCATGGGCAATGTCACCATGGGAACTGCCATTTTGAGCACTGTCACCATGGGTACTGCAACCATGAGTACTGTCACCATGAGTAATTTAACCATTGGCAGTATGACCATGTGCACTGTCACCATGGGCACTATCACCATGACAACTCTCAGCGTGAGCACTGTCACTGTTGGAAATGGCATTGTGTGCAATTCCACCATGGGCAATGTCACCATGGACATTATCGCTGTGAGCACTGTCAATATGAGCACGTCAACATGAGCCCTGTCACCATGGGCAATGTCACTGTGAGAAGTGTCACTATAGGCAATGTCACCGTGGGCACTGTCACCATGGTCACTGCCACCACTGTCACTGTCATTTTGAGCACTGTCACCATGGGTACTGCAACCATGAGCGCTGTCACCATGAGCACTGTCACCATTGCAAGTATCACCATGTGCACTGTCACCATGGGCACTATCACAATGAGAACTGTCAGCATGGGCACTGTCACTCTTGGCAATGTCACCATGGGCACTATCACTTTGAGCACTGTCAACATGAGCACGTCACCATGGGCACTGTCAACATGGGTACTATCTCGAAGGTCAATGTCACCATGAGCATTGTCAGGATGGGCAACTTCACCGTGAGCACTGTCACCAATGGCACTATCACCATGAGCAATGTCACTGTGGGCCGTGTCACCAGGGGCACTATCACCATGGTTAATGTTCTCATTGGCACTTTCCCCGTGAGCACTGTCACCCTGGGCACTGTCATCATGGGCACGGTCACCGTGAGCACTATCTCCATGAGCACAGCCACTGTGAACACCATCACCATAATCACTGGCCTCATCGGTACTGTCACCATGAGCACTGCCACAATGAGCACTGTCAGCATGGGCACTTCCCCCATGAGCACTGTCACTAGGAGAACTGCTAGCATGGGTATTTTCACCATGAGTACTGTCACCCTCTGTATTGTCACCATTTGCACTGTCACCATCAGGACTATTACCGTGAGTGCTATCACCGTGAGATCTCTCACCATGGTCACTGTCACCATGGCACCTTGCACAATGCGTGCTGTCAACATGAGTGCTGTCACCATTGGCACTATCACCGTGAGCATTCTCACTGTGGTCAGAGTCAACATGGGCTCTGTCACCATGAGCACTGTCACCATAGGCAATGTCACCGTGGTCAGTGTCACCATGAGCAATGTCTCCATGGGCACTCCTACAGTGGGCACTGTCACTGTGCGAACTCTCACCATGGTTACTGCCACTATGAGCAGTGTCTCTGTGAGTACTGTCAGCATGGGTTTTTACCGTGAGCACTGTCACCATGAGCCCTGTCACCATTTTGCAGTGCCACCATGTGCACTACCACCATGTGCACTCTCACCATGGGCACTATCACCGATAACACTGTCACCATAAGTACTGTCTGCATGGGCACTGTCACCAAGGGCACGGCCAACATGTGACCTGTAACCATTGTCAGTGTCACTGTGAGAAGTGTCACCATGGGAATTAACAACATAGGCACTCTCATCATGAGCACTGTCACCATGAGCACTGACACCACGAGCACTGTCACCCAGGGCAGTGCCACCATGAGCACTGTCACCATAACTGTTGCTATGAGAATTGTAACCATGGGCAATTTCTCAATGAGTAATGTCACCATGTGTATTTTCACCTTGGGCACTCTCAAAGTAAACAGTATTACCATGAGCACTTTCACTGTGAACACTGTCACCATGGGCACTGGCACAATGTGGTGTGTCACCATGAGCCATGTCACCATGGGAAATGTCACCGTGAGAAGTGTCACCATAGGCAATGTCACCATGGGCAATGTCACCATGGGAACTGCCATTTTGAGCACTGTCACCATGGGTACTGCAACCATGAGTACTGTCACCATGAGTAATTTAACCATTGGCAGTATGACCATGTGCACTGTCACCATGGGCACTATCACCATGACAACTCTCAGCGTGAGCACTGTCACTGTTGGAAATGGCATTGTGTGCAATTCCACCATGGGCAATGTCACCATGGACATTATCGCTGTGAGCACTGTCAATATGAGCACGTCAACATGAGCCCTGTCACCATGGGCAATGTCACTGTGAGAAGTGTCATTATAGGCAATGTCACCGTGGGCACTGTCACCATGGTCACTGCCACCACTGTCACTGTCATTTTGAGCACTGTCACCATGGGTACTGCAACCATGAGCGCTGTCACCATGAGCACTGTCACCATTGCAAGTATCACCATGTGCACTGTCACCATGGGCACTATCACAATGAGAACTGTCAGCATGGGCACTGTCACTCTTGGCAATGTCACCATGGGCACTATCACTTTGAGCACTGTCAACATGAGCACGTCACCATGGGCACTGTCAACATGGGTACTATCTCGAAGGTCAATGTCACCATGAGCATTGTCAGGATGGGCAACTTCACCGTGAGCACTGTCACCAATGGCACTATCACCATGAGCAATGTCACTGTGGGCCGTGTCACCAGGGGCACTATCACCATGGTTAATGTTCACATTGGCACTTTCCCCGTGAGCACTGTCACCCTGGGCACTGTCATCATGGGCACGGTCACCGTGAGCACTATCTCCATGAGCACAGCCACTGTGAACACCATCACCATAATCACTGGCCTCATCGGTACTGTCACCATGAGCACTGCCACAATGAGCACTGTCAGCATGGGCACTTCCCCCATGAGCACTGTCACTATGAGAACTGCTAGCATGGGTATTTTCACCATGAGTACTGTCACCCTCTGTATTGTCACCATTTGCACTGTCACCATCAGGACTATTACCGTGAGTGCTATCACCGTGAGATCTCTCACCATGGTCACTGTCACCATGGCACCTTGCACAATGCGTGCTGTCAACATGAGTGCTGTCACCATTGGCACTATCACCGTGAGCATTCTCACTGTGGTCAGAGTCAACATGGGCTCTGTCACCATGAGCACTGTCACCATAGGCAATGTCACCGTGGTCAGTGTCACCATGAGCAATGTCTCCATGGGCACTCCTACAGTGGGCACTGTCACTGTGCGAACTCTCACCATGGTTACTGCCACTATGAGCAGTGTCTCTGTGAGTACTGTCAGCATGGGTTTTTACCGTGAGCACTGTCACCATGAGCCCTGTCACCATTTTTCAGTGCCACCATGTGCACTACCACCATGTGCACTCTCACCATGGGCACTATCACCGATAACACTGTCACCATAAGTACTGCCTGCATGGGCACTGTCACCAAGGGCACGGCCAACATGTGACCTGTAACCATTGTCAGCGTCACTGTGAGAAGTGTCACCATGGGAATTAACAACATAGGCACTCTCATCATGAGCACTGTCACCATGAGCACTGACACCACGAGCACTGTCACCCAGGGCAGTGCCACCATGAGCACTGTCACCATAACTGTTGCTATGAGAATTGTAACCATGGGCAATTTCTCAATGAGTAATGTCACCATGTGTATTTTCACCTTGGGCACTCTCAAAGTAAACAGTATTACCATGAGCACTTTCACTGTGAACACTGTCACCATGGGCACTGGCACAATGTGGTGTGTCACCATGAGCCATGTCACCATGGGAAATGTCACCGTGAGAAGTGTCACCATAGGCAATGTCACCATGGGCAATGTCACCATGGGAACTGCCATTTTGAGCACTGTCACCATGGGTACTGCAACCATGAGTACTGTCACCATGAGTAATTTAACCATTGGCAGTATGACCATGTGCACTGTCACCATGGGCACTATCACCATGACAACTCTCAGCGTGAGCACTGTCACTGTTGGAAATGGCATTGTGTGCAATTCCACCATGGGCAATGTCACCATGGACATTATCGCTGTGAGCACTGTCAATATGAGCACGTCAACATGAGCCCTGTCACCATGGGCAATGTCACTGTGAGAAGTGTCACTATAGGCAATGTCACCGTGGGCACTGTCACCATGGTCACTGCCACCACTGTCACTGTCATTTTGAGCACTGTCACCATGGGTACTGCAACCATGAGCGCTGTCACCATGAGCACTGTCACCATTGCAAGTATCACCATGTGCACTGTCACCATGGGCACTATCACAATGAGAACTGTCAGCATGGGCACTGTCACTCTTGGCAATGTCACCATGGGCACTATCACTTTGAGCACTGTCAACATGAGCACGTCACCATGGGCACTGTCAACATGGGTACTATCTCGAAGGTCAATGTCACCATGAGCATTGTCAGGATGGGCAACTTCACCGTGAGCACTGTCACCAATGGCACTATCACCATGAGCAATGTCACTGTGGGCCGTGTCACCAGGGGCACTATCACCATGGTTAATGTTATCATTGGCACTTTCCCCGTGAGCACTGTCACCCTGGGCACTGTCATCATGGGCACGGTCACCGTGAGCACTATCTCCATGAGCACAGCCACTGTGAACACCATCACCATAATCACTGGCCTCATCGGTACTGTCACCATGAGCACTGCCACAATGAGCACTGTCAGCATGGGCACTTCCCCCATGAGCACTGTCACTAGGAGAACTGCTAGCATGGGTATTTTCACCATGAGTACTGTCACCCTCTGTATTGTCACCATTTGCACTGTCACCATCAGGACTATTACCGTGAGTGCTATCACCGTGAGATCTCTCACCATGGTCACTGTCACCATGGCACCTTGCACAATGCGTGCTGTCAACATGAGTGCTGTCACCATTGGCACTATCACCGTGAGCATTCTCACTGTGGTCAGAGTCAACATGGGCTCTGTCACCATGAGCACTGTCACCATAGGCAATGTCACCGTGGTCAGTGTCACCATGAGCAATGTCTCCATGGGCACTCCTACAGTGGGCACTGTCACTGTGCGAACTGTCACCATGGTTACTGCCACTATGAGCAGTGTCTCTGTGAGTACTGTCAGCATGGGTTTTTACCGTGAGCACTGTCACCATGAGCCCTGTCACCATTTTGCAGTGCCACCATGTGCACTACCACCATGTGCACTCTCACCATGGGCACTATCACCGATAACACTGTCACCATAAGTACTGTCTGCATGGGCACTGTCACCAAGGGCACGGCCAACATGTGACCTGTAACCACTGTCAGTGTCACTGTGAGAAGTGTCACCATGGGAATTAACAACATAGGCACTCTCATCATGAGCACTGTCACCATGAGCACTGACACCACGAGCACTGTCACCCAGGGCAGTGCCACCGTGAGCACTGTCACCATAACTGTTGCTATGAGAATTGTAACCATGGGCAATTTCTCAATGAGTAATGTCACCATGTGTATTTTCACCTTGGGCACTCTCAAAGTAAACAGTATTACCATGAGCACTTTCACTGTGAACACTGTCACCATGGGCACTGGCACAATGTGGTGTGTCACCATGAGCCATGTCACCATGGGGAATGTCACCGTGAGAAGTGTCACCATAGGCAATGTCACCATGGGCAATGTCAGCATGGGAACTGCCATTTTGAGCACTGTCACCATGGGTACTGCAACCATGAGTACTGTCACCATGAGTAATTTAACCATTGGCAGTATGACCATGTGCACTGTCACCATGGGCACTATCACCATGACAACTCTCAGCGTGAGCACTGTCACTGTTGGAAATGGCATTGTGTGCAATTCCACCATGGGCAATGTCACCATGGACATTATCGCTGTGAGCACTGTCAATATGAGCACGTCAACATGAGCCCTGTCACCATGGGCAATGTCACTGTGAGAAGTGTCACTATAGGCAATGTCACCGTGGACACTGTCACCATGGTCACTGCCACCACTGTCACTGTCATTTTGAGCACTGTCACCATGGGTACTGCAACCATGAGCGCTGTCACCATGAGCACTGTCACCATTGCAAGTATCACCATGTGCACTGTCACCATGGGCACTATCACAATGAGAACTGTCAGCATGGGCACTGTCACTCTTGGCAATGTCACCATGGGCACTATCACTGTGAGCACTGTCAACATGAGCACGTCACCATGGGCACTGTCAACATGGGTACTATCTCGAAGGGCAATGTCACCATGAGCATTGTCAGGAAGGGCAATTTCACCATGAGCACTGTCACCAAAGGCACTATCACCATGAGCAATGTCACTGTGGGCCGTGTCACCAGGGGCACTATCACCATGGTTAATGTTCTCATTGGCACTTTCCCCGTGAGCACTGTCACCCTGGGCACTGTCATCATGGGCACGGTCACCGTGAGCACTATCTCCATGAGCACAACCACTGTGAACACCATCACCATAATCACTGGCCTCATCGGTACTGTCACCATGAGCACTGCCACAATGAGCACTGTCAGCATGGGCACTTCCCCCATGAGCACTGTCACTAGGAGAACTGCTAGCATGGGTATTTTCACCATGAGTACTGTCACCCTCTGTATTGTCACCATTTGCACTGTCACCATCAGGACTATTACCGTGAGTGCTATCACCGTGAGATCTCTCACCATGGTCACTGTCACCATGGCACCTTGCACAATGCGTGCTGTCAACATGAGTGCTGTCACCATTGGCACTATCACCGTGAGCATTCTCACTGTGGTCAGAGTCAACATGGGCTCTGTCACCATGAGCACTGTCACCATAGGCAATGTCACCGTGGTCAGTGTCACCATGAGCAATGTCTCCATGGGCACTCCTACAGTGGGCACTGTCACTGTGCGAACTGTCACCATGGTTACTGCCACTATGAGCAGTGTCTCTGTGAGTTCTGTCAGCATGGGTTTTTACCGTGAGCACTGTCACCATGAGCCCTGTCACCATTTTTCAGTGCCACCATGTGCACTACCACCATGTGCACTCTCACCATGGGCACTATCACCGATAACACTGTCACCATAAGTACTGTCTTCATGGGCACTGTCACCAAGGGCACGGCCAACATGTGACCTGTAACCATTGTCAGTGTCACTGTGAGAAGTGTCACCATGGGAATTAACAACATAGGCACTCTCATCATGAGCACGGTCACCATGAGCACTGACACCACGAGCACTGTCACCCAGGGCAGTGCCACCGTGAGCACTGTCACCATAACTGTTGCTATGAGAATTGTAACCATGGGCAATTTCTCAATGAGTAATGTCACCATGTGTATTTTCACCTTGGGCACTCTCAAAGTAAACAGTATTACCATGAGCACTTTCACTGTGAACACTGTCACCATTGGCACTGGCAGAATGTGGTGTGTCACCATGAGCCATGTCACCATGGGAAATGTCACCGTGAGAAGTGTCACCATAGGCAATGTCACCATGGGCAATGTCACCATGGGAACTGCCATTTTGAGCACTGTCACCATGGGTACTACAACCATGTGTACTGTCAACATGAGTAATTTAACCATTGGCAGTATGACCATGTGTACTGTCACCACGGGCACTATCACCATGACAACTCTCAGCGTGAGCACTGTCACTGTTGGAAATGGCACTGTGTGCAATTCCACCATGGGCAATGTCACCATGGACATTATCGCTGTGAGCACTGTCAATATGAGCACGTCAGCATGAGCCCTGTCACCATGGGCAATGTCACTGTGAGAAGTGTCACTATAGGCAATGTCACTGTGGGCACTGTCACCATGGTCATTGCCACCACTGTCACTGTCATTTTGAGCACTGTCACCATGGGTACTGCAACCATGAGCGCTGTCACCATGAGCACTGTCACCATTGCAAGTATCACCATGTGCACTGTCACCATGGGCACTATCACAATGAGAACTGTCAGCATGGGCACTGTCCCTCTTGGCAATGTCACCATGGGCACTATCACTTTGAGCACTGTCAACATGAGCACGTCACCATGGGCACTGTCAACATGGGTACTATCTCGAAGGTCAATGTCACCATGAGCATTGTCAGGATGGGCAACTTCACCGTGAGCACTGTCACCAATGGCACTATCACCATGAGCAATGTCACTGTGGGCCGTGTCACCAGGGGCACTATCACCATGGTTAATGTTATCATTGGCAATTTCCCCGTGAGCACTGTCACCCTGGGCACTGTCATCATGGGCACGGTCACCGTGAGCACTATCTCCATGAGCACAGCCACTGTGAACACCGTCACCATAATCACTGGCCTCATCGGTACTGTCACCATGAGCACTGCCACAATGAGCACTGTCAGCATGGGCACATCCCCCATGAGCAGTGTCACTATGAGAACTGCTACCATGGGTATTTTCACCATGTGTACTGTCACCCTGTGTATTGTCACCATTTGCACTGTCACCATGAGGACTATTACCGTGAGCGCTATCACCGTGGGATCTCTCACCATGGTCACTGTCACCATGGCACCTTGCACAATGGGGGCTGTCAACATGAGTGCTGGCACCATTGGCACTATCACTGTGAGCATTCTCACTGTGGTCAGTGTCACCATGGGCACTGTCACCATGAGCACTGTCACCATAGGCAATGTCACCATGGTCAGTGTCACCATGAGCACTGTCAACATGGGCACTCATACAATGGGCACTGTCACTGTGAGCACTGTCACCTTGGGTACTGCCACCATGAGCGCTGTCACCATGAGCACTGTCACCATTGCGAGTATCACAATGTGCACTGTCACCATGGGCACTGGCACAATGTCGTGTGTCACCTTGAGCAATGTCACCATGGGAAATGTCACCGTGAGATGTGTCACCATAGGCAATGTCACCATGGGCAATGTCACCATGGGAAATGCCATTTTGCACACTGTCACCATGGGTACTGCAACCATGAGTACTGTCACCATTGGCAGTATGATCATGTGCACTGTCACCATGGGCACTATCACCATGACAACTCTCAGCGTGAGCACTGTCACTGTGGGAACTGGCATTGTGTGCAATTCCACCAAGGGCAATGTCACCATGGGCACTATCACTGTGAGCACTGTCAATATAAGCACGTCAACATGAGCCCTGTCACCATTGGCAATGTCACCGTGAGAAGTGTCACTATAGGCGATGTCACCGTGGGCACTGTCACCATGGTCACTGCCACCACTGTCACTGTCATTTTGAGCACTGTCACCATGGGTACTGCAAACATGAGCACTGTCACCATTGCGATTATCACCATGTGTACTGTCACCATGGGCACTATCACAATGAGAATTGTCAGCGTGGGCACTGTCACTGTTGGCAAGGGCACCGTGGGCACTTCCACCATGGGCAATGTCACCATGGGCACTATCACTGTGAGCACTGTCAACATGAGCACGTCACCATGGGCACTGTCAACATGGGTACTATCTCGAAGGGCAATGTCACCATGAGCATTGTCAGGAAGGGCAATTTCACCATGAGCACTGTCACCAAAGGCACTATCACCATGAGCAATGTCACTGTGGGCCGTGTCACCAGGGGCACTATCACCATGGTTAATGTTATCATTGGCACTTTCCCCGTGAGCACTGTCACCCTGGGCACTGTCATCATGGGCACGGTCACCGTGAGCACTATCTCCATGAGCACAGCCACTGTGAACACCATCACCATAATCACTGGCCTCATCGGTACTGTCACCATGAGCACTGCCACAATGAGCACTGTCAGCATGGGCACTTCCCCCATGAGCACTGTCACTATGAGAACTGCTAGCATGGGTATTTTCACCATGAGTACTGTCACCCTCTGTATTGTCACCATTTGCACTGTCACCATCAGGACTATTACCGTGAGTGCTATCACCGTGAGATCTCTCACCATGGTCACTGTCACCATGGCACCTTGCACAATGCGTGCTGTCAACATGAGTGCTGTCACCATTGGCACTATCACCGTGAGCATTCTCACTGTGGTCAGAGTCAACATGGGCTCTGTCACCATGAGCACTGTCACCATAGGCAATGTCACCGTGGTCAGTGTCACCATGAGCAATGTCTCCATGGGCACTCCTACAGTGGGCACTGTCACTGTGCGAACTCTCACCATGGTTACTGCCACTATGAGCAGTGTCTCTGTGAGTACTGTCAGCATGGGTTTTTACCGTGAGCACTGTCACCATGAGCCCTGTCACCATTTTTCAGTGCCACCATGTGCACTACCACCATGTGCACTCTCACCATGGGCACTATCACCGATAACACTGTCACCATAAGTACTGCCTGCATGGGCACTGTCACCAAGGGCACGGCCAACATGTGACCTGTAACCATTGTCAGTGTCACTGTGAGAAGTGTCACCATGGGAATTAACAACATAGGCACTCTCATCATGAGCACTGTCACCATGAGCACTGACACCACGAGCACTGTCACCCAGGGCAGTGCCACCATGAGCACTGTCACCATAACTGTTGCTATGAGAATTGTAACCATGGGCAATTTCTCAATGAGTAATGTCACCATGTGTATTTTCACCTTGGGCACTCTCAAAGTAAACAGTATTACCATGAGCACGTTCACTGTGAACACTGTCACCATGGGCACTGGCACAATGTGGTGTGTCACCATGAGCCATGTCACCATGGGAAATGTCACCGTGAGAAGTGTCACCATAGGCAATGTCACCATGGGCAATGTCACCATGGGAACTGCCATTTTGAGCACTGTCACCATGGGTACTGCAACCATGAGTACTGTCACCATGAGTAATTTAACCATTGGCAGTATGACCATGTGCACTGTCACCATGGGCACTATCACCATGACAACTCTCAGCGTGAGCACTGTCACTGTTGGAAATGGCATTGTGTGCAATTCCACCATGGGCAATGTCACCATGGACATTATCGCTGTGAGCACTGTCAATATGAGCACGTCAACATGAGCCCTGTCAACATGGGCAATGTCACTGTGAGAAGTGTCACTATAGGCAATGTCACCGTGGGCACTGTCACCATGGTCACTGCCACCACTGTCACTGTCATTTTGAGCACTGTCACCATGGGTACTGCAACCATGAGCGCTGTCACCATGAGCACTGTCACCATTGCAAGTATCACCATGTGCACTGTCACCATGGGCACTATCACAATGAGAACTGTCAGCATGGGCACTGTCACTCTTGGCAATGTCACCATGGGCACTATCACTTTGAGCACTGTCAACATGAGCACGTCACCATGGGCACTGTCAACATGGGTACTATCTCGAAGGTCAATGTCACCATGAGCATTGTCAGGATGGGCAACTTCACCATGACCACTGTCACCAATGGCACTATCACCATGAGCAATGTCACTGTGGGCCGTGTCACCAGGGGCACTATCACCATGGTTAATGTTATCATTGGCACTTTCCCCGTGAGCACTGTCACCCTGGGCACTGTCATCATGGGCACGGTCACCGTGAGCACTATCTCCATGAGCACAGCCACTGTGAACACCATCACCATAATCACTGGCCTCATCGGTACTGTCACCATGAGCACTGCCACAATGAGCACTGTCAGCATGGGCACTTCCCCCATGAGCACTGTCACTATGAGAACTGCTAGCATGGGTATTTTCACCATGAGTACTGTCACCCTCTGTATTGTCACCATTTGCACTGTCACCATCAGGACTATTACCGTGAGTGCTATCACCGTGAGATCTCTCACCATGGTCACTGTCACCATGGCACCTTGCACAATGCGTGCTGTCAACATGAGTGCTGTCACCATTGGCACTATCACCGTGAGCATTCTCACTGTGGTCACAGTCAACATGGGCTCTGTCACCATGAGCACTGTCACCATAGGCAATGTCACCGTGGTCAGTGTCACCATGAGCAATGTCTCCATGGGCACTCCTACAGTGGGCACTGTCACTGTGCGAACTCTCACCATGGTTACTGCCACTATGAGCAGTGACTCTGTGAGTACTGTCAGCATGGGTTTTTACCGTGAGCACTGTCACCATGAGCCCTGTCACCATTTTTCAGTGCCACCATGTGCACTACCACCATGTGCACTCTCACCATGGGCACTATCACCGATAACACTGTCACCATAAGTACTGCCTGCATGGGCACTGTCACCAAGGGCACGGCCAACATATGACCTGTAACCATTGTCAGTGTCACTGTGAGAAGTGTCACCATGGGAATTAACAACATAGGCACTCTCATCATGAGCACTGTCACCATGAGCACTGACACCACGAGCACTGTCACCCAGGGCAGTGCCACCATGAGCACTGTCACCATAACTGTTGCTATGAGAATTGTAACCATGGGCAATTTCTCAATGAGTAATGTCACCATGTGTATTTTCACCTTGGGCACTCTCAAAGTAAACAGTATTACCATGAGCACTTTCACTGTGAACACTGTCACCATGGGCACTGGCACAATGTGGTGTGTCACCATGAGCCATGTCACCATGGGAAATGTCACCGTGAGAAGTGTCACCATAGGCAATGTCACCATGGGCAATGTCACCATGGGAACTGCCATTTTGAGCACTGTCACCATGGGTACTGCAACCATGAGTACTGTCACCATGAGTAATTTAACCATTGGCAGTATGACCATGTGCACTGTCACCATGGGCACTATCACCATGACAACTCTCAGCGTGAGCACTGTCACTGTTGGAAATGGCATTGTGTGCAATTCCACCATGGGCAATGTCACCATGGACATTATCGCTGTGAGCACTGTCAATATGAGCACGTCAACATGAGCCCTGTCACCATGGGCAATGTCACTGTGAGAAGTGTCATTATAGGCAATGTCACCGTGGGCACTGTCACCATGGTCACTGCCACCACTGTCACTGTCATTTTGAGCACTGTCACCATGGGTACTGCAACCATGAGCGCTGTCACCATGAGCACTGTCACCATTGCAAGTATCACCATGTGCACTGTCACCATGGGCACTATCACAATGAGAACTGTCAGCATGGGCACTGTCACTCTTGGCAATGTCACCATGGGCACTATCACTTTGAGCACTGTCAACATGAGCACGTCACCATGGGCACTGTCAACATGGGTACTATCTCGAAGGTCAATGTCACCATGAGCATTGTCAGGATGGGCAACTTCACCGTGAGCACTGTCACCAATGGCACTATCACCATGAGCAATGTCACTGTGGGCCGTGTCACCAGGGGCACTATCACCATGGTTAATGTTCTCATTGGCACTTTCCCCGTGAGCACTGTCACCCTGGGCACTGTCATCATGGGCACGGTCACCGTGAGCACTATCTCCATGAGCACAGCCACTGTGAACACCATCACCATAATCACTGGCCTCATCGGTACTGTCACCATGAGCACTGCCACAATGAGCACTGTCAGCATGGGCACTTCCCCCATGAGCACTGT
This sequence comes from Mesoplodon mirus, assembly GCF_964341445.2. NCBI lineage: Eukaryota > Metazoa > Chordata > Mammalia > Artiodactyla > Ziphiidae > Mesoplodon > Mesoplodon mirus. The sequence goes on along the minus strand of NC_138976.1, from coordinate 104,045,603 downwards.
CACTATGAGAACTGCTAGCATGGGTAGTTTCACCATGAGTACTGTCACCCTCTGTATTGTCACCATTTGCACTGTCACCATCAGGACTATTACCGTGAGTGCTATCACCGTGAGATCTCTCACCATGGTCACTGTCACCATGGCACCTTGCACAATGCGTGCTGTCAACATGAGTGCTGTCACCATTGGCACTATCACCGTGAGCATTCTCACTGTGGTCAGAGTCAACATGGGCTCTGTCACCATGAGCACTGTCACCATAGGCAATGTCACCGTGGTCAGTGTCACCATGAGCAATGTCTCCATGGGCACTCCTACAGTGGGCACTGTCACTGTGCGAACTGTCACCATGGTTACTGCCACTATGAGCAGTGTCTCTGTGAGTACTGTCAGCATGGGTTTTTACCGTGAGCACTGTCACCATGAGCCCTGTCACCATTTTTCAGTGCCACCATGTGCACTACCACCATGTGCACTCTCACCATGGGCACTATCACCGATAACACTGTCACCATAAGTACTGCCTGCATGGGCACTGTCACCAAGGGCACGGCCAACATGTGACCTGTAACCATTGTCAGTGTCACTGTGAGAAGTGTCACCATGGGAATTAACAACATAGGCACTCTCATCATGAGCACTGTCACCATGAGCACTGACACCACGAGCACTGTCACCCAGGGCAGTGCCACCATGAGCACTGTCACCATAACTGTTGCTATGAGAATTGTAACCATGGGCAATTTCTCAATGAGTAATGTCACCATGTGTATTTTCACCTTGGGCACTCTCAAAGTAAACAGTATTACCATGAGCACTTTCACTGTGAACACTGTCACCATGGGCACTGGCACAATGTGGTGTGTCACCATGAGCCATGTCACCATGGGAAATGTCACCGTGAGAAGTGTCACCGTAGGCAATGTCACCATGGGCAATGTCACCATGGGTACTGCCATTTTGAGCACTGTCACCATGGGTACTGCAACCATGAGTACTGTCACCATGAGTAATTTAACCATTGGCAGTATGACCATGTGCACTGTCACCATGGGCACTATCACCATGACAACTCTTAGCGTGAGCACTGTCACTGTTGGAAATGGCATTGTGTGCAATTCCACCATGGGCAATGTCACCATGGACATTATCGCTGTGAGCACTGTCAATATGAGCACGTCAACATGAGCCCTGTCACCATGGGCAATGTCACTGTGAGAAGTGTCACTATAGGCAATGTCACCGTGGGCACTGTCACCATGGTCACTGCCACCACTGTCACTGTCATTTTGAGCACTGTCACCATGGGTACTGCAACCATGAGCGCTGTCACCATGAGCACTGTCACCATTGCAAGTATCACCATGTGCACTGTCACCATGGGCACTATCACAATGAGAACTGTCAGCATGGGCACTGTCACTCTTGGCAATGTCACCATGGGCACTACCACTGTGAGCACTGTCAACATGAGCACGTCACCATGGGCACTGTCAACATGGGTACTATCTCGAAGGGCAATGTCACCATGAGCATTGTCAGGAAGGGCAATTTCACCATGAACACTGTCACCAAAGGCACTATCACCATGAGCAATGTCACTGTGGGCCGTGTCACCAGGGGCACTATCACCATGGTTAATGTTCTCATTGGCAATTTCCCCGTGAGCACTGTCACCCTGGGCACTGTCATCATGGGCACGGTCACCGTGAGCACTATCTCCATGAGCACAGCCACTGTGAACACCATCACCATAATCACTGGCCTCATCGGTACTGTCACCATGAGCACTGCCACAATGAGCACTGTCAGCATGGGCACTTCCCCCATGAGCACTGTCACTATGAGAACTGCTAGCATGGGTATTTTCACCATGAGTACTGTCACCCTCTGTATTGTCACCATTTGCACTGTCACCATCAGGACTATTACCGTGAGTGCTATCACCGTGAGATCTCTCACCATGGTCACTGTCACCATGGCACCTTGCACAATGCGTGCTGTCAACATGAGTGCTGTCACCATTGGCACTATCACCGTGAGCATTCTCACTGTGGTCAGAGTCAACATGGGCTCTGTCACCATGAGCACTGTCACCATAGGCAATGTCACCGTGGTCAGTGTCACCATGAGCAATGTCTCCATGGGCACTCCTACAGTGGGCACTGTCACTGTGCGAACTGTCACCATGGTTACTGCCACTATGAGCAGTGTCTCTGTGAGTACTGTCAGCATGGGTTTTTACCGTGAGCACTGTCACCATGAGCCCTGTCACCATTCTTCAGTGCCACCATGTGCACTACCACCATGTGCACTCTCACCATGGGCACTATCACCGATAACACTGTCACCATAAGTACTGTCTTCATGGGCACTGTCACCAAGGGCACGGCCAACATGTGACCTGTAACCATTGTCAGTGTCACTGTGAGAAGTGTCACCATGGGAATTAACAACATAGGCACTCTCATCATGAGCACTGTCACCATGAGCACTGACACGACGAGCACTGTCACCCAGGGCAGTGCCACCATGAGCACTGTCACCATAACTGTTGCTATGAGAATTGTAACCATGGGCAATTTCTCAATGAGTAATGTCACCATGTGTATTTTCACCTTGGGCACTCTCAAAGTAAACAGTATTACCATGAGCACTTTCACTGTGAACACTGTCACCATGGGCACTGGCACAATGTGGTGTGTCACCATGAGCCATGTCACCATGGGAAATGTCACCGTGAGAAGTGTCACCATAGGCAATGTCACCATGGGCAATGTCAGCATGGGAACTGCCATTTTGAGCACTGTCACCATGGGTACTGCAACCATGAGTACTGTCACCATGAGTAATTTAACCATTGGCAGTATGACCATGTGCACTGTCACCATGGGCACTATCACCATGACAACTCTCAGCGTGAGCACTGTCACTGTTGGAAATGGCATTGTGTGCAATTCCACCATGGGCAATGTCACCATGGACATTATCGCTGTGAGCACTGTCAATATGAGCACGTCAACATGAGCCCTGTCACCATGGGCAATGTCACTGTGAGAAGTGTCACTATAGGCAATGTCACCGTGGGCACTGTCACCATGGTCACTGCCACCACTGTCACTGTCATTTTGAGCACTGTCACCATGGGTACTGCAACCATGAGCGCTGTCACCATGAGCACTGTCACCATTGCAAATATCACCATGTGCACTGTCACCATGGGCACTATCACAATGAGAACTGTCAGCATGGGCACTGTCACTCTTGGCAATGTCACCATGGGCACTACCACTTTGAGCACTGTCAACATGAGCACGTCACCATGGGCACTGTCAACATGGGTACTATCTCGAAGGTCAATGTCACCATGAGCATTGTCAGGATGGGCAACTTCACCGTGAGCACTGTCACCAATGGCACTATCACCATGAGCAATGTCACTGTGGGCCGTGTCACCAGGGGCACTATCACCATGGTTAATGTTATCATTGGCACTTTCCCCGTGAGCACTGTCACCCTGGGCACTGTCATCATGGGCACGGTCACCGTGAGCACTATCTCCATGAGCACAGCCACTGTGAACACCATCACCATAATCACTGGCCTCATCGGTACTGTCACCATGAGCACTGCCACAATGAGCACTGTCAGCATGGGCACTTCCCCCATGAGCACTGTCACTATGAGAACTGCTAGCATGGGTATTTTCACCATGAGTACTGTCACCCTCTGTATTGTCACCATTTGCACTGTCACCATCAGGACTATTACCGTGAGTGCTATCACCGTGAGATCTCTCACCATGGTCACTGTCACCATGGCACCTTGCACAATGCGTGCTGTCAACATGAGTGCTGTCACCATTGGCACTATCACCGTGAGCATTCTCACTGTGGTCAGAGTCAACATGGGCTCTGTCACCATGAGCACTGTCACCATAGGCAATGTCACCGTGGTCAGTGTCACCATGAGCAATGTCTCCATGGGCACTCCTACAGTGGGCACTGTCACTGTGCGAACTGTCACCATGGTTACTGCCACTATGAGCAGTGTCTCTGTGAGTACTGTCAGCATGGGTTTTTACCGTGAGCACTGTCATCATGAGCCCTGTCACCATTCTTCAGTGCCACCATGTGCACTACCACCATGTGCACTCTCACCATGGGCACTATCACCGATAAAACTGTCACCATAAGTACTGTCTGCATGGGCACTGTCACCAAGGGCACGGCCAACATGTGACCTGTAACCATTGTCAGTGTCACTGTGAGAAGTGTCACCATGGGAATTAACAACATAGGCACTCTCATCATGAGCACTGTCACCATGAGCACTGACACCACGAGCACTGTCACCCAGGGCAGTGCCACCATGAGCACTGTCACCATAACTGTTGCTATGAGAATTGTAACCATGGGCAATTTCTCAATGAGTAATGTCACCATGTGTATTTTCACCTTGGGCACTCTCAAAGTAAACAGTATTACCATGAGCACTTTCACTGTGAACACTGTCACCATGGGCACTGGCACAATGTGGTGTGTCACCATGAGCCATGTCACCATGGGAAATGTCACCGTGAGAAGTGTCACCATAGGCAATGTCACCATGGGCAATGTCACCATGGGAACTGCCATTTTGAGCACTGTCACCATGGGTACTGCAACCATGAGTACTGTCACCATGAGTAATTTAACCATTGGCTGTATGACCATGTGCACTGTCACCATGGGCACTATCACCATGACAACTCTCAGCGTGAGCACTGTCACTGTTGGAAATGGCATTGTGTGCAATTCCACCATGGGCAATGTCACCATGGACATTATCGCTGTGAGCACTGTCAATATGAGCACGTCAACATGAGCCCTGTCACCATGGGCAATGTCACTGTGAGAAGTGTCACTATAGGCAATGTCACCGTGGGCACTGTCACCATGGTCACTGCCACCACTGTCACTGTCATTTTGAGCACTGTCACCATGGGTACTGCAACCATGAGCGCTGTCACCATGAGCACTGTCACCATTGCAAGTATCACCATGTGCACTGTCACCATGGGCACTATCACAATGAGAACTGTCAGCATGGGCACTGTCACTCTTGGCAATGTCACCATGGGCACTATCACTTTGAGCACTGTCAACATGAGCACGTCACCATGGGCACTGTCAACATGGGTACTATCTCGAAGGTCAATGTCACCATGAGCATTGTCAGGATGGGCAACTTCACCATGAGCACTGTCACCAATGGCACTATCACCATGAGCAATGTCACTGTGGGCCGTGTCACCAGGGGCACTATCACCATGGTTAATGTTCACATTGGCACTTTCCCCGTGAGCACTGTCACCCTGGGCACTGTCATCATGGGCACGGTCACCGTGAGCACTATCTCCATGAGCACAGCCACTGTGAACACCATCACCATAATCACTGGCCTCATCGGTACTGTCACCATGAGCACTGCCACAATGAGCACTGTCAGCATGGGCACTTCCCCCATGAGCACTGTCACTATGAGAACTGCTAGCATGGGTATTTTCACCATGAGTACTGTCACCCTCTGTATTGTCACCATTTGCACTGTCACCATCAGGACTATTACCGTGAGTGCTATCACCGTGAGATCTCTCACCATGGTCACTGTCACCATGGCACCTTGCACAATGCGTGCTGTCAACATGAGTGCTGTCACCATTGGCACTATCACCGTGAGCATTCTCACTGTGGTCAGAGTCAACATGGGCTCTGTCACCATGAGCACTGTCACCATAGGCAATGTCACCGTGGTCAGTGTCACCATGAGCAATGTCTCCATGGGCACTCCTACAGTGGGCACTGTCACTGTGCGAACTGTCACCATGGTTACTGCCACTATGAGCAGTGTCTCTGTGAGTACTGTCAGCATGGGTTTTTACCTTGAGAACTGTCACCATGAGCCCTGTCACCATTCTTCAGTGCCACCATGTGCACTACCACCATGTGCACTCTCACCATGGGCACTATCACCGATAAAACTGTCACCATAAGTACTGTCTTCATGGGCACTGTCACCAAGGGCACGGCCAACATGTGACCTGTAACCATTGTCAGTGTCACTGTGAGAAGTGTCACCATGGGAATTAACAACATAGGCACTCTCATCATGAGCACTGTCACCATGAGCACTGACACCACGAGCACTGTCACCCAGGGCAGTGCCACCATGAGCACTGTCACCATAACTGTTGCTATGAGAATTGTAACCATGGGCAATTTCTCAATGAGTAATGTCACCATGTGTATTTTCACCTTGGGCACTCTCAAAGTAAACAGTATTACCATGAGCACTTTCACTGTGAACACTGTCACCATGGGCACTGGCACAATGTGGTGTGTCACCATGAGCCATGTCACCATGGGAAATGTCACCGTGAGAAGTGTCACCATAGGCAATGTCACCATGGGCAATGTCACCATGGGAACTGCCATTTTGAGCACTGTCACCATGGGTACTGCAACCATGAGTACTGTCACCATGAGTAATTTAACCATTGGCAGTATGACCATGTGCACTGTCACCATGGGCACTATCACCATGACAACTCTCAGCGTGAGCACTGTCACTGTTGGAAATGGCATTGTGTGCAATTCCACCATGGGCAATGTCACCATGGACATTATCGCTGTGAGCACTGTCAATATGAGCACGTCAACATGAGCCCTGTCACCATGGGCAATGTCACTGTGAGAAGTGTCACTATAGGCAATGTCACCGTGGGCACTGTCACCATGGTCACTGCCACCACTGTCACTGTCATTTTGAGCACTGTCACCATGGGTACTGCAACCATGAGCGCTGTCACCATGAGCACTGTCACCATTGCAAGTATCACCATGTGCACTGTCACCATGGGCACTATCACAATGAGAACTGTCAGCATGGGCACTGTCACTCTTGGCAATGTCACCATGGGCACTATCACTTTGAGCACTGTCAACATGAGCATGTCACCATGGGCACTGTCAACATGGGTACTATCTCGAAGGTCAATGTCACCATGAGCACTGTCAGGATGGGCAACTTCACCGTGAGCACTGTCACCAATGGCACTATCACCATGAGCAATGTCACTGTGGGCCGTGTCACCAGGGGCACTATCACCATGGTTAATGTTATCATTGGCACTTTCCCCGTGAGCACTGTCACCCTGGGCACTGTCATCATGGGCACGGTCACCGTGAGCACTATCTCCATGAGCACAGCCACTGTGAACACCATCACCATAATCACTGGCCTCATCGGTACTGTCACCATGAGCACTGCCACAATGAGCACTGTCAGCATGGGCACTTCCCCCATGAGCACTGTCACTATGAGAACTGCTAGCATGGGTATTTTCACCATGAGTACTGTCACCCTCTGTATTGTCACCATTTGCACTGTCACCATCAGGACTATTACCGTGAGTGCTATCACCGTGAGATCTCTCACCATGGTCACTGTCACCATGGCATCTTGCACAATGCGTGCTGTCAACATGAGTGCTGTCACCATTGGCACTATCACCGTGAGCATTCTCACTGTGGTCAGAGTCAACATGGGCTCTGTCACCATGAGCACTGTCACCATAGGCAATGTCACCGTGGTCAGTGTCACCATGAGCAATGTCTCCATGGGCACTCCTACAGTGGGCACTGTCACTGTGCGAACTGTCACCATGGTTACTGCCACTATGAGCAGTGTCTCTGTGAGTACTGTCAGCATGGGTTTTTACCGTGAGCACTGTCACCATGAGCCCTGTCACCATTTTTCAGTGCCACCATGTGCACTACCACCATGTGCACTCTCACCATGGGCACTATCACCGATAACACTGTCACCATAAGTACTGCCTGCATGGGCACTGTCACCAAGGGCACGGCCAACATGTGACCTGTAACCATTGTCAGTGTCACTGTGAGAAGTGTCACCATGGGAATTAACAACATAGGCACTCTCATCATGAGCACTGTCACCATGAGCACTGACACCACGAGCACTGTCACCCAGGGCAGTGCCACCATGAGCACTGTCACCATAACTGTTGCTATGAGAATTGTAACCATGGGCAATTTCTCAATGAGTAATGTCACCATGTGTATTTTCACCTTGGGCACTCTCAAAGTAAACAGTATTACCATGAGCACTTTCACTGTGAACACTGTCACCATGGGCACTGGCACAATGTGGTGTGTCACCATGAGCCATGTCACCATGGGAAATGTCACCGTGAGAAGTGTCACCATAGGCAATGTCACCATGGGCAATGTCACCATGGGAACTGCCATTTTGAGCACTGTCACCATGGGTACTGCAACCATGAGTACTGTCACCATGAGTAATTTAACCATTGGCAGTATGAACATGTGCACTGTCACCATGGGCACTATCACCATGACAACTCTCAGCGTGAGCACTGTCACGGTTGGAAATGGCATTGTGTGCAATTCCACCATGGGCAATGTCACCATGGACATTATCGCTGTGAGCACTGTCAATATGAGCACGTCAACATGAGCCCTGTCACCATGGGCAATGTCACTGTGAGAAGTGTCATTATAGGCAATGTCACCGTGGGCACTGTCACCATGGTCACTGCCACCACTGTCACTGTCATTTTGAGCACTGTCACCATGGGTACTGCAACCATGAGCGCTGTCACCATGAGCACTGTCACCATTGCAAGTATCACCATGTGCACTGTCACCATGGGCACTATCACAATGAGAACTGTCAGCATGGGCACTGTCACTCTTGGCAATGTCACCATGGGCACTATCACTTTGAGCACTGTCAACATGAGCACGTCACCATGGGCACTGTCAACATGGGTACTATCTCGAAGGTCAATGTCACCATGAGCATTGTCAGGATGGGCAACTTCACCGTGAGCACTGTCACCAATGGCACTATCACCATGAGCAATGTCACTGTGGGCCGTGTCACCAGGGGCACTATCACCATGGTTAATGTTCTCATTGGCACTTTCCCCGTGAGCACTGTCATCCTGGGCACTGTCATCATGGGCACGGTCACCGTGAGCACTATCTCCATGAGCACAGCCACTGTGAACACCATCACCATAATCACTGGCCTCATCGGTACTGTCACCATGAGCACTGCCACAATGAGCACTGTCAGCATGGGCACTTCCCCCATGAGCACTGTCACTATGAGAACTGCTAGCATGGGTATTTTCACCATGAGTACTGTCACCCTCTGTATTGTCACCATTTGCACTGTCACCATCAGGACTATTACCGTGAGTGCTATCACCGTGAGATCTCTCACCATGGTCACTGTCACCATGGCACCTTGCACAATGCGTGCTGTCAACATGAGTGCTGTCACCATTGGCACTATCACCGTGAGCATTCTCACTGTGGTCAGAGTCAACATGGGCTCTGTCACCATGAGCACTGTCACCATAGGCAATGTCACCGTGGTCAGTGTCACCATGAGCAATGTCTCCATGGGCACTCCTACAGTGGGCACTGTCACTGTGCGAACTCTCACCATGGTTACTGCCACTATGAGCAGTGTCTCTGTGAGTACTGTCAGCATGGGTTTTTACCGTGAGCACTGTCACCATGAGCCCTGTCACCATTTTTCAGTGCCACTATGTGCACTACCACCATGTGCACTCTCACCATGGGCACTATCACCGATAACACTGTCACCATAAGTACTGCCTGCATGGGCACTGTCACCAAGGGCACGGCCAACATGTGACCTGTAACCATTGTCAGTGTCACTGTGAGAAGTGTCACCATGGGAATTAACAACATAGGCACTCTCATCATGAGCACTGTCACCATGAGCACTGACACCACGAGCACTGTCACCCAGGGCAGTGCCACCATGAGCACTGTCACCATAACTGTTGCTATGAGAATTGTAACCATGGGCAATTTCTCAATGAGTAATGTCACCATGTGTATTTTCACCTTGGGCACTCTCAAAGTAAACAGTATTACCATGAGCACTTTCACTGTGAACACTGTCACCATGGGCACTGGCACAATGTGGTGTGTCACCATGAGCCATGTCACCATGGGAAATGTCACCGTGAGAAGTGTCACCATAGGCAATGTCACCATGGGCAATGTCACCATGGGAACTGCCATTTTGAGCACTGTCACCATGGGTACTGCAACCATGAGTACTGTCACCATGAGTAATTTAACCATTGGCAGTATGACCATGTGCACTGTCACCATGGGCACTATCACCATGACAACTCTCAGCGTGAGCACTGTCACTGTTGGAAATGGCATTGTGTGCAATTCCACCATGGGCAATGTCACCATGGACATTATCGCTGTGAGCACTGTCAATATGAGCACGTCAACATGAGCCCTGTCACCATGGGCAATGTCACTGTAAGAAGTGTCACTATAGGCAATGTCACCGTGGGCACTGTCACCATGGTCACTGCCACCACTGTCACTGTCATTTTGAGCACTGTCACCATGGGTACTGCAACCATGAGCGCTGTCACCATGAGCACTGTCACCATTGCAAGTATCACCATGTGCACTGTCACCATGGGCACTATCACAATGAGAACTGTCAGCATGGGCACTGTCACTCTTGGCAATGTCACCATTGTCACTATCACTTTGAGCACTGTCAACATGAGCACGTCACCATGGGCACTGTCAACATGGGTACTATCTCGAAGGTCAATGTCACCATGAGCATTGTCAGGATGGGCAACTTCACCGTGAGCACTGTCACCAATGGCACTATCACCATGAGCAATGTCACTGTGGGCCGTGTCACCAGGGGCACTATCACCATGGTTAATGTTCTCATTGGCACTTTCCCCGTGAGCACTGTCACCCTGGGCACTGTCATCATGGGCACGGTCACCGTGAGCACTATCTCCATGAGCACAGCCACTGTGAACACCATCACCATAATCACTGGCCTCATCGGTACTGTCACCATGAGCACTGCCACAATGAGCACTGTCAGCATGGGCACTTCCCCCATGAGCACTGTCACTATGAGAACTGCTAGCATGGGTATTTTCACCATGAGTACTGTCACCCTCTGTATTGTCACCATTTGCACTGTCACCATCAGGACTATTACCGTGAGTGCTATCACCGTGAGATCTCTCACCATGGTCACTGTCACCATGGCACCTTGCACAATGCGTGCTGTCAACATGAGTGCTGTCACCATTGGCACTATCACCGTGAGCATTCTCACTGTGGTCAGAGTCAACATGGGCTCTGTCACCATGAGCACTGTCACCATAGGCAATGTCACCGTGGTCAGTGTCACCATGAGCAATGTCTCCATGGGCACTCCTACAGTGGGCACTGTCACTGTGCGAACTGTCACCATGGTTACTGCCACTATGAGCAGTGTCTCTGTGAGTACTGCCAGCGTGGGTTTTTACCGTGAGCACTGTCACCATGAGCCCTGTCACCATTCTTCAGTGCCACCATGTGCACTACCACCATGTGCACTCTCACCATGGGCACTATCACCGATAACACTGTCACCATAAGTACTGTCTTCATGGGCACTGTCACCAAGGGCACGGCCAACATGTGACCTGTAACCATTGTCAGTGTCACTGTGAGAAGTGTCACCATGGGAATTAACAACATAGGCACTCTCATCATGAGCACTGTCACCATGAGCACTGACACCACGAGCACTGTCACCCAGGGCAGTGCCACCATGAGCACTGTCACCATAACTGTTGCTATGAGAATTGTAACCATGGGCAATTTCTCAATGAGTAATGTCACCATGTGTATTTTCACCTTGGGCACTCTCAAAGTAAACAGTATTACCATGAGCACTTTCACTGTGAACACTGTCACCATGGGCACTGGCACAATGTGGTGTGTCACCATGAGCCATGTCACCATGGGAAATGTCACCATGAGAAGTGTCACCATAGGCAATGTCACCATGGGCAATGTCACCATGGGAACTGCCAATTTGAGCACTCTCACCATGGGTACTACAACCATGAGTACTGTCACCATGAGTAATTTAACCATTGGCAGTATGACCATGTGCACTGTCACCATGGGCACTATCACCATGACAACTCCCAGCGTGAGCACTGTCACTGTTGGAAATGGCATTGTGTGCAATTCCACCATGGGCAATGTCACCATGGACATTATCGCTGTGAGCACTGTCAATATGAGCACGTCAACCTGAGCCCTGTCACCATGGGCAATGTCACTGTGAGAAGTGTCACTATAGGCAATGTCACCGTGGGCACTGTCACCATGGTCACTGCCACCACTGTCACTGTCATTTTGAGCACTGTCACCATGGGTACTGCAACCATGAGCGCTGTCACCATGAGCACTGTCACCATTGCAAGTATCACCATGTGCACTGTCACCATGGGCACTATCACAATGAGAACTGTCAGCATGGGCACTGTCACTCTTGGCAATGTCACCATGGGCACTATCACTTTGAGCACTGTCAACATGAGCACGTCACCATGGGCACTGTCAACATGGGTACTATCTCGAAGGTCAATGTCACCATGAGCATTGTCAGGATGGGCAACTTCACCGTGAGCACTGTCACCAATGGCACTATCACCATGAGCAATGTCACTGTGGGCCGTGTCACCAGGGGCACTATCACCATGGTTAATGTTCTCATTGGCACTTTCCCCGTGAGCACTGTCACCCTGGGCACTGTCATCATGGGCACGGTCACTGTGAGCACTATCTCCATGAGCACAGCCACTGTGAACACCATCACCATAATCACTGGCCTCATCGGTACTGTCAACATGAGCACTGCCACAATGAGCACTGTCATCATGGGCACATCCCCCATGAGCACTGTCACTATGAGAACTGCTACCATGGGTATTTTCACCATGTGTACTGTCACCCTGTGTATTGTCACCATTTGCACTGTCACCATGAGGACTATTACCGTGAGCACTATCACCGTGAGATCTCTCACCATGGTCACTGTCACCATGGCACCTTGCACAATGGGGGCTGTCAACATGAGTGCTGGCACCATTGGCACTATCACTGTGAGCATTCTCACTGTGGTCAGTGTCACCATGGCCACTGTCACCATGAGCACTGTCACCATAGGCAATGTCACCATGGTCAGTGGCACCATGAGCACTGTCAACATGGGCACCCATACAGTGGGCACTGTCACTGTGAGCACTGTCACTTTTGGTACTGCCACCATGAGCGCTGTCACCATGAGCACTGTCACCATTGCAAGTATCACAATGTGCACTGTCACCATGGGCACTGGCACAATGTCGTGTGTCACCTTGAGCAATGTCACCATGGGAAATGTCACAGTGAGATGTGTCACCATAGGCAATGTCACCATGGGCAATGTCACCATGGGAAATGCCATTTTGCACACTGTCACCATGGGTACTGCAACCATGAGTACTGTCACCATTGGCAGTATGACCATGTGCACTGTCACCATGGGCACTATCACCATGACAACTCTCAGCGTGAGCACTGTCACTGTGGGAACTGGCATTGTGTGCAATTCCACCATGGGCAATGTCAACATGGGCACAATCACTGTGAGCACTGTCAATATAAGCACGTCAACATGAGCCCTGTCACCATGGGCAATGTCACCGTGAGAAGTGTCACTATAGGCGATGTCACCATGGGCACTGTCACCATGGTCACTGCCACCACTGTCACTGTCATTTTGAGCACTGTCACCATGGGTATTGCAACCATGAGCACTGTCACCATGAGCACTGTCACCATTGCGATTATCACCATGTGTACTGTCACCATGGGCACTATCACAATGAGAACTGTCAGCGTGGTCACTGTCACTGTTGGCAAGGGCACCGTGGGCACTTCCACCATGGGCAATGTCACCATGGGCACTATCACTGTGAGCACTGTCAACATGAGCACATCACCATGGGCACTGTCAACATGGGTACTATCTCGAAGGGCAATGTCACCATGAGCATTGTCAGGAAGGGCAATTTCACCATGAGCACTGTCACCAAAGGCACTATCACCATGAGCAATGTCACTGTGGGCCGTGTCACCAGGGGCACTATCACCATGGTTAATGTTCTCATTGGCACTTTCCCCGTGAGCACTGTCACCCTGGGCACTGTCATCATGGGCACGGTCACCGTGAGCACTATCTCCATGAGCACAGCCACTGTGAACACCATCACCATAATCACTGGCCTCATCGGTACTGTCACCATGAGCACTGCCACAATGAGCACTGTCAGCATGGGCACTTCCCCCATGAGCACTGTCACTAGGAGAACTGCTAGCATGGGTATTTTCACCATGAGTACTGTCACCCTCTGTATTGTCACCATTTGCACTGTCACCATCAGGACTATTACCGTGAGTGCTATCACCGTGAGATCTCTCACCATGGTCACTGTCACCATGGCACCTTGCACAATGCGTGCTGTCAACATGAGTGCTGTCACCATTGGCACTATCACCGTGAGCATTCTCACTGTGGTCAGAGTCAACATGGGCTCTGTCACCATGAGCACTGTCACCATAGGCAATGTCACCGTGGTCAGTGTCACCATGAGCAATGTCTCCATGGGCACTCCTACAGTGGGCACTGTCACTGTGCGAACTGTCACCATGGTTACTGCCACTATGAGCAGTGTCTCTGTGAGTACTGTCAGCATGGGTTTTTACCGTGAGCACTGTCACCATGAGCCCTGTCACCATTTTTCAGTGCCACCATGTGCACTACCACCATGTGCACTCTCACCATGGGCACTATCACCGATAACACTGTCACCATAAGTACTGTCTGCATGGGCACTGTCACCAAGGGCACGGCCAACATGTGACCTGTAACCATTGTCAGTGTCACTGTGAGAAGTGTCACCATGGGAATTAACAACATAGGCACTCTCATCATGAGCACTGTCACCATGAGCACTGACACCACGAGCACTGTCACCCAGGGCAGTGCCACCATGAGCACTGTCACCATAACTGTTGCTATGAGAATTGTAACCATGGGCAATTTCTCAATGAGTAATGTCACCATGTGTATTTTCACCTTGGGCACTCTCAAAGTAAACAGTATTACCATGAGCACTTTCACTGTGAACACTGTCACCATGGGCACTGGCACAATGTGGTGTGTCACCATGAGCCATGTCACCATGGGAAATGTCACCGTGAGAAGTGTCACCATAGGCAATGTCACCATGGGCAATGTCACCATGGGAACTGCCATTTTGAGCACTGTCACCATGGGTACTGCAACCATGAGTACTGTCACCATGAGTAATTTAACCATTGGCTGTATGACCATGTGCACTGTCACCATGGGCACTATCACCATGACAACTCTCAGCGTGAGCACTGTCACTGTTGGAAATGGCATTGTGTGCAATTCCACCATGGGCAATGTCACCATGGACATTATCGCTGTGAGCACTGTCAATATGAGCACGTCAACATGAGCCCTGTCACCATGGGCAATGTCACTGTGAGAAGTGTCACTATAGGCAATGTCACCGTGGGCACTGTCACCATGGTCACTGCCACCACTGTCACTGTCATTTTGAGCACTGTCACCATGGGTACTGCAACCATGAGCGCTGTCACCATGAGCACTGTCACCATTGCAAGTATCACCATGTGCACTGTCACCATGGGCACTATCACAATGAGAACTGTCAGCATGGGCACTGTCACTCTTGGCAATGTCACCATGGGCACTATCACTTTGAGCACTGTCAACATGAGCACGTCACCATGGGCACTGTCAACATGGGTACTATCTCGAAGGTCAATGTCACCATGAGCATTGTCAGGATGGGCAACTTCACCATGAGCACTGTCACCAATGGCACTATCACCATGAGCAATGTCACTGTGGGCCGTGTCACCAGGGGCACTATCACCATGGTTAATGTTATCATTGGCACTTTCCCCGTGAGCACTGTCACCCTGGGCACTGTCATCATGGGCACGGTCACCGTGAGCACTATCTCCATGAGCACAGCCACTGTGAACACCATCACCATAATCACTGGCCTCATCGGTACTGTCACCATGAGCACTGCCACAATGAGCACTGTCAGCATGGGCACTTCCCCCATGAGCACTGTCACTATGAGAACTGCTAGCATGGGTATTTTCACCATGAGTACTGTCACCCTCTGTATTGTCACCATTTGCACTGTCACCATCAGGACTATTACCGTGAGTGCTATCACCGTGAGATCTCTCACCATGGTCACTGTCACCATGGCACCTTGCACAATGCGTGCTGTCAACATGAGTGCTGTCACCATTGGCACTATCACCGTGAGCATTCTCACTGTGGTCAGAGTCAACATGGGCTCTGTCACCATGAGCACTGTCACCATAGGCAATGTCACCGTGGTCAGTGTCACCATGAGCAATGTCTCCATGGGCACTCCTACAGTGGGCACTGTCACTGTGCGAACTGTCACCATGGTTACTGCCACTATGAGCAGTGTCTCTGTGAGTACTGTCAGCATGGGTTTTTACCGTGAGCACTGTCACCATGAGCCCTGTCACCATTTTTCAGTGCCACCATGTGCACTACCACCATGTGCACTCTCACCATGGGCACTATCACCGATAACACTGTCACCATAAGTACTGCCTGCATGGGCACTGTCACCAAGGGCACGGCCAACATGTGACCTGTAACCATTGTCAGTGTCACTGTGAGAAGTGTCACCATGGGAATTAACAACATAGGCACTCTCATCATGAGCACTGTCACCATGAGCACTGACACCACGAGCACTGTCACCCAGGGCAGTGCCACCATGAGCACTGTCACCATAACTGTTGCTATGAGAATTGTAACCATGGGCAATTTCTCAATGAGTAATGTCACCATGTGTATTTTCACCTTGGGCACTCTCAAAGTAAACAGTATTACCATGAGCACTTTCACTGTGAACACTGTCACCATGGGCACTGGCACAATGTGGTGTGTCACCATGAGCCATGTCACCATGGGAAATGTCACCGTGAGAAGTGTCACCATAGGCAATGTCTCCATGGGCAATGTCACCATGGGAACTGCCATTTTGAGCACTGTCACCATGGGTACTGCAACCATGAGTACTGTCACCATGAGTAATTTAACCATTGGCAGTATGAACATGTGCACTGTCACCATGGGCACTATCACCATGACAACTCTCAGCGTGAGCACTGTCACGGTTGGAAATGGCATTGTGTGCAATTCCACCATGGGCAATGTCACCATGGACATTATCGCTGTGAGCACTGTCAATATGAGCACGTCAACATGAGCCCTGTCACCATGGGCAATGTCACTGTGAGAAGTGTCATTATAGGCAATGTCACCGTGGGCACTGTCACCATGGTCACTGCCACCACTGTCACTGTCATTTTGAGCACTGTCACCATGGGTACTGCAACCATGAGCGCTGTCACCATGAGCACTGTCACCATTGCAAGTATCACCATGTGCACTGTCACCATGGGCACTATCACAATGAGAACTGTCAGCATGGGCACTGTCACTCTTGGCAATGTCACCATGGGCACTATCACTTTGAGCACTGTCAACATGAGCACGTCACCATGGGCACTGTCAACATGGGTACTATCTCGAAGGTCAATGTCACCATGAGCATTGTCAGGATGGGCAACTTCACCGTGAGCACTGTCACCAATGGCACTATCACCATGAGCAATGTCACTGTGGGCCGTGTCACCAGGGGCACTATCACCATGGTTAATGTTCTCATTGGCACTTTCCCCGTGAGCACTGTCATCCTGGGCACTGTCATCATGGGCACGGTCACCGTGAGCACTATCTCCATGAGCACAGCCACTGTGAACACCATCACCATAATCACTGGCCTCATCGGTACTGTCACCATGAGCACTGCCACAATGAGCACTGTCAGCATGGGCACTTCCCCCATGAGCACTGTCACTATGAGAACTGCTAGCATGGGTATTTTCACCATGAGTACTGTCACCCTCTGTATTGTCACCATTTGCACTGTCACCATCAGGACTATTACCGTGAGTGCTATCACCGTGAGATCTCTCACCATGGTCACTGTCACCATGGCACCTTGCACAATGCGTGCTGTCAACATGAGTGCTGTCACCATTGGCACTATCACCGTGAGCATTCTCACTGTGGTCAGAGTCAACATGGGCTCTGTCACCATGAGCACTGTCACCATAGGCAATGTCACCGTGGTCAGTGTCACCATGAGCAATGTCTCCATGGGCACTCCTACAGTGGGCACTGTCACTGTGCGAACTCTCACCATGGTTACTGCCACTATGAGCAGTGTCTCTGTGAGTACTGTCAGCATGGGTTTTTACCGTGAGCACTGTCACCATGAGCCCTGTCACCATTTTTCAGTGCCACCATGTGCACTACCACCATGTGCACTCTCACCATGGGCACTATCACCGATAACACTGTCACCATAAGTACTGCCTGCATGGGCACTGTCACCAAGGGCACGGCCAACATGTGACCTGTAACCATTGTCAGTGTCACTGTGAGAAGTGTCACCATGGGAATTAACAACATAGGCACTCTCATCATGAGCACTGTCACCATGAGCACTGACACCACGAGCACTGTCACCCAGGGCAGTGCCACCATGAGCACTGTCACCATAACTGTTGCTATGAGAATTGTAACCATGGGCAATTTCTCAATGAGTAATGTCACCATGTGTATTTTCACCTTGGGCACTCTCAAAGTAAACAGTATTACCATGAGCACTTTCACTGTGAACACTGTCACCATGGGCACTGGCACAATGTGGTGTGTCACCATGAGCCATGTCACCATGGGAAATGTCACCGTGAGAAGTGTCACCATAGGCAATGTCACCATGGGCAATGTCACCATGGGAACTGCCATTTTGAGCACTGTCACCATGGGTACTGCAACCATGAGTACTGTCACCATGAGTAATTTAACCATTGGCAGTATGACCATGTGCACTGTCACCATGGGCACTATCACCATGACAACTCTCAGCGTGAGCACTGTCACTGTTGGAAATGGCATTGTGTGCAATTCCACCATGGGCAATGTCACCATGGACATTATCGCTGTGAGCACTGTCAATATGAGCACGTCAACATGAGCCCTGTCACCATGGGCAATGTCACTGTGAGAAGTGTCACTATAGGCAATGTCACCGTGGGCACTGTCACCATGGTCACTGCCACCACTGTCACTGTCATTTTGAGCACTGTCACCATGGGTACTGCAACCATGAGCGCTGTCACCATGAGCACTGTCACCATTGCAAGTATCACCATGTGCACTGTCACCATGGGCACTATCACAATGAGAACTGTCAGCATGGGCACTGTCACTCTTGGCAATGTCACCATTGTCACTATCACTTTGAGCACTGTCAACATGAGCACGTCACCATGGGCACTGTCAACATGGGTACTATCTCGAAGGTCAATGTCACCATGAGCATTGTCAGGATGGGCAACTTCACCGTGAGCACTGTCACCAATGGCACTATCACCATGAGCAATGTCACTGTGGGCCGTGTCACCAGGGGCACTATCACCATGGTTAATGTTCTCATTGGCACTTTCCCCGTGAGCACTGTCACCCTGGGCACTGTCATCATGGGCACGGTCACCGTGAGCACTATCTCCATGAGCACAGCCACTGTGAACACCATCACCATAATCACTGGCCTCATCGGTACTGTCACCATGAGCACTGCCACAATGAGCACTGTCAGCATGGGCACTTCCCCCATGAGCACTGTCACTATGAGAACTGCTAGCATGGGTATTTTCACCATGAGTACTGTCACCCTCTGTATTGTCACCATTTGCACTGTCACCATCAGGACTATTACCGTGAGTGCTATCACCGTGAGATCTCTCACCATGGTCACTGTCACCATGGCACCTTGCACAATGCGTGCTGTCAACATGAGTGCTGTCACCATTGGCACTATCACCGTGAGCATTCTCACTGTGGTCAGAGTCAACATGGGCTCTGTCACCATGAGCACTGTCACCATAGGCAATGTCACCGTGGTCAGTGTCACCATGAGCAATGTCTCCATGGGCACTCCTACAGTGGGCACTGTCACTGTGCGAACTGTCACCATGGTTACTGCCACTATGAGCAGTGTCTCTGTGAGTACTGCCAGCGTGGGTTTTTACCGTGAGCACTGTCACCATGAGCCCTGTCACCATTCTTCAGTGCCACCATGTGCACTACCACCATGTGCACTCTCACCATGGGCACTATCACCGATAACACTGTCACCATAAGTACTGTCTTCATGGGCACTGTCACCAAGGGCACGGCCAACATGTGACCTGTAACCATTGTCAGTGTCACTGTGAGAAGTGTCACCATGGGAATTAACAACATAGGCACTCTCATCATGAGCACTGTCACCATGAGCACTGACACCACGAGCACTGTCACCCAGGGCAGTGCCACCATGAGCACTGTCACCATAACTGTTGCTATGAGAATTGTAACCATGGGCAATTTCTCAATGAGTAATGTCACCATGTGTATTTTCACCTTGGGCACTCTCAAAGTAAACAGTATTACCATGAGCACTTTCACTGTGAACACTGTCACCATGGGCACTGGCACAATGTGGTGTGTCACCATGAGCCATGTCACCATGGGAAATGTCACCATGAGAAGTGTCACCATAGGCAATGTCACCATGGGCAATGTCACCATGGGAACTGCCATTTTGAGCACTCTCACCATGGGTACTACAACCATGAGTACTGTCACCATGAGTAATTTAACCATTGGCAGTATGACCATGTGCACTGTCACCATGGGCACTATCACCATGACAACTCCCAGCGTGAGCACTGTCACTGTTGGAAATGGCATTGTGTGCAATTCCACCATGGGCAATGTCACCATGGACATTATCGCTGTGAGCACTGTCAATATGAGCACGTCAACCTGAGCCCTGTCACCATGGGCAATGTCACTGTGAGAAGTGTCACTATAGGCAATGTCACCGTGGGCACTGTCACCATGGTCACTGCCACCACTGTCACTGTCATTTTGAGCACTGTCACCATGGGTACTGCAACCATGAGCGCTGTCACCATGAGCACTGTCACCATTGCAAGTATCACCATGTGCACTGTCACCATGGGCACTATCACAATGAGAACTGTCAGCATGGGCACTGTCACTCTTGGCAATGTCACCATGGGCACTATCACTTTGAGCACTGTCAACATGAGCACGTCACCATGGGCACTGTCAACATGGGTACTATCTCGAAGGTCAATGTCACCATGAGCATTGTCAGGATGGGCAACTTCACCGTGAGCACTGTCACCAATGGCACTATCACCATGAGCAATGTCACTGTGGGCCGTGTCACCAGGGGCACTATCACCATGGTTAATGTTCTCATTGGCACTTTCCCCGTGAGCACTGTCACCCTGGGCACTGTCATCATGGGCACGGTCACTGTGAGCACTATCTCCATGAGCACAGCCACTGTGAACACCATCACCATAATCACTGGCCTCATCGGTACTGTCAACATGAGCACTGCCACAATGAGCACTGTCATCATGGGCACATCCCCCATGAGCACTGTCACTATGAGAACTGCTACCATGGGTATTTTCACCATGTGTACTGTCACCCTGTGTATTGTCACCATTTGCACTGTCACCATGAGGACTATTACCGTGAGCACTATCACCGTGAGATCTCTCACCATGGTCACTGTCACCATGGCACCTTGCACAATGGGGGCTGTCAACATGAGTGCTGGCACCATTGGCACTATCACTGTGAGCATTCTCACTGTGGTCAGTGTCACCATGGCCACTGTCACCATGAGCACTGTCACCATAGGCAATGTCACCATGGTCAGTGGCACCATGAGCACTGTCAACATGGGCACCCATACAGTGGGCACTGTCACTGTGAGCACTGTCACTTTTGGTACTGCCACCATGAGCGCTGTCACCATGAGCACTGTCACCATTGCAAGTATCACAATGTGCACTGTCACCATGGGCACTGGCACAATGTCGTGTGTCACCTTGAGCAATGTCACCATGGGAAATGTCACCGTGAGATGTGTCACCATAGGCAATGTCACCATGGGCAATGTCACCATGGGAAATGCCATTTTGCACACTGTCACCATGGGTACTGCAACCATGAGTACTGTCACCATTGGCAGTATGACCATGTGCACTGTCACCATGGGCACTATCACCATGACAACTCTCAGCGTGAGCACTGTCACTGTGGGAACTGGCATTGTGTGCAATTCCACCATGGGCAATGTCAACATGGGCACAATCACTGTGAGCACTGTCAATATAAGCACGTCAACATGAGCCCTGTCACCATGGGCAATGTCACCGTGAGAAGTGTCACTATAGGCGATGTCACCATGGGCACTGTCACCATGGTCATTGCCACCACTGTCACTGTCATTTTGAGCACTGTCACCATGGGTATTGCAACCATGAGCACTGTCACCATGAGCACTGTCACCATTGCGATTATCACCATGTGTACTGTCACCATGGGCACTATCACAATGAGAACTGTCAGCGTGGTCACTGTCACTGTTGGCAAGGGCACCGTGGGCACTTCCACCATGGGCAATGTCACCATGGGCACTATCACTGTGAGCACTGTCAACATGAGCACATCACCATGGGCACTGTCAACATGGGTACTATCTCGAAGGGCAATGTCACCATGAGCATTGTCAGGAAGGGCAATTTCACCATGAGCACTGTCACCAAAGGCACTATCACCATGAGCAATGTCACTGTGGGCCGTGTCACCAGGGGCACTATCACCATGGTTAATGTTCTCATTGGCACTTTCCCCGTGAGCACTGTCACCCTGGGCACTGTCATCATGGGCACGGTCACCGTGAGCACTATCTCCATGAGCACAGCCACTGTGAACACCATCACCATAATCACTGGCCTCATCGGTACTGTCACCATGAGCACTGCCACAATGAGCACTGTCAGCATGGGCACTTCCCCCATGAGCACTGTCACTAGGAGAACTGCTAGCATGGGTATTTTCACCATGAGTACTGTCACCCTCTGTATTGTCACCATTTGCACTGTCACCATCAGGACTATTACCGTGAGTGCTATCACCGTGAGATCTCTCACCATGGTCACTGTCACCATGGCACCTTGCACAATGCGTGCTGTCAACATGAGTGCTGTCACCATTGGCACTATCACCGTGAGCATTCTCACTGTGGTCAGAGTCAACATGGGCTCTGTCACCATGAGCACTGTCACCATAGGCAATGTCACCGTGGTCAGTGTCACCATGAGCAATGTCTCCATGGGCACTCCTACAGTGGGCACTGTCACTGTGCGAACTGTCACCATGGTTACTGCCACTATGAGCAGTGTCTCTGTGAGTACTGTCAGCATGGGTTTTTACCGTGAGCACTGTCACCATGAGCCCTGTCACCATTTTTCAGTGCCACCATGTGCACTACCACCATGTGCACTCTCACCATGGGCACTATCACCGATAACACTGTCACCATAAGTACTGTCTGCATGGGCACTGTCACCAAGGGCACGGCCAACATGTGACCTGTAACCATTGTCAGTGTCACTGTGAGAAGTGTCACCATGGGAATTAACAACATAGGCACTCTCATCATGAGCACTGTCACCATGAGCACTGACACCACGAGCACTGTCACCCAGGGCAGTGCCACCATGAGCACTGTCACCATAACTGTTGCTATGAGAATTGTAACCATGGGCAATTTCTCAATGAGTAATGTCACCATGTGTATTTTCACCTTGGGCACTCTCAAAGTAAACAGTATTACCATGAGCACTTTCACTGTGAACACTGTCACCATGGGCACTGGCACAATGTGGTGTGTCACCATGAGCCATGTCACCATGGGAAATGTCACCGTGAGAAGTGTCACCATAGGCAATGTCACCATGGGCAATGTCACCATGGGAACTGCCATTTTGAGCACTGTCACCATGGGTACTGCAACCATGAGTACTGTCACCATGAGTAATTTAACCATTGGCTGTATGACCATGTGCACTGTCACCATGGGCACTATCACCATGACAACTCTCAGCGTGAGCACTGTCACTGTTGGAAATGGCATTGTGTGCAATTCCACCATGGGCAATGTCACCATGGACATTATCGCTGTGAGCACTGTCAATATGAGCACGTCAACATGAGCCCTGTCACCATGGGCAATGTCACTGTGAGAAGTGTCACTATAGGCAATGTCACCGTGGGCACTGTCACCATGGTCACTGCCACCACTGTCACTGTCATTTTGAGCACTGTCACCATGGGTACTGCAACCATGAGCGCTGTCACCATGAGCACTGTCACCATTGCAAGTATCACCATGTGCACTGTCACCATGGGCACTATCACAATGAGAACTGTCAGCATGGGCACTGTCACTCTTGGCAATGTCACCATGGGCACTATCACTTTGAGCACTGTCAACATGAGCACGTCACCATGGGCACTGTCAACATGGGTACTATCTCGAAGGTCAATGTCACCATGAGCATTGTCAGGATGGGCAACTTCACCGTGAGCACTGTCACCAATGGCACTATCACCATGAGCAATGTCACTGTGGGCCGTGTCACCAGGGGCACTATCACCATGGTTAATGTTATCATTGGCACTTTCCCCGTGAGCACTGTCACCCTGGGCACTGTCATCATGGGCACGGTCACCGTGAGCACTATCTCCATGAGCACAGCCACTGTGAACACCATCACCATAATCACTGGCCTCATCGGTACTGTCACCATGAGCACTGCCACAATGAGCACTGTCAGCATGGGCACTTCCCCCATGAGCACTGTCACTATGAGAACTGCTAGCATGGGTATTTTCACCATGAGTACTGTCACCCTCTGTATTGTCACCATTTGCACTGTCACCATCAGGACTATTACCGTGAGTGCTATCACCGTGAGATCTCTCACCATGGTCACTGTCACCATGGCACCTTGCACAATGCGTGCTGTCAACATGAGTGCTGTCACCATTGGCACTATCACCGTGAGCATTCTCACTGTGGTCAGAGTCAACATGGGCTCTGTCACCATGAGCACTGTCACCATAGGCAATGTCACCGTGGTCAGTGTCACCATGAGCAATGTCTCCATGGGCACTCCTACAGTGGGCACTGTCACTGTGCGAACTGTCACCATGGTTACTGCCACTATGAGCAGTGTCTCTGTGAGTACTGTCAGCATGGGTTTTTACCGTGAGCACTGTCACCATGAGCCCTGTCACCATTTTTCAGTGCCACCATGTGCACTACCACCATGTGCACTCTCACCATGGGCACTATCACCGATAACACTGTCACCATAAGTACTGCCTGCATGGGCACTGTCACCAAGGGCACGGCCAACATGTGACCTGTAACCATTGTCAGTGTCACTGTGAGAAGTGTCACCATGGGAATTAACAACATAGGCACTCTCATCATGAGCACTGTCACCATGAGCACTGACACCACGAGCACTGTCACCCAGGGCAGTGCCACCATGAGCACTGTCACCATAACTGTTGCTATGAGAATTGTAACCATGGGCAATTTCTCAATGAGTAATGTCACCATGTGTATTTTCACCTTGGGCACTCTCAAAGTAAACAGTATTACCATGAGCACTTTCACTGTGAACACTGTCACCATGGGCACTGGCACAATGTGGTGTGTCACCATGAGCCATGTCACCATGGGAAATGTCACCGTGAGAAGTGTCACCATAGGCAATGTCACCATGGGCAATGTCACCATGGGAACTGCCATTTTGAGCACTGTCACCATGGGTACTGCAACCATGAGTACTGTCACCATGAGTAATTTAACCATTGGCAGTATGACCATGTGCACTGTCACCATGGGCACTATCACCATGACAACTCTCAGCGTGAGCACTGTCACTGTTGGAAATGGCATTGTGTGCAATTCCACCATGGGCAATGTCACCATGGACATTATCGCTGTGAGCACTGTCAATATGAGCACGTCAACATGAGCCCTGTCACCATGGGCAATGTCACTGTGAGAAGTGTCACTATAGGCAATGTCACCGTGGGCACTGTCACCATGGTCACTGCCACCACTGTCACTGTCATTTTGAGCACTGTCACCATGGGTACTGCAACCATGAGCGCTGTCACCATGAGCACTGTCACCATTGCAAGTATCACCATGTGCACTGTCACCATGGGCACTATCACAATGAGAACTGTCAGCATGGGCACTGTCACTCTTGGCAATGTCACCATGGGCACTATCACTTTGAGCACTGTCAACATGAGCACGTCACCATGGGCACTGTCAACATGGGTACTATCTCGAAGGTCAATGTCACCATGAGCATTGTCAGGATGGGCAACTTCACCGTGAGCACTGTCACCAATGGCACTATCACCATGAGCAATGTCACTGTGGGCCGTGTCACCAGGGGCACTATCACCATGGTTAATGTTATCATTGGCACTTTCCCCGTGAGCACTGTCACCCTGGGCACTGTCATCATGGGCACGGTCACCGTGAGCACTATCTCCATGAGCACAGCCACTGTGAACACCATCACCATAATCACTGGCCTCATCGGTACTGTCACCATGAGCACTGCCACAATGAGCACTGTCAGCATGGGCACTTCCCCCATGAGCACTGTCACTATGAGAACTGCTAGCATGGGTATTTTCACCATGAGTACTGTCACCCTCTGTATTGTCACCATTTGCACTGTCACCATCAGGACTATTACCGTGAGTGCTATCACCGTGAGATCTCTCACCATGGTCACTGTCACCATGGCACCTTGCACAATGCGTGCTGTCAACATGAGTGCTGTCACCATTGGCACTATCACCGTGAGCATTCTCACTGTGGTCAGAGTCAACATGGGCTCTGTCACCATGAGCACTGTCACCATAGGCAATGTCACCGTGGTCAGTGTCACCATGAGCAATGTCTCCATGGGCACTCCTACAGTGGGCACTGTCACTGTGCGAACTGTCACCATGGTTACTGCCACTATGAGCAGTGTCTCTGTGAGTACTGTCAGCATGGGTTTTTACCGTGAGCACTGTCACCATGAGCCCTGTCACCATTTTTCAGTGCCACCATGTGCACTACCACCATGTGCACTCTCACCATGGGCACTATCACCGATAACACTGTCACCATAAGTACTGCCTGCATGGGCACTGTCACCAAGGGCACAGCCAACATATGACCTGTAACCATTGTCAGTGTCACTGTGAGAAGTGTCACCATGGGAATTAACAACATAGGCACTCTCAGCATGAGCACTGTCACCATGAGCACTGACACCACGAGCACTGTCACCCAGGGCAGTGCCACCATGAGCACTGTCACCATAACTGTTGATATGAGAATTGTAACCATGGGCAATTTCTCAATGAGTAATGTCACCATGTGTATTTTCACCTTGGGCACTCTCAAAGTAAACAGTATTACCATGAGCACTTTCACTGTGAACACTGTCACCATGGGCACTGGCACAATGTGGTGTGTCACCATGAGCCATGTCACCATGGGAAATGTCACCGTGAGAAGTGTCACCATAGGCAATGTCACCATGGGCAATGTCAGCATGGGAACTGCCATTTTGAGCACTGTCACCATGGGTACTGCAACCATGAGTACTGTCACCATGAGTAATTTAACCATTGGCAGTATGACCATGTGCACTGTCACCATGGGCACTATCACCATGACAACTCTCAGCGTGAGCACTGTCACTGTTGGAAATGGCATTGTGTGCAATTCCACCATGGGCAATGTCACCATGGACATTATCGCTGTGAGCACTGTCAATATGAGCACGTCAACATGAGCCCTGTCACCATGGGCAATGTCACTGTGAGAAGTGTCATTATAGGCAATGTCACCGTGGGCACTGTCACCATGGTCACTGCCACCACTGTCACTGTCATTTTGAGCACTGTCACCATGGGTACTGCAACCATGAGCGCTGTCACCATGAGCACTGTCACCATTGCAAGTATCACCATGTGCACTGTCACCATGGGCACTATCACAATGAGAACTGTCAGCATGGGCACTGTCACTCTTGGCAATGTCACCATGGGCACTATCACTTTGAGCACTGTCAACATGAGCACGTCACCATGGGCACTGTCAACATGGGTACTATCTCGAAGGTCAATGTCACCATGAGCATTGTCAGGATGGGCAACTTCACCGTGAGCACTGTCACCAATGGCACTATCACCATGAGCAATGTCACTGTGGGCCGTGTCACCAGGGGCACTATCACCATGGTTAATGTTATCATTGGCACTTTCCCCGTGAGCACTGTCACCCTGGGCACTGTCATCATGGGCACGGTCACCGTGAGCACTATCTCCATGAGCACAGCCACTGTGAACACCATCACCATAATCACTGGCCTCATCGGTACTGTCACCATGAGCACTGCCACAATGAGCACTGTCAGCATGGGCACTTCCCCCATGAGCACTGTCACTAGGAGAACTGCTAGCATGGGTATTTTCACCATGAGTACTGTCACCCTCTGTATTGTCACCATTTGCACTGTCACCATCAGGACTATTACCGTGAGTGCTATCACCGTGAGATCTCTCACCATGGTCACTGTCACCATGGCACCTTGCACAATGCGTGCTGTCAACATGAGTGCTGTCACCATTGGCACTATCACCGTGAGCATTCTCACTGTGGTCAGAGTCAACATGGGCTCTGTCACCATGAGCACTGTCACCGTAGGCAATGTCACCGTGGTCAGTGTCACCATGAGCAATGTCTCCATGGGCACTCCTACAGTGGGCACTGTCACTGTGCGAACTCTCACCATGGTTACTGCCACTATGAGCAGTGTCTCTGTGAGTTCTGTCAGCATGGGTTTTTACCGTGAGCACTGTCACCATGAGCCCTGTCACCATTTTTCAGTGCCACCATGTGCACTACCACCATGTGCACTCTCACCATGGGCACTATCACCGATAACACTGTCACCATAAGTACTGCCTGCATGGGCACTGTCACCAAGGGCACGGCCAACATGTGACCTGTAACCATTGTCAGTGTCACTGTGAGAAGTGTCACCATGGGAATTAACAACATAGGCACTCTCATCATGAGCACTGTCACCATGAGCACTGACACCACGAGCACTGTCACCCAGGGCAGTGCCACCATGAGCACTGTCACCATAACTGTTGCTATGAGAATTGTAACCATGGGCAATTTCTCAATGAGTAATGTCACCATGTGTATTTTCACCTTGGGCACTCTCAAAGTAAACAGTATTACCATGAGCACTTTCACTGTGAACACTGTCACCATGGGCACTGGCACAATGTGGTGTGTCACCATGAGCCATGTCACCATGGGAAATGTCACCGTGAGAAGTTTCACCATAGGCAATGTCACCATGGGCAATGTCACCATGGGAACTGCCATTTTGAGCACTGTCACCATGGGTACTGCAACCATGAGTACTGTCACCATGAGTAATTTAACCATTGGCAGTATGACCATGTGCACTGTCACCATGGGCACTATCACCATGACAACTCTCAGCGTGAGCACTGTCACTGTTGGAAATGGCATTGTGTGCAATTCCACCATGGGCAATGTCACCATGGACATTATCGCTGTGAGCACTGTCAATATGAGCACGTCAACATGAGCCCTGTCACCATGGGCAATGTCACTGTGAGAAGTGTCACTATAGGCAATGTCACCGTGGGCACTGTCACCATGGTCACTGCCACCACTGTCACTGTCATTTTGAGCACTGTCACCATGGGTACTGCAACCATGAGCGCTGTCACCATGAGCACTGTCACCATTGCAAGTATCACCATGTGCACTGTCACCATGGGCACTATCACAATGAGAACTGTCAGCATGGGCACTGTCACTCTTGGCAATGTCACCATGGGCACTATCACTTTGAGCACTGTCAACATGAGCACGTCACCATGGGCACTGTCAACATGGGTACTATCTCGAAGGTCAATGTCACCATGAGCATTGTCAGGATGGGCAACTTCACCATGAGCACTGTCACCAATGGCACTATCACCATGAGCAATGTCACTGTGGGCCGTGTCACCAGGGGCACTATCACCATGGTTAATGTTATCATTGGCACTTTCCCCGTGAGCACTGTCACCCTGGGCACTGTCATCATGGGCACGGTCACCGTGAGCACTATCTCTATGAGCACAGCCACTGTGAACACCATCACCATAATCACTGGCCTCATCGGTACTGTCACCATGAGCACTGCCACAATGAGCACTGTCAGCATGGGCACTTCCCCCATGAGCACTGTCACTATGAGAACTGCTAGCATGGGTATTTTCACCATGAGTACTGTCACCCTCTGTATTGTCACCATTTGCACTGTCACCATCAGGACTATTACCGTGACTGCTATCACAGTGAGATCTCTCACCATGGTCACTGTCACCATGGCACCTTGCACAATGCGTGCTGTCAACATGAGTGCTGTCACCATTGGCACTATCACCGTGAGCATTCTCACTGTGGTCAGAGTCAACATGGGCTCTGTCACCATGAGCACTGTCACCATAGGCAATGTCACCGTGGTCAGTGTCACCATGAGCAATGTCTCCATGGGCACTCCTACAGTGGGCACTGTCACTGTGCGAACTGTCACCATGGTTACTGCCACTATGAGCAGTGTCTCTGTGAGTACTGTCAGCATGGGTTTTTACCGTGAGCACTGTCACCATGAGCCCTGTCACCATTTTTCAGTGCCACCATGTGCACTACCACCATGTGCACTCTCACCATGGGCACTATCACCGATAACACTGTCACCATAAGTACTGTCTGCATGGGCACTGTCACCAAGGGCACGGCCAACATGTGACCTGTAACCATTGTCAGTGTCACTGTGAGAAGTGTCACCATGGGAATTAACAACATAGGCACTCTCATCATGAGCACTGTCACCATGAGCACTGACACCACGAGCACTGTCACCCAGGGCAGTGCCACCATGAGCACTGTCACCATAACTGTTGCTATGAGAATTGTAACCATGGGCAATTTCTCAATGAGTAATGTCACCATGTGTATTTTCACCTTGGGCACTCTCAAAGTAAACAGTATTACCATGAGCACTTTCACTGTGAACACTGTCACCATGGGCACTGGCACAATGTGGTGTGTCACCATGAGCCATGTCACCATGGGAAATGTCACCGTGAGAAGTGTCACCATAGGCAATGTCACCATGGGCAATGTCACCATGGGAACTGCCATTTTGAGCACTGTCACCATGGGTACTGCAACCATGAGTACTGTCACCATGAGTAATTTAACCATTGGCAGTATGACCATGTGCACTGTCACCATGGGCACTATCACCATGACAACTCTCAGCGTGAGCACTGTCACTGTTGGAAATGGCATTGTGTGCAATTCCACCATGGGCAATGTCACCATGGACATTATTGCTGTGAGCACTGTCAATATGAGCACGTCAACATGAGCCCTGTCACCATGGGCAATGTCACTGTGAGAAGTGTCACTATAGGCAATGTCACCGTGGGCACTGTCACCATGGTCACTGCCACCACTGTCACTGTCATTTTGAGCACTGTCACCATGGGTACTGCAACCATGAGCGCTGTCACCATGAGCACTGTCACCATTGCAAGTATCACCATGTGCACTGTCACCATGGGCACTATCACAATGAGAACTGTCAGCATGGGCACTGTCACTCTTGGCAATGTCACCATGGGCACTATCACTTTGAGCACTGTCAACATGAGCACGTCACCATGGGCACTGTCAACATGGGTACTATCTCGAAGGTCAATGTCACCATGAGCATTGTCAGGATGGGCAACTTCACCGTGAGCACTGTCACCAATGGCACTATCACCATGAGCAATGTCACTGTGGGCCGTGTCACCAGGGGCACTATCACCATGGTTAATGTTATCATTGGCACTTTCCCCGTGAGCACTGTCACCCTGGGCACTGTCATCATGGGCACGGTCACCGTGAGCACTATCTCCATGAGCACAGCCACTGTGAACACCATCACCATAATCACTGGCCTCATCGGTACTGTCACCATGAGCACTGCCACAATGAGCACTGTCAGCATGGGCACTTCCCCCATGAGCACTGTCACTATGAGAACTGCTAGCATGGGTATTTTCACCATGAGTACTGTCACCCTCTGTATTGTCACCATTTGCACTGTCACCATCAGGACTATTACCGTGAGTGCTATCACCGTGAGATCTCTCACCATGGTCACTGTCACCATGGCACCTTGCACAATGCGTGCTGTCAACATGAGTGCTGTCACCATTGGCACTATCACCGTGAGCATTCTCACTGTGGTCAGAGTCAACATGGGCTCTGTCACCATGAGCACTGTCACCATAGGCAATGTCACCGTGGTCAGTGTCACCATGAGCAATGTCTCCATGGGCACTCCTACAGTGGGCACTGTCACTGTGCGAACTCTCACCATGGTTACTGCCACTATGAGCAGTGTCTCTGTGAGTACTGTCAGCATGGGTTTTTACCGTGAGCACTGTCACCATGAGCCCTGTCACCATTTTTCAGTGCCACCATGTGCACTACCACCATGTGCACTCTCACCATGGGCACTATCACCGATAACACTGTCACCATAAGTACTGTCTGCATGGGCACTGTCACCAAGGGCACGGCCAACATGTGACCTGTAACCATTGTCAGTGTCACTGTGAGAAGTGTCACCATGGGAATTAACAACATAGGCACTCTCATCATGAGCACTGTCACCATGAGCACTGACACCACGAGCACTGTCACCCAGGGCAGTGCCACCATGAGCACTGTCACCATAACTGTTGCTATGAGAATTGTAACCATGGGCAATTTCTCAATGAGTAATGTCACCATGTGTATTTTCACCTTGGGCACTCTCAAAGTAAACAGTATTACCATGAGCACTTTCACTGTGAACACTGTCACCATGGGCACTGGCACAATGTGGTGTGTCACCATGAGCCATGTCACCATGGGAAATGTCACCGTGAGAAGTGTCACCATAGGCAATGTCACCATGGGCAATGTCACCATGGGAACTGCCATTTTGAGCACTGTCACCATGGGTACTGCAACCATGAGTACTGTCACCATGAGTAATTTAACCATTGGCAGTATGACCATGTGCACTGTCACCATGGGCACTATCACCATGACAACTCTCAGCGTGAGCACTGTCACTGTTGGAAATGGCATTGTGTGCAATTCCACCATGGGCAATGTCACCATGGACATTATCGCTGTGAGCACTGTCAATATGAGCACGTCAACATGAGCCCTGTCACCATGGGCAATGTCACTGTGAGAAGTGTCACTATAGGCAATGTCACCGTGGGCACTGTCACCATGGTCACTGCCACCACTGTCACTGTCATTTTGAGCACTGTCACCATGGGTACTGCAACCATGAGCGCTGTCACCATGAGCACTGTCACCATTGCAAGTATCACCATGTGCACTGTCACCATGGGCACTATCACAATGAGAACTGTCAGCATGGGCACTGTCACTCTTGGCAATGTCACCATGGGCACTATCACTTTGAGCACTGTCAACATGAGCACGTCACCATGGGCACTGTCAACATGGGTACTATCTCAAAGGTCAATGTCACCATGAGCATTGTCAGGATGGGCAACTTCACCATGAGCACTGTCACCAATGGCACTATCACCATGAGCAATGTCACTGTGGGCCGTGTCACCAGGGGCACTATCACCATGGTTAATGTTATCATTGGCACTTTCCCCGTGAGCACTGTCACCCTGGGCACTGTCATCATGGGCACGGTCACCGTGAGCACTATCTCCATGAGCACAGCCACTGTGAACACCATCACCATAATCACTGGCCTCATCGGTACTGTCACCATGAGCACTGCCACAATGAGCACTGTCAGCATGGGCACTTCCCCCATGAGCACTGTCACTATGAGTACTGCTAGCATGGGTACTTTCACCATGAGTACTGTCACCCTCTGTATTGTCACCATTTGCACTGTCACCATCAGGACTATTACCGTGAGTGCTATCACCGTGAGATCTCTCACCATGGTCACTGTCACCATGGCACCTTGCACAATGCGTGCTGTCAACATGAGTGCTGTCACCATTGGCACTATCACCGTGAGCATTCTCACTGTGGTCAGAGTCATCATGGGCTCTGTCACCATGAGCACTGTCACCATAGGCAATGTCACCGTGGTCAGTGTCACCATGAGCAATGTCTCCATGGGCACTCCTACAGTGGGCACTGTCACTGTGCGAACTGTCACCATGGTTACTGCCACTATGAGCAGTGTCTCTGTGAGTACTGTCAGCATGGGTTTTTACCGTGAGCACTGTCACCATGAGCCCTGTCACCATTCTTCAGTGCCACCATGTGCACTACCACCATGTGCACTCTCACCATGGGCACTATCACCGATAACACTGTCACCATAAGTACTGTCTGCATGGGCACTGTCACCAAGGGCACGGCCAACATGTGACCTGTAACCATTGTCAGTGTCACTGTGAGAAGTGTCACCATGGGAATTAACAACATAGGCACTCTCATCATGAGCACTGTCACCATGAGCACTGACACCACGAGCACTGTCACCCAGGGCAGTGCCACCATGAGCACTGTCACCATAACTGTTGCTATGAGAATTGTAACCATGGGCAATTTCTCAATGAGTAATGTCACCATGTGTATTTTCACCTTGGGCACTCTCAAAGTAAACAGTATTACCATGAGCACTTTCACTGTGAACACTGTCACCATGGGCACTGGCACAATGTGGTGTGTCACCATGAGCCATGTCACCATGGGAAATGTCACCGTGAGAAGTGTCACCATAGGCAATGTCACCATGGGCAATGTCACCATGGGAACTGCCATTTTGAGCACTGTCACCATGGGTAGTGCAACCATGAGTACTGTCACCATGAGTAATTTAACCATTGGCAGTATGACCATGTGCACTGTCACCATGGGCACTATCACCATGACAACTCTCAGCGTGAGCACTGTCACTGTTGGAAATGGCATTGTGTGCAATTCCACCATGGGCAATGTCACCATGGACATTATTGCTGTGAGCACTGTCAATATGAGCACGTCAACATGAGCCCTGTCACCATGGGCAATGTCACTGTGAGAAGTGTCACTATAGGCAATGTCACCGTGGGCACTGTCACCATGGTCACTGCCACCACTGTCACTGTCATTTTGAGCACTGTCACCATGGGTACTGCAACCATGAGCGCTGTCACCATGAGCACTGTCACCATTGCAAGTATCACCATGTGCACTGTCACCATGGGCACTATCACAATGAGAACTGTCAGCATGGGCACTGTCACTCTTGGCAATGTCACCATGGGCACTATCACTTTGAGCACTGTCAACATGAGCACGTCACCATGGGCACTGTCAACATGGGTACTATCTCGAAGGTCAATGTCACCATGAGCATTGTCAGGATGGGCAACTTCACCGTGAGCACTGTCACCAATGGCACTATCACCATGAGCAATGTCACTGTGGGCCGTGTCACCAGGGGCACTATCACCATGGTTAATGTTATCATTGGCACTTTCCCCGTGAGCACTGTCACCCTGGGCACTGTCATCATGGGCACGGTCACCGTGAGCACTATCTCCATGAGCACAGCCACTGTGAACACCATCACCATAATCACTGGCCTCATCGGTACTGTCACCATGAGCACTGCCACAATGAGCACTGTCAGCATGGGCACTTCCCCCATGAGCACTGTCACTAGGAGAACTGCTAGCATGGGTATTTTCACCATGAGTACTGTCACCCTCTGTATTGTCACCATTTGCACTGTCACCATCAGGACTATTACCGTGAGTGCTATCACCGTGAGATCTCTCACCATGGTCACTGTCACCATGGCACCTTGCACAATGCGTGCTGTCAACATGAGTGCTGTCACCATTGGCACTATCACCGTGAGCATTCTCACTGTGGTCAGAGTCAACATGGGCTCTGTCACCATGAGCACTGTCACCGTAGGCAATGTCACCGTGGTCAGTGTCACCATGAGCAATGTCTCCATGGGCACTCCTACAGTGGGCACTGTCACTGTGCGAACTCTCACCATGGTTACTGCCACTATGAGCAGTGTCTCTGTGAGTTCTGTCAGCATGGGTTTTTACCGTGAGCACTGTCACCATGAGCCCTGTCACCATTTTTCAGTGCCACCATGTGCACTACCACCATGTGCACTCTCACCATGGGCACTATCACCGATAACACTGTCACCATAAGTACTGCCTGCATGGGCACTGTCACCAAGGGCACGGCCAACATGTGACCTGTAACCATTGTCAGTGTCACTGTGAGAAGTGTCACCATGGGAATTAACAACATAGGCACTCTCATCATGAGCACTGTCACCATGAGCACTGACACCACGAGCACTGTCACCCAGGGCAGTGCCACCATGAGCACTGTCACCATAACTGTTGCTATGAGAATTGTAACCATGGGCAATTTCTCAATGAGTAATGTCACCATGTGTATTTTCACCTTGGGCACTCTCAAAGTAAACAGTATTACCATGAGCACTTTCACTGTGAACACTGTCACCATGGGCACTGGCACAATGTGGTGTGTCACCATGAGCCATGTCACCATGGGAAATGTCACCGTGAGAAGTGTCACCATAGGCAATGTCACCATGGGCAATGTCACCATGGGAACTGCCATTTTGAGCACTGTCACCATGGGTACTGCAACCATGAGTACTGTCACCATGAGTAATTTAACCATTGGCAGTATGACCATGTGCACTGTCACCATGGGCACTATCACCATGACAACTCTCAGCGTGAGCACTGTCACTGTTGGAAATGGCATTGTGTGCAATTCCACCATGGGCAATGTCACCATGGACATTATCGCTGTGAGCACTGTCAATATGAGCACGTCAACATGAGCCCTGTCACCATGGGCAATGTCACTGTGAGAAGTGTCACTATAGGCAATGTCACCGTGGGCACTGTCACCATGGTCACTGCCACCACTGTCACTGTCATTTTGAGCACTGTCACCATGGGTACTGCAACCATGAGCGCTGTCACCATGAGCACTGTCACCATTGCAAGTATCACCATGTGCACTGTCACCATGGGCACTATCACAATGAGAACTGTCAGCATGGGCACTGTCACTCTTGGCAATGTCACCATGGGCACTATCACTTTGAGCACTGTCAACATGAGCACGTCACCATGGGCACTGTCAACATGGGTACTATCTCAAAGGTCAATGTCACCATGAGCATTGTCAGGATGGGCAACTTCACCATGAGCACTGTCACCAATGGCACTATCACCATGAGCAATGTCACTGTGGGCCGTGTCACCAGGGGCACTATCACCATGGTTAATGTTATCATTGGCACTTTCCCCGTGAGCACTGTCACCCTGGGCACTGTCATCATGGGCACGGTCACCGTGAGCACTATCTCCATGAGCACAGCCACTGTGAACACCATCACCATAATCACTGGCCTCATCGGTACTGTCACCATGAGCACTGCCACAATGAGCACTGTCAGCATGGGCACTTCCCCCATGAGCACTGTCACTATGAGTACTGCTAGCATGGGTATTTTCACCATGAGTACTGTCACCCTCTGTATTGTCACCATTTGCACTGTCACCATCAGGACTATTACCGTGAGTGCTATCACCGTGAGATCTCTCACCATGGTCACTGTCACCATGGCACCTTGCACAATGCGTGCTGTCAACATGAGTGCTGTCACCATTGGCACTATCACCGTGAGCATTCTCACTGTGGTCAGAGTCATCATGGGCTCTGTCACCATGAGCACTGTCACCAT
The DNA here is from genome assembly GCF_964341445.2 of Mesoplodon mirus. Classification (NCBI taxonomy): domain Eukaryota; kingdom Metazoa; phylum Chordata; class Mammalia; order Artiodactyla; family Ziphiidae; genus Mesoplodon; species Mesoplodon mirus. The sequence goes on along the minus strand of NC_138976.1, from coordinate 104,007,525 downwards.
AGGCAATGTCACCGTGGTCAGTGTCACCATGAGCAATGTCTCCATGGGCACTCCTACAGTGGGCACTGTCACTGTGCGAACTGTCACCATGGTTACTGCCACTATGAGCAGTGTCTCTGTGAGTACTGTCAGCATGGGTTTTTACCGTGAGCACTGTCACCATGAGCCCTGTCACCATTCTTCAGTGCCACCATGTGCACTACCACCATGTGCACTCTCACCATGGGCACTATCACCGATAACACTGTCACCATAAGTACTGTCTGCATGGGCACTGTCACCAAGGGCACGGCCAACATGTGACCTGTAACCATTGTCAGTGTCACTGTGAGAAGTGTCACCATGGGAATTAACAACATAGGCACTCTCATCATGAGCACTGTCACCATGAGCACTGACACCACGAGCACTGTCACCCAGGGCAGTGCCACCATGAGCACTGTCACCATAACTGTTGCTATGAGAATTGTAACCATGGGCAATTTCTCAATGAGTAATGTCACCATGTGTATTTTCACCTTGGGCACTCTCAAAGTAAACAGTATTACCATGAGCACTTTCACTGTGAACACTGTCACCATGGGCACTGGCACAATGTGGTGTGTCACCATGAGCCATGTCACCATGGGAAATGTCACCGTGAGAAGTGTCACCATAGGCAATGTCACCATGGGCAATGTCACCATGGGAACTGCCATTTTGAGCACTGTCACCATGGGTACTGCAACCATGAGTACTGTCACCATGAGTAATTTAACCATTGGCAGTATGACCATGTGCACTGTCACCATGGGCACTATCACCATGACAACTCTCAGCGTGAGCACTGTCACTGTTGGAAATGGCATTGTGTGCAATTCCACCATGGGCAATGTCACCATGGACATTATCGCTGTGAGCACTGTCAATATGAGCACGTCAACATGAGCCCTGTCACCATGGGCAATGTCACTGTGAGAAGTGTCACTATAGGCAATGTCACCGTGGGCACTGTCACCATGGTCACTGCCACCACTGTCACTGTCATTTTGAGCACTGTCACCATGGGTACTGCAACCATGAGCGCTGTCACCATGAGCACTGTCACCATTGCAAGTATCACCATGTGCACTGTCACCATGGGCACTATCACAATGAGAACTGTCAGCATGGGCACTGTCACTCTTGGCAATGTCACCATGGGCACTATCACTTTGAGCACTGTCAACATGAGCACGTCACCATGGGCACTGTCAACATGGGTACTATCTCAAAGGTCAATGTCACCATGAGCATTGTCAGGATGGGCAACTTCACCATGAGCACTGTCACCAATGGCACTATCACCATGAGCAATGTCACTGTGGGCCGTGTCACCAGGGGCACTATCACCATGGTTAATGTTATCATTGGCACTTTCCCCGTGAGCACTGTCACCCTGGGCACTGTCATCATGGGCACGGTCACCGTGAGCACTATCTCCATGAGCACAGCCACTGTGAACACCATCACCATAATCACTGGCCTCATCGGTACTGTCACCATGAGCACTGCCACAATGAGCACTGTCAGCATGGGCACTTCCCCCATGAGCACTGTCACTATGAGTACTGCTAGCATGGGTATTTTCACCATGAGTACTGTCACCCTCTGTATTGTCACCATTTGCACTGTCACCATCAGGACTATTACCGTGAGTGCTATCACCGTGAGATCTCTCACCATGGTCACTGTCACCATGGCACCTTGCACAATGCGTGCTGTCAACATGAGTGCTGTCACCATTGGCACTATCACCGTGAGCATTCTCACTGTGGTCAGAGTCATCATGGGCTCTGTCACCATGAGCACTGTCACCATAGGCAATGTCACCGTGGTCAGTGTCACCATGAGCAATGTCTCCATGGGCACTCCTACAGTGGGCACTGTCACTGTGCGAACTGTCACCATGGTTACTGCCACTATGAGCAGTGTCTCTGTGAGTACTGTCAGCATGGGTTTTTACCGTGAGCACTGTCACCATGAGCCCTGTCACCATTCTTCAGTGCCACCATGTGCACTACCACCATGTGCACTCTCACCATGGGCACTATCACCGATAACACTGTCACCATAAGTACTGTCTGCATGGGCACTGTCACCAAGGGCACGGCCAACATGTGACCTGTAACCATTGTCAGTGTCACTGTGAGAAGTGTCACCATGGGAATTAACAACATAGGCACTCTCATCATGAGCACTGTCACCATGAGCACTGACACCACGAGCACTGTCACCCAGGGCAGTGCCACCATGAGCACTGTCACCATAACTGTTGCTATGAGAATTGTAACCATGGGCAATTTCTCAATGAGTAATGTCACCATGTGTATTTTCACCTTGGGCACTCTCAAAGTAAACAGTATTACCATGAGCACTTTCACTGTGAACACTGTCACCATGGGCACTGGCACAATGTGGTGTTTCACCATGAGCCATGTCACCATGGGAAATGTCACCGTGAGAAGTGTCACCATAGGCAATGTCACCATGGGCAATGTCACCATGGGAACTGCCATTTTGAGCACTGTCACCATGGGTACTGCAACCATGAGTACTGTCACCATGAGTAATTTAACCATTGGCAGTATGACCATGTGCACTGTCACCATGGGCACTATCACCATGACAACTCTCAGCGTGAGCACTGTCACTGTTGGAAATGGCATTGTGTGCAATTCCACCATGGGCAATGTCACCATGGACATTATTGCTGTGAGCACTGTCAATATGAGCACGTCAACATGAGCCCTGTCACCATGGGCAATGTCACTGTGAGAAGTGTCACTATAGGCAATGTCACCATGGGCACTGTCACCATGGTCACTGCCACCACTGTCACTGTCATTTTGAGCACTGTCACCATGGGTACTGCAACCATGAGCGCTGTCACCATGAGCACTGTCACCATTGCAAGTATCACCATGTGCACTGTCACCATGGGCACTATCACAATGAGAACTGTCAGCATGGGCACTGTCACTCTTGGCAATGTCACCATGGGCACTATCACTTTGAGCACTGTCAACATGAGCACGTCACCATGGGCACTGTCAACATGGGTACTATCTCGAAGGTCAATGTCACCATGAGCATTGTCAGGATGGGCAACTTCACCGTGAGCACTGTCACCAATGGCACTATCACCATGAGCAATGTCACTGTGGGCCGTGTCACCAGGGGCACTATCACCATGGTTAATGTTATCATTGGCACTTTCCCCGTGAGCACTGTCACCCTGGGCACTGTCATCATGGGCACGGTCACCGTGAGCACTATCTCCATGAGCACAGCCACTGTGAACACCATCACCATAATCACTGGCCTCATCGGTACTGTCACCATGAGCACTGCCACAATGTGCACTGTCAGCATGGGCACTTCCCCCATGAGCACTGTCACTATGAGAACTGCTAGCATGGGTATTTTCACCATGAGTACTGTCACCCTCTGTATTGTCACCATTTGCACTGTCACCATCAGGACTATTACCGTGAGTGCTATCACCGTGAGATCTCTCACCATGGTCACTGTCACCATGGCACCTTGCACAATGCGTGCTGTCAACATGAGTGCTGTCACCATTGGCACTATCACCGTGAGCATTCTCACTGTGGTCAGAGTCAACATGGGCTCTGTCACCATGAGCACTGTCACCATAGGCAATGTCACCGTGGTCAGTGTCACCATGAGCAATGTCTCCATGGGCACTCCTACAGTGGGCACTGTCACTGTGCGAACTCTCACCATGGTTACTGCCACTATGAGCAGTGTCTCTGTGAGTACTGTCAGCATGGGTTTTTACCGTGAGCACTGTCATCATGAGCCCTGTCACCATTTTTCAGTGCCACCATGTGCACTACCACCATGTGCACTCTCACCATGGGCACTATCACCGATAACACTGTCACCATAAGTACTGTCTGCATGGGCACTGTCACCAAGGGCACGGCCAACATGTGACCTGTAACCATTGTCAGTGTCACTGTGAGAAGTGTCACCATGGGAATTAACAACATAGGCACTCTCATCATGAGCACTGTCACCATGAGCACTGACACCACGAGCACTGTCACCCAGGGCAGTGCCACCATGAGCACTGTCACCATAACTGTTGCTATGAGAATTGTAACCATGGGCAATTTCTCAATGAGTAATGTCACCATGTGTATTTTCACCTTGGGCACTCTCAAAGTAAACAGTATTACCATGAGCACTTTCACTGTGAACACTGTCACCATGGGCACTGGCACAATGTGGTGTGTCACCATGAGCCATGTCACCATGGGAAATGTCACCGTGAGAAGTGTCACCATAGGCAATGTCACCATGGGCAATGTCACCATGGGAACTGCCATTTTGAGCACTGTCACCATGGGTACTGCAACCATGAGTACTGTCACCATGAGTAATTTAACCATTGGCAGTATGACCATGTGCACTGTCACCATGGGCACTATCACCATGACAACTCTCAGCGTGAGCACTGTCACTGTTGGAAATGGCATTGTGTGCAATTCCACCATGGGCAATGTCACCATGGACATTATCGCTGTGAGCACTGTAAATATGAGCACGTCAACATGAGCCCTGTCACCATGGGCAATGTCACTGTGAGAAGTGTCACTATAGGCAATGTCACCGTGGGCACTGTCACCATGGTCACTGCCACCACTGTCACTGTCATTTTGAGCACTGTCACCATGGGTACTGCAACCATGAGCGCTGTCACCATGAGCACTGTCACCATTGCAAGTATCACCATGTGCACTGTCACCATGGGCACTATCACAATGAGAACTGTCAGCATGGGCACTGTCACTCTTGGCAATGTCACCATGGGCACTATCACTTTGAGCACTGTCAACATGAGCACGTCACCATGGGCACTGTCAACATGGGTACTATCTCGAAGGTCAATGTCACCATGAGCATTGTCAGGATGGGCAACTTCACCGTGAGCACTGTCACCAATGGCACTATCACCATGAGCAATGTCACTGTGGGCCGTGTCACCAGGGGCACTATCACCATGGTTAATGTTCTCATTGGCACTTTCCCCGTGAGCACTGTCACCCTGGGCACTGTCATCATGGGCACGGTCACCGTGAGCACTATCTCCATGAGCACAGCCACTGTGAACACCATCACCATAATCACTGGCCTCATCGGTACTGTCAACATGAGCACTGCCACAATGAGCAATGTCATCATGGGCACATCCCCCATGAGCACTGTCACTATGAGAACTGCTAGCATGGGTATTTTCACCATGTGTACTGTCACCCTGTGTATTGTCACCATTTGCACTGTCACCATGAGGACTATTACCGTGAGCACTATCACCGTGAGATCTCTCACCATGGTCACTGTCACCATGGCACCTTGCACAATGGGGGCTGTCAACATGAGTGCTGGCACCATTGGCACTATCACTGTGAGCATTCTCACTGTGGTCAGTGTCACCATGGCCACTGTCACCATGAGCACTGTCACCATAGGCAATGTCACCATGGTCAGTGGCACCATGAGCACTGTCAACATGGGCACCCATACAGTGGGCACTGTCACTGTGAGCACTGTCACCTTGGGTACTGCCACCATGAGCGCTGTCACCATGAGCACTGTCACCATTGCAAGTATCACAATGTGCACTGTCACCATGGGCACTGGCACAATGTCGTGTGTCACCTTCAGCAATGTCACCATGGGAAATGTCACCGTGAGATGTGTCACCATAGGCAATGTCACCATGGGCAATGTCACCATGGGAAATGCCATTTTACACACTGTCACCATGGGTACTGCAACCATGAGTACTGTCACCATTGGCAGTATGACCATGTGCACTGTCACCATGGGCACTATCACCATGACAACTCTCAGCGTGAGCACTGTCACTGTGGGAACTGGCATTGTGTGCAATTCCACCATGGGCAATGTCAACATGGGCACAATCACTGTGAGCACTGTCAATATAAGCACGTCAACATGAGCCCTGTCACCATGGGCAATGTCACCGTGAGAAGTGTCACTATAGGCGATGTCACCATGGGCACTGTCACCATGGTCACTGCCACCACTGTCACTGTCATTTTGAGCACTGTCACCATGGGTATTGCAACCATGAGCACTGTCACCATGAGCACTGTCACCATTGCGATTATCACCATGTGTACTGTCACCATGGGCACTATCACAATGAGAACTGTCAGCGTGGGCACTGTCACTGTTGGCAAGGGCACCGTGGGCACTTCCACCATGGGCAATGTCACCATGGGCACTATCACTGTGAGCACTGTCAACATGAGCACGTCACCATGGGCACTGTCAACATGGGTACTATCTCGAAGGGCAATGTCACCATGAGCATTGTCAGGAAGGGCAATTTCACCATGAGCACTGTCACCAAAGGCACTATCACCATGAGCAATGTCACTGTGGGCCGTGTCACCAGGGGCACTATCACCATGGTTAATGTTATCATTGGCACTTTCCCCGTGAGCACTGTCACCCTGGGCACTGTCATCATGGGCACGGTCACCGTGAGCACTATCTCCATGAGCACAGCCACTGTGAACACCATCACCATAATCACTGGCCTCATCGGTACTGTCACCATGAGCACTGCCACAATGAGCACTGTCAGCATGGGCACTTCCCCCATGAGCACTGTCACTATGAGAACTGCTAGCATGGGTATTTTCACCATGAGTACTGTCACCCTCTGTATTGTCACCATTTGCACTGTCACCATCAGGACTATTACCGTGAGTGCTATCACCGTGAGATCTCTCACCATGGTCACTGTCACCATGGCACCTTGCACAATGCGTGCTGTCAACATGAGTGCTGTCACCATTGGCACTATCACCGTGAGCATTCTCACTGTGGTCAGAGTCAACATGGGCTCTGTCACCATGAGCACTGTCACCATAGGCAATGTCACCGTGGTCAGTGTCACCATGAGCAATGTCTCCATGGGCACTCCTACAGTGGGCACTGTCACTGTGTGAACTGTCACCATGGTTACTGCCACTATGAGCAGTGTCTCTGTGAATACTGTCAGCATGGGTTTTTACCGTGAGCACTGTCACCATGAGCCCTGTCACCATTTTTCAGTGCCACCATGTGCACTACCACCATGTGCACTCTCACCATGGGCACTATCACCGATAACACTGTCACCATAAGTACTGTCTGCATGGGCACTGTCACCAAGGGCACGGCCAACATGTGACCTGTAACCATTGTCAGTGTCACTGTGAGAAGTGTCACCATGGGAATTAACAACATAGGCACTCTCATCATGAGCACTGTCACCATGAGCACTGACACCACGAGCACTGTCACCCAGGGCAGTGCCACCATGAGCACTGTCACCATAACTGTTGCTATGAGAATTGTAACCATGGGCAATTTCTCAATGAGTAATGTCACCATGTGTATTTTCACCTTGGGCACTCTCAAAGTAAACAGTATTACCATGAGCACTTTCACTGTGAACACTGTCACCATGGGCACTGGCACAATGTGGTGTGTCACCATGAGCCATGTCACCATGGGAAATGTCACCGTGAGAAGTGTCACCATAGGCAATGTCACCATGGGCAATGTCACCATGGGAACTGCCATTTTGAGCACTGTCACCATGGGTACTGCAACCATGAGTACTGTCACCATGAGTAATTTAACCATTGGCAGTATGACCATGTGCACTGTCACCATGGGCACTATCACCATGACAACTCTCAGCGTGAGCACTGTCACTGTTGGAAATGGCATTGTGTGCAATTCCACCATGGGCAATGTCACCATGGACATTATCGCTGTGAGCACTGTCAATATGAGCACGTCAACATGAGCCCTGTCACCATGGGCAATGTCACTGTGAGAAGTGTCACTATAGGCAATGTCACCGTGGGCACTGTCACCATGGTCACTGCCACCACTGTCACTGTCATTTTGAGCACTGTCACCATGGGTACTGCAACCATGAGCGCTGTCACCATGAGCACTGTCACCATTGCAAGTATCACCATGTGCACTGTCACCATGGGCACTATCACAATGAGAACTGTCAGCATGGGCACTGTCACTCTTGGCAATGTCACCATGGGCACTATCACTTTGAGCACTGTCAACATGAGCACGTCACCATGGGCACTGTCAACATGGGTACTATCTCAAAGGTCAATGTCACCATGAGCATTGTCAGGATGGGCAACTTCACCATGAGCACTGTCACCAATGGCACTATCACCATGAGCAATGTCACTGTGGGCCGTGTCACCAGGGGCACTATCACCATGGTTAATGTTATCATTGGCACTTTCCCCGTGAGCACTGTCACCCTGGGCACTGTCATCATGGGCACGGTCACCGTGAGCACTATCTCCATGAGCACAGCCACTGTGAACACCATCACCATAATCACTGGCCTCATCGGTACTGTCACCATGAGCACTGCCACAATGAGCACTGTCAGCATGGGCACTTCCCCCATGAGCACTGTCACTATGAGTACTGCTAGCATGGGTATTTTCACCATGAGTACTGTCACCCTCTGTATTGTCACCATTTGCACTGTCACCATCAGGACTATTACCGTGAGTGCTATCACCGTGAGATCTCTCACCATGGTCACTGTCACCATGGCACCTTGCACAATGCGTGCTGTCAACATGAGTGCTGTCACCATTGGCACTATCACCGTGAGCATTCTCACTGTGGTCAGAGTCAACATGGGCTCTGTCACCATGAGCACTGTCACCATAGGCAATGTCACCGTGGTCAGTGTCACCATGAGCAATGTCTCCATGGGCACTCCTACAGTGGGCACTGTCACTGTGCGAACTGTCACCATGGTTACTGCCACTATGAGCAGTGTCTCTGTGAGTACTGTCAGCATGGGTTTTTACCGTGAGCACTGTCACCATGAGCCCTGTCACCATTTTTCAGTGCCACCATGTGCACTACCACCATGTGCACTCTCACCATGGGCACTATCACCGATAACACTGTCACCATAAGTACTGTCTGCATGGGCACTGTCACCAAGGGCACGGCCAACATGTGACCTGTAACCATTGTCAGTGTCACTGTGAGAAGTGTCACCATGGGAATTAACAACATAGGCACTCTCATCATGAGCACTGTCACCATGAGCACTGACACCACGAGCACTGTCACCCAGGGCAGTGCCACCATGAGCACTGTCACCATAACTGTTGCTATGAGAATTGTAACCATGGGCAATTTCTCAATGAGTAATGTCACCATGTGTATTTTCACCTTGGGCACTCTCAAAGTAAACAGTATTACCATGAGCACTTTCACTGTGAACACTGTCACCATGGGCACTGGCACAATGTGGTGTGTCACCATGAGCCATGTCACCATGGGAAATGTCACCGTGAGAAGTGTCACCATAGGCAATGTCACCATGGGCAATGTCACCATGGGAACTGCCATTTTGAGCACTGTCACCATGGGTACTGCAACCATGAGTACTGTCACCATGAGTAATTTAACCATTGGCAGTATGACCATGTGCACTGTCACCATGGGCACTATCACCATGACAACTCTCAGCGTGAGCACTGTCACTGTTGGAAATGGCATTGTGTGCAATTCCACCATGGGCAATGTCACCATGGACATTATCGCTGTGAGCACTGTCAATATGAGCACGTCAACATGAGCCCTGTCACCATGGGCAATGTCACTGTGAGAAGTGTCACTATAGGCAATGTCACCGTGGGCACTGTCACCATGGTCACTGCCACCACTGTCACTGTCATTTTGAGCACTGTCACCATGGGTACTGCAACCATGAGCGCTGTCACCATGAGCACTGTCACCATTGCAAGTATCACCATGTGCACTGTCACCATGGGCACTATCACAATGAGAACTGTCAGCATGGGCACTGTCACTCTTGGCAATGTCACCATGGGCACTATCACTTTGAGCACTGTCAACATGAGCACGTCACCATGGGCACTGTCAACATGGGTACTATCTCGAAGGTCAATGTCACCATGAGCATTGTCAGGATGGGCAACTTCACCGTGAGCACTGTCACCAATGGCACTATCACCATGAGCAATGTCACTGTGGGCCGTGTCACCAGGGGCACTATCACCATGGTTAATGTTCTCATTGGCACTTTCCCCGTGAGCACTGTCACCCTGGGCACTGTCATCATGGGCACGGTCACCGTGAGCACTATCTCCATGAGCACAGCCACTGTGAACACCATCACCATAATCACTGGCCTCATCGGTACTGTCACCATGAGCACTGCCACAATGAGCACTGTCAGCATGGGCACTTCCCCCATGAGCACTGTCACTATGAGAACTGCTAGCATGGGTATTTTCACCATGAGTACTGTCACCCTCTGTATTGTCACCATTTGCACTGTCACCATCAGGACTATTACCGTGAGTGCTATCACCGTGAGATCTCTCACCATGGTCACTGTCACCATGGCACCTTGCACAATGCGTGCTGTCAACATGAGTGCTGTCACCATTGGCACTATCACCGTGAGCATTCTCACTGTGGTCAGAGTCAACATGGGCTCTGTCACCATGAGCACTGTCACCATAGGCAATGTCACCGTGGTCAGTGTCACCATGAGCAATGTCTCCATGGGCACTCCTACAGTGGGCACTGTCACTGTGCGAACTGTCACCATGGTTACTGCCACTATGAGCAGTGTCTCTGTGAGTACTGTCAGCATGGGTTTTACCGTGAGCACTGTCACCATGAGCCCTGTCACCATTTTTCAGTGCCACCATGTGCACTACCACCATGTGCACTCTCACCATGGGCACTATCACCGATAACACTGTCACCATAAGTACTGCCTGCATGGGCACTGTCACCAAGGGCACGGCCAACATGTGACCTGTAACCATTGTCAGTGTCACTGTGAGAAGTGTCACCATGGGAATTAACAACATAGGCACTCTCATCATGAGCACTGTCACCATGAGCACTGACACCACGAGCACTGTCACCCAGGGCAGTGCCACCATGAGCACTGTCACCATAACTGTTGCTATGAGAATTGTAACCATGGGCAATTTCTCAATGAGTAATGTCACCATGTGTATTTTCACCTTGGGCACTCTCAAAGTAAACAGTATTACCATGAGCACTTTCACTGTGAACACTGTCACCATGGGCACTGGCACAATGTGGTGTGTCACCATGAGCCATGTCACCATGGGAAATGTCACCGTGAGAAGTGTCACCATAGGCAATGTCACCATGGGCAATGTCACCATGGGAACTGCCATTTTGAGCACTGTCACCATGGGTACTGCAACCATGAGTACTGTCACCATGAGTAATTTAACCATTGGCAGTATGACCATGTGCACTGTCACCATGGGCACTATCACCATGACAACTCTCAGCGTGAGCACTGTCACTGTTGGAAATGGCATTGTGTGCAATTCCACCATGGGCAATGTCACCATGGACATTATCGCTGTGAGCACTGTCAATATGAGCACGTCAACATGAGCCCTGTCACCATGGGCAATGTCACTGTGAGAAGTGTCACTATAGGCAATGTCACCGTGGGCACTGTCACCATGGTCACTGCCACCACTGTCACTGTCATTTTGAGCACTGTCACCATGGGTACTGCAACCATGAGCGCTGTCACCATGAGCACTGTCACCATTGCAAGTATCACCATGTGCACTGTCACCATGGGCACTATCACAATGAGAACTGTCAGCATGGGCACTGTCACTCTTGGCAATGTCACCATGGGCACTATCACTTTGAGCACTGTCAACATGAGCACGTCACCATGGGCACTGTCAACATGGGTACTATCTCGAAGGTCAATGTCACCATGAGCATTGTCAGGATGGGCAACTTCACCGTGAGCACTGTCACCAATGGCACTATCACCTTGAGCAATGTCACTGTGGGCCGTGTCACCAGGGGCACTATCACCATGGTTAATGTTCTCATTGGCACTTTCCCCGTGAGCACTGTCACCCTGGGCACTGTCATCATGGGCACGGTCACCGTGAGCACTATCTCCATGAGCACAGCCACTGTGAACACCATCACCATAATCACTGGCCTCATCGGTACTGTCACCATGAGCACTGCCACAATGAGCACTGTCAGCATGGGCACTTCCCCCATGAGCACTGTCACTATGAGAACTGCTAGCATGGGTAGTTTCACCATGAGTACTGTCACCCTCTGTATTGTCACCATTTGCACTGTCACCATCAGGACTATTACCGTGAGTGCTATCACCGTGAGATCTCTCACCATGGTCACTGTCACCATGGCACCTTGCACAATGCGTGCTGTCAACATGAGTGCTGTCACCATTGGCACTATCACCGTGAGCATTCTCACTGTGGTCAGAGTCAACATGGGCTCTGTCACCATGAGCACTGTCACCATAGGCAATGTCACCGTGGTCAGTGTCACCATGAGCAATGTCTCCATGGGCACTCCTACAGTGGGCACTGTCACTGTGCGAACTCTCACCATGGTTACTGCCACTATGAGCAGTGTCTCTGTGAGTACTGTCAGCATGGGTTTTTACCGTGAGCACTGTCACCATGAGCCCTGTCACCATTTTTCAGTGCCACCATGTGCACTACCACCATGTGCACTCTCACCATGGGCACTATCACCGATAACACTGTCACCATAAGTACTGCCTGCATGGGCACTGTCACCAAGGGCACGGCCAACATGTGACCTGTAACCATTGTCAGTGTCACTGTGAGAAGTGTCACCATGGGAATTAACAACATAGGCACTCTCATCATGAGCACTGTCACCATGAGCACTGACACCACGAGCACTGTCACCCAGGGCAGTGCCACCATGAGCACTGTCACCATAACTGTTGCTATGAGAATTGTAACCATGGGCAATTTCTCAATGAGTAATGTCACCATGTGTATTTTCACCTTGGGCACTCTCAAAGTAAACAGTATTACCATGAGCACTTTCACTGTGAACACTGTCACCATGGGCACTGGCACAATGTGGTGTGTCACCATGAGCCATGTCACCATGGGAAATGTCACCGTGAGAAGTGTCACCATAGGCAATGTCACCATGGGCAATGTCACCATGGGAACTGCCATTTTGAGCACTGTCACCATGGGTACTGCAACCATGAGTACTGTCACCATGAGTAATTTAACCATTGGCAGTATGACCATGTGCACTGTCACCATGGGCACTATCACCATGACAACTCTCAGCGTGAGCACTGTCACTGTTGGAAATGGCATTGTGTGCAATTCCACCATGGGCAATGTCACCATGGACATTATCGCTGTGAGCACTGTCAATATGAGCACGTCAACATGAGCCCTGTCACCATGGGCAATGTCACTGTGAGAAGTGTCACTATAGGCAATGTCACCGTGGGCACTGTCACCATGGTCACTGCCACCACTGTCACTGTCATTTTGAGCACTGTCACCATGGGTACTGCAACCATGAGCGCTGTCACCATGAGCACTGTCACCATTGCAAGTATCACCATGTGCACTGTCACCATGGGCACTATCACAATGAGAACTGTCAGCATGGGCACTGTCACTCTTGGCAATGTCACCATGGGCACTACCACTTTGAGCACTGTCAACATGAGCACGTCACCATGGGCACTGTCAACATGGGTACTATCTCGAAGGTCAATGTCACCATGAGCATTGTCAGGATGGGCAACTTCACCGTGAGCACTGTCACCAATGGCACTATCACCATGAGCAATGTCACTGTGGGCCGTGTCACCAGGGGCACTATCACCATGGTTAATGTTATCATTGGCACTTTCCCCGTGAGCACTGTCACCCTGGGCACTGTCATCATGGGCACGGTCACCGTGAGCACTATCTCCATGAGCACAGCCACTGTGAACACCATCACCATAATCACTGGCCTCATCGGTACTGTCAACATGAGCACTGCCACAATGAGCACTGTCATCATGGGCACATCCCCCATGAGCACTGTCACTATGAGAACTGCTACCATGGGTATTTTCACCATGTGTACTGTCACCCTGTGTATTGTCACCATTTGCACTGTCACCATGAGGACTATTACCGTGAGCACTATCACCGTGAGATCTCTCACCATGGTCACTGTCACCATGGCACCTTGCACAATGGGGGCTGTCAACATGAGTGCTGGCACCATTGGCACTATCACTGTGAGCATTCTCACTGTGGTCAGTGTCACCATGGCCACTGTCACCATGAGCACTGTCACCATAGGCAATGTCACCATGGTCAGTGGCACCATGAGCACTGTCAACATGGGCACCCATACAGTGGGCACTGTCACTGTGAGCACTGTCACCTTGGGTACTGCCACCAGGAGCGCTGTCACCATGAGCACTGTCACCATTGCAAGTATCACAATGTGCACTGTCACCATGGGCACTGGCACAATGTCGTGTGTCACCTTGAGCAATGTCACCATGGGAAATGTCACCGTGAGATGTGTCACCATAGGCAATGTCACCATGGGCAATGTCACCATGGGAAATGCCATTTTGCACACTGTCACCATGGGTACTGCAACCATGAGTACTGTCACCATTGGCAGTATGACCATGTGCACTGTCACCATGGGCACTATCACCATGACAACTCTCAGCGTGAGCACTGTCACTGTGGGAACTGGCATTGTGTGCAATTCCACCATGGGCAATGTCAACATGGGCACAATCACTGTGAGCACTGTCAATATAAGCACGTCAACATGAGCCCTGTCACCATGGGCAATGTCACCGTGAGAAGTGTCACTATAGGCGATGTCAACATGGGCACTGTCACCATGGTCACTGCCACCACTGTCACTGTCATTTTGAGCACTGTCACCATGGGTATTGCAACGATGAGCACTGTCACCATGAGCACTGTCACCATTGCGATTATCACCATGTGTACTGTCACCATGGGCACTATCACAATGAGAACTGTCAGCGTGGGCACTGTCACTGTTGGCAAGGGCACCGTGGGCACTTCCACCATGGGCAATGTCACCATGGGCACTATCACTGTGAGCACTGTCAGCATGAGCACGTCACCATGGGCACTGTCAACATGGGTACTATCTCGAAGGGCAATGTCACCATGAGCATTGTCAGGATGGGCAACTTCACCATGAGCACTGTCACCAATGGCACTATCACCATGAGCAATGTCACTGTGGGCCGTGTCACCAGGGGCACTATCACCATGGTTAATGTTCTCATTGGCACTTTCCCCCTGAGCACTGTCACCCTGGGCACTGTCATCATGGGCACGGTCACCGTGAGCACTATCTCCATGAGCACAGCCACTGTGAACACCATCACCATAATCACTGGCCTCATCGGTACTGTCACCATGAGCACTGCCACAATGAGCACTGTCAGCATGGGCACTTCCCCCATGAGCACTGTCACTATGAGTACTGCTAGCATGGGTATTTTCACCATGAGTACTGTCACCCTCTGTATTGTCACCATTTGCACTGTCACCATCAGGACTATTACCGTGAGTGCTATCACCGTGAGATCTCTCACCATGGTCACTGTCACCATGGCACCTTGCACAATGCGTGCTGTCAACATGAGTGCTGTCACCATTGGCACTATCACCGTGAGCATTCTCACTGTGGTCAGAGTCAACATGGGCTCTGTCACCATGAGCACTGTCACCATAGGCAATGTCACCGTGGTCAGTGTCACCATGAGCAATGTCTCCATGGGCACTCCTACAGTGGGCACTGTCACTGTGCGAACTGTCACCATGGTTACTGCCACTATGAGCAGTGTCTCTGTGAGTACTGTCAGCATGGGTTTTTACCGTGAGCACTGTCACCATGAGCCCTGTCACCATTTTGCAGTGCCACCATGTGCACTACCACCATGTGCACTCTCACCATGGGCACTATCACCGATAACACTGTCACCATAAGTACTGTCTGCATGGGCACTGTCACCAAGGGCACGGCCAACATGTGACCTGTAACCATTGTCAGTGTCACTGTGAGAAGTGTCACCATGGGAATTAACAACATAGGCACTCTCATCATGAGCACTGTCACCATGAGCACTGACACCACGAGCACTGTCACCCAGGGCAGTGCCACCATGAGCACTGTCACCATAACTGTTGCTATGAGAATTGTAACCATGGGCAATTTCTCAATGAGTAATGTCACCATGTGTATTTTCACCTTGGGCACTCTCAAAGTAAACAGTATTACCATGAGCACTTTCACTGTGAACACTGTCACCATGGGCACTGGCACAATGTGGTGTGTCACCATGAGCCATGTCACCATGGGAAATGTCACCGTGAGAAGTGTCACCATAGGCAATGTCACCATGGGCAATGTCACCATGGGAACTGCCATTTTGAGCACTGTCACCATGGGTACTGCAACCATGAGTACTGTCACCATGAGTAATTTAACCATTGGCAGTATGACCATGTGCACTGTCACCATGGGCACTATCACCATGACAACTCTCAGCGTGAGCACTGTCACTGTTGGAAATGGCATTGTGTGCAATTCCACCATGGGCAATGTCACCATGGACATTATCGCTGTGAGCACTGTCAATATGAGCACGTCAACATGAGCCCTGTCACCATGGGCAATGTCACTGTGAGAAGTGTCACTATAGGCAATGTCACCGTGGGCACTGTCACCATGGTCACTGCCACCACTGTCACTGTCATTTTGAGCACTGTCACCATGGGTACTGCAACCATGAGCGCTGTCACCATGAGCACTGTCACCATTGCAAGTATCACCATGTGCACTGTCACCATGGGCACTATCACAATGAGAACTGTCAGCATGGGCACTGTCACTCTTGGCAATGTCACCATGGGCACTATCACTTTGAGCACTGTCAACATGAGCACGTCACCATGGGCACTGTCAACATGGGTACTATCTCGAAGGTCAATGTCACCATGAGCATTGTCAGGATGGGCAACTTCACCGTGAGCACTGTCACCAATGGCACTATCACCATGAGCAATGTCACTGTGGGCCGTGTCACCAGGGGCACTATCACCATGGTTAATGTTCTCATTGGCACTTTCCCCGTGAGCACTGTCACCCTGGGCACTGTCATCATGGGCACGGTCACCGTGAGCACTATCTCCATGAGCACAGCCACTGTGAACACCATCACCATAATCACTGGCCTCATCGGTACTGTCACCATGAGCACTGCCACAATGAGCACTGTCAGCATGGGCACTTCCCCCATGAGCACTGTCACTATGAGAACTGCTAGCATGGGTATTTTCACCATGAGTACTGTCACCCTCTGTATTGTCACCATTTGCACTGTCACCATCAGGACTATTACCGTGAGTGCTATCACCGTGAGATCTCTCACCATGGTCACTGTCACCATGGCACCTTGCACAATGCGTGCTGTCAACATGAGTGCTGTCACCATTGGCACTATCACCGTGAGCATTCTCACTGTGGTCAGAGTCAACATGGGCTCTGTCACCATGAGCACTGTCACCATAGGCAATGTCACCGTGGTCAGTGTCACCATGAGCAATGTCTCCATGGGCACTCCTACAGTGGGCACTGTCACTGTGCGAACTGTCACCATGGTTACTGCCACTATGAGCAGTGTCTCTGTGAGTACTGTCAGCATGGGTTTTTACCGTGAGCACTGTCACCATGAGCCCTGTCACCATTTTTCAGTGCCACCATGTGCACTACCACCATGTGCACTCTCACCATGGGCACTATCACCGATAACACTGTCACCATAAGTACTGTCTGCATGGGCACTGTCACCAAGGGCACGGCCAACATGTGACCTGTAACCATTGTCAGTGTCACTGTGAGAAGTGTCACCATGGGAATTAACAACATAGGCACTCTCATCATGAGCACTGTCACCATGAGCACTGACACCACGAGCACTGTCACCCAGGGCAGTGCCACCATGAGCACTGTCACCATAACTGTTGCTATGAGAATTGTAACCATGGGCAATTTCTCAATGAGTAATGTCACCATGTGTATTTTCACCTTGGGCACTCTCAAAGTAAACAGTATTACCATGAGCACTTTCACTGTGAACACTGTCACCATGGGCACTGGCACAATGTGGTGTGTCACCATGAGCCATGTCACCATGGGAAATGTCACCGTGAGAAGTGTCACCATAGGCAATGTCACCATGGGCAATGTCACCATGGGAACTGCCATTTTGAGCACTGTCACCATGGGTACTGCAACCATGAGTACTGTCACCATGAGTAATTTAACCATTGGCAGTATGACCATGTGCACTGTCACCATGGGCACTATCACCATGACAACTCTCAGCGTGAGCACTGTCACTGTTGGAAATGGCATTGTGTGCAATTCCACCATGGGCAATGTCACCATGGACATTATCGCTGTGAGCACGTCAACATGAGCCCTGTCACCATGGGCAATGTCACTGTGAGAAGTGTCACTATAGGCAATGTCACCGTGGGCACTGTCACCATGGTCACTGCCACCACTGTCACTGTCATTTTGAGCACTGTCACCATGGGTACTGCAACCATGAGCGCTGTCACCATGAGCACTGTCACCATTGCAAGTATCACCATGTGCACTGTCACCATGGGCACTATCACAATGAGAACTGTCAGCATGGGCACTGTCACTCTTGGCAATGTCACCATGGGCACTACCACTTTGAGCACTGTCAACATGAGCACGTCACCATGGGCACTGTCAACATGGGTACTATCTCGAAGGTCAATGTCACCATGAGCATTGTCAGGATGGGCAACTTCACCGTGAGCACTGTCACCAATGGCACTATCACCATGAGCAATGTCACTGTGGGCCGTGTCACCAGGGGCACTATCACCATGGTTAATGTTCTCATTGGCACTTTCCCCGTGAGCACTGTCACCCTGGGCACTGTCATCATGGGCACGGTCACCGTGAGCACTATCTCCATGAGCACAGCCACTGTGAACACCATCACCATAATCACTGGCCTCATCGGTACTGTCAACATGAGCACTGCCACAATGAGCACTGTCATCATGGGCACATCCCCCATGAGCACTGTCACTATGAGAACTGCTACCATGGGTATTTTCACCATGTGTACTGTCACCCTGTGTATTGTCACCATTTGCACTGTCACCATGAGGACTATTACCGTGAGCACTATCACCGTGAGATCTCTCACCATGGTCACTGTCACCATGGCACCTTGCACAATGGGGGCTGTCAACATGAGTGCTGGCACCATTGGCACTATCACTGTGAGCATTCTCACTGTGGTCAGTGTCACCATGGCCACTGTCACCATGAGCACTGTCACCATAGGCAATGTCACCATGGTCAGTGGCACCATGAGCACTGTCAACATGGGCACCCATACAGTGGGCACTGTCACTGTGAGCACTGTCACCTTGGGTACTGCCACCATGAGCGCTGTCACCATGAGCACTGTCACCATTGCAAGTATCACAATGTGCACTGTCACCATGGGCACTGGCACAATGTCGTGTGTCACCTTGAGCAATGTCACCATGGGAAATGTCACCGTGAGATGTGTCACCATAGGCAATGTCACCATGGGCAATGTCACCATGGGAAATGCCATTTTGCACACTGTCACCATGGGTACTGCAACCATGAGTACTGTCACCATTGGCAGTATGACCATGTGCACTGTCACCATGGGCACTATCACCATGACAACTCTCAGCGTGAGCACTGTCACTGTGGGAACTGGCATTGTGTGCAATTCCACCATGGGCAATGTCAACATGGGCACAATCACTGTGAGCACTGTCAATATAAGCACGTCAACATGAGCCCTGTCACCATGGGCAATGTCACCGTGAGAAGTGTCACTATAGGCGATGTCACCATGGGCACTGTCACCATGGTCACTGCCACCACTGTCACTGTCATTTTGAGCACTGTCACCATGGGTATTGCAACCATGAGCACTGTCAGCATGAGCACTGTCACCATTGCGATTATCACCATGTGTACTGTCACCATGGGCACTATCACAATGAGAACTGTCAGCGTGGGCACTGTCACTGTTGGCAAGGGCACCGTGGGCACTTCCACCATGGGCAATGTCACCATGGGCACTATCACTGTGAGCACTGTCAACATGAGCACGTCACCATGGGCACTGTCAACATGGGTACTATCTCGAAGGGCAATGTCACCATGAGCATTGTCAGGAAGGGCAATTTCACCATGAGCACTGTCACCAAAGGCACTATCACCATGAGCAATGTCACTGTGGGCCGTGTCACCAGGGGCACTATCACCATGGTTAATGTTATCATTGGCACTTTCCCCGTGAGCACTGTCACCCTGGGCACTGTCATCATGGGCACGGTCACCGTGAGCACTATCTCCATGAGCACAGCCACTGTGAACACCATCACCATAATCACTGGCCTCATCGGTACTGTCACCATGAGCACTGCCACAATGAGCACTGTCAGCATGGGCACTTCCCCCATGAGCACTGTCACTATGAGAACTGCTAGCATGGGTATTTTCACCATGAGTACTGTCACCCTCTGTATTGTCACCATTTGCACTGTCACCATCAGGACTATTACCGTGAGTGCTATCACCGTGAGATCTCTCACCATGGTCACTGTCACCATGGCACCTTGCACAATGCGTGCTGTCAACATGAGTGCTGTCACCATTGGCACTATCACCGTGAGCATTCTCACTGTGGTCAGAGTCAACATGGGCTCTGTCACCATGAGCACTGTCACCATAGGCAATGTCACCGTGGTCAGTGTCACCATGAGCAATGTCTCCATGGGCACTCCTACAGTGGGCACTGTCACTGTGTGAACTGTCACCATGGTTACTGCCACTATGAGCAGTGTCTCTGTGAATACTGTCAGCATGGGTTTTTACCGTGAGCACTGTCACCATGAGCCCTGTCACCATTTTTCAGTGCCACCATGTGCACTACCACCATGTGCACTCTCACCATGGGCACTATCACCGATAACACTGTCACCATAAGTACTGTCTGCATGGGCACTGTCACCAAGGGCACGGCCAACATGTGACCTGTAACCATTGTCAGTGTCACTGTGAGAAGTGTCACCATGGGAATTAACAACATAGGCACTCTCATCATGAGCACTGTCACCATGAGCACTGACACCACGAGCACTGTCACCCAGGGCAGTGCCACCATGAGCACTGTCACCATAACTGTTGCTATGAGAATTGTAACCATGGGCAATTTCTCAATGAGTAATGTCACCATGTGTATTTTCACCTTGGGCACTCTCAAAGTAAACAGTATTACCATGAGCACTTTCACTGTGAACACTGTCACCATGGGCACTGGCACAATGTGGTGTGTCACCATGAGCCATGTCACCATGGGAAATGTCACCGTGAGAAGTGTCACCATAGGCAATGTCACCATGGGCAATGTCACCATGGGAACTGCCATTTTGAGCACTGTCACCATGGGTACTGCAACCATGAGTACTGTCACCATGAGTAATTTAACCATTGGCAGTATGACCATGTGCACTGTCACCATGGGCACTATCACCATGACAACTCTCAGCGTGAGCACTGTCACTGTTGGAAATGGCATTGTGTGCAATTCCACCATGGGCAATGTCACCATGGACATTATCGCTGTGAGCACTGTCAATATGAGCACGTCAACATGAGCCCTGTCACCATGGGCAATGTCACTGTGAGAAGTGTCACTATAGGCAATGTCACCGTGGGCACTGTCACCATGGTCACTGCCACCACTGTCACTGTCATTTTGAGCACTGTCACCATGGGTACTGCAACCATGAGCGCTGTCACCATGAGCACTGTCACCATTGCAAGTATCACCATGTGCACTGTCACCATGGGCACTATCACAATGAGAACTGTCAGCATGGGCACTGTCACTCTTGGCAATGTCACCATGGGCACTATCACTGTGAGCACTGTCAACATGAGCACGTCACCATGGGCACTGTCAACATGGGTACTATCTCAAAGGTCAATGTCACCATGAGCATTGTCAGGATGGGCAACTTCACCATGAGCACTGTCACCAATGGCACTATCACCATGAGCAATGTCACTGTGGGCCGTGTCACCAGGGGCACTATCACCATGGTTAATGTTATCATTGGCACTTTCCCCGTGAGCACTGTCACCCTGGGCACTGTCATCATGGGCACGGTCACCGTGAGCACTATCTCCATGAGCACAGCCACTGTGAACACCATCACCATAATCACTGGCCTCATCGGTACTGTCACCATGAGCACTGCCACAATGAGCACTGTCAGCATGGGCACTTCCCCCATGAGCACTGTCACTATGAGAACTGCTAGCATGGGTATTTTCACCATGAGTACTGTCACCCTCTGTATTGTCACCATTTGCACTGTCACCATCAGGACTATTACCGTGAGTGCTATCACCGTGAGATCTCTCACCATGGTCACTGTCACCATGGCACCTTGCACAATGCGTGCTGTCAACATGAGTGCTGTCACCATTGGCACTATCACCGTGAGCATTCTCACTGTGGTCAGAGTCAACATGGGCTCTGTCACCATGAGCACTGTCACCATAGGCAATGTCACCGTGGTCAGTGTCACCATGAGCAATGTCTCCATGGGCACTCCTACAGTGGGCACTGTCACTGTGCGAACTGTCACCATGGTTACTGCCACTATGAGCAGTGTCTCTGTGAGTACTGTCAGCATGGGTTTTTACCGTGAGCACTGTCACCATGAGCCCTGTCACCATTTTTCAGTGCCACCATGTGCACTACCACCATGTGCACTCTCACCATGGGCACTATCACCGATAACACTGTCACCATAAGTACTGTCTGCATGGGCACTGTCACCAAGGGCACGGCCAACATGTGACCTGTAACCATTGTCAGTGTCACTGTGAGAAGTGTCACCATGGGAATTAACAACATAGGCACTCTCATCATGAGCACTGTCACCATGAGCACTGACACCACGAGCACTGTCACCCAGGGCAGTGCCACCATGAGCACTGTCACCATAACTGTTGCTATGAGAATTGTAACCATGGGCAATTTCTCAATGAGTAATGTCACCATGTGTATTTTCACCTTGGGCACTCTCAAAGTAAACAGTATTACCATGAGCACTTTCACTGTGAACACTGTCACCATGGGCACTGGCACAATGTGGTGTGTCACCATGAGCCATGTCACCATGGGAAATGTCACCGTGAGAAGTGTCACCATAGGCAATGTCACCATGGGCAATGTCACCATGGGAACTGCCATTTTGAGCACTGTCACCATGGGTACTGCAACCATGAGTACTGTCACCATGAGTAATTTAACCATTGGCAGTATGACCATGTGCACTGTCACCATGGGCACTATCACCATGACAACTCTCAGCGTGAGCACTGTCACTGTTGGAAATGGCATTGTGTGCAATTCCACCATGGGCAATGTCACCATGGACATTATCGCTGTGAGCACTGTCAATATGAGCACGTCAACATGAGCCCTGTCACCATGGGCAATGTCACTGTGAGAAGTGTCACTATAGGCAATGTCACCGTGGGCACTGTCACCATGGTCACTGCCACCACTGTCACTGTCATTTTGAGCACTGTCACCATGGGTACTGCAACCATGAGCGCTGTCACCATGAGCACTGTCACCATTGCAAGTATCACCATGTGCACTGTCACCATGGGCACTATCACAATGAGAACTGTCAGCATGGGCACTGTCACTCTTGGCAATGTCACCATGGGCACTATCACTTTGAGCACTGTCAACATGAGCACGTCACCATGGGCACTGTCAACATGGGTACTATCTCGAAGGTCAATGTCACCATGAGCATTGTCAGGATGGGCAACTTCACCGTGAGCACTGTCACCAATGGCACTATCACCATGAGCAATGTCACTGTGGGCCGTGTCACCAGGGGCACTATCACCATGGTTAATGTTCTCATTGGCACTTTCCCCGTGAGCACTGTCACCCTGGGCACTGTCATCATGGGCACGGTCACCGTGAGCACTATCTCCATGAGCACAGCCACTGTGAACACCATCACCATAATCACTGGCCTCATCGGTACTGTCACCATGAGCACTGCCACAATGAGCACTGTCAGCATGGGCACTTCCCCCATGAGCACTGTCACTATGAGAACTGCTAGCATGGGTATTTTCACCATGAGTACTGTCACCCTCTGTATTGTCACCATTTGCACTGTCACCATCAGGACTATTACCGTGAGTGCTATCACCGTGAGATCTCTCACCATGGTCACTGTCACCATGGCACCTTGCACAATGCGTGCTGTCAACATGAGTGCTGTCACCATTGGCACTATCACCGTGAGCATTCTCACTGTGGTCAGAGTCATCATGGGCTCTGTCACCATGAGCACTGTCACCATAGGCAATGTCACCGTGGTCAGTGTCACCATGAGCAATGTCTCCATGGGCACTCCTACAGTGGGCACTGTCACTGTGCGAACTGTCACCATGGTTACTGCCACTATGAGCAGTGTCTCTGTGAGTACTGTCAGCATGGGTTTTTACCGTGAGCACTGTCACCATGAGCCCTGTCACCATTCTTCAGTGCCACCATGTGCACTACCACCATGTGCACTCTCACCATGGGCACTATCACCGATAACACTGTCACCATAAGTACTGTCTGCATGGGCACTGTCACCAAGGGCACGGCCAACATGTGACCTGTAACCATTGTCAGTGTCACTGTGAGAAGTGTCACCATGGGAATTAACAACATAGGCACTCTCATCATGAGCACTGTCACCATGAGCACTGACACCACGAGCACTGTCACCCAGGGCAGTGCCACCATGAGCACTGTCACCATAACTGTTGCTATGAGAATTGTAACCATGGGCAATTTCTCAATGAGTAATGTCACCATGTGTATTTTCACCTTGGGCACTCTCAAAGTAAACAGTATTACCATGAGCACTTTCACTGTGAACACTGTCACCATGGGCACTGGCACAATGTGGTGTGTCACCATGAGCCATGTCACCATGGGAAATGTCACCGTGAGAAGTGTCACCATAGGCAATGTCACCATGGGCAATGTCACCATGGGAACTGCCATTTTGAGCACTGTCACCATGGGTACTGCAACCATGAGTACTGTCACCATGAGTAATTTAACCATTGGCAGTATGACCATGTGCACTGTCACCATGGGCACTATCACCATGACAACTCTCAGCGTGAGCACTGTCACTGTTGGAAATGGCATTGTGTGCAATTCCACCATGGGCAATGTCACCATGGACATTATTGCTGTGAGCACTGTCAATATGAGCACGTCAACATGAGCCCTGTCACCATGGGCAATGTCACTGTGAGAAGTGTCACTATAGGCAATGTCACCGTGGGCACTGTCACCATGGTCACTGCCACCACTGTCACTGTCATTTTGAGCACTGTCACCATGGGTACTGCAACCATGAGCGCTGTCACCATGAGCACTGTCACCATTGCAAGTATCACCATGTGCACTGTCACCATGGGCACTATCACAATGAGAACTGTCAGCATGGGCACTGTCACTCTTGGCAATGTCACCATGGGCACTATCACTTTGAGCACTGTCAACATGAGCACGTCACCATGGGCACTGTCAACATGGGTACTATCTCGAAGGTCAATGTCACCATGAGCATTGTCAGGATGGGCAACTTCACCGTGAGCACTGTCACCAATGGCACTATCACCATGAGCAATGTCACTGTGGGCCGTGTCACCAGGGGCACTATCACCATGGTTAATGTTATCATTGGCACTTTCCCCGTGAGCACTGTCACCCTGGGCACTGTCATCATGGGCACGGTCACCGTGAGCACTATCTCCATGAGCACAGCCACTGTGAACACCATCACCATAATCACTGGCCTCATCGGTACTGTCACCATGAGCACTGCCACAATGAGCACTGTCAGCATGGGCACTTCCCCCATGAGCACTGTCACTATGAGAACTGCTAGCATGGGTATTTTCACCATGAGTACTGTCACCCTCTGTATTGTCACCATTTGCACTGTCACCATCAGGACTATTACCGTGAGTGCTATCACCGTGAGATCTCTCACCATGGTCACTGTCACCATGGCACCTTGCACAATGCGTGCTGTCAACATGAGTGCTGTCACCATTGGCACTATCACCGTGAGCATTCTCACTGTGGTCAGAGTCAACATGGGCTCTGTCACCATGAGCACTGTCACCATAGGCAATGTCACCGTGGTCAGTGTCACCATGAGCAATGTCTCCATGGGCACTCCTACAGTGGGCACTGTCACTGTGCGAACTCTCACCATGGTTACTGCCACTATGAGCAGTGTCTCTGTGAGTACTGTCAGCATGGGTTTTTACCGTGAGCACTGTCACCATGAGCCCTGTCACCATTTTTCAGTGCCACCATGTGCACTACCACCATGTGCACTCTCACCATGGGCACTATCACCGATAACACTGTCACCATAAGTACTGTCTGCATGGGCACTGTCACCAAGGGCACGGCCAACATGTGACCTGTAACCATTGTCAGTGTCACTGTGAGAAGTGTCACCATGGGAATTAACAACATAGGCACTCTCATCATGAGCACTGTCACCATGAGCACTGACACCACGAGCACTGTCACCCAGGGCAGTGCCACCATGAGCACTGTCACCATAACTGTTGCTATGAGAATTGTAACCATGGGCAATTTCTCAATGAGTAATGTCACCATGTGTATTTTCACCTTGGGCACTCTCAAAGTAAACAGTATTACCATGAGCACTTTCACTGTGAACACTGTCACCATGGGCACTGGCACAATGTGGTGTGTCACCATGAGCCATGTCACCATGGGAAATGTCACCGTGAGAAGTGTCACCATAGGCAATGTCACCATGGGCAATGTCACCATGGGAACTGCCATTTTGAGCACTGTCACCATGGGTACTGCAACCATGAGTACTGTCACCATGAGTAATTTAACCATTGGCAGTATGACCATGTGCACTGTCACCATGGGCACTATCACCATGACAACTCTCAGCGTGAGCACTGTCACTGTTGGAAATGGCATTGTGTGCAATTCCACCATGGGCAATGTCACCATGGACATTATCGCTGTGAGCACTGTCAATATGAGCACGTCAACATGAGCCCTGTCACCATGGGCAATGTCACTGTGAGAAGTGTCACTATAGGCAATGTCACCGTGGGCACTGTCACCATGGTCACTGCCACCACTGTCACTGTCATTTTGAGCACTGTCACCATGGGTACTGCAACCATGAGCGCTGTCACCATGAGCACTGTCACCATTGCAAGTATCACCATGTGCACTGTCACCATGGGCACTATCACAATGAGAACTGTCAGCATGGGCACTGTCACTCTTGGCAATGTCACCATGGGCACTATCACTTTGAGCACTGTCAACATGAGCACGTCACCATGGGCACTGTCAACATGGGTACTATCTCAAAGGTCAATGTCACCATGAGCATTGTCAGGATGGGCAACTTCACCATGAGCACTGTCACCAATGGCACTATCACCATGAGCAATGTCACTGTGGGCCGTGTCACCAGGGGCACTATCACCATGGTTAATGTTATCATTGGCACTTTCCCCGTGAGCACTGTCACCCTGGGCACTGTCATCATGGGCACGGTCACCGTGAGCACTATCTCCATGAGCACAGCCACTGTGAACACCATCACCATAATCACTGGCCTCATCGGTACTGTCACCATGAGCACTGCCACAATGAGCACTGTCAGCATGGGCACTTCCCCCATGAGCACTGTCACTATGAGTACTGCTAGCATGGGTATTTTCACCATGAGTACTGTCACCCTCTGTATTGTCACCATTTGCACTGTCACCATCAGGACTATTACCGTGAGTGCTATCACCGTGAGATCTCTCACCATGGTCACTGTCACCATGGCACCTTGCACAATGCGTGCTGTCAACATGAGTGCTGTCACCATTGGCACTATCACCGTGAGCATTCTCACTGTGGTCAGAGTCATCATGGGCTCTGTCACCATGAGCACTGTCACCATAGGCAATGTCACCGTGGTCAGTGTCACCATGAGCAATGTCTCCATGGGCACTCCTACAGTGGGCACTGTCACTGTGCGAACTGTCACCATGGTTACTGCCACTATGAGCAGTGTCTCTGTGAGTACTGTCAGCATGGGTTTTTACCGTGAGCACTGTCACCATGAGCCCTGTCACCATTCTTCAGTGCCACCATGTGCACTACCACCATGTGCACTCTCACCATGGGCACTATCACCGATAACACTGTCACCATAAGTACTGTCTGCATGGGCACTGTCACCAAGGGCACGGCCAACATGTGACCTGTAACCATTGTCAGTGTCACTGTGAGAAGTGTCACCATGGGAATTAACAACATAGGCACTCTCATCATGAGCACTGTCACCATGAGCACTGACACCACGAGCACTGTCACCCAGGGCAGTGCCACCATGAGCACTGTCACCATAACTGTTGCTATGAGAATTGTAACCATGGGCAATTTCTCAATGAGTAATGTCACCATGTGTATTTTCACCTTGGGCACTCTCAAAGTAAACAGTATTACCATGAGCACTTTCACTGTGAACACTGTCACCATGGGCACTGGCACAATGTGGTGTGTCACCATGAGCCATGTCACCATGGGAAATGTCACCGTGAGAAGTGTCACCATAGGCAATGTCACCATGGGCAATGTCACCATGGGAACTGCCATTTTGAGCACTGTCACCATGGGTACTGCAACCATGAGTACTGTCACCATGAGTAATTTAACCATTGGCAGTATGACCATGTGCACTGTCACCATGGGCACTATCACCATGACAACTCTCAGCGTGAGCACTGTCACTGTTGGAAATGGCATTGTGTGCAATTCCACCATGGGCAATGTCACCATGGACATTATTGCTGTGAGCACTGTCAATATGAGCACGTCAACATGAGCCCTGTCACCATGGGCAATGTCACTGTGAGAAGTGTCACTATAGGCAATGTCACCGTGGGCACTGTCACCATGGTCACTGCCACCACTGTCACTGTCATTTTGAGCACTGTCACCATGGGTACTGCAACCATGAGCGCTGTCACCATGAGCACTGTCACCATTGCAAGTATCACCATGTGCACTGTCA
This sequence comes from Mesoplodon mirus, assembly GCF_964341445.2. Lineage (NCBI taxonomy): Eukaryota > Metazoa > Chordata > Mammalia > Artiodactyla > Ziphiidae > Mesoplodon > Mesoplodon mirus. Next base: position 103,978,204 of record NC_138976.1, on the reverse strand, counting down.
CCATGGGCACTATCACAATGAGAACTGTCAGCATGGGCACTGTCACTCTTGGCAATGTCACCATGGGCACTATCACTTTGAGCACTGTCAACATGAGCACGTCACCATGGGCACTGTCAACATGGGTACTATCTCGAAGGTCAATGTCACCATGAGCATTGTCAGGATGGGCAACTTCACTGTGAGCACTGTCACCAATGGCACTATCACCATGAGCAATGTCACTGTGGGCCGTGTCACCAGGGGCACTATCACCATGGTTAATGTTCTCATTGGCACTTTCCCCGTGAGCACTGTCACCCTGGGCACTGTCATCATGGGCACGGTCACCGTGAGCACTATCTCCATGAGCACAGCCACTGTGAACACCATCACCATAATCACTGGCCTCATCGGTACTGTCACCATGAGCACTGCCACAATGAGCACTGTCAGCATGGGCACTTCCCCCATGAGCACTGTCACTATGAGAACTGCTAGCATGGGTATTTTCACCATGAGTACTGTCACCCTCTGTATTGTCACCATTTGCACTGTCACCATCAGGACTATTACCGTGAGTGCTATCACCGTGAGATCTCTCACCATGGTCACTGTCACCATGGCACCTTGCACAATGCGTGCTGTCAACATGAGTGCTGTCACCATTGGCACTATCACCGTGAGCATTCTCACTGTGGTCAGAGTCAACATGGGCTCTGTCACCATGAGCACTGTCACCATAGGCAATGTCACCGTGGTCAGTGTCACCATGAGCAATGTCTCCATGGGCACTCCTACAGTGGGCACTGTCACTGTGCGAACTCTCACCATGGTTACTGCCACTATGAGCAGTGTCTCTGTGAGTACTGTCAGCATGGGTTTTTACCGTGAGCACTGTCATCATGAGCCCTGTCACCATTTTTCAGTGCCACCATGTGCACTACCACCATGTGCACTCTCACCATGGGCACTATCACCGATAACACTGTCACCATAAGTACTGTCTGCATGGGCACTGTCACCAAGGGCACGGCCAACATGTGACCTGTAACCATTGTCAGTGTCACTGTGAGAAGTGTCACCATGGGAATTAACAACATAGGCACTCTCATCATGAGCACTGTCACCATGAGCACTGACACCACGAGCACTGTCACCCAGGGCAGTGCCACCATGAGCACTGTCACCATAACTGTTGCTATGAGAATTGTAACCATGGGCAATTTCTCAATGAGTAATGTCACCATGTGTATTTTCACCTTGGGCACTCTCAAAGTAAACAGTATTACCATGAGCACTTTCACTGTGAACACTGTCACCATGGGCACTGGCACAATGTGGTGTGTCACCATGAGCCATGTCACCATGGGAAATGTCACCGTGAGAAGTGTCACCATAGGCAATGTCACCATGGGCAATGTCACCATGGGAACTGCCATTTTGAGCACTGTCACCATGGGTACTGCAACCATGAGTACTGTCACCATGAGTAATTTAACCATTGGCAGTATGACCATGTGCACTGTCACCATGGGCACTATCACCATGACAACTCTCAGCGTGAGCACTGTCACTGTTGGAAATGGCATTGTGTGCAATTCCACCATGGGCAATGTCACCATGGACATTATCGCTGTGAGCACTGTAAATATGAGCACGTCAACATGAGCCCTGTCACCATGGGCAATGTCACTGTGAGAAGTGTCACTATAGGCAATGTCACCGTGGGCACTGTCACCATGGTCACTGCCACCACTGTCACTGTCATTTTGAGCACTGTCACCATGGGTACTGCAACCATGAGCGCTGTCACCATGAGCACTGTCACCATTGCAAGTATCACCATGTGCACTGTCACCATGGGCACTATCACAATGAGAACTGTCAGCATGGGCACTGTCACTCTTGGCAATGTCACCATGGGCACTACCACTGTGAGCACTGTCAACATGAGCACGTCACCATGGGCACTGTCAACATGGGTACTATCTCGAAGGTCAATGTCACCATGAGCATTGTCAGGATGGGCAACTTCACCGTGAGCACTGTCACCAATGGCACTATCACCATGAGCAATGTCACTGTGGGCCGTGTCACCAGGGGCACTATCACCATGGTTAATGTTCTCATTGGCACTTTCCCCGTGAGCACTGTCACCCTGGGCACTGTCATCATGGGCACGGTCACCGTGAGCACTATCTCCATGAGCACAGCCACTGTGAACACCATCACCATAATCACTGGCCTCATCGGTACTGTCAACATGAGCACTGCCACAATGAGCAATGTCATCATGGGCACATCCCCCATGAGCACTGTCACTATGAGAACTGCTACCATGGGTATTTTCACCATGTGTACTGTCACCCTGTGTATTGTCACCATTTGCACTGTCACCATGAGGACTATTACCGTGAGCACTATCACCGTGAGATCTCTCACCATGGTCACTGTCACCATGGCACCTTGCACAATGGGGGCTGTCAACATGAGTGCTGGCACCATTGGCACTATCACTGTGAGCATTCTCACTGTGGTCAGTGTCACCATGGCCACTGTCACCATGAGCACTGTCACCATAGGCAATGTCACCATGGTCAGTGGCACCATGAGCACTGTCAACATGGGCACCCATACAGTGGGCACTGTCACTGTGAGCACTGTCACCTTGGGTACTGCCACCATGAGCGCTGTCACCATGAGCACTGTCACCATTGCAAGTATCACAATGTGCACTGTCACCATGGGCACTGGCACAATGTCGTGTGTCACCTTCAGCAATGTCACCATGGGAAATGTCACCGTGAGATGTGTCACCATAGGCAATGTCACCATGGGCAATGTCACCATGGGAAATGCCATTTTACACACTGTCACCATGGGTACTGCAACCATGAGTACTGTCACCATTGGCAGTATGACCATGTGCACTGTCACCATGGGCACTATCACCATGACAACTCTCAGCGTGAGCACTGTCACTGTGGGAACTGGCATTGTGTGCAATTCCACCATGGGCAATGTCAACATGGGCACAATCACTGTGAGCACTGTCAATATAAGCACGTCAACATGAGCCCTGTCACCATGGGCAATGTCACCGTGAGAAGTGTCACTATAGGCGATGTCACCATGGGCACTGTCACCATGGTCACTGCCACCACTGTCACTGTCATTTTGAGCACTGTCACCATGGGTATTGCAACCATGAGCACTGTCACCATGAGCACTGTCACCATTGCGATTATCACCATGTGTACTGTCACCATGGGCACTATCACAATGAGAACTGTCAGCGTGGGCACTGTCACTGTTGGCAAGGGCACCGTGGGCACTTCCACCATGGGCAATGTCACCATGGGCACTATCACTGTGAGCACTGTCAACATGAGCACGTCACCATGGGCACTGTCAACATGGGTACTATCTCGAAGGGCAATGTCACCATGAGCATTGTCAGGAAGGGCAATTTCACCATGAGCACTGTCACCAAAGGCACTATCACCATGAGCAATGTCACTGTGGGCCGTGTCACCAGGGGCACTATCACCATGGTTAATGTTATCATTGGCACTTTCCCCGTGAGCACTGTCACCCTGGGCCCTGTCATCATGGGCACGGTCACCGTGAGCACTATCTCCATGAGCACAGCCACTGTGAACACCATCACCATAATCACTGGCCTCATCGGTACTGTCACCATGAGCACTGCCACAATGAGCACTGTCAGCATGGGCACTTCCCCCATGAGCACTGTCACTAGGAGAACTGCTAGCATGGGTATTTTCACCATGAGTACTGTCACCCTCTGTATTGTCACCATTTGCACTGTCACCATCAGGACTATTACCGTGAGTGCTATCACCGTGAGATCTCTCACCATGGTCACTGTCACCATGGCACCTTGCACAATGCGTGCTGTCAACATGAGTGCTGTCACCATTGGCACTATCACCGTGAGCATTCTCACTGTGGTCAGAGTCAACATGGGCTCTGTCACCATGAGCACTGTCACCATAGGCAATGTCACCGTGGTCAGTGTCACCATGAGCAATGTCTCCATGGGCACTCCTACAGTGGGCACTGTCACTGTGCGAACTGTCACCATGGTTACTGCCACTATGAGCAGTGTCTCTGTGAATACTGTCAGCATGGGTTTTTACCGTGAGCACTGTCACCATGAGCCCTGTCACCATTTTTCAGTGCCACCATGTGCACTACCACCATGTGCACTCTCACCATGGGCACTATCACCGATAACACTGTCACCATAAGTACTGTCTGCATGGGCACTGTCACCAAGGGCACGGCCAACATGTGACCTGTAACCATTGTCAGTGTCACTGTGAGAAGTGTCACCATGGGAATTAACAACATAGGCACTCTCATCATGAGCACTGTCACCATGAGCACTGACACCACGAGCACTGTCACCCAGGGCAGTGCCACCATGAGCACTGTCACCATAACTGTTGCTATGAGAATTGTAACCATGGGCAATTTCTCAATGAGTAATGTCACCATGTGTATTTTCACCTTGGGCACTCTCAAAGTAAACAGTATTACCATGAGCACTTTCACTGTGAACACTGTCACCATGGGCACTGGCACAATGTGGTGTGTCACCATGAGCCATGTCACCATGGGAAATGTCACCGTGAGAAGTGTCACCATAGGCAATGTCACCATGGGCAATGTCACCATGGGAACTGCCATTTTGAGCACTGTCACCATGGGTACTGCAACCATGAGTACTGTCACCATGAGTAATTTAACCATTGGCAGTATGACCATGTGCACTGTCACCATGGGCACTATCACCATGACAACTCTCAGCGTGAGCACTGTCACTGTTGGAAATGGCATTGTGTGCAATTCCACCATGGGCAATGTCACCATGGACATTATCGCTGTGAGCACTGTCAATATGAGCACGTCAACATGAGCCCTGTCACCATGGGCAATGTCACTGTGAGAAGTGTCACTATAGGCAATGTCACCGTGGGCACTGTCACCATGGTCACTGCCACCACTGTCACTGTCATTTTGAGCACTGTCACCATGGGTACTGCAACCATGAGCGCTGTCACCATGAGCACTGTCACCATTGCAAGTATCACCATGTGCACTGTCACCATGGGCACTATCACAATGAGAACTGTCAGCATGGGCACTGTCACTCTTGGCAATGTCACCATGGGCACTATCACTTTGAGCACTGTCAACATGAGCACGTCACCATGGGCACTGTCAACATGGGTACTATCTCAAAGGTCAATGTCACCATGAGCATTGTCAGGATGGGCAACTTCACCATGAGCACTGTCACCAATGGCACTATCACCATGAGCAATGTCACTGTGGGCCGTGTCACCAGGGGCACTATCACCATGGTTAATGTTATCATTGGCACTTTCCCCGTGAGCACTGTCACCCTGGGCACTGTCATCATGGGCACGGTCACCGTGAGCACTATCTCCATGAGCACAGCCACTGTGAACACCATCACCATAATCACTGGCCTCATCGGTACTGTCACCATGAGCACTGCCACAATGAGCACTGTCAGCATGGGCACTTCCCCCATGAGCACTGTCACTATGAGTACTGCTAGCATGGGTATTTTCACCATGAGTACTGTCACCCTCTGTATTGTCACCATTTGCACTGTCACCATCAGGACTATTACCGTGAGTGCTATCACCGTGAGATCTCTCACCATGGTCACTGTCACCATGGCACCTTGCACAATGCGTGCTGTCAACATGAGTGCTGTCACCATTGGCACTATCACCGTGAGCATTCTCACTGTGGTCAGAGTCAACATGGGCTCTGTCACCATGAGCACTGTCACCATAGGCAATGTCACCGTGGTCAGTGTCACCATGAGCAATGTCTCCATGGGCACTCCTACAGTGGGCACTGTCACTGTGCGAACTGTCACCATGGTTACTGCCACTATGAGCAGTGTCTCTGTGAGTACTGTCAGCATGGGTTTTTACCGTGAGCACTGTCACCATGAGCCCTGTCACCATTTTTCAGTGCCACCATGTGCACTACCACCATGTGCACTCTCACCATGGGCACTATCACCGATAACACTGTCACCATAAGTACTGTCTGCATGGGCACTGTCACCAAGGGCACGGCCAACATGTGACCTGTAACCATTGTCAGTGTCACTGTGAGAAGTGTCACCATGGGAATTAACAACATAGGCACTCTCATCATGAGCACTGTCACCATGAGCACTGACACCACGAGCACTGTCACCCAGGGCAGTGCCACCATGAGCACTGTCACCATAACTGTTGCTATGAGAATTGTAACCATGGGCAATTTCTCAATGAGTAATGTCACCATGTGTATTTTCACCTTGGGCACTCTCAAAGTAAACAGTATTACCATGAGCACTTTCACTGTGAACACTGTCACCATGGGCACTGGCACAATGTGGTGTGTCACCATGAGCCATGTCACCATGGGAAATGTCACCGTGAGAAGTGTCACCATAGGCAATGTCACCATGGGCAATGTCACCATGGGAACTGCCATTTTGAGCACTGTCACCATGGGTACTGCAACCATGAGTACTGTCACCATGAGTAATTTAACCATTGGCAGTATGACCATGTGCACTGTCACCATGGGCACTATCACCATGACAACTCTCAGCGTGAGCACTGTCACTGTTGGAAATGGCATTGTGTGCAATTCCACCATGGGCAATGTCACCATGGACATTATCGCTGTGAGCACTGTCAATATGAGCACGTCAACATGAGCCCTGTCACCATGGGCAATGTCACTGTGAGAAGTGTCACTATAGGCAATGTCACCGTGGGCACTGTCACCATGGTCACTGCCACCACTGTCACTGTCATTTTGAGCACTGTCACCATGGGTACTGCAACCATGAGCGCTGTCACCATGAGCACTGTCACCATTGCAAGTATCACCATGTGCACTGTCACCATGGGCACTATCACAATGAGAACTGTCAGCATGGGCACTGTCACTCTTGGCAATGTCACCATGGGCACTATCACTTTGAGCACTGTCAACATGAGCACGTCACCATGGGCACTGTCAACATGGGTACTATCTCGAAGGTCAATGTCACCATGAGCATTGTCAGGATGGGCAACTTCACCGTGAGCACTGTCACCAATGGCACTATCACCATGAGCAATGTCACTGTGGGCCGTGTCACCAGGGGCACTATCACCATGGTTAATGTTCTCATTGGCACTTTCCCCGTGAGCACTGTCACCCTGGGCACTGTCATCATGGGCACGGTCACCGTGAGCACTATCTCCATGAGCACAGCCACTGTGAACACCATCACCATAATCACTGGCCTCATCGGTACTGTCACCATGAGCACTGCCACAATGAGCACTGTCAGCATGGGCACTTCCCCCATGAGCACTGTCACTATGAGAACTGCTAGCATGGGTATTTTCACCATGAGTACTGTCACCCTCTGTATTGTCACCATTTGCACTGTCACCATCAGGACTATTACCGTGAGTGCTATCACCGTGAGATCTCTCACCATGGTCACTGTCACCATGGCACCTTGCACAATGCGTGCTGTCAACATGAGTGCTGTCACCATTGGCACTATCACCGTGAGCATTCTCACTGTGGTCAGAGTCAACATGGGCTCTGTCACCATGAGCACTGTCACCATAGGCAATGTCACCGTGGTCAGTGTCACCATGAGCAATGTCTCCATGGGCACTCCTACAGTGGGCACTGTCACTGTGCGAACTGTCACCATGGTTACTGCCACTATGAGCAGTGTCTCTGTGAGTACTGTCAGCATGGGTTTTTACCGTGAGCACTGTCACCATGAGCCCTGTCACCATTTTTCAGTGCCACCATGTGCACTACCACCATGTGCACTCTCACCATGGGCACTATCACCGATAACACTGTCACCATAAGTACTGTCTGCATGGGCACTGTCACCAAGGGCACGGCCAACATGTGACCTGTAACCATTGTCAGTGTCACTGTGAGAAGTGTCACCATGGGAATTAACAACATAGGCACTCTCATCATGAGCACTGTCACCATGAGCACTGACACCACGAGCACTGTCACCCAGGGCAGTGCCACCATGAGCACTGTCACCATAACTGTTGCTATGAGAATTGTAACCATGGGCAATTTCTCAATGAGTAATGTCACCATGTGTATTTTCACCTTGGGCACTCTCAAAGTAAACAGTATTACCATGAGCACTTTCACTGTGAACACTGTCACCATGGGCACTGGCACAATGTGGTGTGTCACCATGAGCCATGTCACCATGGGAAATGTCACCGTGAGAAGTGTCACCATAGGCAATGTCACCATGGGCAATGTCACCATGGGAACTGCCATTTTGAGCACTGTCACCATGGGTACTGCAACCATGAGTACTGTCACCATGAGTAATTTAACCATTGGCAGTATGACCATGTGCACTGTCACCATGGGCACTATCACCATGACAACTCTCAGCGTGAGCACTGTCACTGTTGGAAATGGCATTGTGTGCAATTCCACCATGGGCAATGTCACCATGGACATTATCGCTGTGAGCACGTCAACATGAGCCCTGTCACCATGGGCAATGTCACTGTGAGAAGTGTCACTATAGGCAATGTCACCGTGGGCACTGTCACCATGGTCACTGCCACCACTGTCACTGTCATTTTGAGCACTGTCACCATGGGTACTGCAACCATGAGCGCTGTCACCATGAGCACTGTCACCATTGCAAGTATCACCATGTGCACTGTCACCATGGGCACTATCACAATGAGAACTGTCAGCATGGGCACTGTCACTCTTGGCAATGTCACCATGGGCACTACCACTTTGAGCACTGTCAACATGAGCACGTCACCATGGGCACTGTCAACATGGGTACTATCTCGAAGGTCAATGTCACCATGAGCATTGTCAGGATGGGCAACTTCACCGTGAGCACTGTCACCAATGGCACTATCACCATGAGCAATGTCACTGTGGGCCGTGTCACCAGGGGCACTATCACCATGGTTAATGTTCTCATTGGCACTTTCCCCGTGAGCACTGTCACCCTGGGCACTGTCATCATGGGCACGGTCACCGTGAGCACTATCTCCATGAGCACAGCCACTGTGAACACCATCACCATAATCACTGGCCTCATCGGTACTGTCAACATGAGCACTGCCACAATGAGCACTGTCATCATGGGCACATCCCCCATGAGCACTGTCACTATGAGAACTGCTACCATGGGTATTTTCACCATGTGTACTGTCACCCTGTGTATTGTCACCATTTGCACTGTCACCATGAGGACTATTACCGTGAGCACTATCACCGTGAGATCTCTCACCATGGTCACTGTCACCATGGCACCTTGCACAATGGGGGCTGTCAACATGAGTGCTGGCACCATTGGCACTATCACTGTGAGCATTCTCACTGTGGTCAGTGTCACCATGGCCACTGTCACCATGAGCACTGTCACCATAGGCAATGTCACCATGGTCAGTGGCACCATGAGCACTGTCAACATGGGCACCCATACAGTGGGCACTGTCACTGTGAGCACTGTCACCTTGGGTACTGCCACCATGAGCGCTGTCACCATGAGCACTGTCACCATTGCAAGTATCACAATGTGCACTGTCACCATGGGCACTGGCACAATGTCGTGTGTCACCTTGAGCAATGTCACCATGGGAAATGTCACCGTGAGATGTGTCACCATAGGCAATGTCACCATGGGCAATGTCACCATGGGAAATGCCATTTTGCACACTGTCACCATGGGTACTGCAACCATGAGTACTGTCACCATTGGCAGTATGACCATGTGCACTGTCACCATGGGCACTATCACCATGACAACTCTCAGCGTGAGCACTGTCACTGTGGGAACTGGCATTGTGTGCAATTCCACCATGGGCAATGTCAACATGGGCACAATCACTGTGAGCACTGTCAATATAAGCACGTCAACATGAGCCCTGTCACCATGGGCAATGTCACCGTGAGAAGTGTCACTATAGGCGATGTCACCATGGGCACTGTCACCATGGTCACTGCCACCACTGTCACTGTCATTTTGAGCACTGTCACCATGGGTATTGCAACCATGAGCACTGTCAGCATGAGCACTGTCACCATTGCGATTATCACCATGTGTACTGTCACCATGGGCACTATCACAATGAGAACTGTCAGCGTGGGCACTGTCACTGTTGGCAAGGGCACCGTGGGCACTTCCACCATGGGCAATGTCACCATGGGCACTATCACTGTGAGCACTGTCAACATGAGCACGTCACCATGGGCACTGTCAACATGGGTACTATCTCGAAGGGCAATGTCACCATGAGCATTGTCAGGAAGGGCAATTTCACCATGAGCACTGTCACCAAAGGCACTATCACCATGAGCAATGTCACTGTGGGCCGTGTCACCAGGGGCACTATCACCATGGTTAATGTTATCATTGGCACTTTCCCCGTGAGCACTGTCACCCTGGGCACTGTCATCATGGGCACGGTCACCGTGAGCACTATCTCCATGAGCACAGCCACTGTGAACACCATCACCATAATCACTGGCCTCATCGGTACTGTCACCATGAGCACTGCCACAATGAGCACTGTCAGCATGGGCACTTCCCCCATGAGCACTGTCACTATGAGAACTGCTAGCATGGGTATTTTCACCATGAGTACTGTCACCCTCTGTATTGTCACCATTTGCACTGTCACCATCAGGACTATTACCGTGAGTGCTATCACCGTGAGATCTCTCACCATGGTCACTGTCACCATGGCACCTTGCACAATGCGTGCTGTCAACATGAGTGCTGTCACCATTGGCACTATCACCGTGAGCATTCTCACTGTGGTCAGAGTCAACATGGGCTCTGTCACCATGAGCACTGTCACCATAGGCAATGTCACCGTGGTCAGTGTCACCATGAGCAATGTCTCCATGGGCACTCCTACAGTGGGCACTGTCACTGTGTGAACTGTCACCATGGTTACTGCCACTATGAGCAGTGTCTCTGTGAATACTGTCAGCATGGGTTTTTACCGTGAGCACTGTCACCATGAGCCCTGTCACCATTTTTCAGTGCCACCATGTGCACTACCACCATGTGCACTCTCACCATGGGCACTATCACCGATAACACTGTCACCATAAGTACTGTCTGCATGGGCACTGTCACCAAGGGCACGGCCAACATGTGACCTGTAACCATTGTCAGTGTCACTGTGAGAAGTGTCACCATGGGAATTAACAACATAGGCACTCTCATCATGAGCACTGTCACCATGAGCACTGACACCACGAGCACTGTCACCCAGGGCAGTGCCACCATGAGCACTGTCACCATAACTGTTGCTATGAGAATTGTAACCATGGGCAATTTCTCAATGAGTAATGTCACCATGTGTATTTTCACCTTGGGCACTCTCAAAGTAAACAGTATTACCATGAGCACTTTCACTGTGAACACTGTCACCATGGGCACTGGCACAATGTGGTGTGTCACCATGAGCCATGTCACCATGGGAAATGTCACCGTGAGAAGTGTCACCATAGGCAATGTCACCATGGGCAATGTCACCATGGGAACTGCCATTTTGAGCACTGTCACCATGGGTACTGCAACCATGAGTACTGTCACCATGAGTAATTTAACCATTGGCAGTATGACCATGTGCACTGTCACCATGGGCACTATCACCATGACAACTCTCAGCGTGAGCACTGTCACTGTTGGAAATGGCATTGTGTGCAATTCCACCATGGGCAATGTCACCATGGACATTATCGCTGTGAGCACTGTCAATATGAGCACGTCAACATGAGCCCTGTCACCATGGGCAATGTCACTGTGAGAAGTGTCACTATAGGCAATGTCACCGTGGGCACTGTCACCATGGTCACTGCCACCACTGTCACTGTCATTTTGAGCACTGTCACCATGGGTACTGCAACCATGAGCGCTGTCACCATGAGCACTGTCACCATTGCAAGTATCACCATGTGCACTGTCACCATGGGCACTATCACAATGAGAACTGTCAGCATGGGCACTGTCACTCTTGGCAATGTCACCATGGGCACTATCACTGTGAGCACTGTCAACATGAGCACGTCACCATGGGCACTGGCAACATGGGTACTATCTCAAAGGTCAATGTCACCATGAGCATTGTCAGGATGGGCAACTTCACCATGAGCACTGTCACCAATGGCACTATCACCATGAGCAATGTCACTGTGGGCCGTGTCACCAGGGGCACTATCACCATGGTTAATGTTATCATTGGCACTTTCCCCGTGAGCACTGTCACCCTGGGCACTGTCATCATGGGCACGGTCACCGTGAGCACTATCTCCATGAGCACAGCCACTGTGAACACCATCACCATAATCACTGGCCTCATCGGTACTGTCACCATGAGCACTGCCACAATGAGCACTGTCAGCATGGGCACTTCCCCCATGAGCACTGTCACTATGAGAACTGCTAGCATGGGTATTTTCACCATGAGTACTGTCACCCTCTGTATTGTCACCATTTGCACTGTCACCATCAGGACTATTACCGTGAGTGCTATCACCGTGAGATCTCTCACCATGGTCACTGTCACCATGGCACCTTGCACAATGCGTGCTGTCAACATGAGTGCTGTCACCATTGGCACTATCACCGTGAGCATTCTCACTGTGGTCAGAGTCAACATGGGCTCTGTCACCATGAGCACTGTCACCATAGGCAATGTCACCGTGGTCAGTGTCACCATGAGCAATGTCTCCATGGGCACTCCTACAGTGGGCACTGTCACTGTGCGAACTGTCACCATGGTTACTGCCACTATGAGCAGTGTCTCTGTGAGTACTGTCAGCATGGGTTTTTACCGTGAGCACTGTCACCATGAGCCCTGTCACCATTTTTCAGTGCCACCATGTGCACTACCACCATGTGCACTCTCACCATGGGCACTATCACCGATAACACTGTCACCATAAGTACTGTCTGCATGGGCACTGTCACCAAGGGCACGGCCAACATGTGACCTGTAACCATTGTCAGTGTCACTGTGAGAAGTGTCACCATGGGAATTAACAACATAGGCACTCTCATCATGAGCACTGTCACCATGAGCACTGACACCACGAGCACTGTCACCCAGGGCAGTGCCACCATGAGCACTGTCACCATAACTGTTGCTATGAGAATTGTAACCATGGGCAATTTCTCAATGAGTAATGTCACCATGTGTATTTTCACCTTGGGCACTCTCAAAGTAAACAGTATTACCATGAGCACTTTCACTGTGAACACTGTCACCATGGGCACTGGCACAATGTGGTGTGTCACCATGAGCCATGTCACCATGGGAAATGTCACCGTGAGAAGTGTCACCATAGGCAATGTCACCATGGGCAATGTCACCATGGGAACTGCCATTTTGAGCACTGTCACCATGGGTACTGCAACCATGAGTACTGTCACCATGAGTAATTTAACCATTGGCAGTATGACCATGTGCACTGTCACCATGGGCACTATCACCATGACAACTCTCAGCGTGAGCACTGTCACTGTTGGAAATGGCATTGTGTGCAATTCCACCATGGGCAATGTCACCATGGACATTATCGCTGTGAGCACGTCAACATGAGCCCTGTCACCATGGGCAATGTCACTGTGAGAAGTGTCACTATAGGCAATGTCACCGTGGGCACTGTCACCATGGTCACTGCCACCACTGTCACTGTCATTTTGAGCACTGTCACCATGGGTACTGCAACCATGAGCGCTGTCACCATGAGCACTGTCACCATTGCAAGTATCACCATGTGCACTGTCACCATGGGCACTATCACAATGAGAACTGTCAGCATGGGCACTGTCACTCTTGGCAATGTCACCATGGGCACTACCACTTTGAGCACTGTCAACATGAGCACGTCACCATGGGCACTGTCAACATGGGTACTATCTCGAAGGTCAATGTCACCATGAGCATTGTCAGGATGGGCAACTTCACCGTGAGCACTGTCACCAATGGCACTATCACCATGAGCAATGTCACTGTGGGCCGTGTCACCAGGGGCACTATCACCATGGTTAATGTTCTCATTGGCACTTTCCCCGTGAGCACTGTCACCCTGGGCACTGTCATCATGGGCACGGTCACCGTGAGCACTATCTCCATGAGCACAGCCACTGTGAACACCATCACCATAATCACTGGCCTCATCGGTACTGTCAACATGAGCACTGCCACAATGAGCACTGTCATCATGGGCACATCCCCCATGAGCACTGTCACTATGAGAACTGCTACCATGGGTATTTTCACCATGTGTACTGTCACCCTGTGTATTGTCACCATTTGCACTGTCACCATGAGGACTATTACCGTGAGCACTATCACCGTGAGATCTCTCACCATGGTCACTGTCACCATGGCACCTTGCACAATGGGGGCTGTCAACATGAGTGCTGGCACCATTGGCACTATCACTGTGAGCATTCTCACTGTGGTCAGTGTCACCATGGCCACTGTCACCATGAGCACTGTCACCATAGGCAATGTCACCATGGTCAGTGGCACCATGAGCACTGTCAACATGGGCACCCATACAGTGGGCACTGTCACTGTGAGCACTGTCACCTTGGGTACTGCCACCATGAGCGCTGTCACCATGAGCACTGTCACCATTGCAAGTATCACAATGTGCACTGTCACCATGGGCACTGGCACAATGTCGTGTGTCACCTTGAGCAATGTCACCATGGGAAATGTCACCGTGAGATGTGTCACCATAGGCAATGTCACCATGGGCAATGTCACCATGGGAAATGCCATTTTGCACACTGTCACCATGGGTACTGCAACCATGAGTACTGTCACCATTGGCAGTATGACCATGTGCACTGTCACCATGGGCACTATCACCATGACAACTCTCAGCGTGAGCACTGTCACTGTGGGAACTGGCATTGTGTGCAATTCCACCATGGGCAATGTCAACATGGGCACAATCACTGTGAGCACTGTCAATATAAGCACGTCAACATGAGCCCTGTCACCATGGGCAATGTCACCGTGAGAAGTGTCACTATAGGCGATGTCACCATGGGCACTGTCACCATGGTCACTGCCACCACTGTCACTGTCATTTTGAGCACTGTCACCATGGGTATTGCAACCATGAGCACTGTCAGCATGAGCACTGTCACCATTGCGATTATCACCATGTGTACTGTCACCATGGGCACTATCACAATGAGAACTGTCAGCGTGGGCACTGTCACTGTTGGCAAGGGCACCGTGGGCACTTCCACCATGGGCAATGTCACCATGGGCACTATCACTGTGAGCACTGTCAACATGAGCACGTCACCATGGGCACTGTCAACATGGGTACTATCTCGAAGGGCAATGTCACCATGAGCATTGTCAGGAAGGGCAATTTCACCATGAGCACTGTCACCAAAGGCACTATCACCATGAGCAATGTCACTGTGGGCCGTGTCACCAGGGGCACTATCACCATGGTTAATGTTATCATTGGCACTTTCCCCGTGAGCACTGTCACCCTGGGCACTGTCATCATGGGCACGGTCACCGTGAGCACTATCTCCATGAGCACAGCCACTGTGAACACCATCACCATAATCACTGGCCTCATCGGTACTGTCACCATGAGCACTGCCACAATGAGCACTGTCAGCATGGGCACTTCCCCCATGAGCACTGTCACTATGAGAACTGCTAGCATGGGTATTTTCACCATGAGTACTGTCACCCTCTGTATTGTCACCATTTGCACTGTCACCATCAGGACTATTACCGTGAGTGCTATCACCGTGAGATCTCTCACCATGGTCACTGTCACCATGGCACCTTGCACAATGCGTGCTGTCAACATGAGTGCTGTCACCATTGGCACTATCACCGTGAGCATTCTCACTGTGGTCAGAGTCAACATGGGCTCTGTCACCATGAGCACTGTCACCATAGGCAATGTCACCGTGGTCAGTGTCACCATGAGCAATGTCTCCATGGGCACTCCTACAGTGGGCACTGTCACTGTGTGAACTGTCACCATGGTTACTGCCACTATGAGCAGTGTCTCTGTGAATACTGTCAGCATGGGTTTTTACCGTGAGCACTGTCACCATGAGCCCTGTCACCATTTTTCAGTGCCACCATGTGCACTACCACCATGTGCACTCTCACCATGGGCACTATCACCGATAACACTGTCACCATAAGTACTGTCTGCATGGGCACTGTCACCAAGGGCACGGCCAACATGTGACCTGTAACCATTGTCAGTGTCACTGTGAGAAGTGTCACCATGGGAATTAACAACATAGGCACTCTCATCATGAGCACTGTCACCATGAGCACTGACACCACGAGCACTGTCACCCAGGGCAGTGCCACCATGAGCACTGTCACCATAACTGTTGCTATGAGAATTGTAACCATGGGCAATTTCTCAATGAGTAATGTCACCATGTGTATTTTCACCTTGGGCACTCTCAAAGTAAACAGTATTACCATGAGCACTTTCACTGTGAACACTGTCACCATGGGCACTGGCACAATGTGGTGTGTCACCATGAGCCATGTCACCATGGGAAATGTCACCGTGAGAAGTGTCACCATAGGCAATGTCACCATGGGCAATGTCACCATGGGAACTGCCATTTTGAGCACTGTCACCATGGGTACTGCAACCATGAGTACTGTCACCATGAGTAATTTAACCATTGGCAGTATGACCATGTGCACTGTCACCATGGGCACTATCACCATGACAACTCTCAGCGTGAGCACTGTCACTGTTGGAAATGGCATTGTGTGCAATTCCACCATGGGCAATGTCACCATGGACATTATCGCTGTGAGCACTGTCAATATGAGCACGTCAACATGAGCCCTGTCACCATGGGCAATGTCACTGTGAGAAGTGTCACTATAGGCAATGTCACCGTGGGCACTGTCACCATGGTCACTGCCACCACTGTCACTGTCATTTTGAGCACTGTCACCATGGGTACTGCAACCATGAGCGCTGTCACCATGAGCACTGTCACCATTGCAAGTATCACCATGTGCACTGTCACCATGGGCACTATCACAATGAGAACTGTCAGCATGGGCACTGTCACTCTTGGCAATGTCACCATGGGCACTATCACTGTGAGCACTGTCAACATGAGCACGTCACCATGGGCACTGGCAACATGGGTACTATCTCAAAGGTCAATGTCACCATGAGCATTGTCAGGATGGGCAACTTCACCATGAGCACTGTCACCAATGGCACTATCACCATGAGCAATGTCACTGTGGGCCGTGTCACCAGGGGCACTATCACCATGGTTAATGTTATCATTGGCACTTTCCCCGTGAGCACTGTCACCCTGGGCACTGTCATCATGGGCACGGTCACCGTGAGCACTATCTCCATGAGCACAGCCACTGTGAACACCATCACCATAATCACTGGCCTCATCGGTACTGTCACCATGAGCACTGCCACAATGAGCACTGTCAGCATGGGCACTTCCCCCATGAGCACTGTCACTATGAGAACTGCTAGCATGGGTATTTTCACCATGAGTACTGTCACCCTCTGTATTGTCACCATTTGCACTGTCACCATCAGGACTATTACCGTGAGTGCTATCACCGTGAGATCTCTCACCATGGTCACTGTCACCATGGCACCTTGCACAATGCGTGCTGTCAACATGAGTGCTGTCACCATTGGCACTATCACCGTGAGCATTCTCACTGTGGTCAGAGTCAACATGGGCTCTGTCACCATGAGCACTGTCACCATAGGCAATGTCACCGTGGTCAGTGTCACCATGAGCAATGTCTCCATGGGCACTCCTACAGTGGGCACTGTCACTGTGCGAACTGTCACCATGGTTACTGCCACTATGAGCAGTGTCTCTGTGAGTACTGTCAGCATGGGTTTTTACCGTGAGCACTGTCACCATGAGCCCTGTCACCATTTTTCAGTGCCACCATGTGCACTACCACCATGTGCACTCTCACCATGGGCACTATCACCGATAACACTGTCACCATAAGTACTGTCTGCATGGGCACTGTCACCAAGGGCACGGCCAACATGTGACCTGTAACCATTGTCAGTGTCACTGTGAGAAGTGTCACCATGGGAATTAACAACATAGGCACTCTCATCATGAGCACTGTCACCATGAGCACTGACACCACGAGCACTGTCACCCAGGGCAGTGCCACCATGAGCACTGTCACCATAACTGTTGCTATGAGAATTGTAACCATGGGCAATTTCTCAATGAGTAATGTCACCATGTGTATTTTCACCTTGGGCACTCTCAAAGTAAACAGTATTACCATGAGCACTTTCACTGTGAACACTGTCACCATGGGCACTGGCACAATGTGGTGTGTCACCATGAGCCATGTCACCATGGGAAATGTCACCGTGAGAAGTGTCACCATAGGCAATGTCACCATGGGCAATGTCACCATGGGAACTGCCATTTTGAGCACTGTCACCATGGGTACTGCAACCATGAGTACTGTCACCATGAGTAATTTAACCATTGGCAGTATGACCATGTGCACTGTCACCATGGGCACTATCACCATGACAACTCTCAGCGTGAGCACTGTCACTGTTGGAAATGGCATTGTGTGCAATTCCACCATGGGCAATGTCACCATGGACATTATCGCTGTGAGCACTGTCAATATGAGCACGTCAACATGAGCCCTGTCACCATGGGCAATGTCACTGTGAGAAGTGTCACTATAGGCAATGTCACCGTGGGCACTGTCACCATGGTCACTGCCACCACTGTCACTGTCATTTTGAGCACTGTCACCATGGGTACTGCAACCATGAGCGCTGTCACCATGAGCACTGTCACCATTGCAAGTATCACCATGTGCACTGTCACCATGGGCACTATCACAATGAGAACTGTCAGCATGGGCACTGTCACTCTTGGCAATGTCACCATGGGCACTATCACTTTGAGCACTGTCAACATGAGCACGTCACCATGGGCACTGTCAACATGGGTACTATCTCGAAGGTCAATGTCACCATGAGCATTGTCAGGATGGGCAACTTCACCGTGAGCACTGTCACCAATGGCACTATCACCATGAGCAATGTCACTGTGGGCCGTGTCACCAGGGGCACTATCACCATGGTTAATGTTCTCATTGGCACTTTCCCCGTGAGCACTGTCACCCTGGGCACTGTCATCATGGGCACGGTCACCGTGAGCACTATCTCCATGAGCACAGCCACTGTGAACACCATCACCATAATCACTGGCCTCATCGGTACTGTCACCATGAGCACTGCCACAATGAGCACTGTCAGCATGGGCACTTCCCCCATGAGCACTGTCACTAGGAGAACTGCTAGCATGGGTATTTTCACCATGAGTACTGTCACCCTCTGTATTGTCACCATTTGCACTGTCACCATCAGGACTATTACCGTGAGTGCTATCACCGTGAGATCTCTCACCATGGTCACTGTCACCATGGCACCTTGCACAATGCGTGCTGTCAACATGAGTGCTGTCACCATTGGCACTATCACCGTGAGCATTCTCACTGTGGTCAGAGTCAACATGGGCTCTGTCACCATGAGCACTGTCACCATAGGCAATGTCACCGTGGTCAGTGTCACCATGAGCAATGTCTCCATGGGCACTCCTACAGTGGGCACTGTCACTGTGCGAACTCTCACCATGGTTACTGCCACTATGAGCAGTGTCTCTGTGAGTACTGTCAGCATGGGTTTTTACCGTGAGCACTGTCACCATGAGCCCTGTCACCATTTTTCAGTGCCACCATGTGCACTACCACCATGTGCACTCTCACCATGGGCACTATCACCGATAACACTGTCACCATAAGTACTGCCTGCATGGGCACTGTCACCAAGGGCACGGCCAACATGTGACCTGTAACCATTGTCAGTGTCACTGTGAGAAGTGTCACCATGGGAATTAACAACATAGGCACTCTCATCATGAGCACTGTCACCATGAGCACTGACACCACGAGCACTGTCACCCAGGGCAGTGCCACCATGAGCACTGTCACCATAACTGTTGCTATGAGAATTGTAACCATGGGCAATTTCTCAATGAGTAATGTCACCATGTGTATTTTCACCTTGGGCACTCTCAAAGTAAACAGTATTACCATGAGCACTTTCACTGTGAACACTGTCACCATGGGCACTGGCACAATGTGGTGTGTCACCATGAGCCATGTCACCATGGGAAATGTCACCGTGAGAAGTGTCACCATAGGCAATGTCACCATGGGCAATGTCACCATGGGAACTGCCATTTTGAGCACTGTCACCATGGGTACTGCAACCATGAGTACTGTCACCATGAGTAATTTAACCATTGGCAGTATGACCATGTGCACTGTCACCATGGGCACTATCACCATGACAACTCTCAGCGTGAGCACTGTCACTGTTGGAAATGGCATTGTGTGCAATTCCACCATGGGCAATGTCACCATGGACATTATCGCTGTGAGCACTGTCAATATGAGCACGTCAACATGAGCCCTGTCACCATGGGCAATGTCACTGTGAGAAGTGTCACTATAGGCAATGTCACCGTGGGCACTGTCACCATGGTCACTGCCACCACTGTCACTGTCATTTTGAGCACTGTCACCATGGGTACTGCAACCATGAGCGCTGTCACCATGAGCACTGTCACCATTGCAAGTATCACCATGTGCACTGTCACCATGGGCACTATCACAATGAGAACTGTCAGCATGGGCACTGTCACTCTTGGCAATGTCACCATGGGCACTATCACTGTGAGCACTGTCAACATGAGCACGTCACCATGGGCACTGTCAACATGGGTACTATCTCGAAGGTCAATGTCACCATGAGCATTGTCAGGATGGGCAACTTCACCGTGAGCACTGTCACCAATGGCACTATCACCATGAGCAATGTCACTGTGGGCCGTGTCACCAGGGGCACTATCACCATGGTTAATGTTCTCATTGGCACTTTCCCCGTGAGCACTGTCACCCTGGGCACTGTCATCATGGGCACGGTCACCGTGAGCACTATCTCCATGAGCACAGCCACTG
Source organism: Mesoplodon mirus (assembly GCF_964341445.2). Lineage (NCBI taxonomy): Eukaryota > Metazoa > Chordata > Mammalia > Artiodactyla > Ziphiidae > Mesoplodon > Mesoplodon mirus. The sequence continues at coordinate 103,957,007 of NC_138976.1, read as the reverse complement.
TGAACACCATCACCATAATCACTGGCCTCATCGGTACTGTCACCATGAGCACTGCCACAATGAGCACTGTCAGCATGGGCACTTCCCCCATGAGCACTGTCACTATGAGAACTGCTAGCATGGGTATTTTCACCATGAGTACTGTCACCCTCTGTATTGTCACCATTTGCACTGTCACCATCAGGACTATTACCGTGAGTGCTATCACCGTGAGATCTCTCACCATGGTCACTGTCACCATGGCACCTTGCACAATGCGTGCTGTCAACATGAGTGCTGTCACCATTGGCACTATCACCGTGAGCATTCTCACTGTGGTCAGAGTCAACATGGGCTCTGTCACCATGAGCACTGTCACCATAGGCAATGTCACCGTGGTCAGTGTCACCATGAGCAATGTCTCCATGGGCACTCCTACAGTGGGCACTGTCACTGTGCGAACTGTCACCATGGTTACTGCCACTATGAGCAGTGTCTCTGTGAGTACTGTCAGCATGGGTTTTTACCGTGAGCACTGTCACCATGAGCCCTGTCACCATTTTTCAGTGCCACCATGTGCACTACCACCATGTGCACTCTCACCATGGGCACTATCACCGATAACACTGTCACCATAAGTACTGCCTGCATGGGCACTGTCACCAAGGGCACGGCCAACATGTGACCTGTAACCATTGTCAGTGTCACTGTGAGAAGTGTCACCATGGGAATTAACAACATAGGCACTCTCATCATGAGCACTGTCACCATGAGCACTGACACCACGAGCACTGTCACCCAGGGCAGTGCCACCATGAGCACTGTCACCATAACTGTTGCTATGAGAATTGTAACCATGGGCAATTTCTCAATGAGTAATGTCACCATGTGTATTTTCACCTTGGGCACTCTCAAAGTAAACAGTATTACCATGAGCACTTTCACTGTGAACACTGTCACCATGGGCACTGGCACAATGTGGTGTGTCACCATGAGCCATGTCACCATGGGAAATGTCACCGTGAGAAGTGTCACCATAGGCAATGTCACCATGGGCAATGTCACCATGGGAACTGCCATTTTGAGCACTGTCACCATGGGTACTGCAACCATGAGTACTGTCACCATGAGTAATTTAACCATTGGCAGTATGACCATGTGCACTGTCACCATGGGCACTATCACCATGACAACTCTCAGCGTGAGCACTGTCACTGTTGGAAATGGCATTGTGTGCAATTCCACCATGGGCAATGTCACCATGGACATTATCGCTGTGAGCACTGTCAATATGAGCACGTCAACATGAGCCCTGTCACCATGGGCAATGTCACTGTGAGAAGTGTCACTATAGGCAATGTCACCGTGGGCACTGTCACCATGGTCACTGCCACCACTGTCACTGTCAGTTTGAGCACTGTCACCATGGGTACTGCAACCATGAGCGCTGTCACCATGAGCACTGTCACCATTGCAAGTATCAGCATGTGCACTGTCACCATGGGCACTATCACAATGAGAACTGTCAGCATGGGCACTGTCACTCTTGGCAATGTCACCATGGGCACTATCACTGTGAGCACTGTCAACATGAGCACGTCACCATGGGCACTGTCAACATGGGTACTATCTCGAAGGTCAATGTCACCATGAGCATTGTCAGGATGGGCAACTTCACCGTGAGCACTGTCACCAATGGCACTATCACCATGAGCAATGTCACTGTGGGCCGTGTCACCAGGGGCACTATCACCATGGTTAATGTTCTCATTGGCACTTTCCCCGTGAGCACTGTCACCCTGGGCACTGTCATCATGGGCACGGTCACCGTGAGCACTATCTCCATGAGCACAGCCACTGTGAACACCATCACCATAATCACTGGCCTCATCGGTACTGTCACCATGAGCACTGCCACAATGAGCACTGTCAGCATGGGCACTTCCCCCATGAGCACTGTCACTATGAGAACTGCTAGCATGGGTATTTTCACCATGAGTACTGTCACCCTCTGTATTGTCACCATTTGCACTGTCACCATCAGGACTATTACCGTGAGTGCTATCACCGTGAGATCTCTCACCATGGTCACTGTCACCATGGCACCTTGCACAATGCGTGCTGTCAACATGAGTGCTGTCACCATTGGCACTATCACCGTGAGCATTCTCACTGTGGTCAGAGTCAACATGGGCTCTGTCACCATGAGCACTGTCACCATAGGCAATGTCACCGTGGTCAGTGTCACCATGAGCAATGTCTCCATGGGCACTCCTACAGTGGGCACTGTCACTGTGCGAACTGTCACCATGGTTACTGCCACTATGAGCAGTGTCTCTGTGAGTACTGTCAGCATGGGTTTTTACCTTGAGCACTGTCACCATGAGCCCTGTCACCATTTTTCAGTGCCACCATGTGCACTACCACCATGTGCACTCTCACCATGGGCACTATCACCGATAACACTGTCACCATAAGTACTGCCTGCATGGGCACTGTCACCAAGGGCACGGCCAACATGTGACCTGTAACCATTGTCAGTGTCACTGTGAGAAGTGTCACCATGGGAATTAACAACATAGGCACTCTCATCATGAGCACTGTCACCATGAGCACTGACACCACGAGCACTGTCACCCAGGGCAGTGCCACCATGAGCACTGTCACCATAACTGTTGCTATGAGAATTGTAACCATGGGCAATTTCTCAATGAGTAATGTCACCATGTGTATTTTCACCTTGGGCACTCTCAAAGTAAACAGTATTACCATGAGCACTTTCACTGTGAACACTGTCACCATGGGCACTGGCACAATGTGGTGTGTCACCATGAGCCATGTCACCATGGGAAATGTCACCGTGAGAAGTGTCACCATAGGCAATGTCACCATGGGCAATGTCACCATGGGAACTGCCATTTTGAGCACTGTCACCATGGGTACTGCAACCATGAGTACTGTCACCATGAGTAATTTAACCATTGGCTGTATGACCATGTGCACTGTCACCATGGGCACTATCACCATGACAACTCTCAGCGTGAGCACTGTCACTGTTGGAAATGGCATTGTGTGCAATTCCACCATGGGCAATGTCACCATGGACATTATCGCTGTGAGCACTGTCAATATGAGCACGTCAACATGAGCCCTGTCACCATGGGCAATGTCACTGTGAGAAGTGTCACTATAGGCAATGTCACCGTGGGCACTGTCACCATGGTCACTGCCACCACTGTCACTGTCATTTTGAGCACTGTCACCATGGGTACTGCAACCATGAGCGCTGTCACCATGAGCACTGTCACCATTGCAAGTATCACCATGTGCACTGTCACCATGGGCACTATCACAATGAGAACTGTCAGCATGGGCACTGTCACTCTTGGCAATGTCACCATGGGCACTATCACTGTGAGCACTGTCAACATGAGCACGTCACCATGGGCACTGTCAACATGGGTACTATCTCGAAGGTCAATGTCACCATGAGCATTGTCAGGATGGGCAACTTCACCGTGAGCACTGTCACCAATGGCACTATCACCATGAGCAATGTCACTGTGGGCCGTGTCACCAGGGGCACTATCACCATGGTTAATGTTCTCATTGGCACTTTCCCCGTGAGCACTGTCACCCTGGGCACTGTCATCATGGGCACGGTCACCGTGAGCACTATCTCCATGAGCACAGCCACTGTGAACACCATCACCATAATCACTGGCCTCATCGGTACTGTCACCATGAGAACTGCCACAATGAGCACTGTCAGCATGGGCACTTCCCCCATGAGCACTGTCACTAGGAGAACTGCTAGCATGGGTATTTTCACCATGAGTACTGTCACCCTCTGTATTGTCACCATTTGCACTGTCACCATCAGGACTATTACCGTGAGTGCTATCACCGTGAGATCTCTCACCATGGTCACTGTCACCATGGCACCTTGCACAATGCGTGCTGTCAACATGAGTGCTGTCACCATTGGCACTATCACCGTGAGCATTCTCACTGTGGTCAGAGTCAACATGGGCTCTGTCACCATGAGCACTGTCACCATAGGCAATGTCACCGTGGTCAGTGTCACCATGAGCAATGTCTCCATGGGCACTCCTACAGTGGGCACTGTCACTGTGCGAACTGTCACCATGGTTACTGCCACTATGAGCAGTGTCTCTGTGAGTACTGTCAGCATGGGTTTTTACCGTGAGCACTGTCACCATGAGCCCTGTCACCATTTTTCAGTGCCACCATGTGCACTACCACCATGTGCACTCTCACCATGGGCACTATCACCGATAACACTGTCACCATAAGTACTGCCTGCATGGGCACTGTCACCAAGGGCACGGCCAACATGTGACCTGTAACCATTGTCAGTGTCACTGTGAGAAGTGTCACCATGGGAATTAACAACATAGGCACTCTCATCATGAGCACTGTCACCATGAGCACTGACACCACGAGCACTGTCACCCAGGGCAGTGCCACCATGAGCACTGTCACCATAACTGTTGCTATGAGAATTGTAACCATGGGCAATTTCTCAATGAGTAATGTCACCATGTGTATTTTCACCTTGGGCACTCTCAAAGTAAACAGTATTACCATGAGCACTTTCACTGTGAACACTGTCACCATGGGCACTGGCACAATGTGGTGTGTCACCATGAGCCATGTCACCATGGGAAATGTCACCGTGAGAAGTGTCACCATAGGCAATGTCACCATGGGCAATGTCACCATGGGAACTGCCATTTTGAGCACTGTCACCATGGGTACTGCAACCATGAGTACTGTCAACATGAGTAATTTAACCATTGGCAGTATGACCATGTGCACTGTCACCATGGGCACTATCACCATGACAACTCTCAGCGTGAGCACTGTCACTGTTGGAAATGGCATTGTGTGCAATTCCACCATGGGCAATGTCACCATGGACATTATCGCTGTGAGCACTGTCAATATGAGCACGTCAACATGAGCCCTGTCACCATGGGCAATGTCACTGTGAGAAGTGTCACTATAGGCAATGTCACCGTGGGCACTGTCACCATGGTCACTGCCACCACTGTCACTGTCAGTTTGAGCACTGTCACCATGGGTACTGCAACCATGAGCGCTGTCACCATGAGCACTGTCACCATTGCAAGTATCACCATGTGCACTGTCACCATGGGCACTATCACAATGAGAACTGTCAGCATGGGCACTGTCACTCTTGGCAATGTCACCATGGGCACTATCACTTTGAGCACTGTCAACATGAGCACGTCACCATGGGCACTGTCAACATGGGTACTATCTCGAAGGTCAATGTCACCATGAGCATTGTCAGGATGGGCAACTTCACCGTGAGCACTGTCACCAATGGCACTATCACCATGAGCAATGTCACTGTGGGCCGTGTCACCAGGGGCACTATCACCATGGTTAATGTTCTCATTGGCACTTTCCCCGTGAGCACTGTCACCCTGGGCACTGTCATCATGGGCACGGTCACCGTGAGCACTATCTCCATGAGCACAGCCACTGTGAACACCATCACCATAATCACTGGCCTCATCGGTACTGTCACCATGAGCACTGCCACAATGAGCACTGTCAGCATGGGCACTTCCCCCATGAGCACTGTCACTAGGAGAACTGCTAGCATGGGTATTTTCACCATGAGTACTGTCACCCTCTGTATTGTCACCATTTGCACTGTCACCATCAGGACTATTACCGTGAGTGCTATCACCGTGAGATCTCTCACCATGGTCACTGTCACCATGGCACCTTGCACAATGCGTGCTGTCAACATGAGTGCTGTCACCATTGGCACTATCACCGTGAGCATTCTCACTGTGGTCAGAGTCAACATGGGCTCTGTCACCATGAGCACTGTCACCATAGGCAATGTCACCGTGGTCAGTGTCACCATGAGCAATGTCTCCATGGGCACTCCTACAGTGGGCACTGTCACTGTGCGAACTCTCACCATGGTTACTGCCACTATGAGCAGTGTCTCTGTGAGTACTGTCAGCATGGGTTTTTACCTTGAGCACTGTCACCATGAGCCCTGTCACCATTTTTCAGTGCCACCATGTGCACTACCACCATGTGCACTCTCACCATGGGCACTATCACCGATAACACTGTCACCATAAGTACTGTCTGCATGGGCACTGTCACCAAGGGCACGGCCAACATGTGACCTGTAACCATTGTCAGTGTCACTGTGAGAAGTGTCACCATGGGAATTAACAACATAGGCACTCTCATCATGAGCACTGTCACCATGAGCACTGACACCACGAGCACTGTCACCCAGGGCAGTGCCACCATGAGCACTGTCACCATAACTGTTGCTATGAGAATTGTAACCATGGGCAATTTCTCAATGAGTAATGTCACCATGTGTATTTTCACCTTGGGCACTCTCAAAGTAAACAGTATTACCATGAGCACTTTCACTGTGAACACTGTCACCATGGGCACTGGCACAATGTGGTGTGTCACCATGAGCCATGTCACCATGGGAAATGTCACCGTGAGAAGTGTCACCATAGGCAATGTCACCATGGGCAATGTCACCATGGGAACTGCCATTTTGAGCACTGTCACCATGGGTACTGCAACCATGAGTACTGTCACCATGAGTAATTTAACCATTGGCAGTATGACCATGTGCACTGTCACCATGGGCACTATCACCATGACAACTCTCAGCGTGAGCACTGTCACTGTTGGAAATGGCATTGTGTGCAATTCCACCATGGGCAATGTCACCATGGACATTATCGCTGTGAGCACTGTCAATATGAGCACGTCAACATGAGCCCTGTCACCATGGGCAATGTCACTGTGAGAAGTGTCACTATAGGCAATGTCACCGTGGGCACTGTCACCATGGTCACTGCCACCACTGTCACTGTCATTTTGAGCACTGTCACCATGGGTACTGCAACCATGAGCGCTGTCACCATGAGCACTGTCACCATTGCAAGTATCACCATGTGCACTGTCACCATGGGCACTATCACAATGAGAACTGTCAGCATGGGCACTGTCACTCTTGGCAATGTCACCATGGGCACTATCACTTTGAGCACTGTCAACATGAGCACGTCACCATGGGCACTGTCAACATGGGTACTATCTCGAAGGTCAATGTCACCATGAGCATTGTCAGGATGGGCAACTTCACCGTGAGCACTGTCACCAATGGCACTATCACCATGAGCAATGTCACTGTGGGCCGTGTCACCAGGGGCACTATCACCATGGTTAATGTTCTCATTGGCACTTTCCCCGTGAGCACTGTCACCCTGGGCACTGTCATCATGGGCACGGTCACCGTGAGCACTATCTCCATGAGCACAGCCACTGTGAACACCATCACCATAATCACTGGCCTCATCGGTACTGTCACCATGAGCACTGCCACAATGAGCACTGTCAGCATGGGCACTTCCCCCATGAGCACTGTCACTATGAGAACTGCTAGCATGGGTATTTTCACCATGAGTACTGTCACCCTCTGTATTGTCACCATTTGCACTGTCACCATCAGGACTATTACCGTGAGTGCTATCACCGTGAGATCTCTCACCATGGTCACTGTCACCATGGCACCTTGCACAATGCATGCTGTCAACATGAGTGCTGTCACCATTGGCACTATCACCGTGAGCATTCTCACTGTGGTCAGAGTCAACATGGGCTCTGTCACCATGAGCACTGTCACCATAGGCAATGTCACCGTGGTCAGTGTCACCATGAGCAATGTCTCCATGGGCACTCCTACAGTGGGCACTGTCACTGTGCGAACTCTCACCATGGTTACTGCCACTATGAGCAGTGTCTCTGTGAGTACTGTCAGCATGGGTTTTTACCGTGAGCACTGTCACCATGAGCCCTGTCACCATTTTGCAGTGCCACCATGTGCACTACCACCATGTGCACTCTCACCATGGGCACTATCACCGATAACACTGTCACCATAAGTACTGTCTGCATGGGCACTGTCACCAAGGGCACGGCCAACATGTGACCTGTAACCATTGTCAGTGTCACTGTGAGAAGTGTCACCATGGGAATTAACAACATAGGCACTCTCATCATGAGCACTGTCACCATGAGCACTGACACCACGAGCACTGTCACCCAGGGCAGTGCCACCATGAGCACTGTCACCATAACTGTTGCTATGAGAATTGTAACCATGGGCAATTTCTCAATGAGTAATGTCACCATGTGTATTTTCACCTTGGGCACTCTCAAAGTAAACAGTATTACCATGAGCACTTTCACTGTGAACACTGTCACCATGGGCACTGGCACAATGTGGTGTGTCACCATGAGCCATGTCACCATGGGAAATGTCACCGTGAGAAGTGTCACCATAGGCAATGTCACCATGGGCAATGTCACCATGGGAACTGCCATTTTGAGCACTGTCACCATGGGTACTGCAACCATGAGTACTGTCACCATGAGTAATTTAACCATTGGCAGTATGACCATGTGCACTGTCACCATGGGCACTATCACCATGACAACTCTCAGCGTGAGCACTGTCACTGTTGGAAATGGCATTGTGTGCAATTCCACCATGGGCAATGTCACCATGGACATTATCGCTGTGAGCACTGTCAATATGAGCACGTCAACATGAGCCCTGTCACCATGGGCAATGTCACTGTGAGAAGTGTCACTATAGGCAATGTCACCGTGGGCACTGTCACCATGGTCACTGCCACCACTGTCACTGTCATTTTGAGCACTGTCACCATGGGTACTGCAACCATGAGCGCTGTCACCATGAGCACTGTCACCATTGCAAGTATCAGCATGTGCACTGTCACCATGGGCACTATCACAATGAGAACTGTCAGCATGGGCACTGTCACTCTTGGCAATGTCACCATGGGCACTATCACTGTGAGCACTGTCAACATGAGCACGTCACCATGGGCACTGTCAACATGGGTACTATCTCGAAGGTCAATGTCACCATGAGCATTGTCAGGATGGGCAACTTCACCGTGAGCACTGTCACCAATGGCACTATCACCATGAGCAATGTCACTGTGGGCCGTGTCACCAGGGGCACTATCACCATGGTTAATGTTCTCATTGGCACTTTCCCTGTGAGCACTGTCACCCTGGGCACTGTCATCATGGGCACGGTCACCGTGAGCACTATCTCCATGAGCACAGCCACTGTGAACACCATCACCATAATCACTGGCCTCATCGGTACTGTCACCATGAGCACTGCCACAATGAGCACTGTCAGCATGGGCACTTCCCCCATGAGCACTGTCACTATGAGAACTGCTAGCATGGGTATTTTCACCATGAGTACTGTCACCCTCTGTATTGTCACCATTTGCACTGTCACCATCAGGACTATTACCGTGAGTGCTATCACCGTGAGATCTCTCACCATGGTCACTGTCACCATGGCACCTTGCACAATGCGTGCTGTCAACATGAGTGCTGTCACCATTGGCACTATCACCGTGAGCATTCTCACTGTGGTCAGAGTCAACATGGGCTCTGTCACCATGAGCACTGTCACCATAGGCAATGTCACCGTGGTCAGTGTCACCATGAGCAATGTCTCCATGGGCACTCCTACAGTGGGCACTGTCACTGTGCGAACTGTCACCATGGTTACTGCCACTATGAGCAGTGTCTCTGTGAGTACTGTCAGCATGGGTTTTTACCGTGAGCACTGTCACCATGAGCCCTGTCACCATTTTTCAGTGCCACCATGTGCACTACCACCATGTGCACTCTCACCATGGGCACTATCACCGATAACACTGTCACCATAAGTACTGTCTGCATGGGCACTGTCACCAAGGGCACGGCCAACATGTGACCTGTAACCATTGTCAGTGTCACTGTGAGAAGTGTCACCATGGGAATTAACAACATAGGCACTCTCATCATGAGCACTGTCACCATGAGCACTGACACCACGAGCACTGTCACCCAGGGCAGTGCCACCATGAGCACTGTCACCATAACTGTTGCTATGAGAATTGTAACCATGGGCAATTTCTCAATGAGTAATGTCACCATGTGTATTTTCACCTTGGGCACTCTCAAAGTAAACAGTATTACCATGAGCACTTTCACTGTGAACACTGTCACCATGGGCACTGGCACAATGTGGTGTGTCACCATGAGCCATGTCACCATGGGAAATGTCACCGTGAGAAGTGTCACCATAGGCAATGTCACCATGGGCAATGTCACCATGGGAACTGCCATTTTGAGCACTGTCACCATGGGTACTGCAACCATGAGTACTGTCACCATGAGTAATTTAACCATTGGCAGTATGACCATGTGCACTGTCACCATGGGCACTATCACCATGACAACTCTCAGCGTGAGCACTGTCACTGTTGGAAATGGCATTGTGTGCAATTCCACCATGGGCAATGTCACCATGGACATTATCGCTGTGAGCACTGTCAATATGAGCACGTCAACATGAGCCCTGTCACCATGGGCAATGTCACTGTGAGAAGTGTCACTATAGGCAATGTCACCGTGGGCACTGTCACCATGGTCACTGCCACCAATGTCACTGTCATTTTGAGCACTGTCACCATGGGTACTGCAACCATGAGCGCTGTCACCATGAGCACTGTCACCATTGCAAGTATCACCATGTGCACTGTCACCATGGGCACTATCACAATGAGAACTGTCAGCATGGGCACTGTCACTCTTGGCAATGTCACCATGGGCACTATCACTGTGAGCACTGTCAACATGAGCACGTCACCATGGGCACTGTCAACATGGGTACTATCTCGAAGGGCAATGTCACCATGAGCATTGTCAGGAAGGGCAATTTCACCATGAACACTGTCACCAAAGGCACTATCACCATGAGCAATGTCACTGTGGGCCGTGTCACCAGGGGCACTATCACCATGGTTAATGTTCTCATTGGCACTTTCCCCGTGAGCACTGTCACCCTGGGCACTGTCATCATGGGCACGGTCACCGTGAGCACTATCTCCATGAGCACAGCCACTGTGAACACCATCACCATAATCACTGGCCTCATCGGTACTGTCACCATGAGCACTGCCACAATGAGCACTGTCAGCATGGGCACTTCCCCCATGAGCACTGTCACTATGAGAACTGCTAGCATGGGTATTTTCACCATGAGTACTGTCACCCTCTGTATTGTCACCATTTGCACTGTCACCATCAGGACTATTACCGTGAGTGCTATCACCGTGAGATCTCTCACCATGGTCACTGTCACCATGGCACCTTGCACAATGCGTGCTGTCAACATGAGTGCTGTCACCATTGGCACTATCACCGTGAGCATTCTCACTGTGGTCAGAGTCAACATGGGCTCTGTCACCATGAGCACTGTCACCATAGGCAATGTCACCGTGGTCAGTGTCACCATGAGCAATGTCTCCATGGGCACTCCTACAGTGGGCACTGTCACTGTGCGAACTGTCACCATGGTTACTGCCACTATGAGCAGTGTCTCTGTGAGTACTGTCAGCATGGGTTTTTACCGTGAGCACTGTCACCATGAGCCCTGTCACCATTCTTCAGTGCCACCATGTGCACTACCACCATGTGCACTCTCACCATGGGCACTATCACCGATAACACTGTCACCATAAGTACTGTCTTCATGGGCACTGTCACCAAGGGCACGGCCAACATGTGACCTGTAACCATTGTCAGTGTCACTGTGAGAAGTGTCACCATGGGAATTAACAACATAGGCACTCTCATCATGAGCACTGTCACCATGAGCACTGACACCACGAGCACTGTCACCCAGGGCAGTGCCACCATGAGCACTGTCACCATAACTGTTGCTATGAGAATTGTAACCATGGGCAATTTCTCAATGAGTAATGTCACCATGTGTATTTTCACCTTGGGCACTCTCAAAGTAAACAGTATTACCATGAGCACTTTCACTGTGAACACTGTCACCATGGGCACTGGCACAATGTGGTGTGTCACCATGAGCCATGTCACCATGGGAAATGTCACCGTGAGAAGTGTCACCATAGGCAATGTCACCATGGGCAATGTCACCATGGGAACTGCCATTTTGAGCACTGTCACCATGGGTACTGCAACCATGAGTACTGTCACCATGGGCAATGTCACCATGGTCAGTGGCACCATGAGCACTGTCAACATGGGCACCCATACAGTGGGCACTGTCACTGTGAGCACTGTCACCTTGGGTACTGCCACCAGGAGCGCTGTCACCATGAGCACTGTCACCATTGCAAGTATCACAATGTGCACTGTCACCATGGGCACTGGCACAATGTCGTGTGTCACCTTGAGCAATGTCACCATGGGAAATGTCACCGTGAGATGTGTCACCATAGGCAATGTCACCATGGGCAATGTCACCATGGGAAATGCCATTTTGCACACTGTCACCATGGGTACTGCAACCATGAGTACTGTCACCATTGGCAGTATGACCATGTGCACTGTCACCATGGGCACTATCACCATGACAACTCTCAGCGTGAGCACTGTCACTGTGGGAACTGGCATTGTGTGCAATTCCACCATGGGCAATGTCAACATGGGCACAATCACTGTGAGCACTGTCAATATAAGCACGTCAACATGAGCCCTGTCACCATGGGCAATGTCACCGTGAGAAGTGTCACTATAGGCGATGTCAACATGGGCACTGTCACCATGGTCACTGCCACCACTGTCACTGTCATTTTGAGCACTGTCACCATGGGTATTGCAACGATGAGCACTGTCACCATGAGCACTGTCACCATTGCGATTATCACCATGTGTACTGTCACCATGGGCACTATCACAATGAGAACTGTCAGCGTGGGCACTGTCACTGTTGGCAAGGGCACCGTGGGCACTTCCACCATGGGCAATGTCACCATGGGCACTATCACTGTGAGCACTGTCAACATGAGCACGTCACCATGGGCACTGTCAACATGGGTACTATCTCGAAGGGCAATGTCACCATGAGCATTGTCAGGATGGGCAACTTCACCATGAGCACTGTCACCAATGGCACTATCACCATGAGCAATGTCACTGTGGGCCGTGTCACCAGGGGCACTATCACCATGGTTAATGTTCTCATTGGCACTTTCCCCGTGAGCACTGTCACCCTGGGCACTGTCATCATGGGCACGGTCACCGTGAGCACTATCTCCATGAGCACAGCCACTGTGAACACCATCACCATAATCACTGGCCTCATCGGTACTGTCACCATGAGCACTGCCACAATGAGCACTGTCAGCATGGGCACTTCCCCCATGAGCACTGTCACTATGAGTACTGCTAGCATGGGTATTTTCACCATGAGTACTGTCACCCTCTGTATTGTCACCATTTGCACTGTCACCATCAGGACTATTACCGTGAGTGCTATCACCGTGAGATCTCTCACCATGGTCACTGTCACCATGGCACCTTGCACAATGCGTGCTGTCAACATGAGTGCTGTCACCATTGGCACTATCACCGTGAGCATTCTCACTGTGGTCAGAGTCAACATGGGCTCTGTCACCATGAGCACTGTCACCATAGGCAATGTCACCGTGGTCAGTGTCACCATGAGCAATGTCTCCATGGGCACTCCTACAGTGGGCACTGTCACTGTGCGAACTGTCACCATGGTTACTGCCACTATGAGCAGTGTCTCTGTGAGTACTGTCAGCATGGGTTTTTACCGTGAGCACTGTCACCATGAGCCCTGTCACCATTTTGCAGTGCCACCATGTGCACTACCACCATGTGCACTCTCACCATGGGCACTATCACCGATAACACTGTCACCATAAGTACTGTCTGCATGGGCACTGTCACCAAGGGCACGGCCAACATGTGACCTGTAACCATTGTCAGTGTCACTGTGAGAAGTGTCACCATGGGAATTAACAACATAGGCACTCTCATCATGAGCACTGTCACCATGAGCACTGACACCACGAGCACTGTCACCCAGGGCAGTGCCACCATGAGCACTGTCACCATAACTGTTGCTATGAGAATTGTAACCATGGGCAATTTCTCAATGAGTAATGTCACCATGTGTATTTTCACCTTGGGCACTCTCAAAGTAAACAGTATTACCATGAGCACTTTCACTGTGAACACTGTCACCATGGGCACTGGCACAATGTGGTGTGTCACCATGAGCCATGTCACCATGGGAAATGTCACCGTGAGAAGTGTCACCATAGGCAATGTCACCATGGGCAATGTCACCATGGGAACTGCCATTTTGAGCACTGTCACCATGGGTACTGCAACCATGAGTACTGTCACCATGAGTAATTTAACCATTGGCAGTATGACCATGTGCACTGTCACCATGGGCACTATCACCATGACAACTCTCAGCGTGAGCACTGTCACTGTTGGAAATGGCATTGTGTGCAATTCCACCATGGGCAATGTCACCATGGACATTATCGCTGTGAGCACTGTCAATATGAGCACGTCAACATGAGCCCTGTCACCATGGGCAATGTCACTGTGAGAAGTGTCACTATAGGCAATGTCACCGTGGGCACTGTCACCATGGTCACTGCCACCACTGTCACTGTCATTTTGAGCACTGTCACCATGGGTACTGCAACCATGAGCGCTGTCACCATGAGCACTGTCACCATTGCAAGTATCACCATGTGCACTGTCACCATGGGCACTATCACAATGAGAACTGTCAGCATGGGCACTGTCACTCTTGGCAATGTCACCATGGGCACTATCACTGTGAGCACTGTCAACATGAGCACGTCACCATGGGCACTGGCAACATGGGTACTATCTCGAAGGTCAATGTCACCATGAGCATTGTCAGGATGGGCAACTTCACCGTGAGCACTGTCACCAATGGCACTATCACCATGAGCAATGTCACTGTGGGCCGTGTCACCAGGGGCACTATCACCATGGTTAATGTTATCATTGGCACTTTCCCCGTGAGCACTGTCACCCTGGGCACTGTCATCATGGGCACGGTCACCGTGAGCACTATCTCCATGAGCACAGCCACTGTGAACACCATCACCATAATCACTGGCCTCATCGGTACTGTCACCATGAGCACTGCCACAATGAGCACTGTCAGCATGGGCACTTCCCCCATGAGCACTGTCACTATGAGAACTGCTAGCATGGGTATTTTCACCATGAGTACTGTCACCCTCTGTATTGTCACCATTTGCACTGTCACCATCAGGACTATTACCGTGAGTGCTATCACCGTGAGATCTCTCACCATGGTCACTGTCACCATGGCACCTTGCACAATGCGTGCTGTCAACATGAGTGCTGTCACCATTGGCACTATCACCGTGAGCATTCTCACTGTGGTCAGAGTCAACATGGGCTCTGTCACCATGAGCACTGTCACCATAGGCAATGTCACCGTGGTCAGTGTCACCATGAGCAATGTCTCCATGGGCACTCCTACAGTGGGCACTGTCACTGTGCGAACTGTCACCATGGTTACTGCCACTATGAGCAGTGTCTCTGTGAGTACTGTCAGCATGGGTTTTTACCGTGAGCACTGTCACCATGAGCCCTGTCACCATTTTTCAGTGCCACCATGTGCACTACCACCATGTGCACTCTCACCATGGGCACTATCACCGATAACACTGTCACCATAAGTACTGTCTGCATGGGCACTGTCACCAAGGGCACGGCCAACATGTGACCTGTAACCATTGTCAGTGTCACTGTGAGAAGTGTCACCATGGGAATTAACAACATAGGCACTCTCATCATGAGCACTGTCACCATGAGCACTGACACCACGAGCACTGTCACCCAGGGCAGTGCCACCATGAGCACTGTCACCATAACTGTTGCTATGAGAATTGTAACCATGGGCAATTTCTCAATGAGTAATGTCACCATGTGTATTTTCACCTTGGGCACTCTCAAAGTAAACAGTATTACCATGAGCACTTTCACTGTGAACACTGTCACCATGGGCACTGGCACAATGTGGTGTGTCACCATGAGCCATGTCACCATGGGAAATGTCACCGTGAGAAGTGTCACCATAGGCAATGTCACCATGGGCAATGTCACCATGGGAACTGCCATTTTGAGCACTGTCACCATGGGTACTGCAACCATGAGTACTGTCACCATGAGTAATTTAACCATTGGCAGTATGACCATGTGCACTGTCACCATGGGCACTATCACCATGACAACTCTCAGCGTGAGCACTGTCACTGTTGGAAATGGCATTGTGTGCAATTCCACCATGGGCAATGTCACCATGGACATTATCGCTGTGAGCACTGTCAATATGAGCACGTCAACATGAGCCCTGTCACCATGGGCAATGTCACTGTGAGAAGTGTCACTATAGGCAATGTCACCGTGGGCACTGTCACCATGGTCACTGCCACCACTGTCACTGTCATTTTGAGCACTGTCACCATGGGTACTGCAACCATGAGCGCTGTCACCATGAGCACTGTCACCATTGCAAGTATCACCATGTGCACTGTCACCATGGGCACTATCACAATGAGAACTGTCAGCATGGGCACTGTCACTCTTGGCAATGTCACCATGGGCACTATCACTTTGAGCACTGTCAACATGAGCACGTCACCATGGGCACTGTCAACATGGGTACTATCTCGAAGGTCAATGTCACCATGAGCATTGTCAGGATGGGCAACTTCACCGTGAGCACTGTCACCAATGGCACTATCACCATGAGCAATGTCACTGTGGGCCGTGTCACCAGGGGCACTATCACCATGGTTAATGTTCTCATTGGCACTTTCCCCGTGAGCACTGTCACCCTGGGCACTGTCATCATGGGCACGGTCACCGTGAGCACTATCTCCATGAGCACAGCCACTGTGAACACCATCACCATAATCACTGGCCTCATCGGTACTGTCACCATGAGCACTGCCACAATGAGCACTGTCAGCATGGGCACTTCCCCCATGAGCACTGTCACTAGGAGAACTGCTAGCATGGGTATTTTCACCATGAGTACTGTCACCCTCTGTATTGTCACCATTTGCACTGTCACCATCAGGACTATTACCGTGAGTGCTATCACCGTGAGATCTCTCACCATGGTCACTGTCACCATGGCACCTTGCACAATGCGTGCTGTCAACATGAGTGCTGTCACCATTGGCACTATCACCGTGAGCATTCTCACTGTGGTCAGAGTCAACATGGGCTCTGTCACCATGAGCACTGTCACCATAGGCAATGTCACCGTGGTCAGTGTCACCATGAGCAATGTCTCCATGGGCACTCCTACAGTGGGCACTGTCACTGTGCGAACTCTCACCATGGTTACTGCCACTATGAGCAGTGTCTCTGTGAGTACTGTCAGCATGGGTTTTTACCGTGAGCACTGTCACCATGAGCCCTGTCACCATTTTTCAGTGCCACCATGTGCACTACCACCATGTGCACTCTCACCATGGGCACTATCACCGATAACACTGTCACCATAAGTACTGCCTGCATGGGCACTGTCACCAAGGGCACGGCCAACATGTGACCTGTAACCATTGTCAGTGTCACTGTGAGAAGTGTCACCATGGGAATTAACAACATAGGCACTCTCATCATGAGCACTGTCACCATGAGCACTGACACCACGAGCACTGTCACCCAGGGCAGTGCCACCATGAGCACTGTCACCATAACTGTTGCTATGAGAATTGTAACCATGGGCAATTTCTCAATGAGTAATGTCACCATGTGTATTTTCACCTTGGGCACTCTCAAAGTAAACAGTATTACCATGAGCACTTTCACTGTGAACACTGTCACCATGGGCACTGGCACAATGTGGTGTGTCACCATGAGCCATGTCACCATGGGAAATGTCACCGTGAGAAGTGTCACCATAGGCAATGTCACCATGGGCAATGTCACCATGGGAACTGCCATTTTGAGCACTGTCACCATGGGTACTGCAACCATGAGTACTGTCACCATGAGTAATTTAACCATTGGCAGTATGACCATGTGCACTGTCACCATGGGCACTATCACCATGACAACTCTCAGCGTGAGCACTGTCACTGTTGGAAATGGCATTGTGTGCAATTCCACCATGGGCAATGTCACCATGGACATTATCGCTGTGAGCACTGTCAATATGAGCACGTCAACATGAGCCCTGTCACCATGGGCAATGTCACTGTGAGAAGTGTCACTATAGGCAATGTCACCGTGGGCACTGTCACCATGGTCACTGCCACCACTGTCACTGTCATTTTGAGCACTGTCACCATGGGTACTGCAACCATGAGCGCTGTCACCATGAGCACTGTCACCATTGCAAGTATCACCATGTGCACTGTCACCATGGGCACTATCACAATGAGAACTGTCAGCATGGGCACTGTCACTCTTGGCAATGTCACCATGGGCACTATCACTGTGAGCACTGTCAACATGAGCACGTCACCATGGGCACTGTCAACATGGGTACTATCTCGAAGGTCAATGTCACCATGAGCATTGTCAGGATGGGCAACTTCACCGTGAGCACTGTCACCAATGGCACTATCACCATGAGCAATGTCACTGTGGGCCGTGTCACCAGGGGCACTATCACCATGGTTAATGTTCTCATTGGCACTTTCCCCGTGAGCACTGTCACCCTGGGCACTGTCATCATGGGCACGGTCACCGTGAGCACTATCTCCATGAGCACAGCCACTGTGAACACCATCACCATAATCACTGGCCTCATCGGTACTGTCACCATGAGCACTGCCACAATGAGCACTGTCAGCATGGGCACTTCCCCCATGAGCACTGTCACTATGAGAACTGCTAGCATGGGTATTTTCACCATGAGTACTGTCACCCTCTGTATTGTCACCATTTGCACTGTCACCATCAGGACTATTACCGTGAGTGCTATCACCGTGAGATCTCTCACCATGGTCACTGTCACCATGGCACCTTGCACAATGCGTGCTGTCAACATGAGTGCTGTCACCATTGGCACTATCACCGTGAGCATTCTCACTGTGGTCAGAGTCAACATGGGCTCTGTCACCATGAGCACTGTCACCATAGGCAATGTCACCGTGGTCAGTGTCACCATGAGCAATGTCTCCATGGGCACTCCTACAGTGGGCACTGTCACTGTGCGAACTGTCACCATGGTTACTGCCACTATGAGCAGTGTCTCTGTGAGTACTGTCAGCATGGGTTTTTACCGTGAGCACTGTCACCATGAGCCCTGTCACCATTTTTCAGTGCCACCATGTGCACTACCACCATGTGCACTCTCACCATGGGCACTATCACCGATAACACTGTCACCATAAGTACTGCCTGCATGGGCACTGTCACCAAGGGCACGGCCAACATGTGACCTGTAACCATTGTCAGTGTCACTGTGAGAAGTGTCACCATGGGAATTAACAACATAGGCACTCTCATCATGAGCACTGTCACCATGAGCACTGACACCACGAGCACTGTCACCCAGGGCAGTGCCACCATGAGCACTGTCACCATAACTGTTGCTATGAGAATTGTAACCATGGGCAATTTCTCAATGAGTAATGTCACCATGTGTATTTTCACCTTGGGCACTCTCAAAGTAAACAGTATTACCATGAGCACTTTCACTGTGAACACTGTCACCATGGGCACTGGCACAATGTGGTGTGTCACCATGAGCCATGTCACCATGGGAAATGTCACCGTGAGAAGTGTCACCATAGGCAATGTCACCATGGGCAATGTCACCATGGGAACTGCCATTTTGAGCACTGTCACCATGGGTACTGCAACCATGAGTACTGTCACCATGAGTAATTTAACCATTGGCAGTATGACCATGTGCACTGTCACCATGGGCACTATCACCATGACAACTCTCAGCGTGAGCACTGTCACTGTTGGAAATGGCATTGTGTGCAATTCCACCATGGGCAATGTCACCATGGACATTATCGCTGTGAGCACTGTCAATATGAGCACGTCAACATGAGCCCTGTCACCATGGGCAATGTCACTGTGAGAAGTGTCACTATAGGCAATGTCACCGTGGGCACTGTCACCATGGTCACTGCCACCACTGTCACTGTCAGTTTGAGCACTGTCACCATGGGTACTGCAACCATGAGCGCTGTCACCATGAGCACTGTCACCATTGCAAGTATCAGCATGTGCACTGTCACCATGGGCACTATCACAATGAGAACTGTCAGCATGGGCACTGTCACTCTTGGCAATGTCACCATGGGCACTATCACTGTGAGCACTGTCAACATGAGCACGTCACCATGGGCACTGTCAACATGGGTACTATCTCGAAGGTCAATGTCACCATGAGCATTGTCAGGATGGGCAACTTCACCGTGAGCACTGTCACCAATGGCACTATCACCATGAGCAATGTCACTGTGGGCCGTGTCACCAGGGGCACTATCACCATGGTTAATGTTCTCATTGGCACTTTCCCCGTGAGCACTGTCACCCTGGGCACTGTCATCATGGGCACGGTCACCGTGAGCACTATCTCCATGAGCACAGCCACTGTGAACACCATCACCATAATCACTGGCCTCATCGGTACTGTCACCATGAGCACTGCCACAATGAGCACTGTCAGCATGGGCACTTCCCCCATGAGCACTGTCACTATGAGAACTGCTAGCATGGGTATTTTCACCATGAGTACTGTCACCCTCTGTATTGTCACCATTTGCACTGTCACCATCAGGACTATTACCGTGAGTGCTATCACCGTGAGATCTCTCACCATGGTCACTGTCACCATGGCACCTTGCACAATGCGTGCTGTCAACATGAGTGCTGTCACCATTGGCACTATCACCGTGAGCATTCTCACTGTGGTCAGAGTCAACATGGGCTCTGTCACCATGAGCACTGTCACCATAGGCAATGTCACCGTGGTCAGTGTCACCATGAGCAATGTCTCCATGGGCACTCCTACAGTGGGCACTGTCACTGTGCGAACTGTCACCATGGTTACTGCCACTATGAGCAGTGTCTCTGTGAGTACTGTCAGCATGGGTTTTTACCTTGAGCACTGTCACCATGAGCCCTGTCACCATTTTTCAGTGCCACCATGTGCACTACCACCATGTGCACTCTCACCATGGGCACTATCACCGATAACACTGTCACCATAAGTACTGCCTGCATGGGCACTGTCACCAAGGGCACGGCCAACATGTGACCTGTAACCATTGTCAGTGTCACTGTGAGAAGTGTCACCATGGGAATTAACAACATAGGCACTCTCATCATGAGCACTGTCACCATGAGCACTGACACCACGAGCACTGTCACCCAGGGCAGTGCCACCATGAGCACTGTCACCATAACTGTTGCTATGAGAATTGTAACCATGGGCAATTTCTCAATGAGTAATGTCACCATGTGTATTTTCACCTTGGGCACTCTCAAAGTAAACAGTATTACCATGAGCACTTTCACTGTGAACACTGTCACCATGGGCACTGGCACAATGTGGTGTGTCACCATGAGCCATGTCACCATGGGAAATGTCACCGTGAGAAGTGTCACCATAGGCAATGTCACCATGGGCAATGTCACCATGGGAACTGCCATTTTGAGCACTGTCACCATGGGTACTGCAACCATGAGTACTGTCACCATGAGTAATTTAACCATTGGCTGTATGACCATGTGCACTGTCACCATGGGCACTATCACCATGACAACTCTCAGCGTGAGCACTGTCACTGTTGGAAATGGCATTGTGTGCAATTCCACCATGGGCAATGTCACCATGGACATTATCGCTGTGAGCACTGTCAATATGAGCACGTCAACATGAGCCCTGTCACCATGGGCAATGTCACTGTGAGAAGTGTCACTATAGGCAATGTCACCGTGGGCACTGTCACCATGGTCACTGCCACCACTGTCACTGTCATTTTGAGCACTGTCACCATGGGTACTGCAACCATGAGCGCTGTCACCATGAGCACTGTCACCATTGCAAGTATCACCATGTGCACTGTCACCATGGGCACTATCACAATGAGAACTGTCAGCATGGGCACTGTCACTCTTGGCAATGTCACCATGGGCACTATCACTGTGAGCACTGTCAACATGAGCACGTCACCATGGGCACTGTCAACATGGGTACTATCTCGAAGGTCAATGTCACCATGAGCATTGTCAGGATGGGCAACTTCACCGTGAGCACTGTCACCAATGGCACTATCACCATGAGCAATGTCACTGTGGGCCGTGTCACCAGGGGCACTATCACCATGGTTAATGTTCTCATTGGCACTTTCCCCGTGAGCACTGTCACCCTGGGCACTGTCATCATGGGCACGGTCACCGTGAGCACTATCTCCATGAGCACAGCCACTGTGAACACCATCACCATAATCACTGGCCTCATCGGTACTGTCACCATGAGAACTGCCACAATGAGCACTGTCAGCATGGGCACTTCCCCCATGAGCACTGTCACTAGGAGAACTGCTAGCATGGGTATTTTCACCATGAGTACTGTCACCCTCTGTATTGTCACCATTTGCACTGTCACCATCAGGACTATTACCGTGAGTGCTATCACCGTGAGATCTCTCACCATGGTCACTGTCACCATGGCACCTTGCACAATGCGTGCTGTCAACATGAGTGCTGTCACCATTGGCACTATCACCGTGAGCATTCTCACTGTGGTCAGAGTCAACATGGGCTCTGTCACCATGAGCACTGTCACCATAGGCAATGTCACCGTGGTCAGTGTCACCATGAGCAATGTCTCCATGGGCACTCCTACAGTGGGCACTGTCACTGTGCGAACTGTCACCATGGTTACTGCCACTATGAGCAGTGTCTCTGTGAGTACTGTCAGCATGGGTTTTTACCGTGAGCACTGTCACCATGAGCCCTGTCACCATTTTTCAGTGCCACCATGTGCACTACCACCATGTGCACTCTCACCATGGGCACTATCACCGATAACACTGTCACCATAAGTACTGCCTGCATGGGCACTGTCACCAAGGGCACGGCCAACATGTGACCTGTAACCATTGTCAGTGTCACTGTGAGAAGTGTCACCATGGGAATTAACAACATAGGCACTCTCATCATGAGCACTGTCACCATGAGCACTGACACCACGAGCACTGTCACCCAGGGCAGTGCCACCATGAGCACTGTCACCATAACTGTTGCTATGAGAATTGTAACCATGGGCAATTTCTCAATGAGTAATGTCACCATGTGTATTTTCACCTTGGGCACTCTCAAAGTAAACAGTATTACCATGAGCACTTTCACTGTGAACACTGTCACCATGGGCACTGGCACAATGTGGTGTGTCACCATGAGCCATGTCACCATGGGAAATGTCACCGTGAGAAGTGTCACCATAGGCAATGTCACCATGGGCAATGTCACCATGGGAACTGCCATTTTGAGCACTGTCACCATGGGTACTGCAACCATGAGTACTGTCAACATGAGTAATTTAACCATTGGCAGTATGACCATGTGCACTGTCACCATGGGCACTATCACCATGACAACTCTCAGCGTGAGCACTGTCACTGTTGGAAATGGCATTGTGTGCAATTCCACCATGGGCAATGTCACCATGGACATTATCGCTGTGAGCACTGTCAATATGAGCACGTCAACATGAGCCCTGTCACCATGGGCAATGTCACTGTGAGAAGTGTCACTATAGGCAATGTCACCGTGGGCACTGTCACCATGGTCACTGCCACCACTGTCACTGTCAGTTTGAGCACTGTCACCATGGGTACTGCAACCATGAGCGCTGTCACCATGAGCACTGTCACCATTGCAAGTATCACCATGTGCACTGTCACCATGGGCACTATCACAATGAGAACTGTCAGCATGGGCACTGTCACTCTTGGCAATGTCACCATGGGCACTATCACTTTGAGCACTGTCAACATGAGCACGTCACCATGGGCACTGTCAACATGGGTACTATCTCGAAGGTCAATGTCACCATGAGCATTGTCAGGATGGGCAACTTCACCGTGAGCACTGTCACCAATGGCACTATCACCATGAGCAATGTCACTGTGGGCCGTGTCACCAGGGGCACTATCACCATGGTTAATGTTCTCATTGGCACTTTCCCCGTGAGCACTGTCACCCTGGGCACTGTCATCATGGGCACGGTCACCGTGAGCACTATCTCCATGAGCACAGCCACTGTGAACACCATCACCATAATCACTGGCCTCATCGGTACTGTCACCATGAGCACTGCCACAATGAGCACTGTCAGCATGGGCACTTCCCCCATGAGCACTGTCACTAGGAGAACTGCTAGCATGGGTATTTTCACCATGAGTACTGTCACCCTCTGTATTGTCACCATTTGCACTGTCACCATCAGGACTATTACCGTGAGTGCTATCACCGTGAGATCTCTCACCATGGTCACTGTCACCATGGCACCTTGCACAATGCGTGCTGTCAACATGAGTGCTGTCACCATTGGCACTATCACCGTGAGCATTCTCACTGTGGTCAGAGTCAACATGGGCTCTGTCACCATGAGCACTGTCACCATAGGCAATGTCACCGTGGTCAGTGTCACCATGAGCAATGTCTCCATGGGCACTCCTACAGTGGGCACTGTCACTGTGCGAACTCTCACCATGGTTACTGCCACTATGAGCAGTGTCTCTGTGAGTACTGTCAGCATGGGTTTTTACCTTGAGCACTGTCACCATGAGCCCTGTCACCATTTTTCAGTGCCACCATGTGCACTACCACCATGTGCACTCTCACCATGGGCACTATCACCGATAACACTGTCACCATAAGTACTGTCTGCATGGGCACTGTCACCAAGGGCACGGCCAACATGTGACCTGTAACCATTGTCAGTGTCACTGTGAGAAGTGTCACCATGGGAATTAACAACATAGGCACTCTCATCATGAGCACTGTCACCATGAGCACTGACACCACGAGCACTGTCACCCAGGGCAGTGCCACCATGAGCACTGTCACCATAACTGTTGCTATGAGAATTGTAACCATGGGCAATTTCTCAATGAGTAATGTCACCATGTGTATTTTCACCTTGGGCACTCTCAAAGTAAACAGTATTACCATGAGCACTTTCACTGTGAACACTGTCACCATGGGCACTGGCACAATGTGGTGTGTCACCATGAGCCATGTCACCATGGGAAATGTCACCGTGAGAAGTGTCACCATAGGCAATGTCACCATGGGCAATGTCACCATGGGAACTGCCATTTTGAGCACTGTCACCATGGGTACTGCAACCATGAGTACTGTCACCATGAGTAATTTAACCATTGGCAGTATGACCATGTGCACTGTCACCATGGGCACTATCACCATGACAACTCTCAGCGTGAGCACTGTCACTGTTGGAAATGGCATTGTGTGCAATTCCACCATGGGCAATGTCACCATGGACATTATCGCTGTGAGCACTGTCAATATGAGCACGTCAACATGAGCCCTGTCACCATGGGCAATGTCACTGTGAGAAGTGTCACTATAGGCAATGTCACCGTGGGCACTGTCACCATGGTCACTGCCACCACTGTCACTGTCATTTTGAGCACTGTCACCATGGGTACTGCAACCATGAGCGCTGTCACCATGAGCACTGTCACCATTGCAAGTATCACCATGTGCACTGTCACCATGGGCACTATCACAATGAGAACTGTCAGCATGGGCACTGTCACTCTTGGCAATGTCACCATGGGCACTATCACTTTGAGCACTGTCAACATGAGCACGTCACCATGGGCACTGTCAACATGGGTACTATCTCGAAGGTCAATGTCACCATGAGCATTGTCAGGATGGGCAACTTCACCGTGAGCACTGTCACCAATGGCACTATCACCATGAGCAATGTCACTGTGGGCCGTGTCACCAGGGGCACTATCACCATGGTTAATGTTATCATTGGCACTTTCCCCGTGAGCACTGTCACCCTGGGCACTGTCATCATGGGCACGGTCACCGTGAGCACTATCTCCATGAGCACAGCCACTGTGAACACCATCACCATAATCACTGGCCTCATCGGTACTGTCACCATGAGCACTGCCACAATGAGCACTGTCAGCATGGGCACTTCCCCCATGAGCACTGTCACTAGGAGAACTGCTAGCATGGGTATTTTCACCATGAGTACTGTCACCCTCTGTATTGTCACCATTTGCACTGTCACCATCAGGACTATTACCGTGAGTGCTATCACCGTGAGATCTCTCACCATGGTCACTGTCACCATGGCACCTTGCACAATGCATGCTGTCAACATGAGTGCTGTCACCATTGGCACTATCACCGTGAGCATTCTCACTGTGGTCAGAGTCAACATGGGCTCTGTCACCATGAGCACTGTCACCATAGGCAATGTCACCGTGGTCAGTGTCACCATGAGCAATGTCTCCATGGGCACTCCTACAGTGGGCACTGTCACTGTGCGAACTCTCACCATGGTTACTGCCACTATGAGCAGTGTCTCTGTGAGTACTGTCAGCATGGGTTTTTACCGTGAGCACTGTCACCATGAGCCCTGTCACCATTTTGCAGTGCCACCATGTGCACTACCACCATGTGCACTCTCACCATGGGCACTATCACCGATAACACTGTCACCATAAGTACTGTCTGCATGGGCACTGTCACCAAGGGCACGGCCAACATGTGACCTGTAACCATTGTCAGTGTCACTGTGAGAAGTGTCACCATGGGAATTAACAACATAGGCACTCTCATCATGAGCACTGTCACCATGAGCACTGACACCACGAGCACTGTCACCCAGGGCAGTGCCACCATGAGCACTGTCACCATAACTGTTGCTATGAGAATTGTAACCATGGGCAATTTCTCAATGAGTAATGTCACCATGTGTATTTTCACCTTGGGCACTCTCAAAGTAAACAGTATTACCATGAGCACTTTCACTGTGAACACTGTCACCATGGGCACTGGCACAATGTGGTGTGTCACCATGAGCCATGTCACCATGGGAAATGTCACCGTGAGAAGTGTCACCATAGGCAATGTCACCATGGGCAATGTCACCATGGGAACTGCCATTTTGAGCACTGTCACCATGGGTACTGCAACCATGAGTACTGTCACCATGAGTAATTTAACCATTGGCAGTATGACCATGTGCACTGTCACCATGGGCACTATCACCATGACAACTCTCAGCGTGAGCACTGTCACTGTTGGAAATGGCATTGTGTGCAATTCCACCATGGGCAATGTCACCATGGACATTATCGCTGTGAGCACTGTCAATATGAGCACGTCAACATGAGCCCTGTCACCATGGGCAATGTCACTGTGAGAAGTGTCACTATAGGCAATGTCACCGTGGGCACTGTCACCATGGTCACTGCCACCACTGTCACTGTCATTTTGAGCACTGTCACCATGGGTACTGCAACCATGAGCGCTGTCACCATGAGCACTGTCACCATTGCAAGTATCAGCATGTGCACTGTCACCATGGGCACTATCACAATGAGAACTGTCAGCATGGGCACTGTCACTCTTGGCAATGTCACCATGGGCACTATCACTGTGAGCACTGTCAACATGAGCACGTCACCATGGGCACTGTCAACATGGGTACTATCTCGAAGGTCAATGTCACCATGAGCATTGTCAGGATGGGCAACTTCACCGTGAGCACTGTCACCAATGGCACTATCACCATGAGCAATGTCACTGTGGGCCGTGTCACCAGGGGCACTATCACCATGGTTAATGTTCTCATTGGCACTTTCCCTGTGAGCACTGTCACCCTGGGCACTGTCATCATGGGCACGGTCACCGTGAGCACTATCTCCATGAGCACAGCCACTGTGAACACCATCACCATAATCACTGGCCTCATCGGTACTGTCACCATGAGCACTGCCACAATGAGCACTGTCAGCATGGGCACTTCCCCCATGAGCACTGTCACTATGAGAACTGCTAGCATGGGTATTTTCACCATGAGTACTGTCACCCTCTGTATTGTCACCATTTGCACTGTCACCATCAGGACTATTACCGTGAGTGCTATCACCGTGAGATCTCTCACCATGGTCACTGTCACCATGGCACCTTGCACAATGCGTGCTGTCAACATGAGTGCTGTCACCATTGGCACTATCACCGTGAGCATTCTCACTGTGGTCAGAGTCAACATGGGCTCTGTCACCATGAGCACTGTCACCATAGGCAATGTCACCGTGGTCAGTGTCACCATGAGCAATGTCTCCATGGGCACTCCTACAGTGGGCACTGTCACTGTGCGAACTGTCACCATGGTTACTGCCACTATGAGCAGTGTCTCTGTGAGTACTGTCAGCATGGGTTTTTACCGTGAGCACTGTCACCATGAGCCCTGTCACCATTTTTCAGTGCCACCATGTGCACTACCACCATGTGCACTCTCACCATGGGCACTATCACCGATAACACTGTCACCATAAGTACTGTCTGCATGGGCACTGTCACCAAGGGCACGGCCAACATGTGACCTGTAACCATTGTCAGTGTCACTGTGAGAAGTGTCACCATGGGAATTAACAACATAGGCACTCTCATCATGAGCACTGTCACCATGAGCACTGACACCACGAGCACTGTCACCCAGGGCAGTGCCACCATGAGCACTGTCACCATAACTGTTGCTATGAGAATTGTAACCATGGGCAATTTCTCAATGAGTAATGTCACCATGTGTATTTTCACCTTGGGCACTCTCAAAGTAAACAGTATTACCATGAGCACTTTCACTGTGAACACTGTCACCATGGGCACTGGCACAATGTGGTGTGTCACCATGAGCCATGTCACCATGGGAAATGTCACCGTGAGAAGTGTCACCATAGGCAATGTCACCATGGGCAATGTCACCATGGGAACTGCCATTTTGAGCACTGTCACCATGGGTACTGCAACCATGAGTACTGTCACCATGAGTAATTTAACCATTGGCAGTATGACCATGTGCACTGTCACCATGGGCACTATCACCATGACAACTCTCAGCGTGAGCACTGTCACTGTTGGAAATGGCATTGTGTGCAATTCCACCATGGGCAATGTCACCATGGACATTATCGCTGTGAGCACTGTCAATATGAGCACGTCAACATGAGCCCTGTCACCATGGGCAATGTCACTGTGAGAAGTGTCACTATAGGCAATGTCACCGTGGGCACTGTCACCATGGTCACTGCCACCACTGTCACTGTCATTTTGAGCACTGTCACCATGGGTACTGCAACCATGAGCGCTGTCACCATGAGCACTGTCACCATTGCAAGTATCACCATGTGCACTGTCACCATGGGCACTATCACAATGAGAACTGTCAGCATGGGCACTGTCACTCTTGGCAATGTCACCATGGGCACTATCACTTTGAGCACTGTCAACATGAGCACGTCACCATGGGCACTGTCAACATGGGTACTATCTCGAAGGTCAATGTCACCATGAGCATTGTCAGGATGGGCAACTTCACCATGAGCACTGTCACCAATGGCACTATCACCATGAGCAATGTCACTGTGGGCCGTGTCACCAGGGGCACTATCACCATGGTTAATGTTCACATTGGCACTTTCCCCGTGAGCACTGTCACCCTGGGCACTGTCATCATGGGCACGGTCACCGTGAGCACTATCTCCATGAGCATAGCCACTGTGAACACCATCACCATAATCACTGGCCTCATCGGTACTGTCACCATGAGCACTGCCACAATGAGCACTGTCAGCATGGGCACTTCCCCCATGAGCACTGTCACTATGAGAACTGCTAGCATGGGTATTTTCACCATGAGTACTGTCACCCTCTGTATTGTCACCATTTGCACTGTCACCATCAGGACTATTACCGTGAGTGCTATCACCGTGAGATCTCTCACCATGGTCACTGTCACCATGGCACCTTGCACAATGCGTGCTGTCAACATGAGTGCTGTCACCATTGGCACTATCACCGTGAGCATTCTCACTGTGGTCAGAGTCAACATGGGCTCTGTCACCATGAGCACTGTCACCATAGGCAATGTCACCGTGGTCAGTGTCACCATGAGCAATGTCTCCATGGGCACTCCTACAGTGGGCACTGTCACTGTGCGAACTCTCACCATGGTTACTGCCACTATGAGCAGTGTCTCTGTGAGTACTGTCAGCATGGGTTTTTACCGTGAGCACTGTCACCATGAGCCCTGTCACCATTTTTCAGTGCCACCATGTGCACTACCACCATGTGCACTCTCACCATGGGCACTATCACCGATAACACTGTCACCATAAGTACTGCCTGCATGGGCACTGTCACCAAGGGCACGGCCAACATGTGACCTGTAACCATTGTCAGCGTCACTGTGAGAAGTGTCACCATGGGAATTAACAACATAGGCACTCTCATCATGAGCACTGTCACCATGAGCACTGACACCACGACCACTGTCTCCCAGGGCAGTGCCACCATGAGCACTGTCACCATAACTGTTGCTATGAGAATTGTAACCATGGGCAATTTCTCAATGAGTAATGTCACCATGTGTATTTTCACCTTGGGCACTCTCAAAGTAAACAGTATTACCATGAGCACTTTCACTGTGAACACTGTCACCATGGGCACTGGCACAATGTGGTGTGTCACCATGAGCCATGTCACCATGGGAAATGTCACCGTGAGAAGTGTCACCATAGGCAATGTCACCATGGGCAATGTCACCATGGGAACTGCCATTTTGAGCACTGTCACCATGGGTACTGCAACCATGAGTACTGTCACCATGAGTAATTTAACCATTGGCAGTATGACCATGTGCACTGTCACCATGGGCACTATCACCATGACAACTCTCAGCGTGAGCACTGTCACTGTTGGAAATGGCATTGTGTGCAATTCCACCATGGGCAATGTCACCATGGACATTATCGCTGTGAGCACTGTCAATATGAGCACGTCAACATGAGCCCTGTCACCATGGGCAATGTCACTGTGAGAAGTGTCACTATAGGCAATGTCACCGTGGGCACTGTCACCATGGTCACTGCCACCACTGTCACTGTCATTTTGAGCACTGTCACCATAGGTACTGCAACCATGAGCGCTGTCACCATGAGCACTGTCACCATTGCAAGTATCACCATGTGCACTGTCACCATGGGCACTATCACAATGAGAACTGTCAGCATGGGCACTGTCACTCTTGGCAATGTCACCATGGGCACTATCACTGTGAGCACTGTCAACATGAGCACGTCACCATGGGCACTGTCAACATGGGTACTATCTCGAAGGTCAATGTCACCATGAGCATTGTCAGGATGGGCAACTTCACCATGACCACTGTCACCAATGGCACTATCACCATGAGCAATGTCACTGTGGGCCGTGTCACCAGGGGCACTATCACCATGGTTAATGTTATCATTGGCACTTTCCCCATGAGCACTGTCACCCTGGGCACTGTCATCATGGGCACGGTCACCGTGAGCACTATCTCCATGAGCACAGCCACTGTGAACACCATCACCATAATCACTGGCCTCATCGGTACTGTCACCATGAGCACTGCCACAATGCGCACTGTCAGCATGGGCACTTCCCCCATGAGCACTGTCACTATGAGAACTGCTAGCATGGGTATTTTCACCATGAGTACTGTCACCCTCTGTATTGTCACCATTTGCACTGTCACCATCAGGACTATTACCGTGAGTGCTATCACCGTGAGATCTCTCACCATGGTCACTGTCACCATGGCACCTTGCACAATGCGTGCTGTCAACATGAGTGCTGTCACCATTGGCACTATCACCGTGAGCATTCTCACTGTGGTCAGAGTCAACATGGGCTCTGTCACCATGAGCACTGTCACCATAGGCAATGTCACCGTGGTCAGTGTCACCATGAGCAATGTCTCCATGGGCACTCCTACAGTGGGCACTGTCACTGTGCGAACTGTCACCATGGTTACTGCCACTATGAGCAGTGTCTCTGTGAGTACTGTCAGCATGGGTTTTTACCGTGAGCACTGTCACCATGAGCCCTGTCACCATTTTGCAGTGCCACCATGTGCACTACCACCATGTGCACTCTCACCATGGGCACTATCACCGATAACACTGTCACCATAAGTACTGTCTGCATGGGCACTGTCACCAAGGGCACGGCCAACATGTGACCTGTAACCATTGTCAGTGTCACTGTGAGAAGTGTCACCATGGGAATTAACAACATAGGCACTCTCATCATGAGCACTGTCACCATGAGCACTGACACCACGAGCACTGTCACCCAGGGCAGTGCCACCATGAGCACTGTCACCATAACTGTTGCTATGAGAATTGTAACCATGGGCAATTTCTCAATGAGTAATGTCACCATGTGTATTTTCACCTTGGGCACTCTCAAAGTAAACAGTATTACCATGAGCACTTTCACTGTGAACACTGTCACCATGGGCACTGGCACAATGTGGTGTGTCACCATGAGCCATGTCACCATGGGAAATGTCACCGTGAGAAGTGTCACCATAGGCAATGTCACCATGGGCAATGTCACCATGGGAACTGCCATTTTGAGCACTGTCACCATGGGTACTGCAACCATGAGTACTGTCACCATGAGTAATTTAACCATTGGCAGTATGACCATGTGCACTGTCACCATGGGCACTATCACCATGACAACTCTCAGCGTGAGCACTGTCACTGTTGGAAATGGCATTGTGTGCAATTCCACCATGGGCAATGTCACCATGGACATTATCGCTGTGAGCACTGTCAATATGAGCACGTCAACATGAGCCCTGTCACCATGGGCAATGTCACTGTGAGAAGTGTCACTATAGGCAATGTCACCGTGGGCACTGTCACCATGGTCACTGCCACCACTGTCACTGTCATTTTGAGCACTGTCACCATGGGTACTGCAACCATGAGCGCTGTCACCATGAGCACTGTCACCATTGCAAGTATCACCATGTGCACTGTCACCATGGGCACTATCACAATGAGAACTGTCAGCATGGGCACTGTCAC
Source organism: Mesoplodon mirus (assembly GCF_964341445.2). Taxonomy (NCBI): domain Eukaryota; kingdom Metazoa; phylum Chordata; class Mammalia; order Artiodactyla; family Ziphiidae; genus Mesoplodon; species Mesoplodon mirus. Next base: position 103,923,876 of record NC_138976.1, on the reverse strand, counting down.
TCTTGGCAATGTCACCATGGGCACTATCACTTTGAGCACTGTCAACATGAGCACGTCACCATGGGCACTGTCAACATGGGTACTATCTCGAAGGTCAATGTCACCATGAGCATTGTCAGGATGGGCAACTTCACCGTGAGCACTGTCACCAATGGCACTATCACCATGAGCAATGTCACTGTGGGCCGTGTCACCAGGGGCACTATCACCATGGTTAATGTTCTCATTGGCACATTCCCCGTGAGCACTGTCACCCTGGGCACTGTCATCATGGGCACGGTCACCGTGAGCACTATCTCCATGAGCACAGCCACTGTGAACACCATCACCATAATCACTGGCCTCATCGGTACTGTCACCATGAGCACTGCCACAATGAGCACTGTCAGCATGGGCACTTCCCCCATGAGCACTGTCACTAGGAGAACTGCTAGCATGGGTATTTTCACCATGAGTACTGTCACCCTCTGTATTGTCACCATTTGCACTGTCACCATCAGGACTATTACCGTGAGTGCTATCACCGTGAGATCTCTCACCATGGTCACTGTCACCATGGCACCTTGCACAATGCGTGCTGTCAACATGAGTGCTGTCACCATTGGCACTATCACCGTGAGCATTCTCACTGTGGTCAGAGTCAACATGGGCTCTGTCACCATGAGCACTGTCACCATAGGCAATGTCACCGTGGTCAGTGTCACCATGAGCAATGTCTCCATGGGCACTCCTACAGTGGGCACTGTCACTGTGCGAACTGTCACCATGGTTACTGCCACTATGAGCAGTGTCTCTGTGAGTACTGTCAGCATGGGTTTTTACCGTGAGCACTGTCACCATGAGCCCTGTCACCATTTTGCAGTGCCACCATGTGCACTACCACCATGTGCACTCTCACCATGGGCACTATCACCGATAACACTGTCACCATAAGTACTGTCTGCATGGGCACTGTCACCAAGGGCACGGCCAACATGTGACCTGTAACCACTGTCAGTGTCACTGTGAGAAGTGTCACCATGGGAATTAACAACATAGGCACTCTCATCATGAGCACTGTCACCATGAGCACTGACACCACGAGCACTGTCACCCAGGGCAGTGCCACCGTGAGCACTGTCACCATAACTGTTGCTATGAGAATTGTAACCATGGGCAATTTCTCAATGAGTAATGTCACCATGTGTATTTTCACCTTGGGCACTCTCAAAGTAAACAGTATTACCATGAGCACTTTCACTGTGAACACTGTCACCATGGGCACTGGCACAATGTGGTGTGTCACCATGAGCCATGTCACCATGGGGAATGTCACCGTGAGAAGTGTCACCATAGGCAATGTCACCATGGGCAATGTCACCATGGGAACTGCCATTTTGAGCACTGTCACCATGGGTACTGCAACCATGAGTACTGTCACCATGAGTAATTTAACCATTGGCAGTATGACCATGTGCACTGTCACCATGGGCACTATCACCATGACAACTCTCAGCGTGAGCACTGTCACTGTTGGAAATGGCATTGTGTGCAATTCCACCATGGGCAATGTCACCATGGACAGTATCGCTGTGAGCACTGTCAATATGAGCACGTCAACATGAGCCCTGTCACCATGGGCAATGTCACTGTGAGAAGTGTCACTATAGGCAATGTCACCGTGGACACTGTCACCATGGTCACTGCCACCACTGTCACTGTCATTTTGAGCACTGTCACCATGGGTACTGCAACCATGAGCGCTGTCACCATGAGCACTGTCACCATTGCAAGTATCACCATGTGCACTGTCACCATGGGCACTATCACAATGAGAACTGTCAGCATGGGCACTGTCACTCTTGGCAATGTCACCATGGGCACTATCACTGTGAGCACTGTCAACATGAGCACGTCACCATGGGCACTGTCAACATGGGTACTATCTCGAAGGGCAATGTCACCATGAGCATTGTCAGGAAGGGCAATTTCACCATGAGCACTGTCACCAAAGGCACTATCACCATGAGCAATGTCACTGTGGGCCGTGTCACCAGGGGCACTATCACCATGGTTAATGTTCTCATTGGCACTTTCCCCGTGAGCACTGTCACCCTGGGCACTGTCATCATGGGCACGGTCACCGTGAGCACTATCTCCATGAGCACAGCCACTGTGAACACCATCACCATAATCACTGGCCTCATCGGTACTGTCACCATGAGCACTGCCACAATGAGCACTGTCAGCATGGGCACTTCCCCCATGAGCACTGTCACTATGAGAACTGCTAGCATGGGTATTTTCACCATGAGTACTGTCACCCTCTGTATTGTCACCATTTGCACTGTCACCATCAGGACTATTACCGTGAGTGCTATCACCGTGAGATCTCTCACCATGGTCACTGTCACCATGGCACCTTGCCCAATGCGTGCTGTCAACATGAGTGCTGTCACCATTGGCACTATCACCGTGAGCATTCTCACTGTGGTCAGAGTCAACATGGGCTCTGTCACCATGAGCACTGTCACCATAGGCAATGTCACCGTGGTCAGTGTCACCATGAGCAATGTCTCCATGGGCACTCCTACAGTGGGCACTGTCACTGTGCGAACTGTCACCATGGTTACTGCCACTATGAGCAGTGTCTCTGTGAGTTCTGTCAGCATGGGTTTTTACCGTGAGCACTGTCACCATGAGCCCTGTCACCATTTTTCAGTGCCACCATGTGCACTACCACCATGTGCACTCTCACCATGGGCACTATCACCGATAACACTGTCACCATAAGTACTGTCTTCATGGGCACTGTCACCAAGGGCAAGGCCAACATGTGACCTGTAACCATTGTCAGTGTCACTGTGAGAAGTGTCACCATGGGAATTAACAACATAGGCACTCTCATCATGAGCACGGTCACCATGAGCATTGACACCACGAGCACTGTCACCCAGGGCAGTGCCACCGTGAGCACTGTCACCATAACTGTTGCTATGAGAATTGTAACCATGGGCAATTTCTCAATGAGTAATGTCACCATGTGTATTTTCACCTTGGGCACTCTCAAAGTAAACAGTATTACCATGAGCACTTTCACTGTGACCACTGTCACCATGGGCACTGGCACAATGTGGTGTGTCACCATGAGCCATGTCACCATGGGAAATGTCACCGTGAGAAGTGTCACCATAGGCAATGTCACCATGGGCAATGTCACCATGGGAACTGCCATTTTGAGCACTGTCACCATGGGTACTACAACCATGTGTACTGTCAACATGAGTAATTTAACCATTGGCAGTATGACCATGTGTACTGTCACCACGGGCACTATCACCATGACAACTCTCAGCGTGAGCACTGTCACTGTTGGAAATGGCACTGTGTGCAATTCCACCATGGGCAATGTCACCATGGACATTATCGCTGTGAGCACTGTCAATATGAGCACGTCAGCATGAGCCCTGTCACCATGGGCAATGTCACTGTGAGAAGTGTCACTATAGGCAATGTCACTGTGGGCACTGTCACCATGGTCATTGCCACCACTGTCACTGTCATTTTGAGCACTGTCACCATGGGTACTGCACCCATGAGCGCTGTCACCATGAGCACTGTCACCATTGCAAGTATCACCATGTGTACTGTCACCATGGGCACTATCACAATGAGAACTGTCAGCATGGGCACTGTCACTCTTGGCAATGTCACCATGGGCACTATCACTTTGAGCACTGTCAACATGAGCACGTCACCATGGGCACTGTCAACATGGGTACTATCTCGAAGGGCAATGTCACGATGAGCATTGTCAGGATGGGCAACTACACCGTGAGCACTGTCACCAATGGTACTATCACCATGAGCAATGTCACTGTGGGCCGTTTCACCAGGGGCACTATCACCATGGTTAATGTTATCATTGGCAATTTCCCCGTGAGCACTGTCACCCTGGGCACTGTCATCATGGGCACGGTCACCGTGAGCACTATCTCCATGTGCTCAGCCACTTTGAACACCATCACCATAATCACTGGCCTCATCGGTACTGTCACCATGAGCACTGCCACAATGAGCACTGTCAGCATGGGCACTTCCCCCATGAGCACTGTCACTATGAGAACTGCTAGCATGGGTATTTTCACCATGAGTACTGTCACCCTCTGTATTGTCACCATTTGCACTGTCACCATCAGGACTATTACCGTGAGCGTTATCACCGTGAGATCTCTCACCATGGTCACTGTCACCATGGCACCTTGCACAATGCGTGGTGTCAACATGAGTGCTGTCACCATTGGCACTATCACTGTGAGCATTCTCACTGTGGTCAGAGTCAACATGGGCTCTGTCACCATGAGCACTGTCACCATAGGCAATGTCACCGTGGTCAGTGTCACCATGAGCAATGTCTCCATGGGCACTCCTACAGTGGGCACTGTCACTGTGCGAACTGTCACCATGGTTACTGCCACTATGAGCAGTGTCTCTGTGAGTACTGTCAGCATGGGTTTTTACTGTGAGCACTGTCACCATGAGCCCTCTCACAATTTTTCAGTGCCACCATGTGCACTACCACCATGTGCACTCTCACCATGGGCACTATCACCGATAACACTGTCACCATAAGTACTGTCTGCATGGGCACTGTCACCAAGGGCACGGCCAACATGTGACCTGTAACCATTGTCAGTGTCACTGTGAGAAGTGTCACCATGGGAATTAACAACATAGGCACTGTCATCATGAGCACTGTCACCATGAGCACTGACACCACGAGCACTGTCACCCAGGGCAGTGCCACCATGAGCACTGTCACCATAACTGTTGCTATGAGAATTGTAACCATGGGCAATTTCTCAATCAGTAATGTCACCATGTGTATTTTCACCTTGGGCACTCTCAAAGTAAACAGTATTACCATGAGCACTTTCACTGTGAACACTGTCACCATGGGCACTGGCACAATGTGGTGTGTCACCATGAGCCATGTCACCATGGGAAATGTCACCGTGAGAAGTGTCACCATAGGCAATGTCACCATGGGCAATGTCACCATGGGAACTGCCATTTTGAGCACTGTCACCATGGGTACTGCAACCATGAGTACTGTCACCATGAGTAATTTAACCATTGGCAGTATGACCATGTGCACTGTCACCATGGGCACTATCACCATGACAACTCTCAGCGTGAGCACTGTCACTGTTGGAAATGGCATTGTGTGCAATTCCACCATGGGCAATGTCACCATGGACATTATCGCTGTGAGCACTGTCAATATGAGCACGTCAACATGAGCCCTGTCACCATGGGCAATGTCACTGTGAGAAGTGTCACTATAGGCAATGTCACCGTGGGCACTGTCACCATGGTCACTGCCACCACTGTCACTGTCATTTTGAGCACTGTCACCATGGGTACTGCAACCAGGAGCACTGTCACCATTGCAAGTATCACCATGGGCACTGTCACCATGGGCACTATCACAATGAGAACTGTCAGCATGGGCACTGTCCCTCTTGGCAATGTCACCATGGGCACTATCACTTTGAGCACTGTCAACATGAGCACGTCACCATGGGCACTGTCAACATGGGTACTATCTCGAAGGTCAATGTCACCATGAGCATTGTCAGGATGGGCAACTTCACCGTGAGCACTGTCACCAATGGCACTATCACCATGAGCAATGTCACTGTGGGCCGTGTCACCAGGGGCACTATCACCATGGTTAATGTTATCATTGGCAATTTCCCCGTGAGCACTGTCACCCTGGGCACTGTCATCATGGGCACGGTCACCGTGAGCACTATCTCCATGAGCACAGCCACTGTGAACACCATCACCATAATCACTGGCCTCATCGGTACTGTCACCATGAGCACTGCCACAATGAGCACTGTCAGCATGGGCACATCCCCCATGAGCACTGTCACTATGAGAACTGCTACCATGGGTATTTTCACCATGTGTACTGTCACCCTGTGTATTGTCACCATTTGCACTGTCACCATGAGGACTATTACCGTGAGCGCTATCACCGTGGGATCTCTCACCATGGTCACTGTCACCATGGCAACTTGCACAATGGGGGCTGTCAACATGAGTGCTTTCACCATTGGCACTATCACTGTGAGCATTCTCACTGTGGTCAGTGTCACCATGGGCACTGTCACCATGAGCACTGTCACCATAGGCAATGTCACCATGGTCAGTGTCACCATGAGCACTGTCAACATGGGCACTCATACAGTGGGCACTGTCACTGTGAGCACTGTCACCTTGGGTACTGCCACCATGAGCGCTGTCACCATGAGCACTGTCACCATTGCGAGTATCACAATGTGCACTGTCACCATGGGCACTGGCACAATGTCGTGTGTCACCTTGAGCAATGTCACCATGGGAAATGTCACCGTGAGATGTGTCACCATAGGCAATGTCACCATGGGCAATGTCACCATGGGAAATGCCATTTTGCACACTGTCACCATGGGTACTGCAACCATGAGTACTGTCACCATTGGCAGTATGATCATGTGCACTGTCACCATGGGCACTATCACCATGACAACTCTCAGCGTGAGCACTGTCACTGTGGGAAATGGCATTGTGTGCAATTCCACCATGGGCAATGTCACCATGGGCACTATCACTGTGAGCACTGTCAATATAAGCACGTCAACATGAGCCCTGTCACCATTGGCAATGTCACCGTGAGAAGTGTCACTATAGGCGATGTCACCGTGGGCACTGTCACCATGGTCACTGCCACCACTGTCACTGTCATTTTGAGCACTGTCACCATGGGTACTGCAAACATGAGCACTGTCACCATTGCGATTATCACCATGTGTACTGTCACCATGGGCACTATCACAATGAGAATTGTCAGCGTGGGCACTGTCACTGTTGGCAAGGGCACCGTGGGCACTTCCACCATGGGCAATGTCACCATGGGCACTATCACTGTGAGCACTGTCAACATGAGCACGTCACCATGGGCACTGTCAACATGGGTACTATCTCGAAGGGCAATGTCACCATGAGCATTGTCAGGAAGGGCAATTTCACCATGAGCACTGTCACCAAAGGCACTATCACCATGAGCAATGTCACTGTGGGCCGTGTCACCAGGGGCACTATCACCATGGTTAATGTTATCATTGGCACTTTCCCCGTGAGCACTGTCACCCTGGGCACTGTCATCATGGGCACGGTCACCGTGAGCACTATCTCCATGAGCACAGCCACTGTGAACACCATCACCATAATCACTGGCCTCATCGGTACTGTCACCATGAGCACTGCCACAATGAGCACTGTCAGCATGGGCACTTCCCCCATGAGCACTGTCACTATGAGAACTGCTAGCATGGGTATTTTCACCATGAGTACTGTCACCCTCTGTATTGTCACCATTTGCACTGTCACCATCAGGACTATTACCGTGAGTGCTATCACCGTGAGATCTCTCACCATGGTCACTGTCACCATGGCACCTTGCACAATGCGTGCTGTCAACATGAGTGCTGTCACCATTGGCACTATCACCGTGAGCATTCTCACTGTGGTCAGAGTCAACATGGGCTCTGTCACCATGAGCACTGTCACCATAGGCAATGTCACCGTGGTCAGTGTCACCATGAGCAATGTCTCCATGGGCACTCCTACAGTGGGCACTGTCACTGTGCGAACTGTCACCATGGTTACTGCCACTATGAGCAGTGTCTCTGTGAGTACTGTCAGCATGGGTTTTTACCGTGAGCACTGTCACCATGAGCCCTGTCACCATTTTTCAGTGCCACCATGTGCACTACCACCATGTGCACTCTCACCATGGGCACTATCACCGATAACACTGTCACCATAAGTACTGCCTGCATGGGCACTGTCACCAAGGGCACGGCCAACATGTGACCTGTAACCATTGTCAGTGTCACTGTGAGAAGTGTCACCATGGGAATTAACAACATAGGCACTCTCATCATGAGCACTGTCACCATGAGCACTGACACCACGAGCACTGTCACCCAGGGCAGTGCCACCATGAGCACTGTCACCATAACTGTTGCTATGAGAATTGTAACCATGGGCAATTTCTCAATGAGTAATGTCACCATGTGTATTTTCACCTTGGGCACTCTCAAAGTAAACAGTATTACCATGAGCACGTTCACTGTGAACACTGTCACCATGGGCACTGGCACAATGTGGTGTGTCACCATGAGCCATGTCACCATGGGAAATGTCACCGTGAGAAGTGTCACCATAGGCAATGTCACCATGGGCAATGTCACCATGGGAACTGCCATTTTGAGCACTGTCACCATGGGTACTGCAACCATGAGTACTGTCACCATGAGTAATTTAACCATTGGCAGTATGACCATGTGCACTGTCACCATGGGCACTATCACCATGACAACTCTCAGCGTGAGCACTGTCACTGTTGGAAATGGCATTGTGTGCAATTCCACCATGGGCAATGTCACCATGGACATTATCGCTGTGAGCACTGTCAATATGAGCACGTCAACATGAGCCCTGTCACCATGGGCAATGTCACTGTGAGAAGTGTCACTATAGGCAATGTCACCGTGGGCACTGTCACCATGGTCACTGCCACCACTGTCACTGTCAGTTTGAGCACTGTCACCATGGGTACTGCAACCATGAGCGCTGTCACCATGAGCACTGTCACCATTGCAAGTATCACCATGTGCACTGTCACCATGGGCACTATCACAATGAGAACTGTCAGCATGGGCACTGTCACTCTTGGCAATGTCACCATGGGCACTATCACTTTGAGCACTGTCAACATGAGCACGTCACCATGGGCACTGTCAACATGGGTACTATCTCGAAGGTCAATGTCACCATGAGCATTGTCAGGATGGGCAACTTCACCGTGAGCACTGTCACCAATGGCACTATCACCATGAGCAATGTCAATGTGGGCCGTGTCACCAGGGGCACTATCACCATGGTTAATGTTCTCATTGGCACTTTCCCCGTGAGCACTGTCACCCTGGGCACTGTCATCATGGGCACGGTCACCGTGAGCACTATCTCCATGAGCACAGCCACTGTGAACACCATCACCATAATCACTGGCCTCATCGGTACTGTCACCATGAGCACTGCCACAATGAGCACTGTCAGCATGGGCACTTCCCCCATGAGCACTGTCACTAGGAGAACTGCTAGCATGGGTAGTTTCACCATGAGTACTGTCACCCTCTGTATTGTCACCATTTGCACTGTCACCATCAGGACTATTACCGTGAGTGCTATCACCGTGAGATCTCTCACCATGGTCACTGTCACCATGGCACCTTGCACAATGCGTGCTGTCAACATGAGTGCTGTCACCATTGGCACTATCACCGTGAGCATTCTCACTGTGGTCAGAGTCAACATGGGCTCTGTCACCATGAGCACTGTCACCATAGGCAATGTCACCGTGGTCAGTGTCACCATGAGCAATGTCTCCATGGGCACTCCTACAGTGGGCACTGTCACTGTGCGAACTGTCACCATGGTTACTGCCACTATGAGCAGTGTCTCTGTGAGTACTGTCAGCATGGGTTTTTACCGTGAGCACTGTCACCATGAGCCCTGTCACCATTTTTCAGTGCCACCATGTGCACTACCACCATGTGCACTCTCACCATGGGCACTATCACCGATAACACTGTCACCATAAGTACTGCCTGCATGGGCACTGTCACCAAGGGCACGGCCAACATGTGACCTGTAACCATTGTCAGCGTCACTGTGAGAAGTGTCACCATGGGAATTAACAACATAGGCACTCTCATCATGAGCACTGTCACCATGAGCACTGACACCACGAGCACTGTCACCCAGGGCAGTGCCACCATGAGCACTGTCACCATAACTGTTGCTATGAGAATTGTAACCATGGGCAATTTCTCAATGAGTAATGTCACCATGTGTATTTTCACCTTGGGCACTCTCAAAGTAAACAGTATTACCATGAGCACTTTCACTGTGAACACTGTCACCATGGGCACTGGCACAATGTGGTGTGTCACCATGAGCCATGTCACCATGGGAAATGTCACCGTGAGAAGTGTCACCATAGGCAATGTCACCATGGGCAATGTCACCATGGTTACTGCCATTTTGAGCACTGTCACCATGGGTACTGCAACCATGAGTACTGTCACCATGAGTAATTTAACCATTGGCAGTATGACCATGTGCACTGTCACCATGGGCACTATCACCATGACAACTCTCAGCGTGAGCACTGTCACTGTTGGAAATGGCATTGTGTGCAATTCCACCATGGGCAATGTCACCATGGACATTATCGCTGTGAGCACTGTCAATATGAGCACGTCAACATGAGCCCTGTCACCATGGGCAATGTCACTGTGAGAAGTGTCACTATAGGCAATGTCACCGTGGGCACTGTCACCATGGTCACTGCCACCACTGTCACTGTCATTTTGAGCACTGTCACCATGGGTACTGCAACCATGAGCGCTGTCACCATGAGCACTGTCACCATTGCAAGTATCACCATGTGCACTGTCACCATGGGCACTATCACAATGAGAACTGTCAGCATGGGCACTGTCACTCTTGGCAATGTCACCATGGGCACTATCACTGTGAGCACTGTCAACATGAGCACGTCACCATGGGCACTGTCAACATGGGTACTATTTCGAAGGGCAATGTCACCATGAGCATTGTCAGGATGGGCAACTTCACCGTGAGCACTGTCACCAATGGCACTATCACCATGAGCAATGTCACTGTGGGCCGTGTCACCAGGGGCACTATCACCATGGTTAATGTTCTCATTGGCACTTTCCCCGTGAGCACTGTCACCCTGGGCACTGTCATCATGGGCACGGTCACCGTGAGCACTATCTCCATGAGCACAGCCACTGTGAACACCATCACCATAATCACTGGCCTCATCGGTACTGTCACCATGAGCACTGCCACAATGAGCACTGTCAGCATGGGCACTTCCCCCATGAGCACTGTCACTATGAGAACTGCTAGCATGGGTATTTTCACCATGAGTACTGTCACCCTCTGTATTGTCACCATTTGCACTGTCACCATCAGGACTATTACCGTGAGTGCTATCACCGTGAGATCTCTCACCATGGTCACTGTCACCATGGCACCTTGCACAATGCGTGCTGTCAACATGAGTGCTGTCACCATTGGCACTATCACCGTGAGCATTCTCACTGTGGTCAGAGTCAACATGGGCTCTGTCACCATGAGCACTGTCACCATAGGCAATGTCACCGTGGTCAGTGTCACCATGAGCAATGTCTCCATGGGCACTCCTACAGTGGGCACTGTCACTGTGCGAACTGTCACCATGGTTACTGCCACTATGAGCAGTGTCTCTGTGAGTACTGTCAGCATGGGTTTTTACCGTGAGCACTGTCACCATGAGCCCTGTCACCATTTTGCAGTGCCACCATGTGCACTACCACCATGTGCACTCTCACCATGGGCACTATCACCGATAACACTGTCACCATAAGTACTGTCTGCATGGGCACTGTCACCAAGGGCACGGCCAACATGTGACCTGTAACCATTGTCAGTGTCACTGTGAGAAGTGTCACCATGGGAATTAACAACATAGGCACTCTCATCATGAGCACTGTCACCATGAGCACTGACACCACGAGCACTGTCACCCAGGGCAGTGCCACCATGAGCACTGTCACCATAACTGTTGCTATGAGAATTGTAACCATGGGCAATTTCTCAATGAGTAATGTCACCATGTGTATTTTCACCTTGGGCACTCTCAAAGTAAACAGTATTACCATGAGCACTTTCACTGTGAACACTGTCACCATGGGCACTGGCACAATGTGGTGTGTCACCATGAGCCATGTCACCATGGGAAATGTCACCGTGAGAAGTGTCACCATAGGCAATGTCACCATGGGCAATGTCACCATGGGAACTGCCATTTTGAGCACTGTCACCATGGGTACTGCAACCATGAGTACTGTCACCATGAGTAATTTAACCATTGGCAGTATGACCATGTGCACTGTCACCATGGGCACTATCACCATGACAACTCTCAGCGTGAGCACTGTCACTGTTGGAAATGGCATTGTGTGCAATTCCACCATGGACAATGTCACCATGGACATTATCGCTGTGAGCACTGTCAATATGAGCACGTCAACATGAGCCCTGTCACCATGGGCAATGTCACTGTGAGAAGTGTCACTATAGGCAATGTCACCGTGGGCACTGTCACCATGGTCACTGCCACCACTGTCACTGTCATTTTGAGCACTGTCACCATGGGTACTGCAACCATGAGCGCTGTCACCATGAGCACTGTCACCATTGCAAGTATCACCATGTGCACTGTCACCATGGGCACTATCACAATGAGAACTGTCAGCATGGGCACTGTCACTCTTGGCAATGTCACCATGGGCACTACCACTTTGAGCACTGTCAACATGAGCACGTCACCATGGGCACTGTCAACATGGGTACTATCTCGAAGGTCAATGTCACCATGAGCATTGTCAGGATGGGCAACTTCACCGTGAGCACTGTCACCAATGGCACTATCACCATGAGCAATGTCACTGTGGGCCGTGTCACCAGGGGCACTATCACCATGGTTAATGTTATCATTGGCACTTTCCCCATGAGCACTGTCACCCTGGGCACTGTCATCATGGGCACGGTCACCGTGAGCACTATCTCCATGAGCACAGCCACTGTGAACACCATCACCATAATCACTGGCCTCATCGGTACTGTCAACATGAGCACTGCCACAATGAGCACTGTCATCATGGGCACATCCCCCATGAGCACTGTCACTATGAGAACTGCTACCATGGGTATTTTCACCATGTGTACTGTCACCCTGTGTATTGTCACCATTTGCACTGTCACCATGAGGACTATTACCGTGAGCACTATCACCGTGAGATCTCTCACCATGGTCACTGTCACCATGGCACCTTGCACAATGGGGGCTGTCAACATGAGTGCTGGCACCATTGGCACTATCACTGTGAGCATTCTCACTGTGGTCAGTGTCACCATGGCCACTGTCACCATGAGCACTGTCACCATAGGCAATGTCACCATGGTCAGTGGCACCATGAGCACTGTCAACATGGGCACCCATACAGTGGGCACTGTCACTGTGAGCACTGTCACCTTGGGTACTGCCACCAGGAGCGCTGTCACCATGAGCACTGTCACCATTGCAAGTATCACAATGTGCACTGTCACCATGGGCACTGGCACAATGTCGTGTGTCACCTTGAGCAATGTCACCATGGGAAATGTCACCGTGAGATGTGTCACCATAGGCAATGTCACCATGGGCAATGTCACCATGGGAAATGCCATTTTGCACACTGTCACCATGGGTACTGCAACCATGAGTACTGTCACCATTGGCAGTATGACCATGTGCACTGTCACCATGGGCACTATCACCATGACAACTCTCAGCGTGAGCACTGTCACTGTGGGAACTGGCATTGTGTGCAATTCCACCATGGGCAATGTCAACATGGGCACAATCACTGTGAGCACTGTCAATATAAGCACGTCAACATGAGCCCTGTCACCATGGGCAATGTCACCGTGAGAAGTGTCACTATAGGCGATGTCACCATGGGCACTGTCACCATGGTCACTGCCACCACTGTCACTGTCATTTTGAGCACTGTCACCATGGGTATTGCAACCATGAGCACTGTCACCATGAGCACTGTCACCATTGCGATTATCACCATGTGTACTGTCACCATGGGCACTATCACAATGAGAACTGTCAGCGTGGGCACTGTCACTGTTGGCAAGGGCACCGTGGGCACTTCCACCATGGGCAATGTCACCATGGGCACTATCACTGTGAGCACTGTCAACATGAGCACGTCACCATGGGCACTGTCAACATGGGTACTATCTCGAAGGGCAATGTCACCATGAGCATTGTCAGGAAGGGCAATTTCACCATGAGCACTGTCACCAAAGGCACTATCACCATGAGCAATGTCACTGTGGGCCGTGTCACCAGGGGCACTATCACCATGGTTAATGTTATCATTGGCACTTTCCCCGTGAGCACTGTCACCCTGGGCACTGTCATCATGGGCACGGTCACCGTGAGCACTATCTCCATGAGCACAGCCACTGTGAACACCATCACCATAATCACTGGCCTCATCGGTACTGTCACCATGAGCACTGCCACAATGAGCACTGTCAGCATGGGCACTTCCCCCATGAGCACTGTCACTATGAGAACTGCTAGCATGGGTATTTTCACCATGAGTACTGTCACCCTCTGTATTGTCACCATTTGCACTGTCACCATCAGGACTATTACCGTGAGTGCTATCACCGTGAGATCTCTCACCATGGTCACTGTCACCATGGCACCTTGCACAATGCGTGCTGTCAACATGAGTGCTGTCACCATTGGCACTATCACCGTGAGCATTCTCACTGTGGTCAGAGTCAACATGGGCTCTGTCACCATGAGCACTGTCACCATAGGCAATGTCACCGTGGTCAGTGTCACCATGAGCAATGTCTCCATGGGCACTCCTACAGTGGGCACTGTCACTGTGTGAACTGTCACCATGGTTACTGCCACTATGAGCAGTGTCTCTGTGAATACTGTCAGCATGGGTTTTTACCGTGAGCACTGTCACCATGAGCCCTGTCACCATTTTTCAGTGCCACCATGTGCACTACCACCATGTGCACTCTCACCATGGGCACTATCACCGATAACACTGTCACCATAAGTACTGTCTGCATGGGCACTGTCACCAAGGGCACGGCCAACATGTGACCTGTAACCATTGTCAGTGTCACTGTGAGAAGTGTCACCATGGGAATTAACAACATAGGCACTCTCATCATGAGCACTGTCACCATGAGCACTGACACCACGAGCACTGTCACCCAGGGCAGTGCCACCATGAGCACTGTCACCATAACTGTTGCTATGAGAATTGTAACCATGGGCAATTTCTCAATGAGTAATGTCACCATGTGTATTTTCACCTTGGGCACTCTCAAAGTAAACAGTATCACCATGAGCACTTTCACTGTGAACACTGTCACCATGGGCACTGGCACAATGTGGTGTGTCACCATGAGCCATGTCACCATGGGAAATGTCACCGTGAGAAGTGTCACCATAGGCAATGTCACCATGGGCAATGTCAGCATGGGAACTGCCATTTTGAGCACTGTCACCATGGGTACTGCAACCATGAGTACTGTCACCATGAGTAATTTAACCATTGGCAGTATGACCATGTGCACTGTCACCATGGGCACTATCACCATGACAACTCTCAGCGTGAGCACTGTCACTGTTGGAAATGGCATTGTGTGCAATTCCACCATGGGCAATGTCACCATGGACATTATCGCTGTGAGCACTGTCAATATGAGCACGTCAACATGAGCCCTGTCACCATGGGCAATGTCACTGTGAGAAGTGTCACTATAGGCAATGTCACCGTGGGCACTGTCACCATGGTCACTGCCACCACTGTCACTGTCATTTTGAGCACTGTCACCATGGGTACTGCAACCATGAGCGCTGTCACCATGAGCACTGTCACCATTGCAAGTATCACCATGTGCACTGTCACCATGGGCACTATCACAATGAGAACTGTCAGCATGGGCACTGTCACTCTTGGCAATGTCACCATGGGCACTATCACTTTGAGCACTGTCAACATGAGCACGTCACCATGGGCACTGTCAACATGGGTACTATCTCAAAGGTCAATGTCACCATGAGCATTGTCAGGATGGGCAACTTCACCATGAGCACTGTCACCAATGGCACTATCACCATGAGCAATGTCACTGTGGGCCGTGTCACCAGGGGCACTATCACCATGGTTAATGTTATCATTGGCACTTTCCCCGTGAGCACTGTCACCCTGGGCACTGTCATCATGGGCACGGTCACCGTGAGCACTATCTCCATGAGCACAGCCACTGTGAACACCATCACCATAATCACTGGCCTCATCGGTACTGTCACCATGAGCACTGCCACAATGAGCACTGTCAGCATGGGCACTTCCCCCATGAGCACTGTCACTATGAGTACTGCTAGCATGGGTATTTTCACCATGAGTACTGTCACCCTCTGTATTGTCAGCATTTGCACTGTCACCATCAGGACTATTACCGTGAGTGCTATCACCGTGAGATCTCTCACCATGGTCACTGTCACCATGGCACCTTGCACAATGCGTGCTGTCAACATGAGTGCTGTCACCATTGGCACTATCACCGTGAGCATTCTCACTGTGGTCAGAGTCAACATGGGCTCTGTCACCATGAGCACTGTCACCATAGGCAATGTCACCGTGGTCAGTGTCACCATGAGCAATGTCTCCATGGGCACTCCTACAGTGGGCACTGTCACTGTGCGAACTGTCACCATGGTTACTGCCACTATGAGCAGTGTCTCTGTGAGTACTGTCAGCATGGGTTTTTACCGTGAGCACTGTCACCATGAGCCCTGTCACCATTTTTCAGTGCCACCATGTGCACTACCACCATGTGCACTCTCACCATGGGCACTATCACCGATAACACTGTCACCATAAGTACTGTCTGCATGGGCACTGTCACCAAGGGCACGGCCAACATGTGACCTGTAACCATTGTCAGTGTCACTGTGAGAAGTTTCACCATGGGAATTAACAACATAGGCACTCTCATCATGAGCACTGTCACCATGAGCACTGACACCACGAGCACTGTCACCCAGGGCAGTGCCACCATGAGCACTGTCACCATAACTGTTGCTATGAGAATTGTAACCATGGGCAATTTCTCAATGAGTAATGTCACCATGTGTATTTTCACCTTGGGCACTCTCAAAGTAAACAGTATTACCATGAGCACTTTCACTGTGAACACTGTCACCATGGGCACTGGCACAATGTGGTGTGTCACCATGAGCCATGTCACCATGGGAAATGTCACCGTGAGAAGTGTCACCATAGGCAATGTCACCATGGGCAATGTCACCATGGGAACTGCCATTTTGAGCACTGTCACCATGGGTACTGCAACCATGAGTACTGTCACCATGAGTAATTTAACCATTGGCAGTATGACCATGTGCACTGTCACCATGGGCACTATCACCATGACAACTCTCAGCGTGAGCACTGTCACTGTTGGAAATGGCATTGTGTGCAATTCCACCATGGGCAATGTCACCATGGACATTATCGCTGTGAGCACTGTCAATATGAGCACGTCAACATGAGCCCTGTCACCATGGGCAATGTCACTGTGAGAAGTGTCACTATAGGCAATGTCACCGTGGGCACTGTCACCATGGTCACTGCCACCACTGTCACTGTCATTTTGAGCACTGTCACCATGGGTACTGCAACCATGAGCGCTGTCACCATGAGCACTGTCACCATTGCAAGTATCACCATGTGCACTGTCACCATGGGCACTATCACAATGAGAACTGTCAGCATGGGCACTGTCACTCTTGGCAATGTCACCATGGGCACTATCACTTTGAGCACTGTCAACATGAGCACGTCACCATGGGCACTGTCAACATGGGTACTATCTCGAAGGTCAATGTCACCATGAGCATTGTCAGGATGGGCAACTTCCCCGTGAGCACTGTCACCAATGGCACTATCACCATGAGCAATGTCACTGTGGGCCGTGTCACCAGGGGCACTATCACCATGGTTAATGTTCTCATTGGCACTTTCCCCGTGAGCACTGTCACCCTGGGCACTGTCATCATGGGCACGGTCACCGTGAGCACTATCTCCATGAGCACAGCCACTGTGAACACCATCACCATAATCACTGGCCTCATCGGTACTGTCACCATGAGCACTGCCACAATGAGCACTGTCAGCATGGGCACTTCCCCCATGAGCACTGTCACTATGAGAACTGCTAGCATGGGTATTTTCACCATGAGTACTGTCACCCTCTGTATTGTCAGCATTTGCACTGTCACCATCAGGACTATTACCGTGAGTGCTATCACCGTGAGATCTCTCACCATGGTCACTGTCACCATGGCACCTTGCACAATGCGTGCTGTCAACATGAGTGCTGTCACCATTGGCACTATCACCGTGAGCATTCTCACTGTGGTCAGAGTCAACATGGGCTCTGTCACCATGAGCACTGTCACCATAGGCAATGTCACCGTGGTCAGTGTCACCATGAGCAATGTCTCCATGGGCACTCCTACAGTGGGCACTGTCACTGTGCGAACTGTCACCATGGTTACTGCCACTATGAGCAGTGTCTCTGTGAGTACTGTCAGCATGGGTTTTTACCGTGAGCACTGTCACCATGAGCCCTGTCACCATTTTTCAGTGCCACCATGTGCACTACCACCATGTGCACTCTCACCATGGGCACTATCACCGATAACACTGTCACCATAAGTACTGCCTGCATGGGCACTGTCACCAAGGGCACGGCCAACATGTGACCTGTAACCATTGTCAGTGTCACTGTGAGAAGTGTCACCATGGGAATTAACAACATAGGCACTCTCATCATGAGCACTGTCACCATGAGCACTGACACCACGAGCACTGTCACCCAGGGCAGTGCCACCATGAGCACTGTCACCATAACTGTTGCTATGAGAATTGTAACCATGGGCAATTTCTCAATGAGTAATGTCACCATGTGTATTTTCACCTTGGGCACTCTCAAAGTAATCAGTATTACCATGAGCACTTTCACTGTGAACACTGTCACCATGGGCACTGGCACAATGTGGTGTGTCACCATGAGCCATGTCACCATGGGAAATGTCACCGTGAGAAGTGTCACCATAGGCAATGTCACCATGGGCAATGTCACCATGGGAACTGCCATTTTGAGCACTGTCACCATGGGTACTGCAACCATGAGTACTGTCACCATGAGTAATTTAACCATTGGCAGTATGACCATGTGCACTGTCACCATGGGCACTATCACCATGACAACTCTCAGCGTGAGCACTGTCACTGTTGGAAATGGCATTGTGTGCAATTCCACCATGGGCAATGTCACCATGGACATTATCGCTGTGAGCACTGTCAATATGAGCACGTCAACATGAGCCCTGTCACCATGGGCAATGTCACTGTGAGAAGTGTCACTATAGGCAATGTCACCGTGGGCACTGTCACCATGGTCACTGCCACCACTGTCACTGTCATTTTGAGCACTGTCACCATGGGTACTGCAACCATGAGCGCTGTCACCATGAGCACTGTCACCATTGCAAGTATCACCATGTGCACTGTCACCATGGGCACTATCACAATGAGAACTGTCAGCATGGGCACTGTCACTCTTGGCAATGTCACCATGGGCACTATCACTTTGAGCACTGTCAACATGAGCACGTCACCATGGGCACTGTCAACATGGGTACTATCTCAAAGGTCAATGTCACCATGAGCATTGTCAGGATGGGCAACTTCACCATGAGCACTGTCACCAATGGCACTATCACCATGAGCAATGTCACTGTGGGCCGTGTCACCAGGGGCACTATCACCATGGTTAATGTTATCATTGGCACTTTCCCCGTGAGCACTGTCACCCTGGGCACTGTCATCATGGGCACGGTCACCGTGAGCACTATCTCCATGAGCACAGCCACTGTGAACACCATCACCATAATCACTGGCCTCATCGGTACTGTCACCATGAGCACTGCCACAATGAGCACTGTCAGCATGGGCACTTCCCCCATGAGCACTGTCACTATGAGTACTGCTAGCATGGGTATTTTCACCATGAGTACTGTCACCCTCTGTATTGTCACCATTTGCACTGTCACCATCAGGACTATTACCGTGAGTGCTATCACCGTGAGATCTCTCACCATGGTCACTGTCACCATGGCACCTTGCACAATGCGTGCTGTCAACATGAGTGCTGTCACCATTGGCACTATCACCGTGAGCATTCTCACTGTGGTCAGAGTCAACATGGGCTCTGTCACCATGAGCACTGTCACCATAGGCAATGTCACCGTGGTCAGTGTCACCATGAGCAATGTCTCCATGGGCACTCCTACAGTGGGCACTGTCACTGTGCGAACTGTCACCATGGTTACTGCCACTATGAGCAGTGTCTCTGTGAGTACTGTCAGCATGGGTTTTTACCGTGAGCACTGTCACCATGAGCCCTGTCACCATTTTTCAGTGCCACCATGTGCACTACCACCATGTGCACTCTCACCATGGGCACTATCACCGATAACACTGTCACCATAAGTACTGTCTGCATGGGCACTGTCACCAAGGGCACGGCCAACATGTGACCTGTAACCATTGTCAGTGTCACTGTGAGAAGTGTCACCATGGGAATTAACAACATAGGCACTCTCATCATGAGCACTGTCACCATGAGCACTGACACCACGAGCACTGTCACCCAGGGCAGTGCCACCATGAGCACTGTCACCATAACTGTTGCTATGAGAATTGTAACCATGGGCAATTTCTCAATGAGTAATGTCACCATGTGTATTTTCACCTTGGGCACTCTCAAAGTAAACAGTATTACCATGAGCACTTTCACTGTGAACACTGTCACCATGGGCACTGGCACAATGTGGTGTGTCACCATGAGCCATGTCACCATGGGAAATGTCACCGTGAGAAGTGTCACCATAGGCAATGTCACCATGGGCAATGTCAGCATGGGAACTGCCATTTTGAGCACTGTCACCATGGGTACTGCAACCATGAGTACTGTCACCATGAGTAATTTAACCATTGGCAGTATGACCATGTGCACTGTCACCATGGGCACTATCACCATGACAACTCTCAGCGTGAGCACTGTCACTGTTGGAAATGGCATTGTGTGCAATTCCACCATGGGCAATGTCACCATGGACATTATCGCTGTGAGCACTGTCAATATGAGCACGTCAACATGAGCCCTGTCACCATGGGCAATGTCACTGTGAGAAGTGTCACTATAGGCAATGTCACCGTGGGCACTGTCACCATGGTCACTGCCACCACTGTCACTGTCATTTTGAGCACTGTCACCATGGGTACTGCAACCATGAGCGCTGTCACCATGAGCACTGTCACCATTGCAAGTATCACCATGTGCACTGTCACCATGGGCACTATCACAATGAGAACTGTCAGCATGGGCACTGTCACTCTTGGCAATGTCACCATGGGCACTATCACTTTGAGCACTGTCAACATGAGCACGTCACCATGGGCACTGTCAACATGGGTACTATCTCGAAGGTCAATGTCACCATGAGCATTGTCAGGATGGGCAACTTCACCGTGAGCACTGTCACCAATGGCACTATCACCATGAGCAATGTCACTGTGGGCCGTGTCACCAGGGGCACTATCACCATGGTTAATGTTCTCATTGGCACTTTCCCCGTGAGCACTGTCACCCTGGGCACTGTCATCATGGGCACGGTCACCGTGAGCACTATCTCCATGAGCACAGCCACTGTGAACACCATCACCATAATCACTGGCCTCATCGGTACTGTCACCATGAGCACTGCCACAATGAGCACTGTCAGCATGGGCACTTCCCCCATGAGCACTGTCACTATGAGAACTGCTAGCATGGGTATTTTCACCATGAGTACTGTCACCCTCTGTATTGTCACCATTTGCACTGTCACCATCAGGACTATTACCGTGAGTGCTATCACCGTGAGATCTCTCACCATGGTCACTGTCACCGTGGCACCTTGCACAATGCGTGCTGTCAACATGAGTGCTGTCACCATTGGCACTATCACCGTGAGCATTCTCACTGTGGTCAGAGTCAACATGGGCTCTATCACCATGAGCCCTGTCACCATTTTTCAGTGCCACCATGTGCACTACCACCATGTGCACTCTCACCATGGGCACTATCACCGATAACACTGTCACCATAAGTACTGCCTGCATGGGCACTGTCACCAAGGGCACGGCCAACATGTGACCTGTAACCATTGTCAGTGTCACTGTGAGAAGTGTCACCATGGGAATTAACAACATAGGCACTCTCATCATGAGCACTGTCACCATGAGCACTGACACCACGAGCACTGTCACCCAGGGCAGTGCCACCATGAGCACTGTCACCATAACTGTTGCTATGAGAATTGTAACCATGGGCAATTTCTCAATGAGTAATGTCACCATGTGTATTTTCACCTTGGGCACTCTCAAAGTAAACAGTATTACCATGAGCACTTTCACTGTGAACACTGTCACCATGGGCACTGGCACAATGTGGTGTGTCACCATGAGCCATGTCACCATGGGAAATGTCACCGTGAGAAGTGTCACCATAGGCAATGTCACCATGGGCAATGTCACCGTGAGAAGTGTCACCATAGGCAATGTCACCATGGGCAATGTCACCATGGGAACTGCCATTTTGAGCACTGTCACCATGGGTACTGCAACCATGAGTACTGTCACCATGAGTAATTTAACCATTGGCAGTATGACCATGTGCACTGTCACCATGGGCACTATCACCATGACAACTCTCAGCGTGAGCACTGTCACTGTTGGAAATTGCATTGTGTGCAATTCCACCATGGGCAATGTCACCATGGACATTATCGCTGTGAGCACTGTCAATATGAGCACGTCAACATGAGCCCTGTCACCATGGGCAATGTCACTGTGAGAAGTGTCACTATAGGCAATGTCACCGTGGGCACTGTCACCATGGTCACTGCCACCACTGTCACTGTCATTTTGAGCACTGTCACCATGGGTACTGCAACCATGAGCGCTGTCACCATGAGCACTGTCACCATTGCAAGTATCACCATGTGCACTGTCACCATGGGCACTATCACAATGAGAACTGTCAGCATGGGCACTGTCACTCTTGGCAATGTCACCATGGGCACTATCACTTTGAGCACTGTCAACATGAGCACGTCACCATGGGCACTGTCAACATGGGTACTATCTCGAAGGTCAATGTCACCATGAGCATTGTCAGGATGGGCAACTTCACCATGACCAATGTCACCAATGGCACTATCACCATGAGCAATGTCACTGTGGGCCGTGTCACCAGGGGCACTATCACCATGGTTAATGTTCTCATTGGCACTTTCCCCGTGAGCACTGTCACCCTGGGCACTGTCATCATGGGCACGGTCACCGTGAGCACTATCTCCATGAGCACAGCCACTGTGAACACCATCACCATAATCACTGGCCTCATCGGTACTGTCACCATGAGCACTGCCACAATGAGCACTGTCAGCATGGGCACTTCCCCCATGAGCACTGTCACTATGAGAACTGCTAGCATGGGTATTTTCACCATGAGTACTGTCACCCTCTGTATTGTCAGCATTTGCACTGTCACCATCAGGACTATTACCGTGAGTGCTATCACCGTGAGATCTCTCACCATGGTCACTGTCACCATGGCACCTTGCACAATGCGTGCTGTCAACATGAGTGCTGTCACCATTGGCACTATCACCGTGAGCATTCTCACTGTGGTCAGAGTCAACATGGGCTCTGTCACCATGAGCACTGTCACCATAGGCAATGTCACCGTGGTCAGTGTCACCATGAGCAATGTCTCCATGGGCACTCCTACAGTGGGCACTGTCACTGTGCGAACTGTCACCATGGTTACTGCCACTATGAGCAGTGTCTCTGTGAGTACTGTCAGCATGGGTTTTTACCGTGAGCACTGTCACCATGAGCCCTGTCACCATTTTTCAGTGCCACCATGTGCACTACCACCATGTGCACTCTCACCATGGGCACTATCACCGATAACACTGTCACC
Source organism: Mesoplodon mirus (assembly GCF_964341445.2). Taxonomy (NCBI): domain Eukaryota; kingdom Metazoa; phylum Chordata; class Mammalia; order Artiodactyla; family Ziphiidae; genus Mesoplodon; species Mesoplodon mirus. The sequence continues at coordinate 103,900,005 of NC_138976.1, read as the reverse complement.
ATAAGTACTGCCTGCATGGGCACTGTCACCAAGGGCACGGCCAACATGTGACCTGTAACCATTGTCAGTGTCACTGTGAGAAGTGTCACCATGGGAATTAACAACATAGGCACTCTCATCATGAGCACTGTCACCATGAGCACTGACACCACGAGCACTGTCACCCAGGGCAGTGCCACCATGAGCACTGTCACCATAACTGTTGCTATGAGAATTGTAACCATGGGCAATTTCTCAATGAGTAATGTCACCATGTGTATTTTCACCTTGGGCACTCTCAAAGTAAACAGTATTACCATGAGCACTTTCACTGTGAACACTGTCACCATGGGCACTGGCACAATGTGGTGTGTCACCATGAGCCATGTCACCATGGAAAATGTCACCGTGAGAAGTGTCACCATAGGCAATGTCACCATGGGCAATGTCACCATGGGAACTGCCATTTTGAGCACTGTCACCATGGGTACTGCAACCATGAGTACTGTCACCATGAGTAATTTAACCATTGGCAGTATGACCATGTGCACTGTCACCATGGGCACTATCACCATGACAACTCTCAGCGTGAGCACTGTCACTGTTGGAAATGGCATTGTGTGCAATTCCACCATGGGCAATGTCACCATGGACATTATCGCTGTGAGCACTGTCAATATGAGCACGTCAACATGAGCCCTGTCACCATGGGCAATGTCACTGTGAGAAGTGTCACTATAGGCAATGTCACCGTGGGCACTGTCACCATGGTCACTGCCACCACTGTCACTGTCATTTTGAGCACTGTCACCATGGGTACTGCAACCATGAGCGCTGTCACCATGAGCACTGTCACCATTGCAAGTATCACCATGTGCACTGTCACCATGGGCACTATCACAATGAGAACTGTCAGCATGGGCACTGTCACTCTTGGCAATGTCACCATGGGCACTATCACTGTGAGCACTGTCAACATGAGCACGTCACCATGGGCACTGTCAACATGGGTACTATCTCGAAGGTCAATGTCACCATGAGCATTGTCAGGATGGGCAACTTCACCGTGAGCACTGTCACCAATGGCACTATCACCATGAGCAATGTCACTGTGGGCCGTGTCACCAGGGGCACTATCACCATGGTTAATGTTCTCATTGGCACTTTCCCCGTGAGCACTGTCACCCTGGGCACTGTCATCATGGGCACGGTCACCGTGAGCACTATCTCCATGAGCACAGCCACTGTGAACACCATCACCATAATCACTGGCCTCATCGGTACTGTCACCATGAGCACTGCCACAATGAGCACTGTCAGCATGGGCACTTCCCCCATGAGCACTGTCACTATGAGAACTGCTAGCATGGGTATTTTCACCATGAGTACTGTCACCCTCTGTATTGTCACCATTTGCACTGTCACCATCAGGACTATTACCGTGAGTGCTATCACCGTGAGATCTCTCACCATGGTCACTGTCACCATGGCACCTTGCACAATGCGTGCTGTCAACATGAGTGCTGTCACCATTGGCACTATCACCGTGAGCATTCTCACTGTGGTCAGAGTCAACATGGGCTCTGTCACCATGAGCACTGTCACCATAGGCAATGTCACCGTGGTCAGTGTCACCATGAGCAATGTCTCCATGGGCACTCCTACAGTGGGCACTGTCACTGTGCGAACTGTCACCATGGTTACTGCCACTATGAGCAGTGTCTCTGTGAGTACTGTCAGCATGGGTTTTTACCGTGAGCACTGTCACCATGAGCCCTGTCACCATTTTGCAGTGCCACCATGTGCACTACCACCATGTGCACTCTCACCATGGGCACTATCACCGATAACACTGTCACCATAAGTACTGTCTGCATGGGCACTGTCACCAAGGGCACGGCCAACATGTGACCTGTAACCATTGTCAGTGTCACTGTGAGAAGTGTCACCATGGGAATTAACAACATAGGCACTCTCATCATGAGCACTGTCACCATGAGCACTGACACCACGAGCACTGTCACCCAGGGCAGTGCCACCATGAGCACTGTCACCATAACTGTTGCTATGAGAATTGTAACCATGGGCAATTTCTCAATGAGTAATGTCACCATGTGTATTTTCACCTTGGGCACTCTCAAAGTAAACAGTATTACCATGAGCACTTTCACTGTGAACACTGTCACCATGGGCACTGGCACAATGTGGTGTGTCACCATGAGCCATGTCACCATGGGAAATGTCACCGTGAGAAGTGTCACCATAGGCAATGTCACCATGGGCAATGTCACCATGGGAACTGCCATTTTGAGCACTGTCACCATGGGTACTGCAACCATGAGTACTGTCACCATGAGTAATTTAACCATTGGCAGTATGACCATGTGCACTGTCACCATGGGCACTATCACCATGACAACTCTCAGCGTGAGCACTGTCACTGTTGGAAATGGCATTGTGTGCAATTCCACCATGGGCAATGTCACCATGGACATTATCGCTGTGAGCACTGTCAATATGAGCACGTCAACATGAGCCCTGTCACCATGGGCAATGTCACTGTGAGAAGTGTCATTATAGGCAATGTCACCGTGGGCACTGTCACCATGGTCACTGCCACCACTGTCACTGTCATTTTGAGCACTGTCACCATGGGTACTGCAACCATGAGCGCTGTCACCATGAGCACTGTCACCATTGCAAGTATCACCATGTGCACTGTCACCATGGGCACTATCACAATGAGAACTGTCAGCATGGGCACTGTCACTCTTGGCAATGTCACCATGGGCACTATCACTTTGAGCAATGTCAACATGAGCACGTCACCATGGGCACTGTCAACATGGGTACTATCTCGAAGGTCAATGTCACCATGAGCATTGTCAGGATGGGCAACTTCACCGTGAGCACTGTCACCAATGGCACTATCACCATGAGCAATGTCACTGTGGGCCGTGTCACCAGGGGCACTATCACCATGGTTAATGTTCTCATTGGCACTTTCCCCGTGAGCACTGTCACCCTGGGCACTGTCATCATGGGCACGGTCACCGTGAGCACTATCTCCATGAGCACAGCCACTGTGAACACCATCACCATAATCACTGGCCTCATCGGTACTGTCACCATGAGCACTGCCACAATGAGCACTGTCAGCATGGGCACTTCCCCCATGAGCACTGTCACTATGAGAACTGCTAGCATGGGTATTTTCACCATGAGTACTGTCACCCTCTGTATTGTCACCATTTGCACTGTCACCATCAGGACTATTACCGTGAGTGCTATCACCGTGAGATCTCTCACCATGGTCACTGTCACCATGGCACCTTGCACAATGCGTGCTGTCAACATGAGTGCTGTCACCATTGGCACTATCACCGTGAGCATTCTCACTGTGGTCAGAGTCAACATGGGCTCTGTCACCATGAGCACTGTCACCATAGGCAATGTCACCGTGGTCAGTGTCACCATGAGCAATGTCTCCATGGGCACTCCTACAGTGGGCACTGTCACTGTGCGAACTGTCACCATGGTTACTGCCACTATGAGCAGTGTCTCTGTGAGTACTGTCAGCATGGGTTTTTACCGTGAGCACTGTCACCATGAGCCCTGTCACCATTTTTCAGTGCCACCATGTGCACTACCACCATGTGCACTCTCACCATGGGCACTATCACCGATAACACTGTCACCATAAGTACTGCCTGCATGGGCACTGTCACCAAGGGCACGGCCAACATGTGACCTGTAACCATTGTCAGTGTCACTGTGAGAAGTGTCACCATGGGAATTAACAACATAGGCACTCTCATCATGAGCACTGTCACCATGAGCACTGACACCACGAGCACTGTCACCCAGGGCAGTGCCACCATGAGCACTGTCACCATAACTGTTGCTATGAGAATTGTAACCATGGGCAATTTCTCAATGAGTAATGTCACCATGTGTATTTTCACCTTGGGCACTCTCAAAGTAAACAGTATTACCATGAGCACTTTCACTGTGAACACTGTCACCATGGGCACTGGCACAATGTGGTGTGTCACCATGAGCCATGTCACCATGGGAAATGTCACCGTGAGAAGTGTCACCATAGGCAATGTCACCATGGGCAATGTCACCATGGGAACTGCCATTTTGAGCACTGTCACCATGGGTACTGCAACCATGAGTACTGTCACCATGAGTAATTTAACCATTGGCAGTATGACCATGTGCACTGTCACCATGGGCACTATCACCATGACAACTCTCAGCGTGAGCACTGTCACTGTTGGAAATGGCATTGTGTGCAATTCCACCATGGGCAATGTCACCATGGACATTATCGCTGTGAGCACTGTCAATATGAGCACGTCAACATGAGCCCTGTCACCATGGGCAATGTCACTGTGAGAAGTGTCACTATAGGCAATGTCACCGTGGGCACTGTCACCATGGTCACTGCCACCACTGTCACTGTCATTTTGAGCACTGTCACCATGGGTACTGCAACCATGAGCGCTGTCACCATGAGCACTGTCACCATTGCAAGTATCACCATGTGCACTGTCACCATGGGCACTATCACAATGAGAACTGTCAGCATGGGCACTGTCACTCTTGGCAATGTCACCATGGGCACTATCACTTTGAGCACTGTCAACATGAGCACGTCACCATGGGCACTGTCAACATGGGTACTATCTCGAAGGTCAATGTCACCATGAGCATTGTCAGGATGGGCAACTTCACCGTGAGCACTGTCACCAATGGCACTATCACCATGAGCAATGTCACTGTGGGCCGTGTCACCAGGGGCACTATCACCATGGTTAATGTTCTCATTGGCACTTTCCCCGTGAGCACTGTCACCCTGGGCACTGTCATCATGGGCACGGTCACCGTGAGCACTATCTCCATGAGCACAGCCACTGTGAACACCATCACCATAATCACTGGCCTCATCGGTACTGTCACCATGAGCACTGCCACAATGAGCACTGTCAGCATGGGCACTTCCCCCATGAGCACTGTCACTAGGAGAACTGCTAGCATGGGTATTTTCACCATGAGTACTGTCACCCTCTGTATTGTCACCATTTGCACTGTCACCATCAGGACTATTACCGTGAGTGCTATCACCGTGAGATCTCTCACCATGGTCACTGTCACCATGGCACCTTGCACAATGCGTGCTGTCAACATGAGTGCTGTCACCATTGGCACTATCACCGTGAGCATTCTCACTGTGGTCAGAGTCAACATGGGCTCTGTCACCATGAGCACTGTCACCATAGGCAATGTCACCGTGGTCAGTGTCACCATGAGCAATGTCTCCATGGGCACTCCTACAGTGGGCACTGTCACTGTGCGAACTGTCACCATGGTTACTGCCACTATGAGCAGTGTCTCTGTGAGTACTGTCAGCATGGGTTTTTACCGTGAGCACTGTCACCATGAGCCCTGTCACCATTTTTCAGTGCCACCATGTGCACTACCACCATGTGCACTCTCACCATGGGCACTATCACCGATAACACTGTCACCATAAGTACTGCCTGCATGGGCACTGTCACCAAGGGCACGGCCAACATGTGACCTGTAACCATTGTCAGTGTCACTGTGAGAAGTGTCACCATGGGAATTAACAACATAGGCACTCTCATCATGAGCACTGTCACCATGAGCACTGACACCACGAGCACTGTCACCCAGGGCAGTGCCACCATGAGCACTGTCACCATAACTGTTGCTATGAGAATTGTAACCATGGGCAATTTCTCAATGAGTAATGTCACCATGTGTATTTTCACCTTGGGCACTCTCAAAGTAAACAGTATTACCATGAGCACTTTCACTGTGAACACTGTCACCATGGGCACTGGCACAATGTGGTGTGTCACCATGAGCCATGTCACCATGGGAAATGTCACCGTGAGAAGTGTCACCATAGGCAATGTCACCATGGGCAATGTCACCATGGGAACTGCCATTTTGAGCACTGTCACCATGGGTACTGCAACCATGAGTACTGTCACCATGAGTAATTTAACCATTGGCAGTATGACCATGTGCACTGTCACCATGGGCACTATCACCATGACAACTCTCAGCGTGAGCACTGTCACTGTTGGAAATGGCATTGTGTGCAATTCCACCATGGGCAATGTCACCATGGACATTATCGCTGTGAGCACTGTCAATATGAGCACGTCAACATGAGCCCTGTCACCATGGGCAATGTCACTGTGAGAAGTGTCACTATAGGCAATGTCACCGTGGGCACTGTCACCATGGTCACTGCCACCACTGTCACTGTCATTTTGAGCACTGTCACCATGGGTACTGCAACCATGAGCGCTGTCACCATGAGCACTGTCACCATTGCAAGTATCACCATGTGCACTGTCACCATGGGCACTATCACAATGAGAACTGTCAGCATGGGCACTGTCACTCTTGGCAATGTCACCATGGGCACTATCACTGTGAGCACTGTCAACATGAGCACGTCACCATGGGCACTGTCAACATGGGTACTATCTCGAAGGTCAATGTCACCATGAGCATTGTCAGGATGGGCAACTTCACCGTGAGCACTGTCACCAATGGCACTATCACCATGAGCAATGTCACTGTGGGCCGTGTCACCAGGGGCACTATCACCATGGTTAATGTTCTCATTGGCACTTTCCCCGTGAGCACTGTCACCCTGGGCACTGTCATCATGGGCACGGTCACCGTGAGCACTATCTCCATGAGCACAGCCACTGTGAACACCATCACCATAATCACTGGCCTCATCGGTACTGTCACCATGAGCACTGCCACAATGAGCACTGTCAGCATGGGCACTTCCCCCATGAGCACTGTCACTAGGAGAACTGCTAGCATGGGTATTTTCACCATGAGTACTGTCACCCTCTGTATTGTCACCATTTGCACTGTCACCATCAGGACTATTACCGTGAGTGCTATCACCGTGAGATCTCTCACCATGGTCACTGTCACCATGGCACCTTGCACAATGCGTGCTGTCAACATGAGTGCTGTCACCATTGGCACTATCACCGTGAGCATTCTCACTGTGGTCAGAGTCAACATGGGCTCTGTCACCATGAGCACTGTCACCATAGGCAATGTCACCGTGGTCAGTGTCACCATGAGCAATGTCTCCATGGGCACTCCTACAGTGGGCACTGTCACTGTGCGAACTGTCACCATGGTTACTGCCACTATGAGCAGTGTCTCTGTGAGTACTCTCAGCATGGGTTTTTACCGTGAGCACTGTCACCATGAGCCCTGTCACCATTTTTCAGTGCCACCATGTGCACTACCACCATGTGCACTCTCACCATGGGCACTATCACCGATAACACTGTCACCATAAGTACTGTCTGCATGGGCACTGTCACCAAGGGCACGGCCAACATGTGACCTGTAACCATTGTCAGTGTCACTGTGAGAAGTGTCACCATGGGAATTAACAACATAGGCACTCTCATCATGAGCACTGTCACCATGAGCACTGACACCACGAGCACTGTCACCCAGGGCAGTGCCACCATGAGCACTGTCACCATAACTGTTGCTATGAGAATTGTAACCATGGGCAATTTCTCAATGAGTAATGTCACCATGTGTATTTTCACCTTGGGCACTCTCAAAGTAAACAGTATTACCATGAGCACTTTCACTGTGAACACTGTCACCATGGGCACTGGCACAATGTGGTGTGTCACCATGAGCCATGTCACCATGGGAAATGTCACCGTGAGAAGTGTCACCATAGGCAATGTCACCATGGGCAATGTCACCATGGGAACTGCCATTTTGAGCACTGTCACCATGGGTACTGCAACCATGAGTACTGTCACCATGAGTAATTTAACCATTGGCAGTATGACCATGTGCACTGTCACCATGGGCACTATCACCATGACAACTCTCAGCGTGAGCACTGTCACTGTTGGAAATGGCATTGTGTGCAATTCCACCATGGGCAATGTCACCATGGACATTATCGCTGTGAGCACTGTCAATATGAGCACGTCAACAGGAGCCCTGTCACCATGGGCAATGTCACTGTGAGAAGTGTCATTATAGGCAATGTCACCGTGGACACTGTCACCATGGTCACTGCCACCACTGTCACTGTCATTTTGAGCACTGTCACCATGGGTACTGCAACCATGAGCGCTGTCACCATGAGCACTGTCACCATTGCAAGTATCACCATGTGCACTGTCACCATGGGCACTATCACAATGAGAACTGTCAGCATGGGCACTGTCACTCTTGGCAATGTCACCATGGGCACTATCACTTTGAGCAATGTCAACATGAGCACGTCACCATGGGCACTGTCAACATGGGTACTATCTCGAAGGTCAATGTCACCATGAGCATTGTCAGGATGGGCAACTTCACCGTGAGCACTGTCACCAATGGCACTATCACCATGAGCAATGTCACTGTGGGCCGTGTCACCAGGGGCACTATCACCATGGTTAATGTTCTCATTGGCACTTTCCCCGTGAGCACTGTCACCCTGGGCACTGTCATCATGGGCACGGTCACCGTGAGCACTATCTCCATGAGCACAGCCACTGTGAACACCATCACCATAATCACTGGCCTCATCGGTACTGTCACCATGAGCACTGCCACAATGAGCACTGTCAGCATGGGCACTTCCCCCATGAGCACTGTCACTATGAGAACTGCTAGCATGGGTATTTTCACCATGAGTACTGTCACCCTCTGTATTGTCAGCATTTGCACTGTCACCATCAGGACTATTACCGTGAGTGCTATCACCGTGAGATCTCTCACCATGGTCACTGTCACCATGGCACCTTGCACAATGCGTGCTGTCAACATGAGTGCTGTCACCATTGGCACTATCACCGTGAGCATTCTCACTGTGGTCAGAGTCAACATGGGCTCTGTCACCATGAGCACTGTCACCATAGGCAATGTCACCGTGGTCAGTGTCACCATGAGCAATGTCTCCATGGGCACTCCTACAGTGGGCACTGTCACTGTGCGAACTGTCACCATGGTTACTGCCACTATGAGCAGTGTCTCTGTGAGTACTGTCAGCATGGGTTTTTACCGTGAGCACTGTCACCATGAGCCCTGTCACCATTTTTCAGTGCCACCATGTGCACTACCACCATGTGCACTCTCACCATGGGCACTATCACCGATAACACTGTCACCATAAGTACTGCCTGCATGGGCACTGTCACCAAGGGCACGGCCAACATGTGACCTGTAACCATTGTCAGTGTCACTGTGAGAAGTGTCACCATGGGAATTAACAACATAGGCACTCTCATCATGAGCACTGTCACCATGAGCACTGACACCACGAGCACTGTCACCCAGGGCAGTGCCACCATGAGCACTGTCACCATAACTGTTGCTATGAGAATTGTAACCATGGGCAATTTCTCAATGAGTAATGTCACCATGTGTATTTTCACCTTGGGCACTCTCAAAGTAAACATTATTACCATGAGCACTTTCACTGTGAAAACTGTCACCATGGGCACTGGCACAATGTGGTGTGTTACCATGAGCCATGTCACCATGGGAAATGTCACCGTGAGAAGTGTCACCATAGGCAATGTCACCATGGGCAATGTCACCATGGGAACTGCCATTTTGAGCACTGTCACCATGGGTACTGCAACCATGAGTACTGTCACCATGAGTAATTTAACCATTGGCAGTATGACCATGTGCACTGTCACCATGGGCACTATCACCATGACAACTCTCAGCGTGAGCACTGTCACTGTTGGAAATGGCATTGTGTGCAATTCCACCATGGGCAATGTCACCATGGACATTATCACTGTGAGCACTGTCAATATGAGCACGTCAGCATGAGCCCTGTCTCCATGGGCAATGTCACTGTGAGAAGTGTCACTATAGGCAATGTCACCGTGGGCACTGTCACCATGGTCACTGCCACCACTGTCACTGTCATTTTGAGCACTGTCACCATGGGTACTGCAACCATGAGCGCTGTCACCATGAGCACTGTCACCATTGCAAGTATCACCATGTGCACTGTCACCATGGGCACTATCACAATGAGAACTGTCAGCATGGGCACTGTCACTCTTGGCAATGTCACCATGGGCACTATCACTTTGAGCACTGTCAACATGAGCACGTCACCATGGGCACTGTCAACATGGGTACTATCTCGATGGTCAATGTCACCATGAGCATTGTCAGGATGGCCAACGTCACCGTGAGCAGTGTCACCAATGGCACTATCACCATGAGCAATGTCACTGTGGGCCGTGTCACCAGGGGCACTATCACCATGGTTAATGTTATCATTGGCACTTTCCCCGTGAGCACTGTCACCCTGGGCACTGTCATCATGGGCACGGTCACCGTGATCACTATCTCCATGAGCACAGTCACTGTGAACACCATCACCATAATCAATGGCCTCATCGGTACTGTCACCATGAGCACTGCCACAATGAGCACTGTCAGCATGGGCACTTCCCCCATGAGCACTGTCACTATGAGAACTGCTAGCATGGGTATTTTCACCATGAGTACTGTCACCCTCTGTATTGTCACCATTTGCACTGTCACCATCAGGACTACTACCGTGAGTGCTATCACCGTGAGATCTCTCACCATGGTCACTGTCACCATGGCACCTTGCACAATGCGTGCTGTCAACATGAGTGCTGTCACCATTGGCACTATCACCGTGAGCATTCTCACTGTGGTCAGAGTCAACATGGGCTCTGTCACCATGAGCACTGTCACCATAGGCAATGTCACCGTGGTCAGTGTCACCATGAGCAATGTCTCCATGGGCACTCCTACAGTGGGCACTGTCACTGTGCGAACTGTCACCATGGTTACTGCCACTATGAGCAGTGTCTCTGTGAGTACTGTCAGCATGGGTTTTTACCGTGAGCACTGTCACCATGAGCCCTGTCACCATTTTTCAGTGCCACCATGTGCACTACCACCATGTGCACTCTCACCATGGGCACTATCAACGATAACACTGTCACCATAAGTACTGTCTGCATGGGCACTGTCACCAAGGGCACGGCCAACATGTGACCTGTAACCATTGTCAGTGTCACTGTGAGAAGTGTCACCATGGGAATTAACAACATAGGCACTCTCATCATGAGCACTGTCACCATGAGCACTGACACCACGAGCACTGTCACCCAGGGCAGTGCCACCATGAGCACTGTCACCATAACTGTTGCTATGAGAATTGTAACCATGGGCAATTTCTCAATGAGTAATGTCACCATGTGTATTTTCACCTTGGGCACTCTCAAAGTAAACAGTATTACCATGAGCACTTTCACTGTGAACACTGTCACCATGGGCACTGGCACAATGTGGTGTGTCACCATGAGCCATGTCACCATGGGAAATGTCACCGTGAGAAGTGTCACCATAGGCAATGTCACCATGGGCAATGTCACCATGGGAACTGCCATTTTGAGCACTGTCACCATGGGTACTGCAACCATGAGTACTGTCACCATGAGTAATTTAACCATTGGCAGTATGACCATGTGCACTGTCACCATGGGCACTATCACCATGACAACTCTCAGCGTGAGCACTGTCACTGTTGGAAATGGCATTGTGTGCAATTCCACCATGGGCAATGTCACCATGGACATTATCGCTGTGAGCACTGTCAATATGAGCACGTCAACATGAGCCCTGTCACCATGGGCAATGTCACTGTGAGAAGTGTCACTATAGGCAATGTCACCGTGGGCACTGTCACCATGGTCACTGCCACCACTGTCACTGTCATTTTGAGCACTGTCACCATGGGTACTGCAACCATGAGCGCTGTCACCATGAGCACTGTCACCATTGCAAGTATCACCATGTGCACTGTCACCATGGGCACTATCACAATGAGAACTGTCAGCATGGGCACTGTCACTCTTGGCAATGTCACCATGGGCACTATCACTTTGAGCACTGTCAACATGAGCACGTCACCATGGGCACTGTCAACATGGGTACTATCTCGAAGGTCAATGTCACCATGAGCATTGTCAGGATGGGCAACTTCACCGTGAGCACTGTCACCAATGGCACTATCACCATGAGCAATGTCACTGTGGGCCGTGTCACCAGGGGCACTATCACCATGGTTAATGTTCTCATTGGCACTTTCCCCGTGAGCACTGTCACCCTGGGCACTGTCATCATGGGCACGGTCACCGTGAGCACTATCTCCATGAGCACAGCCACTGTGAACACCATCACCATAATCACTGGCCTCATCGGTACTGTCACCATGAGCACTGCCACAATGAGCACTGTCAGCATGGGCACTTCCCCCATGAGCACTGTCACTAGGAGAACTGCTAGCATGGGTATTTTCACCATGAGTACTGTCACCCTCTCTATTGTCACCATTTGCACTGTCACCATCAGGACTATTACCGTGAGTGCTATCACCGTGAGATCTCTCACCATGGTCACTGTCACCATGGCACCTTGCACAATGCGTGCTGTCAACATGAGTGCTGTCACCATTGGCACTATCACCGTGAGCATTCTCACTGTGGTCAGAGTCAACATGGGCTCTGTCACCATGAGCACTGTCACCATAGGCAATGTCACCGTGGTCAGTGTCACCATGAGCAATGTCTCCATGGGCACTCCTACAGTGGGCACTGTCACTGTGCGAACTGTCACCATGGTTACTGCCACTATGAGCAGTGTCTCTGTGAGTACTGTCAGCATGGGTTTTTACCGTGAGCACTGTCACCATGAGCCCTGTCACCATTTTTCAGTGCCACCATGTGCACTACCACCATGTGCACTCTCACCATGGGCACTATCACCGATAACACTGTCACCATAAGTACTGCCTGCATGGGCACTGTCACCAAGGGCACGGCCAACATGTGACCTGTAACCATTGTCAGTGTCACTGTGAGAAGTGTCACCATGGGAATTAACAACATAGGCACTCTCATCATGAGCACTGTCACCATGAGCACTGACACCACGAGCACTGTCACCCAGGGCAGTGCCACCATGAGCACTGTCACCATAACTGTTGCTATGAGAATTGTAACCATGGGCAATTTCTCAATGAGTAATGTCACCATGTGTATTTTCACCTTGGGCACTCTCAAAGTAAACAGTATTACCATGAGCACTTTCACTGTGAACACTGTCACCATGGGCACTGGCACAATGTGGTGTGTCACCATGAGCCATGTCACCATGGGAAATGTCACCGTGAGAAGTGTCACCATAGGCAATGTCACCATGGGCAATGTCACCATGGGAACTGCCATTTTGAGCACTGTCACCATGGGTACTGCAACCATGAGTACTGTCACCATGAGTAATTTAACCATTGGCAGTATGACCATGTGCACTGTCACCATGGGCACTATCACCATGACAACTCTCAGCGTGAGCACTGTCACTGTTGGAAATGGCATTGTGTGCAATTCCACCATGGGCAATGTCACCATGGACATTATCGCTGTGAGCACTGTCAATATGAGCACGTCAACATGAGCCCTGTCACCATGGGCAATGTCACTGTGAGAAGTGTCACTATAGGCAATGTCACCGTGGGCACTGTCACCATGGTCACTGCCACCACTGTCACTGTCATTTTGAGCACTGTCACCATGGGTACTGCAACCATGAGCGCTGTCACCATGAGCACTGTCACCATTGCAAGTATCACCATGTGCACTGTCACCATGGGCACTATCACAATGAGAACTGTCAGCATGGGCACTGTCACTCTTGGCAATGTCACCATGGGCACTATCACTGTGAGCACTGTCAACATGAGCACGTCACCATGGGCACTGTCAACATGGGTACTATCTCGAAGGTCAATGTCACCATGAGCATTGTCAGGATGGGCAACTTCACCGTGAGCACTGTCACCAATGGCACTATCACCATGAGCAATGTCACTGTGGGCCGTGTCACCAGGGGCACTATCACCATGGTTAATGTTCTCATTGGCACTTTCCCCGTGAGCACTGTCACCCTGGGCACTGTCATCATGGGCACGGTCACCGTGAGCACTATCTCCATGAGCACAGCCACTGTGAACACCATCACCATAATCACTGGCCTCATCGGTACTGTCACCATGAGCACTGCCACAATGAGCACTGTCAGCATGGGCACTTCCCCCATGAGCACTGTCACTAGGAGAACTGCTAGCATGGGTATTTTCACCATGAGTACTGTCACCCTCTGTATTGTCACCATTTGCACTGTCACCATCAGGACTATTACCGTGAGTGCTATCACCGTGAGATCTCTCACCATGGTCACTGTCACCATGGCACCTTGCACAATGCGTGCTGTCAACATGAGTGCTGTCACCATTGGCACTATCACCGTGAGCATTCTCACTGTGGTCAGAGTCAACATGGGCTCTGTCACCATGAGCACTGTCACCATAGGCAATGTCACCGTGGTCAGTGTCACCATGAGCAATGTCTCCATGGGCACTCCTACAGTGGGCACTGTCACTGTGCGAACTGTCACCATGGTTACTGCCACTATGAGCAGTGTCTCTGTGAGTACTCTCAGCATGGGTTTTTACCGTGAGCACTGTCACCATGAGCCCTGTCACCATTTTTCAGTGCCACCATGTGCACTACCACCATGTGCACTCTCACCATGGGCACTATCACCGATAACACTGTCACCATAAGTACTGTCTTCATGGGCACTGTCACCAAGGGCACGGCCAACATGTGACCTGTAACCATTGTCAGTGTCACTGTGAGAAGTGTCACCATCGGAATTAACAACATAGGCACTCTCATCATGAGCACTGTCACCATGAGCACTGACACCACGAGCACTGTCACCCAGGGCAGTGCCACCATGAGCACTGTCACCATAACTGTTGCTATGAGAATTGTAACCATGGGCAATTTCTCAATGAGTAATGTCACCATGTGTATTTTCACCTTGGGCACTCTCAAAGTAAACAGTATTACCATGAGCACTTTCACTGTGAACACTGTCACCATGGGCACTGGCACAATGTGGTGTGTCACCATGAGCCATGTCACCATGGGAAATGTCACCGTGAGAAGTGTCACCATAGGCAATGTCACCATGGGCAATGTCACCATGGGAACTGCCATTTTGAGCACTGTCACCATGGGTACTGCAACCATGAGTACTGTCACCATGAGTAATTTAACCATTGGCAGTATGACCATGTGCACTGTCACCATGGGCACTATCACCATGACAACTCTCAGCGTGAGCACTGTCACTGTTGGAAATGGCATTGTGTGCAATTCCACCATGGGCAATGTCACCATGGACATTATCGCTGTGAGCACTGTCAATATGAGCACGTCAACAGGAGCCCTGTCACCATGGGCAATGTCACTGTGAGAAGTGTCATTATAGGCAATGTCACCGTGGACACTGTCACCATGGTCACTGCCACCACTGTCACTGTCATTTTGAGCACTGTCACCATGGGTACTGCAACCATGAGCGCTGTCACCATGAGCACTGTCACCATTGCAAGTATCACCATGTGCACTGTCACCATGGGCACTATCACAATGAGAACTGTCAGCATGGGCACTGTCACTCTTGGCAATGTCACCATGGGCACTATCACTTTGAGCAATGTCAACATGAGCACGTCACCATGGGCACTGTCAACATGGGTACTATCTCGAAGGTCAATGTCACCATGAGCATTGTCAGGATGGGCAACTTCACCGTGAGCACTGTCACCAATGGCACTATCACCATGAGCAATGTCACTGTGGGCCGTGTCACCAGGGGCACTATCACCATGGTTAATGTTCTCATTGGCACTTTCCCCGTGAGCACTGTCACCCTGGGCACTGTCATCATGGGCACGGTCACCGTGAGCACTATCTCCATGAGCACAGCCACTGTGAACACCATCACCATAATCACTGGCCTCATCGGTACTGTCACCATGAGCACTGCCACAATGAGCACTGTCAGCATGGGCACTTCCCCCATGAGCACTGTCACTATGAGAACTGCTAGCATGGGTATTTTCACCATGAGTACTGTCACCCTCTGTATTGTCAGCATTTGCACTGTCACCATCAGGACTATTACCGTGAGTGCTATCACCGTGAGATCTCTCACCATGGTCACTGTCACCATGGCACCTTGCACAATGCGTGCTGTCAACATGAGTGCTGTCACCATTGGCACTATCACCGTGAGCATTCTCACTGTGGTCAGAGTCAACATGGGCTCTGTCACCATGAGCACTGTCACCATAGGCAATGTCACCGTGGTCAGTGTCACCATGAGCAATGTCTCCATGGGCACTCCTACAGTGGGCACTGTCACTGTGCGAACTGTCACCATGGTTACTGCCACTATGAGCAGTGTCTCTGTGAGTACTGTCAGCATGGGTTTTTACCGTGAGCACTGTCACCATGAGCCCTGTCACCATTTTTCAGTGCCACCATGTGCACTACCACCATGTGCACTCTCACCATGGGCACTATCACCGATAACACTGTCACCATAAGTACTGCCTGCATGGGCACTGTCACCAAGGGCACGGCCAACATGTGACCTGTAACCATTGTCAGTGTCACTGTGAGAAGTGTCACCATGGGAATTAACAACATAGGCACTCTCATCATGAGCACTGTCACCATGAGCACTGACACCACGAGCACTGTCACCCAGGGCAGTGCCACCATGAGCACTGTCACCATAACTGTTGCTATGAGAATTGTAACCATGGGCAATTTCTCAATGAGTAATGTCACCATGTGTATTTTCACCTTGGGCACTCTCAAAGTAAACAGTATTACCATGAGCACTTTCACTGTGAACACTGTCACCATGGGCACTGGCACAATGTGGTGTGTCACCATGAGCCATGTCACCATGGGAAATGTCACCGTGAGAAGTGTCACCATAGGCAATGTCACCATGGGCAATGTCACCATGGGAACTGCCATTTTGAGCACTGTCACCATGGGTACTGCAACCATGAGTACTGTCACCATGAGTAATTTAACCATTGGCAGTATGACCATGTGCACTGTCACCATGGGCACTATCACCATGACAACTCTCAGCGTGAGCACTGTCACTGTTGGAAATGGCATTGTGTGCAATTCCACCATGGGCAATGTCACCATGGACATTATCGCTGTGAGCACTGTCAATATGAGCACGTCAACATGAGCCCTGTCACCATGGGCAATGTCACTGTGAGAAGTGTCACTATAGGCAATGTCACCGTGGGCACTGTCACCATGGTCACTGCCACCACTGTCACTGTCATTTTGAGCACTGTCACCATGGGTACTGCAACCATGAGCGCTGTCACCATGAGCACTGTCACCATTGCAAGTATCACCATGTGCACTGTCACCATGGGCACTATCACAATGAGAACTGTCAGCATGGGCACTGTCACTCTTGGCAATGTCACCATGGGCACTATCACTGTGAGCACTGTCAACATGAGCACGTCACCATGGGCACTGTCAACATGGGTACTATCTCGAAGGTCAATGTCACCATGAGCATTGTCAGGATGGGCAACTTCACCGTGAGCACTGTCACCAATGGCACTATCACCATGAGCAATGTCACTGTGGGCCGTGTCACCAGGGGCACTATCACCATGGTTAATGTTCTCATTGGCACTTTCCCCGTGAGCACTGTCACCCTGGGCACTGTCATCATGGGCACGGTCACCGTGAGCACTATCTCCATGAGCACAGCCACTGTGAACACCATCACCATAATCACTGGCCTCATCGGTACTGTCACCATGAGCACTGCCACAATGAGCACTGTCAGCATGGGCACTTCCCCCATGAGCACTGTCACTATGAGAACTGCTAGCATGGGTATTTTCACCATGAGTACTGTCACCCTCTGTATTGTCAGCATTTGCACTGTCACCATCAGGACTATTACCGTGAGTGCTATCACCGTGAGATCTCTCACCATGGTCACTGTCACCATGGCACCTTGCACAATGCGTGCTGTCAACATGAGTGCTGTCACCATTGGCACTATCACCGTGAGCATTCTCACTGTGGTCAGAGTCAACATGGGCTCTGTCACCATGAGCACTGTCACCATAGGCAATGTCACCGTGGTCAGTGTCACCATGAGCAATGTCTCCATGGGCACTCCTACAGTGGGCACTGTCACTGTGCGAACTGTCACCATGGTTACTGCCACTATGAGCAGTGTCTCTGTGAGTACTGTCAGCATGGGTTTTTACCTTGAGCACTGTCACCATGAGCCCTGTCACCATTTTTCAGTGCCACCATGTGCACTACCACCATGTGCACTCTCACCATGGGCACTATCACCGATAACACTGTCACCATAAGTACTGTCTGCATGGGCACTGTCACCAAGGGCACGGCCAACATGTGACCTGTAACCATTGTCAGTGTCACTGTGAGAAGTGTCACCATGGGAATTAACAACATAGGCACTCTCATCATGAGCACTGTCACCATGAGCACTGACACCACGAGCACTGTCACCCAGGGCAGTGCCACCATGAGCACTGTCACCATAACTGTTGCTATGAGAATTGTAACCATGGGCAATTTCTCAATGAGTAATGTCACCATGTGTATTTTCACCTTGGGCACTCTCAAAGTAAACAGTATTACCATGAGCACTTTCACTGTGAACACTGTCACCATGGGCACTGGCACAATGTGGTGTGTCACCATGAGCCATGTCACCATGGGAAATGTCACCGTGAGAAGTGTCACCATAGGCAATGTCACCATGGGCAATGTCACCATGGGAACTGCCATTTTGAGCACTGTCACCATGGGTACTGCAACCATGAGTACTGTCACCATGAGTAATTTAACCATTGGCAGTATGACCATGTGCACTGTCACCATGGGCACTATCACCATGACAACTCTCAGCGTGAGCACTGTCACTGTTGGAAATGGCATTGTGTGCAATTCCACCATGGGCAATGTCACCATGGACATTATCGCTGTGAGCACTGTCAATATGAGCACGTCAACATGAGCCCTGTCACCATGGGCAATGTCACTGTGAGAAGTGTCATTATAGGCAATGTCACCGTGGGCACTGTCACCATGGTCACTGCCACCACTGTCACTGTCATTTTGAGCACTGTCACCATGGGTACTGCAACCATGAGCGCTGTCACCATGAGCACTGTCACCATTGCAAGTATCACCATGTGCACTGTCACCATGGGCACTATCACAATGAGAACTGTCAGCATGGGCACTGTCACTCTTGGCAATGTCACCATGGGCACTATCACTTTGAGCAATGTCAACATGAGCACGTCACCATGGGCACTGTCAACATGGGTACTATCTCGAAGGTCAATGTCACCATGAGCATTGTCAGGATGGGCAACTTCACCGTGAGCACTGTCACCAATGGCACTATCACCATGAGCAATGTCACTGTGGGCCGTGTCACCAGGGGCACTATCACCATGGTTAATGTTCTCATTGGCACTTTCCCCGTGAGCACTGTCACCCTGGGCACTGTCATCATGGGCACGGTCACCGTGAGCCCTATCTCCATGAGCACAGCCACTGTGAACACCATCACCATAATCACTGGCCTCATCGGTACTGTCAACATGAGCACTGCCACAATGAGCACTGTCAGCATGGGCACTTCCCCCATGAGCACTGTCACTAGGAGAACTGCTAGCATGGGTATTTTCACCATGAGTACTGTCACCCTCTGTATTGTCACCATTTGCACTGTCACCATCAGGACTATTACCGTGAGTGCTATCACCGTGAGATCTCTCACCATGGTCACTGTCACCATGGCACCTTGCACAATGCGTGCTGTCAACATGAGTGCTGTCACCATTGGCACTATCACCGTGAGCATTCTCACTGTGGTCAGAGTCAACATGGGCTCTGTCACCATGAGCACTGTCACCATAGGCAATGTCACCGTGGTCAGTGTCACCATGAGCAATGTCTCCATGGGCACTCCTACAGTGGGCACTGTCACTGTGCGAACTGTCACCATGGTTACTGCCACTATGAGCAGTGTCTCTGTGAGTACTGTCAGCATGGGTTTTTACCGTGAGCACTGTCACCATGAGCCCTGTCACCATTTTTCAGTGCCACCATGTGCACTACCACCATGTGCACTCTCACCATGGGCACTATCACCGATAACACTGTCACCATAAGTACTGTCTGCATGGGCACTGTCACCAAGGGCACGGCCAACATGTGACCTGTAACCATTGTCAGTGTCACTGTGAGAAGTGTCACCATGGGAATTAACAACATAGGCACTCTCATCATGAGCACTGTCACCATGAGCACTGACACCACGAGCACTGTCACCCAGGGCAGTGCCACCATGAGCACTGTCACCATAACTGTTGCTATGAGAATTGTAACCATGGGCAATTTCTCAATGAGTAATGTCACCATGTGTATTTTCACCTTGGGCACTCTCAAAGTAAACAGTATTACCATGAGCACTTTCACTGTGAACACTGTCACCATGGGCACTGGCACAATGTGGTGTGTCACCATGAGCCATGTCACCATGGGAAATGTCACCGTGAGAAGTGTCACCATAGGCAATGTCACCATGGGCAATGTCACCATGGGAACTGCCATTTTGAGCACTGTCACCATGGGTACTGCAACCATGAGTACTGTCACCATGAGTAATTTAACCATTGGCAGTATGACCATGTGCACTGTCACCATGGGCACTATCACCATGACAACTCTCAGCGTGAGCACTGTCACTGTTGGAAATGGCATTGTGTGCAATTCCACCATGGGCAATGTCACCATGGACATTATCGCTGTGAGCACTGTCAATATGAGCACGTCAACATGAGCCCTGTCACCATGGGCAATGTCACTGTGAGAAGTGTCACTATAGGCAATGTCACCGTGGGCACTGTCACCATGGTCACTGCCACCACTGTCACTGTCATTTTGAGCACTGTCACCATAGGTACTGCAACCATGAGCGCTGTCACCATGAGCACTGTCACCATTGCAAGTATCACCATGTGCACTGTCACCATGGGCACTATCACAATGAGAACTGTCAGCATGGGCACTGTCACTCTTGGCAATGTCACCATGGGCACTATCACTGTGAGCACTGTCAACATGAGCACGTCACCATGGGCACTGTCAACATGGGTACTATCTCGAAGGTCAATGTCACCATGAGCATTGTCAGGATGGGCAACTTCACCGTGAGCACTGTCACCAATGGCACTATCACCATGAGCAATGTCACTGTGGGCCGTGTCACCAGGGGCACTATCACCATGGTTAATGTTCTCATTGGCACTTTCCCCGTGAGCACTGTCACCCTGGGCACTGTCATCATGGGCACGGTCACCGTGAGCCCTATCTCCATGAGCACAGCCACTGTGAACACCATCACCATAATCACTGGCCTCATCGGTACTGTCAACATGAGCACTGCCACAATGAGCACTGTCAGCATGGGCACTTCCCCCATGAGCACTGTCACTAGGAGAACTGCTAGCATGGGTATTTTCACCATGAGTACTGTCACCCTCTGTATTGTCACCATTTGCACTGTCACCATCAGGACTATTACCGTGAGTGCTATCACCGTGAGATCTCTCACCATGGTCACTGTCACCATGGCACCTTGCACAATGCGTGCTGTCAACATGAGTGCTGTCACCATTGGCACTATCACCGTGAGCATTCTCACTGTGGTCAGAGTCAACATGGGCTCTGTCACCATGAGCACTGTCACCATAGGCAATGTCACCGTGGTCAGTGTCACCATGAGCAATGTCTCCATGGGCACTCCTACAGTGGGCACTGTCACTGTGCGAACTGTCACCATGGTTACTGCCACTATGAGCAGTGTCTCTGTGAGTACTGTCAGCATGGGTTTTTACCGTGAGCACTGTCACCATGAGCCCTGTCACCATTTTTCAGTGCCACCATGTGCACTACCACCATGTGCACTCTCACCATGGGCACTATCACCGATAACACTGTCACCATAAGTACTGTCTGCATGGGCACTGTCACCAAGGGCACGGCCAACATGTGACCTGTAACCATTGTCAGTGTCACTGTGAGAAGTGTCACCATGGGAATTAACAACATAGGCACTCTCATCATGAGCACTGTCACCATGAGCACTGACACCACGAGCACTGTCACCCAGGGCAGTGCCACCATGAGCACTGTCACCATAACTGTTGCTATGAGAATTGTAACCATGGGCAATTTCTCAATGAGTAATGTCACCATGTGTATTTTCACCTTGGGCACTCTCAAAGTAAACAGTATTACCATGAGCACTTTCACTGTGAACACTGTCACCATGGGCACTGGCACAATGTGGTGTGTCACCATGAGCCATGTCACCATGGGAAATGTCACCGTGAGAAGTGTCACCATAGGCAATGTCACCATGGGCAATGTCACCATGGGAACTGCCATTTTGAGCACTGTCACCATGGGTACTGCAACCATGAGTACTGTCACCATGAGTAATTTAACCATTGGCAGTATGACCATGTGCACTGTCACCATGGGCACTATCACCATGACAACTCTCAGCGTGAGCACTGTCACTGTTGGAAATGGCATTGTGTGCAATTCCACCATGGGCAATGTCACCATGGACATTATCGCTGTGAGCACTGTCAATATGAGCACGTCAACATGAGCCCTGTCACCATGGGCAATGTCACTGTGAGAAGTGTCACTATAGGCAATGTCACCGTGGGCACTGTCACCATGGTCACTGCCACCACTGTCACTGTCATTTTGAGCACTGTCACCATAGGTACTGCAACCATGAGCGCTGTCACCATGAGCACTGTCACCATTGCAAGTATCACCATGTGCACTGTCACCATGGGCACTATCACAATGAGAACTGTCAGCATGGGCACTGTCACTCTTGGCAATGTCACCATGGGCACTATCACTGTGAGCACTGTCAACATGAGCACGTCACCATGGGCACTGTCAACATGGGTACTATCTCGAAGGTCAATGTCACCATGAGCATTGTCAGGATGGGCAACTTCACCGTGAGCACTGTCACCAATGGCACTATCACCATGAGCAATGTCACTGTGGGCCGTGTCACCAGGGGCACTATCACCATGGTTAATGTTATCATTGGCACTTTCCCCATGAGCACTGTCACCCTGGGCACTGTCATCATGGGCACGGTCACCGTGAGCACTATCTCCATGAGCACAGCCACTGTGAACACCATCACCATAATCACTGGCCTCATCGGTACTGTCACCATGAGCACTGCCACAATGCGCACTGTCAGCATGGGCACTTCCCCCATGAGCACTGTCACTAGGAGAACTGCTAGCATGGGTATTTTCACCATGAGTACTGTCACCCTCTGTATTGTCAGCATTTGCACTGTCACCATCAGGACTATTACCGTGAGTGCTATCACCGTGAGATCTCTCACCATGGTCACTGTCACCATGGCACCTTGCACAATGCGTGCTGTCAACATGAGTGCTGTCACCATTGGCACTATCACCGTGAGCATTCTCACTGTGGTCAGAGTCAACATGGGCTCTGTCACCATGAGCACTGTCACCATAGGCAATGTCACCGTGGTCAGTGTCACCATGAGCAATGTCTCCATGGGCACTCCTACAGTGGGCACTGTCACTGTGCGAACTGTCACCATGGTTACTGCCACTATGAGCAGTGTCTCTGTGAGTACTGTCAGCATGGGTTTTTACCGTGAGCACTGTCACCATGAGCCCTGTCACCATTTTTCAGTGCCACCATGTGCACTACCACCATGTGCACTCTCACCATGGGCACTATCACCGATAACACTGTCACCATAAGTACTGTCTGCATGGGCACTGTCACCAAGGGCACGGCCAACATGTGACCTGTAACCATTGTCAGTGTCACTGTGAGAAGTGTCACCATGGGAATTAACAACATAGGCACTCTCATCATGAGCACTGTCACCATGAGCACTGACACCACGAGCACTGTCACCCAGGGCAGTGCCACCATGAGCACTGTCACCATAACTGTTGCTATGAGAATTGTAACCATGGGCAATTTCTCAATGAGTAATGTCACCATGTGTATTTTCACCTTGGGCACTCTCAAAGTAAACAGTATTACCATGAGCACTTTCACTGTGAACACTGTCACCATGGGCACTGGCACAATGTGGTGTGTCACCATGAGCCATGTCACCATGGGAAATGTCACCGTGAGAAGTGTCACCATAGGCAATGTCACCATGGGCAATGTCACCATGGGAACTGCCATTTTGAGCACTGTCACCATGGGTACTGCAACCATGAGTACTGTCACCATGAGTAATTTAACCATTGGCAGTATGACCATGTGCACTGTCACCATGGGCACTATCACCATGACAACTCTCAGCGTGAGCACTGTCACTGTTGGAAATGGCATTGTGTGCAATTCCACCATGGGCAATGTCACCATGGACATTATCGCTGTGAGCACTGTCAATATGAGCACGTCAACATGAGCCCTGTCACCATGGGCAATGTCACTGTGAGAAGTGTCATTATAGGCAATGTCACCGTGGGCACTGTCACCATGGTCACTGCCACCACTGTCACTGTCATTTTGAGCACTGTCACCATGGGTACTGCAACCATGAGCGCTGTCACCATGAGCACTGTCACCATTGCAAGTATCACCATGTGCACTGTCACCATGGGCACTATCACAATGAGAACTGTCAGCATGGGCACTGTCACTCTTGGCAATGTCACCATGGGCACTATCACTTTGAGCACTGTCAACATGAGCACGTCACCATGGGCACTGTCAACATGGGTACTATCTCGAAGGTCAATGTCACCATGAGCATTGTCAGGATGGGCAACTTCACCGTGACCACTGTCACCAATGGCACTATCACCATGAGCAATGTCACTGTGGGCCGTGTCACCAGGGGCACTATCACCATGGTTAATGTTCACATTGGCACTTTCCCCGTGAGCACTGTCACCCTGGGCACTGTCATCATGGGCACGGTCACCGTGAGCACTATCTCCATGAGCACAGCCACTGTGAACACCATCACCATAATCACTGGCCTCATCGGTACTGTCACCATGAGCACTGCCACAATGAGCACTGTCAGCATGGGCACTTCCCCCATGAGCACTGTCACTATGAGAACTGCTAGCATGGGTATTTTCACCATGAGTACTGTCACCCTCTGTATTGTCACCATTTGCACTGTCACCATCAGGACTATTACCGTGAGTGCTATCACCGTGAGATCTCTCACCATGGTCACTGTCACCATGGCACCTTGCACAATGCGTGCTGTCAACATGAGTGCTGTCACCATTGGCACTATCACCGTGAGCATTCTCACTGTGGTCAGAGTCAACATGGGCTCTGTCACCATGAGCACTGTCACCATAGGCAATGTCACCGTGGTCAGTGTCACCATGAGCAATGTCTCCATGGGCACTCCTACAGTGGGCACTGTCACTGTGCGAACTCTCACCATGGTTACTGCCACTATGAGCAGTGTCTCTGTGAGTACTGTCAGCATGGGTTTTTACCGTGAGCACTGTCACCATGAGCCCTGTCACCATTTTTCAGTGCCACCATGTGCACTACCACCATGTGCACTCTCACCATGGGCACTATCACCGATAACACTGTCACCATAAGTACTGCCTGCATGGGCACTGTCACCAAGGGCACGGCCAACATGTGACCTGTAACCATTGTCAGCGTCACTGTGAGAAGTGTCACCATGGGAATTAACAACATAGGCACTCTCATCATGAGCACTGTCACCATGAGCACTGACACCACGACCACTGTCACCCAGGGCAGTGCCACCATGAGCACTGTCACCATAACTGTTGCTATGAGAATTGTAACCATGGGCAATTTCTCAATGAGTAATGTCACCATGTGTATTTTCACCTTGGGCACTCTCAAAGTAAACAGTATTACCATGAGCACTTTCACTGTGAACACTGTCACCATGGGCACTGGCACAATGTGGTGTGTCACCATGAGCCATGTCACCATGGGAAATGTCACCGTGAGAAGTGTCACCATAGGCAATGTCACCATGGGCAATGTCACCATGGGAACTGCCATTTTGAGCACTGTCACCATGGGTACTGCAACCATGAGTACTGTCACCATGAGTAATTTAACCATTGGCAGTATGACCATGTGCACTGTCACCATGGGCACTATCACCATGACAACTCTCAGCGTGAGCACTGTCACTGTTGGAAATGGCATTGTGTGCAATTCCACCATGGGCAATGTCACCATGGACATTATCGCTGTGAGCACTGTCAATATGAGCACGTCAACATGAGCCCTGTCACCATGGGCAATGTCACTGTGAGAAGTGTCACTATAGGCAATGTCACCGTGGGCACTGTCACCATGGTCACTGCCACCACTGTCACTGTCATTTTGAGCACTGTCACCATGGGTACTGCAACCATGAGCGCTGTCACCATGAGCACTGTCACCATTGCAAGTATCACCATGTGCACTGTCACCATGGGCACTATCACAATGAGAACTGTCAGCATGGGCACTGTCACTCTTGGCAATGTCACCATGGGCACTATCACTGTGAGCACTGTCAACATGAGCACGTCACCATGGGCACTGTCAACATGGGTACTATCTCGAAGGTCAATGTCACCATGAGCATTGTCAGGATGGGCAACTTCACCGTGAGCACTGTCACCAATGGCACTATCACCATGAGCAATGTCACTGTGGGCCGTGTCAGCAGGGGCACTATCACCATGGTTAATGTTATCATTGGCACTTTCCCCATGAGCACTGTCACCCTGGGCACTGTCATCATGGGCACGGTCACCGTGAGCACTATCTCCATGAGCACAGCCACTGTGAACACCATCACCATAATCACTGGCCTCATCGGTACTGTCACCATGAGCACTGCCACAATGCGCACTGTCAGCATGGGCACTTCCCCCATGAGCACTGTCACTAGGAGAACTGCTAGCATGGGTATTTTCACCATGAGTACTGTCACCCTCTGTATTGTCACCATTTGCACTGTCACCATCAGGACTATTACCGTGAGTGCTATCACCGTGAGATCTCTCACCATGGTCACTGTCACCATGGCACCTTGCACAATGCGTGCTGTCAACATGAGTGCTGTCACCATTGGCACTATCACCGTGAGCATTCTCACTGTGGTCAGAGTCAACATGGGCTCTGTCACCATGAGCACTGTCACCATAGGCAATGTCACCGTGGTCAGTGTCACCATGAGCAATGTCTCCATGGGCACTCCTACAGTGGGCACTGTCACTGTGCGAACTGTCACCATGGTTACTGCCACTATGAGCAGTGTCTCTGTGAGTACTGTCAGCATGGGTTTTTACCGTGAGCACTGTCACCATGAGCCCTGTCACCATTTTTCAGTGCCACCATGTGCACTACCACCATGTGCACTCTCACCATGGGCACTATCACCGATAACACTGTCACCATAAGTACTGTCTGCATGGGCACTGTCACCAAGGGCACGGCCAACATGTGACCTGTAACCATTGTCAGTGTCACTGTGAGAAGTGTCACCATGGGAATTAACAACATAGGCACTCTCATCATGAGCACTGTCACCATGAGCACTGACACCACGAGCACTGTCACCCAGGGCAGTGCCACCATGAGCACTGTCACCATAACTGTTGCTATGAGAATTGTAACCATGGGCAATTTCTCAATGAGTAATGTCACCATGTGTATTTTCACCTTGGGCACTCTCAAAGTAAACAGTATTACCATGAGCACTTTCACTGTGAACACTGTCACCATGGGCACTGGCACAATGTGGTGTGTCACCATGAGCCATGTCACCATGGGAAATGTCACCGTGAGAAGTGTCACCATAGGCAATGTCACCATGGGCAATGTCACCATGGGAACTGCCATTTTGAGCACTGTCACCATGGGTACTGCAACCATGAGTACTGTCACCATGAGTAATTTAACCATTGGCAGTATGACCATGTGCACTGTCACCATGGGCACTATCACCATGACAACTCTCAGCGTGAGCACTGTCACTGTTGGAAATGGCATTGTGTGCAATTCCACCATGGGCAATGTCACCATGGACATTATCGCTGTGAGCACTGTCAATATGAGCACGTCAACATGAGCCCTGTCACCATGGGCAATGTCACTGTGAGAAGTGTCACTATAGGCAATGTCACCGTGGGCACTGTCACCATGGTCACTGCCACCACTGTCACTGTCATTTTGAGCACTGTCACCATGGGTACTGCAACCATGAGCGCTGTCACCATGAGCACTGTCACCATTGCAAGTATCACCATGTGCACTGTCACCATGGGCACTATCACAATGAGAACTGTCAGCATGGGCACTGTCACTCTTGGCAATGTCACCATGGGCACTATCACTTTGAGCACTGTCAACATGAGCACGTCACCATGGGCACTGTCAACATGGGTACTATCTCGAAGGTCAATGTCACCATGAGCATTGTCAGGATGGGCAACTTCACCGTGACCACTGTCACCAATGGCACTATCACCATGAGCAATGTCACTGTGGGCCGTGTCACCAGGGGCACTATCACCATGGTTAATGTTCTCATTGGCACTTTCCCCGTGAGCACTGTCACCCTGGGCACTGTCATCATGGGCACGGTCACCGTGAGCACTATCTCCATGAGCACAGCCACTGTGAACACCATCACCATAATCACTGGCCTCATCGGTACTGTCACCATGAGCACTGCCACAATGAGCACTGTCAGCATGGGCACTTCCCCCATGAGCACTGTCACTATGAGAACTGCTAGCATGGGTATTTTCACCATGAGTACTGTCACCCTCTGTATTGTCACCATTTGCACTGTCACCATCAGGACTATTACCGTGAGTGCTATCACCGTGAGATCTCTCACCATGGTCACTGTCACCATGGCACCTTGCACAATGCGTGCTGTCAACATGAGTGCTGTCACCATTGGCACTATCACCGTGAGCATTCTCACTGTGCTCAGAGTCAACATGGGCTCTGTCACCATGAGCACTGTCACCATAGGCAATGTCACCGTGGTCAGTGTCACCATGAGCAATGTCTCCATGGGCACTCCTACAGTGGGCACTGTCACTGTGCGAACTCTCACCATGGTTACTGCCACTATGAGCAGTGTCTCTGTGAGTACTGTCAGCATGGGTTTTTACCGTGAGCACTGTCACCATGAGCCCTGTCACCATTTTTCAGTGCCACCATGTGCACTACCACCATGTGCACTCTCACCATGGGCACTATCACCGATAACACTGTCACCATAAGTACTGCCTGCATGGGCACTGTCACCAAGGGCACGGCCAACATGTGACCTGTAACCATTGTCAGCGTCACTGTGAGAAGTGTCACCATGGGAATTAACAACATAGGCACTCTCATCATGAGCACTGTCACCATGAGCACTGACACCACGACCACTGTCACCCAGGGCAGTGCCACCATGAGCACTGTCACCATAACTGTTGCTATGAGAATTGTAACCATGGGCAATTTCTCAATGAGTAATGTCACCATGTGTATTTTCACCTTGGGCACTCTCAAAGTAAACAGTATTACCATGAGCACTTTCACTGTGAACACTGTCACCATGGGCACTGGCACAATGTGGTGTGTCACCATGAGCCATGTCACCATGGGAAATGTCACCGTGAGAAGTGTCACCATAGGCAATGTCACCATGGGCAATGTCAGCATGGGAACTGCCATTTTGAGCACTGTCACCATGGGTACTGCAACCATGAGTACTGTCACCATGAGTAATTTAACCATTGGCAGTATGACCATGTGCACTGTCACCATGGGCACTATCACCATGACAACTCTCAGCGTGAGCACTGTCACTGTTGGAAATGGCATTGTGTGCAATTCCACCATGGGCAATGTCACCATGGACATTATCGCTGTGAGCACTGTCAATATGAGCACGTCAACATGAGCCCTGTCACCATGGGCAATGTCACTGTGAGAAGTGTCACTATAGGCAATGTCACCGTGGGCACTGTCACCATGGTCACTGCCACCACTGTCACTGTCATTTTGAGCACTGTCACCATAGGTACTGCAACCATGAGCGCTGTCACCATGAGCACTGTCACCATTGCAAGTATCACCATGTGCACTGTCACCATGGGCACTATCACAATGAGAACTGTCAGCATGGGCACTGTCACTCTTGGCAATGTCACCATGGGCACTATCACTGTGAGCACTGTCAACATGAGCACGTCACCATGGGCACTGTCAACATGGGTACTATCTCGAAGGTCAATGTCACCATGAGCATTGTCAGGATGGGCAACTTCACCGTGAGCACTGTCACCAATGGCACTATCACCATGAGCAATGTCACTGTGGGCCGTGTCACCAGGGGCACTATCACCATGGTTAATGTTATCATTGGCACTTTCCCCATGAGCACTGTCACCCTGGGCACTGTCATCATGGGCACGGTCACCGTGAGCACTATCTCCATGAGCACAGCCACTGTGAACACCATCACCATAATCACTGGCCTCATCGGTACTGTCACCATGAGCACTGCCACAATGCGCACTGTCAGCATGGGCACTTCCCCCATGAGCACTGTCACTAGGAGAACTGCTAGCATGGGTATTTTCACCATGAGTACTGTCACCCTCTGTATTGTCACCATTTGCACTGTCACCATCAGGACTATTACCGTGAGTGCTATCACCGTGAGATCTCTCACCATGGTCACTGTCACCATGGCACCTTGCACAATGCGTGCTGTCAACATGAGTGCTGTCACCATTGGCACTATCACCGTGAGCATTCTCACTGTGGTCAGAGTCAACATGGGCTCTGTCACCATGAGCACTGTCACCATAGGCAATGTCACCGTGGTCAGTGTCACCATGAGCAATGTCTCCATGGGCACTCCTACAGTGGGCACTGTCACTGTGCGAACTGTCACCATGGTTACTGCCACTATGAGCAGTGTCTCTGTGAGTACTGTCAGCATGGGTTTTTACCGTGAGCACTGTCACCATGAGCCCTGTCACCATTTTTCAGTGCCACCATGTGCACTACCACCATGTGCACTCTCACCATGGGCACTATCACCGATAACACTGTCACCATAAGTACTGTCTGCATGGGCACTGTCACCAAGGGCACGGCCAACATGTGACCTGTAACCATTGTCAGTGTCACTGTGAGAAGTGTCACCATGGGAATTAACAACATAGGCACTCTCATCATGAGCACTGTCACCATGAGCACTGACACCACGAGCACTGTCACCCAGGGCAGTGCCACCATGAGCACTGTCACCATAACTGTTGCTATGAGAATTGTAACCATGGGCAATTTCTCAATGAGTAATGTCACCATGTGTATTTTCACCTTGGGCACTCTCAAAGTAAACAGTATTACCATGAGCACTTTCACTGTGAACACTGTCACCATGGGCACTGGCACAATGTGGTGTGTCACCATGAGCCATGTCACCATGGGAAATGTCACCGTGAGAAGTGTCACCATAGGCAATGTCACCATGGGCAATGTCACCATGGGAACTGCCATTTTGAGCACTGTCACCATGGGTACTGCAACCATGAGTACTGTCACCATGAGTAATTTAACCATTGGCAGTATGACCATGTGCACTGTCACCATGGGCACTATCACCATGACAACTCTCAGCGTGAGCACTGTCACTGTTGGAAATGGCATTGTGTGCAATTCCACCATGGGCAATGTCACCATGGACATTATCGCTGTGAGCACTGTCAATATGAGCACGTCAACATGAGCCCTGTCACCATGGGCAATGTCACTGTGAGAAGTGTCACTATAGGCAATGTCACCGTGGGCACTGTCACCATGGTCACTGCCACCACTGTCACTGTCATTTTGAGCACTGTCACCATGGGTACTGCAACCATGAGCGCTGTCACCATGAGCACTGTCACCATTGCAAGTATCACCATGTGCACTGTCACCATGGGCACTATCACAATGAGAACTGTCAGCATGGGCACTGTCACTCTTGGCAATGTCACCATGGGCACTATCACTTTGAGCACTGTCAACATGAGCACGTCACCATGGGCACTGTCAACATGGGTACTATCTCGAAGGTCAATGTCACCATGAGCATTGTCAGGATGGGCAACTTCACCGTGAGCACTGTCACCAATGGCACTATCACCATGAGCAATGTCACTGTGGGCCGTGTCACCAGGGGCACTATCACCATGGTTAATGTTCTCATTGGCACTTTCCCCGTGAGCACTGTCACCCTGGGCACTGTCATCATGGGCACGGTCACCGTGAGCACTATCTCCATGAGCACAGCCACTGTGAACACCATCACCATAATCACTGGCCTCATCGGTACTGTCACCATGAGCACTGCCACAATGAGCACTGTCAGCATGGGCACTTCCCCCATGAGCACTGTCACTAGGAGAACTGCTAGCATGGGTATTTTCACCATGAGTACTGTCACCCTCTGTATTGTCACCATTTGCACTGTCACCATCAGGACTATTACCGTGAGTGCTATCACCGTGAGATCTCTCACCATGGTCACTGTCACCATGGCACCTTGCACAATGCGTGCTGTCAACATGAGTGCTGTCACCATTGGCACTATCACCGTGAGCATTCTCACTGTGGTCAGAGTCAACATGGGCTCTGTCACCATGAGCACTGTCACCATAGGCAATGTCACCGTGGTCAGTGTCACCATGAGCAATGTCTCCATGGGCACTCCTACAGTGGGCACTGTCACTGTGCGAACTGTCACCATGGTTACTGCCACTATGAGCAGTGTCTCTGTGAGTACTGTCAGCATGGGTTTTTACCGTGAGCACTGTCACCATGAGCCCTGTCACCATTTTGCAGTGCCACCATGTGCACTACCACCATGTGCACTCTCACCATGGGCACTATCACCGATAACACTGTCACCATAAGTACTGTCTGCATGGGCACTGTCACCAAGGGCACGGCCAACATGTGACCTGTAACCACTGTCAGTGTCACTGTGAGAAGTGTCACCATGGGAATTAACAACATAGGCACTCTCATCATGAGCACTGTCACCATGAGCACTGACACCACGAGCACTGTCACCCAGGGCAGTGCCACCGTGAGCACTGTCACCATAACTGTTGCTATGAGAATTGTAACCATGGGCAATTTCTCAATGAGTAATGTCACCATGTGTATTTTCACCTTGGGCACTCTCAAAGTAAACAGTATTACCATGAGCACTTTCACTGTGAACACTGTCACCATGGGCACTGGCACAATGTGGTGTGTCACCATGAGCCATGTCACCATGGGGAATGTCACCGTGAGAAGTGTCACCATAGGCAATGTCACCATGGGCAATGTCAGCATGGGAACTGCCATTTTGAGCACTGTCACCATGGGTACTGCAACCATGAGTACTGTCACCATGAGTAATTTAACCATTGGCAGTATGACCATGTGCACTGTCACCATGGGCACTATCACCATGACAACTCTCAGCGTGAGCACTGTCACTGTTGGAAATGGCATTGTGTGCAATTCCACCATGGGCAATGTCACCATGGACATTATCGCTGTGAGCACTGTCAATATGAGCACGTCAACATGAGCCCTGTCACCATGGGCAATGTCACTGTGAGAAGTGCAACTATAGGCAATGTCACCGTGGACACTGTCACCATGGTCACTGCCACCACTGTCACTGTCATTTTGAGCACTGTCACCATGGGTACTGCAACCATGAGCGCTGTCACCATGAGCACTGTCACCATTGCAAGTATCACCATGTGCACTGTCACCATGGGCAATATCACAATGAGAACTGTCAGCATGGGCACTGTCACTCTTGGCAATGTCACCATGGGAACTATCACTTTGAGCACTG
The DNA here is from genome assembly GCF_964341445.2 of Mesoplodon mirus. Classification (NCBI taxonomy): domain Eukaryota; kingdom Metazoa; phylum Chordata; class Mammalia; order Artiodactyla; family Ziphiidae; genus Mesoplodon; species Mesoplodon mirus. Next base: position 103,865,952 of record NC_138976.1, on the reverse strand, counting down.
TCAACATGAGCACGTCACCATGGGCACTGTCAACATGGGTACTATCTCGAAGGGCAATGTCACCATGAGCATTGTCAGGAAGGGCAATTTCACCATGAGCACTGTCACCAAAGGCACTATCACCATGTGCAATGTCACTGTGGGCCGTGTCACCAGGGGCACTATCACCATGGTTAATGTTCTCATTGGCACTTTCCCCGTGAGCACTGTCACCCTGGGCACTGTCATCATGGGCACGGTCACCGTGAGCACTATCTCCATGAGCACAGCCACTGTGAACACCATCACCATAATCACTGGCCTCATCGGTACTGTCACCATGAGCACTGCCACAATGAGCACTGTCAGCATGGGCACTTCCCCCATGAGCACTGTCACTAGGAGAACTGCTAGCATGGGTATTTTCACCATGAGTACTGTCACCCTCTGTATTGTCACCATTTGCACTGTCACCATCAGGACTATTACCGTGAGTGCTATCACCGTGAGATCTCTCACCATGGTCACTGTCACCATGGCACCTTGCACAATGCGTGCTGTCAACATGAGTGCTGTCACCATTGGCACTATCACCGTGAGCATTCTCACTGTGGTCAGAGTCAACATGGGCTCTGTCATCATGAGCACTGTCACCATAGGCAATGTCACCGTGGTCAGTGTCACCATGAGCAATGTCTCCATGGGCACTCCTACAGTGGGCACTGTCACTGTGCGAACTGTCACCATGGTTACTGCCACTATGAGCAGTGTCTCTGTGAGTACTGTCAGCATGGGTTTTTACCGTGAGCACTGTCACCATGAGCCCTGTCACCATTTTTCAGTGCCACCATGTGCACTACCACCATGTGCACTCTCACCATGGGCACTATCACCGATAACACTGTCACCATAAGTACTGTCTTCATGGGCACTGTCACCAAGGGCACGGCCAACATGTGACCTGTAACCATTGTCAGTGTCACTGTGAGAAGTGTCACCATGGGAATTAACAACATAGGCACTCTCATCATGAGCACGGTCACCATGAGCACTGACACCACGAGCACTGTCACCCAGGGCAGTGCCACCGTGAGCACTGTCACCATAACTGTTGCTATGAGAATTGTAACCATGGGCAATTTCTCAATGAGTAATGTCACCATGTGTATTTTCACCTTGGGCACTCTCAAAGTAAACAGTATTACCATGAGCACTTTCACTGTGAACACTGTCACCATGGGCACTGGCACAATGTGGTGTGTCACCATGGGAAATGTCACCGTGAGAAGTGTCACCATAGGCAATGTCACCATGGGCAATGTCACCATGGGAACTGCCATTTTGAGCACTGTCACCATGGGTACTACAACCATGTGTACTGTCAACATGAGTAATTTAACCATTGGCAGTATGACCATGTGTACTGTCACCACGGGCACTATCACCATGACAACTCTCAGCGTGAGCACTGTCACTGTTGGAAATGGCACTGTGTGCAATTCCACCATGGGCAATGTCACCATGGACATTATCGCTGTGAGCACTGTCAATATGAGCACGTCAGCATGAGCCCTGTCACCATGGGCAATGTCACTGTGAGAAGTGTCACTATAGGCAATGTCACTGTGGGCACTGTCACCATGGTCATTGCCACCACTGTCACTGTCATTTTGAGCACTGTCACCATGGGTACTGCAACCATGAGCGCTGTCACCATGAGCACTGTCACCATTGCAAGTATCACCATGTGTACTGTCACCATGGGCACTATCACAATGAGAACTGTCAGCATGGGCACTGTCACTCTTGGCAATGTCACCATGGGCACTATCACTTTGAGCACTGTCAACATGAGCACGTCACCATGGGCACTGTCAACATGGGTACTATCTCGAAGGGCAATGTCACGATGAGCATTGTCAGGATGGGCAACTACAACGTGAGCACTGTCACCAATGGTACTATCACCATGAGCAATGTCACTGTGGGCCGTTTCACCAGGGGCACTATCACCATGGTTAATGTTATCATTGGCAATTTCCCCGTGAGCACTGTCACCCTGGGCACTGTCATCATGGGCACGGTCACCGTGAGCACTATCTCCATGTGCTCAGCCACTTTGAACACCATCACCATAATCACTGGCCTCATCGGTACTGTCACCATGAGCACTGCCACAATGAGCACTGTCAGCATGGGCACTTCCCCCATGAGCACTGTCACTATGAGAACTGCTAGCATGGGTATTTTCACCATGAGTACTGTCACCCTCTGTATTGTCACCATTTGCACTGTCACCATCAGGACTATTACCGTGAGCGTTATCACCGTGAGATCTCTCACCATGGTCACTGTCACCATGGCACCTTGCACAATGGGGGCTGTCAACATGAGTGCTGGCACCATTGGCACTATCACTGTGAGCATTCTCACTGTGGTCAGTGTCACCATGGGCACTGTCACCATGAGCATTGTCACCATAGGCAATGTCACCATGGTCAGTGTCACCATGAACACTGTCAACATGGGCACTCATACAATGGGCACTGTCACTGTGAGCACTGTCACCTTGGGTACTGCCACCATGAGCGCTGTCACCATGAGCACTGTCACCATTGCGAGTATCACAATGTGCACTGTCACCATGGGCACTGGCACAATGTCGTGTGTCACCTTGAGCAATGTCACCATGGGAAATGTCACCGTGAGATGTGTCACCATAGGCAATGTCACCATGGGCAATGTCACCATGGGAAATGCCATTTTGCACACTGTCACCATGGGTACTGCAACCATGAGTACTGTCACCATTGGCAGTATGATCATGTGCACTGTCACCATGGGCACTATCACCATGACAACTCTCAGCGTGAGCACTGTCACTGTGGGAACTGGCATTGTGTGCAATTCCACCATGGGCAATGTCACCATGGGCACTATCACTGTGAGCACTGTCAATATAAGCACGTCAACATGAGCCCTGTCACCATTGGCAATGTCACCGTGAGAAGTGTCACTATAGGCGATGTCACCGTGGGCACTGTCACCATGGTCACTGCCACCACTGTCACTGTCATTTTGAGCACTGTCACCATGGGTACTGCAAACATGAGCACTGTCACCATTGCGATTATCACCATGTGTACTGTCACCATGGGCACTATCACAATGAGAATTGTCAGCGTGGGCACTGTCACTGTTGGCAAGGGCACCGTGGGCACTTCCACCATGGGCAATGTCACCATGGGCACTATCACTGTGAGCACTGTCAACATGAGCACGTCACCATGGGCACTGTCAACATGGGTACTATCTCGAAGGGCAATGTCACCATGAGCATTGTCAGGAAGGGCAATTTCACCATGAGCACTGTCACCAAAGGCACTATCACCATGAGCAATGTCACTGTGGGCCGTGTCACCAGGGGCACTATCACCATGGTTAATGTTCTCATTGGCACTTTCCCCGTGAGCACTGTCACCCTGGGCACTGTCATCATGGGCACGGTCACCGTGAGCACTATCTCCATGAGCACAGCCACTGTGAACACCATCACCATAATCACTGGCCTCATCGGTACTGTCACCATGAGCACTGCCACAATGAGCACTGTCAGCATGGGCACTTCCCCCATGAGCACTGTCACTATGAGAACTGCTAGCATGGGTATTTTCACCATGAGTACTGTCACCCTCTGTATTGTCACCATTTGCACTGTCACCATCAGGACTATTACCGTGAGTGCTATCACCGTGAGATCTCTCACCATGGTCACTGTCACCATGGCACCTTGCACAATGCGTGCTGTCAACATGAGTGCTGTCACCATTGGCACTATCACCGTGAGCATTCTCAATGTGGTCAGAGTCAACATGGGCTCTGTCACCATGAGCACTGTCACCATAGGCAATGTCACCGTGGTCAGTGTCACCATGAGCAATGTCTCCATGGGCACTCCTACAGTGGGCACTGTCACTGTGCGAACTGTCACCATGGTTACTGCCACTATGAGCAGTGTCTCTGTGAGTACTGTCAGCATGGGTTTTACCGTGAGCACTGTCACCATGAGCCCTGTCACCATTTTTCAGTGCCACCATGTGCACTACCACCATGTGCACTCTCACCATGGGCACTATCACCGATAACACTGTCACCATAAGTACTGTCTGCATGGGCACTGTCACCAAGGGCACGGCCAACATGTGACCTGTAACCATTGTCAGTGTCACTGTGAGAAGTGTCACCATGGGAATTAACAACATAGGCACTCTCATCATGAGCACTGTCACCATGAGCACTGACACCACGAGCACTGTCACCCAGGGCAGTGCCACCATGAGCACTGTCACCATAACTGTTGCTATGAGAATTGTAACCATGGGCAATTTCTCAATGAGTAATGTCACCATGTGTATTTTCACCTTGGGCACTCTCAAAGTAAACAGTATTACCATGAGCACTTTCACTGTGAACACTGTCACCATGGGCACTGGCACAATGTGGTGTGTCACCATGAGCCATGTCACCATGGGAAATGTCACCGTGAGAAGTGTCACCATAGGCAATGTCACCATGGGCAATGTCACCATGGGAACTGCCATTTTGAGCACTGTCACCATGGGTACTGCAACCATGAGTACTGTCACCATGAGTAATTTAACCATTGGCAGTATGACCATGTGCACTGTCACCATGGGCACTATCACCATGACAACTCTCAGCGTGAGCACTGTCACTGTTGGAAATGGCATTGTGTGCAATTCCACCATGGGCAATGTCACCATGGACATTATCGCTGTGAGCACTGTCAATATGAGCACGTCAACATGAGCCCTGTCACCATGGGCAATGTCACTGTGAGAAGTGTCACTATAGGCAATGTCACCGTGGGCACTGTCACCATGGTCACTGCCACCACTGTCACTGTCATTTTGAGCACTGTCACCATGGGTACTGCAACCATGAGCGCTGTCACCATGAGCACTGTCACCATTGCAAGTATCACCATGTGCACTGTCACCATGGGCACTATCACAATGAGAACTGTCAGCATGGGCACTGTCACTCTTGGCAATGTCACCATGGGCACTATCACTGTGAGCACTGTCAACATGAGCACGTCACCATGGGCACTGTCAACATGGGTACTATCTCGAAGGTCAATGTCACCATGAGCATTGTCAGGATGGGCAACTTCACCGTGAGCACTGTCACCAATGGCACTATCACCATGAGCAATGTCACTGTGGGCCGTGTCACCAGGGGCACTATCACCATGGTTAATGTTCTCATTGGCACTTTCCCCGTGAGCACTGTCACCCTGGGCACTGTCATCATGGGCACGGTCACCGTGAGCACTATCTCCATGAGCACAGCCACTGTGAACACCATCACCATAATCACTGGCCTCATCGGTACTGTCACCATGAGCACTGCCACAATGAGCACTGTCAGCATGGGCACTTCCCCCATGAGCACTGTCACTATGAGAACTGCTAGCATGGGTATTTTCACCATGAGTACTGTCACCCTCTGTATTGTCACCATTTGCACTGTCACCATCAGGACTATTACCGTGAGTGCTATCACCGTGAGATCTCTCACCATGGTCACTGTCACCATGGCACCTTGCACAATGCGTGCTGTCAACATGAGTGCTGTCACCATTGGCACTATCACCGTGAGCATTCTCACTGTGGTCAGAGTCAACATGGGCTCTGTCACCATGAGCACTGTCACCATAGGCAATGTCACCGTGGTCAGTGTCACCATGAGCAATGTCTCCATGGGCACTCCTACAGTGGGCACTGTCACTGTGCGAACTGTCACCATGGTTACTGCCACTATGAGCAGTGTCTCTGTGAGTACTGTCAGCATGGGTTTTTACCGTGAGCACTGTCACCATGAGCCCTGTCACCATTTTTCAGTGCCACCATGTGCACTACCACCATGTGCACTCTCACCATGGGCACTATCACCGATAACACTGTCACCATAAGTACTGCCTGCATGGGCACTGTCACCAAGGGCACGGCCAACATGTGACCTGTAACCATTGTCAGTGTCACTGTGAGAAGTGTCACCATGGGAATTAACAACATAGGCACTCTCATCATGAGCACTGTCACCATGAGCACTGACACCACGAGCACTGTCACCCAGGGCAGTGCCACCATGAGCACTGTCACCATAACTGTTGCTATGAGAATTGTAACCATGGGCAATTTCTCAATGAGTAATGTCACCATGTGTATTTTCACCTTGGGCACTCTCAAAGTAAACAGTATTACCATGAGCACTTTCACTGTGAACACTGTCACCATGGGCACTGGCACAATGTGGTGTGTCACCATGAGCCATGTCACCATGGGAAATGTCACCGTGAGAAGTGTCACCATAGGCAATGTCACCATGGGCAATGTCACCATGGGAACTGCCATTTTGAGCACTGTCACCATGGGTACTGCAACCATGCGTACTGTCACCATGAGTAATTTAACCATTGGCAGTATGACCATGTGCACTGTCACCATGGGCACTATCACCATGACAACTCTCAGCGTGAGCACTGTCACTGTTGGAAATGGCATTGTGTGCAATTCCACCATGGGCAATGTCACCATGGACATTATCGCTGTGACCACTGTCAATATGAGCACGTCAGCATGAGCCCTGTCACCATGGGCAATGTCACTGTGAGAAGTGTCACTATAGGCAATGTCACGGTGGGCACTGTCACCATGGTCACTGACACCACTGTCACTGTCATTTTGAGCACTGTCACCATGGGTACTGCAACCATGAGCGCTGTCACCATGAGCACTGTCACCATTGCAAGTATCACCATGGGCACTATCACAATGAGAACTGTCAGCATGGGCACTGTCACTCTTGGCAATGTCACCATGGGCACTATCACTTTGAGCACTGTCAACATGAGCACATCACCATGGGCACTGTCAACATGGGTACTATCTCGAAGGGCAATGTCACCATGAGCATTGTCAGGATGGGCAACTTCACCGTGAGCACTGTCACCAATGGCACTATCACCATGATCAATGTCACTGTGGGCCATGTCACCAGGGGCACTATCACCATGGTTAATGTTATCATTGGCAATTTCCCCGTGAGCACTGTCACCCTGGGCACTGTCATCATGCGCATGGTCACCGTGAGCACTATCTCCATGAGCACAGCCACTGTGAACACCATCCCCATAATCACTGGCCTCATCGGTACTGTCACCATGAGCACTGCCACAATGAGCACTGTCAGCATGGGCACATCCCCCATGAGCACTGTCACTATGAGAACTGCTACCATGGGTATTTTCACCATGTGTACTGTCACCCTGTGTATTGTCACCATTTGCACTGTCACCATGAGGACTATTACCGTGAGCGCTATCACCGTGAGATCTCTCACCATGGTCACTGTCACCATGGCACCTTGCACAATGGGGGCTGTCAACATGAGTGCTGGCACCATTGGCACTATCACTGTGAGCATTCTCACTGTGGTCAGTGTCACCATGGGCACTGTCACCATGAGCACTGTCACCATAGGCAATGTCACCATGGTCAGTGTCACCATGAGCACTGTCAACATGGGCACTCATACAGTGGGCACTGTCACTGTGAGCACTGTCACCTTGGGTACTGCCACCATGAGCGCTGTCACCATGAGCACTGTCACCATTGCGAGTATCACAATGTGCACTGTCACCATGGGCACTGGCACAATGTCGTGTGTCACCTTGAGCAATGTCACCATGGGAAATGTCACCGTGAGATGTGTCACCATAGGCAATGTCACCATGGGCAATGTCACCATGGGAAATGCCATTTTGCACACTGTCACCATGGGTACTGCAACCATGAGTACTGTCACCATTGGCAGTATGACCATGTGCACTGTCACCATGGGCACTATCACCATGACAACTCTCAGCGTGAGCACTGTCACTGTGGGAACTGGCATTGTGTGCAATTCCACCATGGGCAATGTCAACATGGGCACTATCACTGTGAGCACTGTCAATATAAGCACGTCAACATGAGCCCTGTCACCATTGTCAATGTCACCGTGAGAAATGTCACTATAGGCGATGTCACCGTGGGTACTGTCACCATGGTCACTGCCACCACTGTCACTGTCATTTTGAGCACTGTCACCATGGGTATTGCAACCATGAGCACTGTCACCATTGCGATTATCACCATGTGTACTGTCACCATGGGCACTATCACAATGAGAACTGTCAGCGTGGGCACTGTCACTGTTGGCAAGGACACCGTGGGCACTTCCACCATGGGCAATGTCACCATGGGCACTATCACTGTGAGCACTGTCAACATGAGCACGACACCATGGGCACTGTCAACATGGGTACTATCTCGAAGGGCAATGTCACCATAAGCATTTTCAGGAAGGGTAATTTCACCATGAGCACTGTCACCAAAGGCACTATCACCATGAGAAATGTCACTGTGGGCCGTGTCACCAGGGGCACTATCACCATGGTTAATGTTATCATTTGCACTTTCCCCGTGAGCACTGTCACCCTGGGCACTTTCATCATGGGCACGGTCACCGTGAGCACTATCTCCATGAGCACAGCCACTGTGAACACCATCACCATAATCACTGGCCTCATCCGTACTGTCACCATGAGCACTGCCACAATGAGCACTGTCAGCATGGGCACTTCCCCCATGAGCACTGTCACTATGAGAACTGCTAGCATGGGTATTTTCACCATGAGTACTGTCACCCTCTGTATTGTCACCATTTGCACTGTCACCATCAGGACTATTACCGTGAGTGCTATCACCGTGAGATCTCTCACCATGGTCACTGTCACCATGGCACCTTGCACAATGCGTGCTGTCAACATGAGTGCTGTCACCATTGGCACTATCACCGTGAGCATTCTCACTGTGGTCAGAGTCAACATGGGCTCTGTCACCATGAGCACTGTCACCATAGGCAATGTCACCGTGGTCAGTGTCACCATGAGCAATGTCTCCATGGGCACTCCTACAGTGGGCACTGTCACTGTGCGAACTGTCACCATGGTTACTGCCACTATGAGCAGTGTCTCTGTGAGTACTGTCAGCATGGGTTTTTACCGTGAGCACTGTCACCATGAGCCCTGTCACCATTTTTCAGTGCCACCATGTGCACTCTCACCATGTGCACTCTCACCATGGGCACTATCACCGATAACACTGTCACCATAAGTACTGTCTTCATGGGCACTGTCACCAAGGGCACGGCCAACATGTGACCTGTAACCATTGTCAGTGTCACTGTGAGAAGTGTCACCATGGGAATTAACAACATAGGCACTCTCATCATGAGCACTGTCACCATGAGCACTGACACCACGAGCACTGTCACCCAGGGCAGTGCCACCGTGAGCACTGTCACCATAACTGTTGCTATGAGAATTGTAACCATGGGCAATTTCTCAATGAGTAATGTCACCATGTGTATTTTCACCTTGGGCACTCTCAAAGTAAACAGTATTACCATGAGCACTTTCACTGTGAACACTGTCACCATGGGCACTGGCACAATGTGGTGTGTCACCATGAGCCATGTCACCATGGGAAATGTTACAGTGAGAAGTGTCACCATAGGCAATGTCACCATGGGCAATGTCACCATGGGAACTGCCATTTTGAGCACTGTCACCATGGGTACTGCAACCATGAGTACTGTCACCATGAGTAATTTAACCATTGGCAGTATGACCATGTGCACTCTCACCATGGGCACTATCACCATGACAACTCTCAGCGTGAGCACTGTCACTGTTGGAAATGGCATTGTGTGCAATTCCACCATGGGCAATGTCACCATGGACATTATCGCTGTGAGCACTGTCAATATGAGCACGTCAACATGAGCCCTGTCACCATGGGCAATGTCACTGTGAGAAGTGTCACTATAGGCAATGTCACCGTGGGCACTGTCACCATGGTCACTGCCACCACTGTCACTGTCATTTTGAGCACTGTCACCATGGGTACTGCAACCATGAGCGCTGTCACCATGAGCACTGTCACCATTGCAAGTATCACCATGTGCACTGTCACCATGGGCACTATCACAATGAGAACTGTCAGCATGGGCACTGTCACTCTTGGCAATGTCACAATGGGCAATATCACTGTGAGCACTGTCAACATGAGCACGTCACCATGGGCACTGTCAACATGGGTACTATCTCGAAGGGCAATGTCACCATGAGCATTGTCAGGAAGGGCAATTTCACCATGAGCACTGTCACCAAAGGCACTATCACCATGAGCAATGTCACTGTGGGCCATGTCACCAGGGGCACTATCACCATGGTTAATGTTATCATTGGCACTTTCCCCGTGAGCACTGTCACCCTGGGCACTGTCATCATGGGCACGGTCACCGTGAGCACTATCTCCATGAGCACAGCCACTGTGAACACCATCACCATAATCACTGGCCTCATCGGTACTGTCACCATGAGCACTGCCACAATGAGCACTGTCAGCATGGGCACTTCCCCCATGAGCACTGTCACTATGAGAACTGCTAGCATGGGTATTTTCACCATGAGTACTGTCACCCTCTGTATTGTCACCATTTGCACTGTCACCATCAGGACTATTACCGTGAGTGCTATCACCGTGAGATCTCTCACCATGGTCACTGTCACCATGGCACCTTGCACAATGCGTGCTGTCAACATGAGTGCTGTCACCATTGGCACTATCACTGTGAGCATTCTCACTGTGGTCAGAGTCAACATGGGCTCTGTCACCATGAGCACTGTCACCATAGGCAATGTCACCGTGGTCAGTGTCACCATGAGCAATGTCTCCATGGGCACTCCTACAGTGGGCACTGTCACAGTGCGAACTGTCACCATGGTTACTGCCACTATGAGCAGTGTCTCTGTGAGTACTGTCAGCATGGGTTTATACCGTGAGCACTGTCACCATGAGCCATGTAACCATTTTTCAGTGCCACCATGTGCACTCTCACCATGTGCACTCTCACCATGGGCACTATCACCGATAACACTGTCACCATAAGTACTGTCTTCATGGGCACTCTCACCAAGGGCACGGCCAACATGTGACCTGTAACCATTGTCAGTGTCACTGTGAGAAGTGTCACCATGGGAATTAACAACATAGGCACTCTCATCATGAGCACTGTCACCATGAGCACTGACACCACGAGCACTGTCACCCAGAGCAGTGCCACCGTGAGCACTGTCACCATAACTGTTGCTATGAGAATTGTAACCATGGGCAATTTCTCAATGAGTAATGTCACCATGTGTATTTTCCCCTTGGGCACTCTCAAAGTAAACAGTATTACCATGAGCACTTTCACTGTGAACACTGTCACCATGGGCACTGGCACAATGTGGTGTGTCACCATGAGCCATGTCACCATGGGAAATGTCACCGTGAGAAGTGTCACCATAGGCAATGTCACCATGGGCAATGTCACCATGGGAACTGCCATTTTGAGCACTGTCACCATGGGTACTGCAACCATGAGTACTGTCACCATGAGTAATTTAACCATTGGCAGTATGACCATGTGCACTGTCACCATGGGCACTATCACCATGACAACTCTCAGCTTGAGCACTGTCACTGTTGGAAATGGCATTGTGTGCAATTCCACCATGGGCAATGTCACCATGGACATTATCGCTGTGAGCACTGTCAATATGAGCACGTCAACATGAGCCCTGTCACCATGGGCAATGTCACTGTGAGAAGTGTCACTATAGGCAATGTCACCGTGGGCACTGTCACCATGGTCACTGCCACCACTGTCACTGTCATTTTGAGCACTGTCACCATGGGTACTGCAACCGTGAGTGCTGTCACCATGAGCACTGTCACCATTGCAAGTATCACCATATGCACTGTCACCATGGGCACTATCACAATGAGAACTGTCAGCATGGGCACTGTCACTCTTGGCAATGTCACCATGGGCACTATCACTGTGAGCACTGTCAACATGAGCACGTCACCATGGGCACTGTCAACATGGGTACTATCTCGAAGGTCAATGTCACCATGAGCATTGTCAGGATGGGCAACTTCACCATGAGCACTGTCACCAAAGGCACTATCACCATGAGCAATGTCACTGTGGGCCGTGTCACCAGGGGCACTATCACCATGGTTAATGTTCTCATTGGCTCTTTCCCCGTGAGCACTGTCACCCTGGGCACTGTCATCATGGGCACGGTCACCGTGAGCACTATCTCCATGAGCACAGCCACTGTGAACACCATCACCATAATCACTGGCCTCATCGGTACTGTCACCATGAGCACTGCCACAATGAGCACTGTCAGCATGGGCACTTCCCCCATGAGCACTGTCACTATGAGAACTGCTAGCATGGGTATTTTCACCATGAGTACTGTCACCCTCTGTATTGTCACCATTTGCACTGTCACCATCAGGACTATTACCGTGAGTGCTATCACCGTGAGATCTCTCACCATGGTCACTGTCACCATGGCACCTTGCACAATGCGTGCTGTCAACATGAGTGCTGTCACCATTGGCACTATCACCGTGAGCATTCTCACTGTGGTCAGAGTCAACATGGGCTCTGTCACCATGAGCACTGTCACCATAGGCAATGTCACCGTGGTCAGTGTCACCATGAGCAATGTCTCCATGGGCACTCCTACAGTGGGCACTGTCACTGTGCGAACTGTCACCATGGTTACTGCCACTATGAGCAGTGTCTCTGTGAGTACTGTCAGCATGGGTTTTTACCGTGAGCACTGTCACCATGAGCCCTGTCACCATTTTTCAGTGCCACCATGTGCACTACCACCATGTGCACTCTCACCATGGGCACTATCACCGATAACACTGTCACCATAAGTACTGTCTGCATGGGCACTGTCACCAAGGGCACGGCCAACATGTGACCTGTAACCATTGTCAGTGTCACTGTGAGAAGTGTCACCATGGGAATTAACAACATAGGCACTCTCATCATGAGCACTGTCACCATGAGCACTGACACCACGAGCACTGTCACCCAGGGCAGTGCCACCGTGAGCACTGTCACCATAACTGTTGCTATGAGAATTGTAACCATGGGCAATTTCTCAATGAATAATGTCACCATGTGTATTTTCACCTTGGGCACTCTCAAAGTAAACAGTATTACCATGAGCACTTTCACTGTGAACACTGTCACCATGGGCACTGGCACAATGTGGTGTGTCACCATGAGCCATGTCACCATGGGAAATGTCACCGTGAGAAGTGTCACCATAGGCAATGTCACCATGGGCAATGTCACCATGGGAACTGCCATTTTGAGCACTGTCACCATGGGTACTGCAACCATGAGTACTGTCACCATGAGTAATTTAACCATTGGCAGTATGACCATGTGCACTGTCACCATGGGCACTATCACCATGACAACTCTCAGCGTGAGCACTGTCACTGTTGGAAATGGCATTGTGTGCAATTCCACCATGGGCAATGTCACCATGGACATTATCGCTGTGAGCACTGTCAATATGAGCACGTCAACATGAGCCCTGTCACCATGGGCAATGTCACTGTGAGAAGTGTCACTATAGGCAATGTCACCGTGGGCACTGTCACCATGGTCACTGCCACCACTGTCACTGTCATTTTGAGCACTGTCACCATGGGTACTGCTACCGTGAGCGCTGTCACCATGAGCACTGTCACCATTGCAAGTATCACCATGGGCACTGTCACCATGGGCACTATCACAATGAGAACTGTCAGCATGGGCACTGTCACTCTTGGCAATGTCACCATGGGCACTATCACTGTGAGCACTGTCAACATGAGCACGTCACCATGGGCACTGTCAACATGGGTACTATCTCGAAGGTCAATGTCACCATGAGCATTGTCAGGATGGGCAATTTCACCATGAACACTGTCACCAAAGGCACTATCACCATGAGCAATGTCACTGTGGGCCGTGTCACCAGGGGCACTATCACCATGGTTAATGTTATCATTGGCACTTTCCCCGTGAGCACTGTCACCCTGGGCACTGTCATCATGGGCACGGTCACCGTGAGCACTATCTCCATGAGCACAGCCACTGTGAACACCATCACCATAATCACTGGCCTCATCGGTACTGTCACCATGAGCACTGCCACAATGAGCACTGTCAGCATGGGCACTTCCCCCATGAGCACTGTCACTATGAGAACTGCTAGCATGGGTATTTTCACCATGAGTACTGTCACCCTCTGTATTGTCACCATTTGCACTGTCACCATCAGGACTATTACCGTGAGTGCTATCACCGTGAGATCTCTCACCATGGTCACTGTCACCGTGGCACCTTGCACAATGCGTGCTGTCAACATGAGTGCTGTCACCATTGGCACTATCACCGTGAGCATTCTCACTGTGGTCAGAGTCAACATGGGCTCTGTCACCATGAGCACTGTCACCATAGGCAATGTCACCGTAGTCAGTGTCACCATGAGCAATGTCTCCATGGGCACTCCTACAGTGGGCACTGTCACTGTGCGAACTGTCACCATGGTTACTGCCACTATGAGCAGTGTCTCTGTGAGTACTGTCAGCATGGGTTTTTACCGTGAGCACTGTCACCATGAGCCCTGTCACCATTTTTCAGTGCCACCATGTGCACTCTCACCATGGGCACTATCACCGATAACACTGTCACCATAAGTACTGTCTTCATGGGCACTGTCACCAAGGGCACGGCCAACATGTGACCTGTAACCATTGTCAGTGTCACTGTGAGAAGTGTCACCGTGGGAATTAACAACATAGGCACTCTCATCATGAGCACTGTCACCATGAGCACTGACACCACGAGCACTGTCACCCAGGGCAGTGCCACCGTGAGCACTGTCACCATAACTGTTGCTATGAGAATTGTAACCATGGGCAATTTCTCAATGAGTAATGTCACCATGTGTATTTTCCCCTTGGGCACTCTCAAAGTAAACAGTATTACCATGAGCACTTTCACTGTGAACACTGTCACCATGGGCACTGGCACAATGTGGTGTGTCACCATGAGCCATGTCACCATGGGAAATGTCACCGTGAGAAGTGTCACCATAGGCAATGTCACCATGGGCAATGTCACCATGGGAACTGCCATTTTGAGCACTGTCACCATGGGTACTACAACCATGAGTACTGTCACCATGAGTAATTTAACCATTGGCAGTATGACCATGTGCACTGTCACCATGGGCACTATCACCATGACAACTCTCAGCGTGAGCACTGTCACTGTTTAAAATGGCATTGTGTGCAATTCCACAATGGGCAATGTCACCATGGACATTATCGCTGTGAGCACTGTCAATATGAGCACGTCAACATGAGCCCTGTCACCATGGGCAATGTCACTGTGAGAAGTGTCACTATAGGCAATGTCACCGTGGGCACTGTCACCATGGTCACTGCCACCACTGTCACTGTCATTTTGAGCACTGTCACCATGGGTACTGCAACCGTGAGCGCTGTCACCATGAGCACTGTCACCATTGCAAGTATCACCATGGGCACTGTCACCATGGGCACTATCACAATGAGAACTGTCAACATGGGCACTGTCACTCTTGGCAATGTCACCATGGGCACTATCACTGTGAGCACTGTCAACATGAGCATGTCACCATGGGCACTGTCAACATGGGTACTATCTCGAAGGTCAATGTCACCATGAGCATTGTCAAGATGGGCAATTTCACCATGAGCACTGTCACCAAAGGCACTATCACCATGAGCAATGTCACTGTGGGCCGTGTCACCAGGGGCACTATCACCATGTTTAATGTTATCATTGGCACTTTCCCCGTGAGCACTGTCACCCTGGGCACTCTCATCATGGGCACGGTCACCGTGAGCACTATCTCCATGAGCACAGCCACTGTGAACACCATCACCATAATCACTGGCCTCATCGGTACTGTGACCATGAGCACTGCCACAATGAGCACTGTCAGCATGGGCACTTCCCCCATGAGCACTGTCACTATGAGAACTGCTAGCATGGGTATTTTCACCATGAGTACTGTCACCCTCTGTATTGTCACCATTTGCACTGTCACCATCAGGACTATTACCGTGAGTGCTACCACCGTGAGATCTCTCACCATGGTCACTGTCACCATGGCACCTTGCACAATGCGTGCTGTCAACATGAGTGCTGTCACCATTGGCACTATCACCGTGAGCATACTCACTGTGGTCAGAGTCAACATGGGCTCTGTCACCATGAGCACTGTCACCATAGGCAATGTCACTGTGGTCAGTGTCACCATGAGCAATGTCTCCATGGGCACTCCTACAGTGGGCACTGTCACTGTGCGAAATGTCACCATGGTTACTGCCACTATGAGCAGTGTCTCTGTGAGTAATCTCAGCATGGGTTTTTACCGTGAGCACTGTCACCATGAGCCCTGTCACCATTTTTCAGTGCCACCATGTGCACTCTCACCATGTGCACTCTCACCATGGGCACTATCACCGATAACACTTTCACCATAAGTACTGTCTTCGTGGGCACTGTCACCAAGGGCACGGCCAACATGTGACCTGTAACCATTGTCAGTGTCACTGTGAGAAGTGTCACCGTGGGAATTAACAACATAGGCACTCTCATCATGAGCACTGTCACCATGAGCACTGACACCACGAGCACTGTCACCCAGGGCTGTGCCACCGTGAGCACTGTCACCATAACTGTTGCTATGAGAATTGTAACCATGGGCAATTTCTCAATGAGTAATGTCACCATGTGTATTTTCACCTTGGGCACTCTCAAAGTAAACAGTATTACCATGAGCACTTTCACTGTGATCACTCTCACCATGGGCACTGGCACAATGTGGTGTGTCACCATGAGCCATGTCTCCATGGGAAATGTCACCGTGAGAAGTGTCACCATAGGCAATGTCACCATGGGCAATGTCACCATGGGAACTGCCATTTTGAGCACTGTCACCATGGGTACTACAACCATGAGTACTGTCACCATGAGTAATTTAACCATTGGCAGTATGACCATGTGCACTGTCACCATGGGCACTATCACCATGACAACTCTCAGCGTGAGCACTGTCACTGTTGGAAATGGCATTGTGTGCAATTCCACCATGGGCAATGTCACCATGGACATTATCGCTGTGAGCACTGTCAATATGAGCACGTCAACATGAGCCCTGTCACCATGGGCAATGTCACTGTGAGAAGTGTCACTATAGGCAATGTCACCGTGGGCACTGTCACCATGGTCACTGCCACCACTGTCACTCTCATTTTGAGCACTGTCACCATGGGTACTGCAACCATGAGCGCTGTCACCATGAGCACTGTCACCATTGCAAGTATCACCATGTGCACTGTCACCATGGGCACTATCACAATGAGAACTGTCAGCATGGGCACTGTCACTCTTGGCAATGTCACCATGGGCACTATCACTGTGAGCACTGTCAACATGAGCACGTCACCATGGGCACTGTCAACATGGGTACTATCTCGAAGGGCAATGTCACCATGAGCATTGTCAGGAAGGGCAATTTCACCATGAACACTGTCACCAAAGGCACTATCACCATGAGCAATGTCACTGTGGGCCGTGTCACCAGGGGCACTATCACCATGGTTAATGTTATCATTGGCACTTTCCCCGTGAGCACTGTCACCCTGGGCACTGTCATCATGGGCACGGTCACCGTGAGCACTATCTCCATGAGCACAGCCACTGTGAACACCATCACCATAATCACTGGCCTCATCGGTACTGTCACCATGAGCACTGCCACAATGAGCACTGTCAGCATGGGCACTTCCCCCATGAGCACTGTCACTATGAGAACTGCTAGCATGGGTATTTTCACCATGAGTACTGTCACCCTCTGTATTGTCACCATTTGCACTGTCACCATCAGGACTATTACCGTGAGTGCTATCACCGTGAGATCTCTCACCATGGTCACTGTCACCATGGAACCTTGCACAATGCGTGCTGTCAACATGAGTGCTGTCACCATTGGCACTATCACTGTGAGCATTCTCACTGTGGTCAGAGTCAACATGGGCTCTGTCACCATGAGCACTGTCACCATAGGCAATGTCACCGTAGTCAGTGTCACCATGAGCAATATCTCCATGGGCACTCCTACAGTGGGCACTGTCACTGTGCGAACTGTCACCATGGTTACTGCCACTATGAGCAGTGTCTCTGTGAGTACTGTCAGCATGGGTTTTTACCGTGAGCACTGTCACCATGAGCCCTGTCACCATTTTTCAGTGCCACCATGTGCACTACCACCATGTGCACTCTCACCATGGGCACTATCACCGATAACACTGTCACCATAAGTACTGCCTGCATGGGCACTGTCACCAAGGGCACGGCCAACATGTGACCTGTAACCATTGTCAGTGTCACTGTGAGAAGTGTCACCATGGGAATTAACAACATAGGCACTCTCATCATGAGCACTGTCACCATGAGCACTGACACCACGAGCACTGTCACCCAGGGCAGTGCCACCATGAGCACTGTCACCATAACTGTTGCTATGAGAATTGTAACCATGGGCAATTTCTCAATGAGTAATGTCACCATGTGTATTTTCCTCTTGGGCACTCTCAAAGTAAACAGTATTACCATGAGCACTTTCACTGTGAACACTGTCACCATGGGCACTGGCACAATGTGGGGTGTCACCATGAGCCATGTCACCATGGGAAATGTCACCGTGAGAAGTGTCACCATAGGCAATGTCACCATGGGCAATGTCACCATGGGAACTGCCATTTTGAGCACTGTCACCATGGGTACTACAACCATGAGTACTGTCACCATGAGTAATTTAACCATTGGCAGTATGACCATGTGCACTGTCACCATGGGCACTATCACCATGACAACTCTCAGCGTGAGCACTGTCACTGTTTAAAATGGCATTGTGTGCAATTCCACAATGGGCAATGTCACCATGGACATTATCGCTGTGAGCACTGTCAATATGAGCACGTCAACATGAGCCCTGTCACCATGGGCAATGTCACTGTGAGAAGTGTCACTATAGGCAATGTCACCGTGGGCACTGTCACCATGGTCACTGCCACCACTGTCACTGTCATTTTGAGCACTGTCACCATGGGTACTGCAACCGTGAGCGCTGTCACCATGAGCACTGTCACCATTGCAAGTATCACCATGGGCACTGTCATCATGGGCACTATCACAATGAGAACTGTCAACATGGGCACTGTCACTCTTGGCAATGTCACCATGGGCACTATCACTGTGAGCACTGTCAGCATGAGCACGTCACCATGGGCACTGTCAACATGGGTACTATCTCGAAGGTCAATGTCACCATGAGCATTGTCAAGATGGGCAATTTCACCATGAGCACTGTCACCAAAGGCACTATCACCATGAGCAATGTCACTGTGGGCCGTGTCACCAGGGGCACTATCACCATGTTTAATGTTATCATTGGCACTTTCCCCGTGAGCACTGTCACCCTGGGCACTGTCATCATGGGCACGGTCACCGTGAGCACTATCTCCATGAGCACAGCCACTGTGAACACCATCACCATAATCACTGGCCTCATCGGTACTGTGACCATGAGCACTGCCACAATGAGCACTGTCAGCATGGGCACTTCCCCCATGAGCACTGTCACTATGAGAACTGCTAGCATGGGTATTTTCACCATGAGTACTGTCACCCTCTGTATTGTCACCATTTGCACTGTCACCATCAGGACTATTACCGTGAGTGCTACCACCGTGAGATCTCTCACCATGGTCACTGTCACCATGGCACCTTGCACAATGCGTGCTGTCAACATGAGTGCTGTCACCATTGGCACTATCACCGTGAGCATACTCACTGTGGTCAGAGTCAACATGGGCTCTGTCACCATGAGCACTGTCACCATAGGCAATGTCACCGTGGTCAGTGTCACCATGAGCAATGTCTCCATGGGCACTCCTACAGTGGGCACTGTCACTGTGCGAAATGTCACCATGGTTACTGCCACTATGAGCAGTGTCTCTGTGAGTAATCTCAGCATGGGTTTTTACCGTGAGCACTGTCACCATGAGCCCTGTCACCATTTTTCAGTGCCACCATGTGCACTCTCACCATGGGCACTATCACCGATAACACTTTCACCATAAGTACTGTCTTCATGGGCACTGTCACCAAGGGCACGGCCAACATGTGACCTGTAACCATTGTCAGTGTCACTGTGAGAAGTGTCACCATGGGAATTAACAACATAGGCACTCTCATCATGAGCACTGTCACCATGAGCACTGACACCACGAGCACTGTCACCCAGGGCAGTGCCACCGTGAGCACTGTCACCATAACTGTTGCTATGAGAATTGTAACCATGGGCAATTTCTCAATGAGTAATGTCACCATGTGTATTTTCACCTTGGGCACTCTCAAAGTAAACAGTATTACCATGAGCACTTTCACTGTGAACACTCTCACCATGGGCACTGGCACAATGTGGTGTGTCACCATGAGCCATGTCACCATGGGAAATGTCACCGTGAGAAGTGTCACCATAGGCAATGTCACCATGGGCAATGTCACCATGGGAACTGCCATTTTGAGCACTGTCACCATGGGTACTACAACCATGAGTACTGTCACCATGAGTAATTTAACCATTGGCAGTATGACCATGTGCACTGTCACCATGGGCACTATCACCATGACAACTCTCAGCGTGAGCACTGTCACTGTTGGAAATGGCATTGTGTGCAATTCCACCATGGGCAATGTCACCATGGACATTATCGCTGTGAGCACTGTCAATATGAGCACGTCAACATGAGCCCTGTCACCATGGGCAATGTCACTGTGAGAAGTGTCACTATAGGCAATGTCACCGTGGGCACTGTCACCATGGTCACTGCCACCACTGTCACTGTCATTTTGAGCACTGTCACCATGGGTACTGCAACCATGAGCGCTGTCACCATGAGCACTGTCACCATTGCAAGTATCACCATGTGCACTGTCACCATGGGCACTATCACAATGAGAACTGTCAGCATGGGCACTGTCACTCTTGGCAATGTCACAATGGGCACTATCACTGTGAGCACTGTCAACATGAGCACGTCACCATGGGCACTGTCAACATGGGTACTATCTCGACGGGCAATGTCACCATGAGCATTGTCAGGAATGGCAATTTCACCATGAACACTGTCACCAAAGGCACTATCACCATGAGCAATGTCACTGTGGGCCGTGTCACCAGGGGCACTATCACCATGGTTAATGTTATCATTGGCACTTTCCCCGTGAGCACTGTCACCCTGGGCACTGTCATCATGGGCACGGTCACCGTGAGCACTATCTCCATGAGCACAGCCACTGTGAACACCATCACCATATTCACTGGCCTCATCGGTACTGTCACCATGAGCACTGCCACAATGAGCACTGTCAGCATGGGCACTTCCCCCATGAGCACTGTCACTATGAGAACTGCTAGCATGGGTATTTTCACCATGAGTACTGTCACCCTCTGTATTGTCACCATTTGCACTGTCACCATCAGGACTATTACCGTGAGTGCTATCACCGTGAGATCTCTCACCATGGTCACTGTCACCATGGAACCTTGCACAATGCGTGCTGTCAACATGAGTGCTGTCACCATTGGCACTATCACTGTGAGCATTCTCACTGTGGTCAGAGTCAACATGGGCTCTGTCACCATGAGCACTGTCACCATAGGCAATGTCACCGTGGTCAGTGTCACCATGAGCAATGTCTCCATGGGCACTCCTACAGTGGGCACTGTCACTGTGCGAACTGTCACCATGGTTACTGCCACTATGAGCAGTGTCTCTGTGAGTACTGTCAGCATGGGTTTTTACCGTGAGCACTGTCACCATGAGCCCTGTCACCATTTTTCAGTGCCACCATGTGCACTACCACCATGTGCGCTCTCACCATGGGCACTATCACCGATAACACTGTCACCAAAAGTACTGTCTGCATGGGCACTGTCACCAAGGGCATGGCCAACATGTGACCTGTAACCATTGTCAGTGTCACTGTGAGAAGTGTCACCATGGGAATTAACAACATAGGCACTCTCATCATGAGCACTGTCACCATGAGCACTGACACCACGAGCACTGTCACCCAGGGCAGTGCCACCGTGAGCACTGTCACCATAACTGTTGCTATGAGAATTGTAACCATGGGCAATTTCTCAATGAGTAATGTCACCATGTGTATTTTCACCTTGGGCACTCTCAAAGTAAACAGTATTACCATGAGCACTTTCACTGTGAACACTGTCACCATGGGCACTGGCACAATGTGGTGTGTCACCATGAGCCATGTCACCATGGGAAATGTCACCGTGAGAAGTGTCACCATAGGCAATGTCACCATGGGCAATGTCACCATGGGAACTGCCATTTTGAGCACTGTCACCATGGGTACTGCAACCATGAGTACTGTCACCATGAGTAATTTAACCATTGGCAGTATGACCATGTGCACTGTCACCATGGGCACTATCACCATGACAACTCTCAGCGTGAGCACTGTCACTGTTGGAAATGGCATTGTGTGCAATTCCACAATGGGCAATGTCACCATGGACATTATCGCTGTGAGCACTGTCAATATGAGCACGTCAACATGAGCCCTGTCACCATGGGCAATGTCACTGTGAGAAGTGTCACTATAGGCAATGTCACCGTGGGCACTGTCACCATGGTCACTGCCACCACTGTCACTGTCATTTTGAGCACTGTCACCATGGGTACTGCAACCGTGAGTGCTGTCACCATGAGCACTGTCACCATTGCAAGTATCACCATGTGCACTGTCACCATGGGCACTATCACAATGAGAACTGTCAGCATGGGCACTGTCACTCTTGGCAATGTCACCATGGGCACTATCACTGTGAGCACTGTCAACATGAGCACGTCACCATGGGCACTGTCAACATGGGTACTATCTCGAAGGTCAATGTCACCATGAGCATTGTCAGGATGGGCAACTTCACCATGAGCACTGTCACCAAAGGCACTATCACCATGAGCAATGTCACTGTGGGCCGTGTCACCAGGGGCACTATCACCATGGTTAATGTTCTCATTGGCACTTTCCCCATGAGCACTGTCACCCTGGGCACTATCATCATGGGCACGGTCACCGTGAGCACTATCTCCATGAGCACAGCCACTGTGAACACCATCACCATAATCACTGGCCTCATCGGTACTGTCACCATGAGCACTGCCACAATGAGCACTGTCAGCATGGGCACTTCCCCCATGAGCACTGTCACTATGAGAACTGCTAGCATGGGTATTTTCACCATGAGTACTGTCACCCTCTGTATTGTCACCATTTGCACTGTCACCATCAGGACTATTACCGTGAGTGCTATCACCGTGAGATCTCTCACCATGGTCACTGTCACCATGGCACCTTGCACAATGAGTGCTGTCAACATGAGTGCTGTCACCATTGGCACTATCACCGTGAGCATTCTCACTGTGGTCAGAGTCAACATGGGCTCTGTCACCATGAGCACTGTCACCATAGGCAATGTCACTGTGGTCAGTGTCACCATGAGCAATGTCTCCATGGGCACTCCTACAGTGGGCACTGTCACTGTGCGAACTGTCACCATGGTTACTGCCACTATGAGCAGTGTCTCTGTGAGTACTGTCAGCATGGGTTTTTACCGTGAGCACTGTCACCATGAGCCCTGTCACCATTTTTCAGTGCCACCATGTGCACTACCACCATGTGCGCTCTCACCATGGGCACTATCACCGATAACACTGTCACCATAAGTACTGTCTGCATGGGCACTGTCACCAAGGTCACGGCCAACATGTGACCTGTAACCATTGTCAGTGTCACTGTGAGAAGTGTCACCATGGGAATTAACAACATAGGCACTCTCATCATGAGCACTGTCACCATGAGCACTGACACCACGAGCACTGTCACCCAGGGCAGTGCCACCGTGAGCACTGTCACCATAACTGTTGCTATGAGAATTGTAACCATGGGCAATTTCTCAATGAGTAATGTCACCATGTGTATTTTCACCTTGGGCACTCTCAAAGTAAACAGTATTACCATGAGCACTTTCACTGTGAACACTGTCACCATGGGCACTGGCACAATGTGGTGTGTCACCATGAGCCATGTCACCATGGGAAATGTCACCGTGAGAAGTGTCACCATAGGCAATGTCACCATGGGCAATGTCACCATGGGAACTGCCATTTTGAGCACTGTCACCATGGGTACTGCAACCATGAGTACTGTCACCATGAGTAATTTAACCATTGGCAGTATGACCATGTGCACTGTCACCATGGGCACTATCACCATGACAACTCTCAGCGTGAGCACTGTCACTGTTGGAAATGGCATTGTGTGCAATTCCACAATGGGCAATGTCACCATGGACATTATCGCTGTGAGCACTGTCAATATGAGCACGTCAACATGAGCCCTGTCACCATGGGCAATGTCACTGTGAGAAGTGTCACTATAGGCAATGTCACCGTGGGCACTGTCACCATGGTCACTGCCACCACTGTCACTGTCATTTTGAGCACTGTCACCATGGGTACTGCAACCGTGAGTGCTGTCACCATGAGCACTGTCACCATTGCAAGTATCACCATGTGCACTGTCACCATGGGCACTATCACAATGAGAACTGTCAGCATGGGCACTGTCACTCTTGGCAATGTCACCATGGGCACTATCACTGTGAGCACTGTCAACATGAGCACGTCACCATGGGCACTGTCAACATGGGTACTATCTCGAAGGTCAATGTCACCATGAGCATTGTCAGGATGGGCAACTTCACCATGAGCACTGTCACCAAAGGCACTATCACCATGAGCAATGTCACTGTGGGCCGTGTCACCAGGGGCACTATCACCATGGTTAATGTTCTCATTGGCACTTTCCCCATGAGCACTGTCACCCTGGGCACTATCATCATGGGCACGGTCACCGTGAGCACTATCTCCATGAGCACAGCCACTGTGAACACCATCACCATAATCACTGGCCTCATCGGTACTGTCACCATGAGCACTGCCACAATGAGCACTGTCAGCATGGGCACTTCCCCCATGAGCACTGTCACTATGAGAACTGCTAGCATGGGTATTTTCACCATGAGTACTGTCACCCTCTGTATTGTCACCATTTGCACTGTCACCATCAGGACTATTACCGTGAGTGCTATCACCGTGAGATCTCTCACCATGGTCACTGTCACCATGGCACCTTGCACAATGCGTGCTGTCAACATGAGTGCTGTCACCATTGGCACTATCACCGTGAGCATTCTCACTGTGGTCAGAGTCAACATGGGCTCTGTCACCATGAGCACTGTCACCATAGGCAATGTCACTGTGGTCAGTGTCACCATGAGCAATGTCTCCATGGGCACTCCTACAGTGGGCACTGTCACTGTGCGAACTGTCACCATGGTTACTGCCACTATGAGCAGTGTCTCTGTGAGTACTGTCAGCATGGGTTTTTACCGTGAGCACTGTCACCATGAGCCCTGTCACCATTTTTCAGTGCCACCATGTGCACTACCACCATGTGCGCTCTCACCATGGGCACTATCACCGATAACACTGTCACCATAAGTACTGTCTGCATGGGCACTGTCACCAAGGTCACGGCCAACATGTGACCTGTAACCATTGTCAGTGTCACTGTGAGAAGTGTCACCATGGGAATTAACAACATAGGCACTCTCATCATGAGCACTGTCACCATGAGCACTGACACCACGAGCACTGTCACCCAGGGCAGTGCCACCGTGAGCACTGTCACCATAACTGTTGCTATGAGAATTGTAACCATGGGCAATTTCTCAATGAGTAATGTCACCATGTGTATTTTCACCTTGGGCACTCTCAAAGTAAACAGTATTACCATGAGCACTTTCACTGTGAACACTGTCACCATGGGCACTGGCACAATGTGGTGTGTCACCATGAGCCATGTCACCATGGGAAATGTCACCGTGAGAAGTGTCACCATAGGCAATGTCACCATGGGCAATGTCACCATGGGAACTGCCATTTTGAGCACTGTCACCATGGGTACTGCAACCATGAGTACTGTCACCATGAGTAATTTAACCATTGGCAGTATGACCATGTGCACTGTCACCATGGGCACTATCACCATGACAACTCTCAGCGTGAGCACTGTCACTGTTGGAAATGGCATTGTGTGCAATTCCACCATGGGCAATGTCACCATGGACATTATCGCTGTGAGCACTGTCAATATGAGCACGTCAACATGAGCCCTGTCACCATGGGCAATGTCACTGTGAGAAGTGTCACTATAGGCAATGTCACCGTGGGCACTGTCACCATGGTCACTGCCACCACTGTCACTGTCATTTTGAGCACTGTCACCATGGGTACTGCAACCGTGAGTGCTGTCACCATGAGCACTGTCACCATTGCAAGTATCACCATGTGCACTGTCACCATGGGCACTATCACAATGAGAACTGTCAGCATGGGCACTGTCACTCTTGGCAATGTCACCATGGGCACTATCACTGTGAGCACTGTCAACATGAGCACGTCACCATGGGCACTGTCAACATGGGTACTATCTCGAAGGTCAATGTCACCATGAGCATTGTCAGGATGGGCAACTTCACCATGAGCACTGTCACCAAAGGCACTATCACCATGAGCAATGTCACTGTGGGCCGTGTCACCAGGGGCACTATCACCATGGTTAATGTTCTCATTGGCACTTTCCCCGTGAGCACTGTCACCCTGGGCACTGTCATCATGGGCACGGTCACCGTGAGCACTATCTCCATGAGCACAGCCACTGTGAACACCATCACCATAATCACTGGCCTCATCGGTACTGTCACCATGAGCACTGCCACAATGAGCACTGTCAGCATGGGCACTTCCCCCATGAGCACTGTCACTATGAGAACTGCTAGCATGGGTATTTTCACCATGAGTACTGTCACCCTCTGTATTGTCACCATTTGCACTGTCACCATCAGGACTATTACCGTGAGTGCTATCACCGTGAGATCTCTCACCATGGTCACTGTCACCGTGGCACCTTGCACAATGCGTGCTGTCAACATGAGTGCTGTCACCATTGGCACTATCACCGTGAGCATTCTCACTGTGGTCAGAGTCAACATGGGCTCTGTCACCATGAGCACTGTCACCATAGGCAATGTCACCGTAGTCAGTGTCACCATGAGCAATGTCTCCATGGGCACTCCTACAGTGGGCACTGTCACTGTGCGAACTGTCACCATGGTTACTGCCACTATGAGCAGTGTCTCTGTGAGTACTGTCAGCATGGGTTTTTACCGTGAGCACTGTCACCATGAGCCCTGTCACCATTTTTCAGTGCCACCATGTGCACTACCACCATGTGCACTCTCACCATGGGCACTATCACCGGTAACACTGTCACCATAAGTACTGTCTGCATGGGCACTGTCACCAAGGGCACGGCCAACATGTGACCTGTAACCATTGTCAGTGTCACTGTGAGAAGTGTCACCATGGGAATTAACAACATAGGCACTCTCATCATGAGCACTGTCACCATGAGCACTGACACCACGAGCACTGTCACCCAGGGCAGTGCCACCGTGAGCACTGTCACCATGACTGTTGCTATGAGAATTGTAACCATGGGCAATTTCTCAATGAGTAATGTCACCATGTGTATTTTCCCCTTGGGCACTCTCAAAGTAAACAGTATTACCATGAGCACTTTCACTGTGAACACTGTCACCATGGGCACTGGCACAATGTGGTGTGTCACCATGAGCCATGTCACCATGGGAAATGTCACCGTGAGAAGTGTCACCATAGGCAATGTCACCATGGGCAATGTCACCATGGGAACTGCCATTTTGAGCACTGTCACCATGGGTACTACAACCATGAGTACTGTCACCATGAGTAATTTAACCATTGGCAGTATGACCATGTGCACTGTCACCATGGGCACTATCACCATGACAACTCTCAGCGTGAGCACTGTCACTGTTGGAAATGGCATTGTGTGCAATTCCACCATGGGCAATGTCACGATGGACATTATCGCTGTGAGCACTGTCAATATGAGCACGTCAACATGAGCCCTGTCACCATGGGCAATGTCACTGTGAGAAGTGTCACTATAGGCAATGTCACCGTGGGCACTGTCACCATGGTCACTGCCACCACTGTCACTGTCATTTTGAGCACTGTCACCATGGGTACTGCAACCGTGAGCGCTGTCACCATGAGCACTGTCACCATTGCAAGTATCACCATGGGCACTGTCACCATGGGCACTATCACAATGAGAACTGTCAGCATGGGCACTGTCACTCTTGGCAATGTCACCATGGGCACTATCACTGTGAGCACTGTCAACATGAGCACGTCACCATGGGCACTGTCAACATGGGTACTATCTCGAAGGTCAATGTCACCATGAGCATTGTCAGGATGGGCAATTTAACCATGAACACTGTCACCAAAGGCACTATCACCATGAGCAATGTCACTGTGGGCCGTGTCACCAGGGGCACTATCACCATGGTTAATGTTATCATTGGCACTTTCCCCGTGAGCACTGTCACCCTGGGCACTGTCATCATGGGCACGGTCACCGTGAGCACTATCTCCATGAGCACAGCCACTGTGAACACCATCACCATAATCACTGGCCTCATCGGTACTGTCACCATGAGCACTGCCACAATGAGCACTGTCAGCATGGGCACTTCCCCCATGAGCACTGTCACTATGAGAACTGCTAGCATGGGTATTTTCACCATGAGTACTGTCACCCTCTGTATTGTCACCATTTGCACTGTCACCATCAGGACTATTACCGTGAGTGCTATCACCGTGAGATCTCTCACCATGGTCACTGTCACTGTGGCACCTTGCACAATGCGTGCTGTCAACATGAGTGCTGTCACCATTGGCACTATCACCGTGAGCATTCTCACTGTGGTCAGAGTCAACATGGGCTCTGTCACCATGAGCAATGTCACCATAGGCAATGTCACAGTAGTCAGTGTCACCATGAGCAATGTCTCCATGGGCACTCCTACAGTGGGCACTGTCACTGTGCGAACTGTCACCATGGTTACTGCCACTATGAGCAGTGTCTCTGTGAGTACTGTCAGCATGGGTTTTTACCGTGAGCACTGTCACCATGAGCCCTGTCACCATTTTTCAGTGCCACCATGTGCACTCTCACCATGGGCACTATCACCGATAACACTGTCACCATAAGTACTGTCTGCATGGGCACTGTCACCAAGGGCACGGCCAACATGTGACCTGTAACCATTGTCAGTGTCACTGTGAGAAGTGTCACCATGGGAATTAACAACATAGGCACTCTCATCATGAGCACTGTCACCACAACACTGACACCACGAGCACTGTCACCCAGGGCAGTGCCACCATGAGCACTGTCACCATAACTGTTGCTATGAGAATTGTAACCATGGGCAATTTCTCAATGAGTAATGTCACCATGTGTATTTTCACCTTGGGCACTCTCAAAGTAAACAGTATTACCATGAGCACTTTCACTGTGAACACTGTCACCATGGGCACTGGCACAATGTGGTGTGTCACCATGAGCCATGTCACCATGGGAAATGTCACCGTGAGACGTGTCACCATAGGCAATGTCACCATGGGCAATGTCACCATGGGCAATGTCACCATGGGAACTGCCATTTTGAGCACTGTCACCATGGGTACTACAACCATGAGTACTGTCACCATGAGTAATTTAACCATTGGCAGTATGACCATGTGTACTGTCACCATGGGCACTATCACCATGACAACTCTCAGCGTGAGCACTGTCACTGTTGGAAATGGCATTGTGTGCAATTCCACCATGGGCAATGTCAACATGGACATTATCGCTGTGAGCACTGTCAATATGAGCATGTCAACATGAGCCCTGTCACCATGGGCAATGTCACTGTGAGAAGTGTCACTATAGGCAATGTCACCGTGGGCACTGTCACCATGGTCACTGCCACCACTGTCACTGTCATTTTGAGCATTGTCACCATGGGTACTGCAACCGTGAGCGCTGTCACCATGAGCACTGTCACCATTGCAAGTATCACCATGTGCACTGTCACCATGGGCACTATCACAATGAGAACTGTCAGCATGGGCACTGTCACTCTTGGCAATGTCACCATGGGCACTATCACTTTGAGCACTGTCAACATGAGCACGTCACCATGGGCACTGTCAACATGGGTACTATCTCGAAGGTCAATGTCACCATGAGCATTGTCAGGATGGGCAACTTCACCATGAGCACTGTCACCAATGGCACTATCACCATGAGCAATGTCACTGTGGGCCGTGTCACCAGGGGCACTATCACCATGGTTCATGTTATCATTGGCAATTTCCCCGTGAGCACTGTCACCCTGGGCACTGTCATCATGGGCACGGTCACCGTGAGCACTATCTCCATGAGCACAGCCACTGTGAACACCATCACCATAATCACTGGCCTCATCGGTACTGTCACCATGAGCACTACCACAATGAGCACTGTCAGCATGGGCACATCCCCCATGAGCACTGTCACTATGAGAACTGCTACCATGGGTATTTTCACCATGTGTACTGTCACCCTGTGTATTGTCACCATTTGCACTGTCACCATGAGGACTATTACCGTGAGCGCTATCACCGTGAGATCTCTCACCATGGTCACTGTCACCATGGCACCTTGCACAATGCGTGCTGTCAACATGAGTGCTGGCACCATTGGCACTATCACTGTGAGCATTCTCACTGTGGTCAGTGTCACCATGGGCACTGTCACCATGAGCACTGTCACCATAGGCAATGTCACCATGGTCAGTGGCACCATGAGCACTGTCAACATGGGCACTCATACAGTGGGCACTGTCACTGTGAGCACTGTCACCTTGGGTACTGCCACCATGAGCGCTGTCACCATGAGCACTGTCACCATTGCGAGTATCACAATGTGCACTGTCACCATGGGCACTGGCACAATGTCGTGTGTCACCTTGAGCAATGTCACCATGGGAAATGTCACCGTGAGATGTGTCACCATAGGCAATGTCACCATGGGCAATGTCACCATGGGAAATGCCATTTTGCACACTGTCACCATGGGTACTGCAACCATGAGTACTGTCACCATTGGCAGTATGACCATGTGCACTGTCACCATGGGCACTATCACCATGACAACTCTCAGCGTGGGCACTGTCACTGTGGGGACTGGCATTGTGTGCAATTCCACCATGGGCACTATCACTGTGAGCACTGTCAATATAAGCACGTCAAGATGAGCCCTGTCACCATTGGCAATGTCACCGTGAGAAGTGTCACTATAGGCAATGTCACCGTGGGCACTGTCACCGTGGTCACTGCCACCACTGTCACTGTCATTTTGAGCACTGTCACCATGGGTATTGCAACCAGGAGCACTGTCACCATTGCGATTATCACCATGTGTACTGTCACCATGGGCACTATCACAATGAGAACTGTCAGCGTGGGCACTGTCACTGTTGGCAAGGGCACCGTGGGCACTTCCACCATGGGCAATGTCACCATGGGCACTATCACTGTGAGCACTGTCAACATGAGCACATCACCATGGGCACTGTCAACATGGGTACTATCTCGAAGGTCAATGTCACCATGAGCATTGTCAGGATGGGCAACTTCACCATGAGCACTGTCACCAAAGGCACTATCACCATGAGCAATGTCACTGTGGGCCGTGTCACCAGGGGCACTATCACCATGGTTAATGTTCTCATTGGCACTTTCCCCGTGAGCACTGTCACCCTGGGCACTGTCATCATGGGCACGGTCACCGTGAGCACTATCTCCATGAGCACAGCCACTGTGAACACCATCACCATAATCACTGGCCTCATCGGTACTGTCACCATGAGCACTGCCACAATGAGCACTGTCAGCATGGGCACTTCCCCCATGAGCACTGTCACTATGAGAACTGCTAGCATGGGTATTTTCACCATGAGTACTGTCACCCTCTGTATTGTCACCATTTGCACTGTCACCATCAGGACTATTACCGTGAGTGCTATCACCGTGAGATCTCTCACCATGGTCACTGTCACCATGGCACCTTGCACAATGCGTGCTGTCAACATGAGTGCTGTCACCATTGGCACTATCACCGTGAGCATTCTCACTGTGGTCAGAGTCAACATGGGCTCTGTCACCATGAGCACTGTCACCATAGGCAATGTCACCGTGGTCAGTGTCACCATGAGCAATGTCTCCATGGGCACTCCTACAGTGGGCACTGTCACTGTGCGAACTGTCACCATGGTTACTGCCACTATGAGCAGTGTCTCTGTGAGTACTGTCAGCATGGGTTTTTACCGTGAGCACTGTCACCATGAGCCCTGTCACCATTTTTCAGTGCCACCATGTGCACTCTCACCATGTGCACTCTCACCATGGGCACTATCACCGATAACACTGTCACCATAAGTACTGTCTTCATGGGCACTGTCACCAAGGGCACGGCCAACATGTGACCTGTAACCATTGTCAGTGTCACTGTGAGAAGTGTCACCATGGGAATTAACAACATAGGCACTCTCATCATGAGCACTGTCACCATGAGCACTGACACCACGAGCACTGTCACCCAGGGCAGTGCCACCGTGAGCACTGTCACCATAACTGTTGCTATGAGAATTGTAACCATGGGCAATTTCTCAATGAGTAATGTCACCATGTGTATTTTCACCTTGGGCACTCTCAAAGTAAACAGTATTACCATGAGCACTTTCACTGTGAACACTGTCACCATGGGCACTGGCACAATGTGGTGTGTCACCATGAGCCATGTCACCATGGGAAATGTCACCGTGAGAAGTGTCACCATAGGCAATGTCACCATGGGCAATGTCACCATGGGAACTGCCATTTTGAGCACTGTCACCATGGGTACTGCAACCATGAGTACTGTCACCATGAGTAATTTAACCATTGGCAGTATGACCATGTGCACTGTCACCATGGGCACTATCACCATGACAACTCTCAGCGTGAGCACTGTCACTGTTGGAAATGGCATTGTGTGCAATTCCACCATGGGCAATGTCACCATGGACATTATCGCTGTGAGCACTGTCAATATGAGCACGTCAACATGAGCCCTGTCACCATGGGCAATGTCACTGTGAGAAGTGTCACTATAGGCAATGTCACCGTGGGCACTGTCACCATGGTCACTGCCACCACTGTCACTGTCATTTTGAGCACTGTCAACATGGGTACTGCAACCATGAGTGCTGTCACCATGAGCACTGTCACCATTGCAAGTATCACCATGTGCACTGTCACCATGGGCACTATCAAAATGAGAACTGTCAGCATGGGCACTGTCACTCTTGGCAATGTCACCATGGGCACTATCACTGTGAGCACTGTCAACATGAGCACGTCACCATGGGCACTGTCAACATGGGTACTATCTCGAAGGGCAAAGTCACCATGAGCATTGTCAGGAAGGGCAATTTCACCATGAACACTGTCACCAAAGGCACTATCACCATGAGCAATGTCACTGTGGGCCGTGTCACCAGGGGCACTATCACCATGGTTAATGTTCTCATTGGCACTTTCCCCGTGAGCACTGTCACCCTGGGCACTGTCATCATGGGCACGGTCACCGTGAGCACTATCTCCATGAGCACAGCCACTGTGAACACCATCACCATAATCACTGGCCTCATCGGTACTGTCACCATGAGCACTGCCACAATGAGCACTGTCAGCATGGGCACTTCCCCCATGAGCACTGTCACTATGAGAACTGCTAGCATGGGTATTTTCACCATGAGTACTGTCACCCTCTGTATTGTCACCTTTTTCACTGTCACCATCAGGACTATTACCGTGAGTGCTATCACCGTGAGATCTCTCACCATGGTCACTGTCACCATGGAACCTTGCACAATGCGTGCTGTCAACATGAGTGCTGTCACCATTGGCACTATCACTGTGAGCATTCTCACTGTGGTCAGAGTCAACATGGGCTCTGTCACCATGAGCACTGTCACCATAGGCAATGTCACCGTGGTCAGTGTCACCATGAGCAATGTCTCCATGGGCACTCCTACAGTGGGCACTGTCACTGTGCGAACTGTCACCATGGTTACTGCCACTATGAGCAGTGTCTCTGTGAGTAGTGTCAGCATGGGTTTTTACCGTGAGCACTGTCACCATGAGCCCTGTCACCATTTTTCAGTGCCACCATGTGCACTACCACCATGTGTGCTCTAACCATGGGCACTATCACCGATAACACTGTCACCATAAGTACTGTCTGCATGGGCACTGTCACCAAGGTCACGGCCAACATGTGACCTGTAACCATTGTCAGTGTCACTGTGAGAAGTGTCACCATGGGAATTAACAACATAGGCACTCTCATCATGAGCACTGTCACCATGAGCACTGACACCACGAGCACTGTCACCCAGGGCAGTGCCACCGTGAGCACTGTCACCATAACTGTTGCTATGAGAATTGTAACCATGGGCAATTTCTCAATGAGTAATGTCACCATGTGTATTTTCACCTTGGGCACTCTCAAAGTAAACAGTATTACCATGAGCACTTTCACTGTGAACACTGTCACCATGGGCACTGGCACAATGTGGTGTGTCACCATGAGCCATGTCACCATGGGAAATGTCACCGTGAGAAGTGTCACCATAGGCAATGTCACCATGGGCAATGTCACCATGGGAACTGCCATTTTGAGCACTGTCACCATGGGTACTGCAACCATGAGTACTGTCACCATGAGTAATTTAACCATTGGCAGTATGACCATGTGCACTGTCACCATGGGCACTATCACCATGACAACTCTCAGCGTGAGCACTGTCACTGTTGGAAATGGCATTGTGTGCAATTCCACCATGGGCAATGTCACCATGGACATTATCGCTGTGAGCACTGTCAATATGAGCACGTCAACATGAGCCCTGTCACCATGGGCAATGTCACTGTGAGAAGTGTCACTATAGGCAATGTCACCGTGGGCACTGTCACCATGGTCACTGCCACCACTGTCACTGTCATTTTGAGCACTGTCACCATGGGTACTGCAACCGTGAGTGCTGTCACCATGAGCACTGTCACCATTGCAAGTATCACCATGTGCACTGTCACCATGGGCACTATCACAATGAGAACTGTCAGCATGGGCACTGTCACTCTTGGCAATGTCACCATGGGCACTATCACTGTGAGCACTGTCAACATGAGCACGTCACCATGGGCACTGTCAACATGGGTACTATCTCGAAGGGCAATGTCACCATGAGCATTGTCAGGAAGGGCAATTTCACCATGAACACTGTCACCAAAGGCACTATCACCATGAGCAATGTCACTGTGGGCCGTGTCACCAGGGGCACTATCACCATGGTTAATGTTCTCATTGGCACATTCCCCGTGAGCACTGTCACCCTGGGCACTGTCATCATGGGCACGGTCACCGTGAGCACTATCTCCATGAGCACAGCCACTGTGAACACCATCACCATAATGACTGGCCTCATCGGTACTGTCACCATGAGCACTGCCACAATGAGCACTGTCAGCATGGGCACTTCCCCCATGAGCACTGTCACTATGAGAACTGCTAGCATGGGTATTTTCACCATGAGTACTGTCACCCTCTCTATTGTCACCATTTGCACTGTCACCATCAGGACTATTACCGTGAGTGCTATCACCGTGAGATCTCTCACCATGGTCACTGTCACCATGGAACCTTGCACAATGCGTGCTGTCAACATGAGTGCTGTCACCATTGGCACTATCACTGTGAGCATTCTCACTGTGGTCAGAGTCAACATGGGCTCTGTCACCATGAGCACTGTCACCATAGGCAATGTCACCGTGGTCAGTGTCACCATGAGCAATGTCTCCATGGGCACTCCTACAGTGGGCACTGTCACTGTGCGAACTGTCACCATGGTTACTGCCACTATGAGCAGTGTCTCTGTGAGTACTGTCAGCATGGGTTTTTACCGTGAGCACTGTCACCATGAGCCCTGTCACCATTTTTCAGTGCCACCATGTGCACTACCACCATGTGCGCTCTCACCATGGGCACTATCACCGATAACACTGTCACCATAAGTACTGTCTGCATGGGCACTGTCACCAAGGGCACGGCCAACATGTGACCTGTAACCATTGTCAGTGTCACTGTGAGAAGTGTCACCATGGGAATTAACAACATAGGCACTCTCATCATGAGCACTGTCACCATGAGCACTGACACCATGAGCACTGTCACCCAGGGCAGTGCCACCGTGAGCACTGTCACCATAACTGTTGCTATGAGAATTGTAACCATGGGCAATTTCTCAATGAGTAATGTCACCATGTGTATTTTCACCTTGGGCACTCTCAAAGTAAACAGTATTACCATGAGCACTTTCACTGTGAACACTGTCACCATGGGCACTGGCACAATGTTCTGTGTCACCATGAGCCATGTCACCATGGGAAATGTCACCGTGAGAAGTGTCACCATAGGCAATGTCACCATGGGCAATGTCACCATGGGAACTGCCATTTTGAGCACTGTCACCATGGGTACTGCAACCATGAGTACTGTCACCATGAGTAATTTAACCATTGGCTGTATGACCATGTGCACTGTCACCATGGGCACTATCACCATGACAACTCTCAGCGTGAGCACTGTCACTGTTGGAAATGGCATTGTGTGCAATTCCACCATGGGCAATGTCACCATGGACATTATCGCTGTGAGCACTGTCAATATGAGCACGTCAACATGAGCCCTGTCACCATGGGCAATGTCACTGTGAGAAGTGTCACTATAGGCAATGTCACCGTGGGCACTGTCACCATGGTCACTGCCACCACTGTCACTGTCATTTTGAGCACTGTCACCACGGGTACTGCAACCGTGAGTGCTGTCACCATGAGCACTGTCACCATTGCAAGTATCACCATGTGCACTGTCACCATGGGCACTATCACAATGAGAACTGTCAGCATGGGCACTGTCACTCTTGGCAATGTCACCATGGGCACTATCACTGTGAGCACTGTCAACATGAGCACGTCACCATGGGCACTGTCAACATGGGTACTATCTCGAAGGTCAATGTCACCATGAGCATTGTCAGGATGGGCAACTTCACCATGAGCACTGTCACCAAAGGCACTATCACCATGAGCAATGTCACTGTGGGCCGTGTCACCAGGGGCACTATCACCATGGTTAATGTTCTCATTGGCACTTTCCCCGTGAGCACTGTCACCCTGGGCACTGTCATCATGGGCACGGTCACCGTGAGCACTATCTCCATGAGCACAGCCACTGTGAACACCATCACCATAATCACTGGCCTCATCGGTACTGTCACCATGAGCACTGCCACAATGAGCACTGTCAGCATGGGCACTTCCCCCATGAGCACTGTCACTATGAGAACTGCTAGCATGGGTATTTTCACCATGAGTACTGTCACCCTCTGTATTGTCACCATTTGCACTGTCACCATCAGGACTATTACCGTGAGTGCTATCACCGTGAGATCTCTCACCATGGTCACTGTCACCATGGCACCTTGCACAATGCGTGCTGTCATCATGAGTGCTGTCACCATTGGCACTATCACCGTGAGCATTCTCACTGTGGTCAGAGTCAACATGGGCTCTGTCACCATGAGCACTGTCACCATAGGCAATGTCACCGTGGTCAGTGTCACCATGAGCAATGTCTCCATGGGCACTCCTACAGTGGGCACTGTCACTGTGCGAACTGTCACCATGGTTACTGCCACTATGAGCAGTGTCTCTGTGAGTACTGTCAGCATGGGTTTTTACCGTGAGCACTGTCACCATGAGCCCTGTCACCATTTTTCAGTGCCACCATGTGCACTACCACCATGTGCACTCTCACCATGGGCACTATCACCGATAACACTGTCACCATAAGTACTGTCTGCATGGGCACTGTCACCAAGGGCACGGCCAACATGTGACCTGTAACCATTGTCAGTGTCACTGTGAGAAGTGTCACCATGGGAATTAACAACATAGGCACTCTCATCATGAGCACTGTCACCATGAGCACTGACACCACGAGCACTGTCACCCAGGGCAGTGCCACCGTGAGCACTGTCACCATGACTGTTGCTATGAGAATTGTAACCATGGGCAATTTCTCAATGAGTAATGTCACCATGTGTATTTTCACCTTGGGCACTCTCAAAGTAAACAGTATTACCATGAGCACTTTCACTGTGAACACTGTCACCATGGGCACTGGCACAATGTGGTGTGTCACCATGAGCCATGTCACCATGGGAAATGTCACCGTGAGAAGTGTCACCATAGGCAATGTCACCATGGGCAATGTCACCATGGGAACTGCCATTTTGAGCACTGTCACCATGGGTACTACAACCATGAGTACTGTCACCATGAGTAATTTAACCATTGGCAGTATGACCATGTGCACTGTCACCATGGGCACTATCACCATGACAACTCTCAGCGTGAGCACTGTCACTGTTGGAAATGGCATTGTGTGCAATTCCACCATGGGCAATGTCACGATGGACATTATCGCTGTGAGCACTGTCAATATGAGCACGTCAACATGAGCCCTGTCACCATGGGCAATGTCACTGTGAGAAGTGTCACTATAGGCAATGTCACCGTGGGCACTGTCACCATGGTCACTGCCACCACTGTCACTGTCATTTTGAGCACTGTCACCATGGGTACTGCAACCGTGAGCGCTGTCACCATGAGCACTGTCACCATTGCAAGTATCACCATGGGCACTGTCACCATGGGCACTATCACAATGAGAACTGTCAGCATGGGCACTGTCACTCTTGGCAATGTCACCATGGGCACTATCACTGTGAGCACTGTCAACATGAGCACGTCACCATGGGCACTGTCAACATGGGTACTATCTCGAAGGTCAATGTCACCATGAGCATTGTCAGGATGGGCAATTTCACCATGAACACTGTCACCAAAGGCACTATCACCATGAGCAATGTCACTGTGGGCCGTGTCACCAGGGGCACTATCACCATGGTTAATGTTATCATTGGCACTTTCCCCGTGAGCACTGTCACCCTGGGCACTGTCATCATGGGCACGGTCACCGTGAGCACTATCTCCATGAGCACAGCCACTGTGAACACCATCACCATAATCACTGGCCTCATCGGTACTGTCACCATGAGCACTGCCACAATGAGCACTGTCAGCATGGGCACTTCCCCCATGAGCACTGTCACTATGAGAACTGCTAGCATGGGTATTTTCACCATGAGTACTGTCACCCTCTGTATTGTCACCATTTGCACTGTCACCATCAGGACTATTACCGTGACTGCTATCACCGTGAGATCTCTCACCATGTTCACTGTCACCGTGGCACCTTGCACAATGCGTGCTGTCAACATGAGTGCTGTCACCATTGGCACTATCACCGTGAGCATTCTCACTGTGGTCAGAGTCAACATGGGCTCTGTCACCATGAGCACTGTCACCATAGGCAATGTCACCGTAGTCAGTGTCACCATGAGCAATGTCTCCATGGGCACTCCTACAGTGGGCACTGTCACTGTGCGAACTGTCACCATGGTTACTGCCACTATGAGCAGTGTCTCTGTGAGTACTGTCAGCATGGGTTTTTACCGTGAGCACTGTCACCATGAGCCCTGTCACCATTTTTCAGTGCCACCATGTGCACTCTCACCATGGGCACTATCACCGATAACACTGTCACCATAAGTACTGCCTGCATGGGCACTGTCACCAAGGGCACGGCCAACATGTGACCTGTAACCATTGTCAGTGTCACTGTGAGAAGTGTCACCATGGGAATTAACAACATAGGCACTCTCATCATGAGCACTGTCACCACAACACTGACACCACGAGCACTGTCACCCAGGGCAGTGCCACCGTGAGCACTGTCACCATAACTGTTGCTATGAGAATTGTAACCATGGGCAATTTCTCAATGAGTAATGTCACCATGTGTATTTTCACCTTGGGCACTCTCAAAGTAAACAGTATTACCATGAGCACTTTCACTGTGAACACTGTCACCATGGGCACTGGCACAATGTGGTGTGTCACCATGAGCCATGTCACCATGGGAAATGTCACCGTGAGAAGTGTCACCATAGGCAATGTCACCATGGGCAATGTCACCATGGGCAATGTCACCATGGGAACTGCCATTTTGAGCACTGTCACCATGGGTACTACAACCATGAGTACTGTCACCATGAGTAATTTAACCATTGGCAGTATGACCATGTGCACTGTCACCATGGGCACTATCACCATGACA
Organism: Mesoplodon mirus; assembly: GCF_964341445.2. NCBI lineage: Eukaryota > Metazoa > Chordata > Mammalia > Artiodactyla > Ziphiidae > Mesoplodon > Mesoplodon mirus. Next base: position 103,825,374 of record NC_138976.1, on the reverse strand, counting down.
ACTCTCAGCGTGAGCACTGTCACTGTTGGAAATGGCATTGTGTGCAATTCCACCATGGGCAATGTCAACATGGACATTATCGCTGTGAGCACTGTCAATATGAGCATGTCAACATGAGCCCTGTCACCATGGGCAATGTCACTGTGAGAAGTGTCACTATAGGCAATGTCACCGTGGGCACTGTCACCATGGTCACTGCCACCACTGTCACTGTCATTTTGAGCACTGTCACCATGGGTACTGCAACCGTGAGCGCTGTCACCATGAGCACTGTCACCATTGCAAGTATCACCATGTGCACTGTCACCATGGGCACTATCACAATGAGAACTGTCAGCATGGGCACTGTCACTCTTGGCAATGTCACCATGGGCACTATCACTTTGAGCACTGTCAACATGAGCACGTCACCATGGGCACTGTCAACATGGGTACTATCTCGAAGGTCAATGTCACCATGAGCATTGTCAGGATGGGCAACTTCACCATGAGCACTGTCACCAATGGCACTATCACCATGAGCAATGTCACTGTGGGCCGTGTCACCAGGGGCACTATCACCATGGTTTATGTTATCATTGGCAATTTCCCCGTGAGCACTGTCACCCTGGGCACTGTCATCATGGGCACGGTCACCGTGAGCACTATCTCCATGAGCACAGCCACTGTGAACACCATCACCATAATCACTGGCCTCATCGGTACTGTCACCATGAGCACTGCCACAATGAGCACTGTCAGCATGGGCACATCCCCCATGAGCACTGTCACTATGAGAACTGCTACCATGGGTATTTTCACCATGTGTACTGTCACCCTGTGTATTGTCACCATTTGCACTGTCACCATGAGGACTATTACCGTGAGCGCTATCACCGTGAGATCTCTCACCATGGTCACTGTCACCATGGCACCTTGCACAATGGGGGCTGTCAACATGAGTGCTGGCACCATTGGCACTATCACTGTGAGCATTCTCACTGTGGTCAGTGTCACCATGGGCACTGTCACCATGAGCACTGTCACCATAGGCAATGTCACCATGGTCAGTGGCACCATGAGCACTGTCAACATGGGCACTCATACAGTGGGCACTGTCACTGTGAGCACTGTCACCTTGGGTACTGCCACCATGAGCGCTGTCACCATGAGCACTGTCACCATTGCGAGTATCACAATGTGCACTGTCACCATGGGCACTGGCACAATGTTGTGTGTCACCTTGAGCAATGTCACCATGGGAAATGTCACCGTGAGATGTGTCACCATAGGCAATGTCACCATGGGCAATGTCACCATGGGAAATGCCATTTTGCACACTGTCACCATGGGTACTGCAACCATGAGTACTGTCACCATTGGCAGTATGACCATGTGCACTGTCACCATGGGCACTATCACCATGACAACTCTCAGCGTGGGCACTGTCACTGTGGGAACTGGCATTGTGTGCAATTCCACCATGGGCACTATCACTGTGAGCACTGTCAATATAAGCACGTCAAGATGAGCCCTGTCACCATTGGCAATGTCACCGTGAGAAGTGTCACTATAGGCAATGTCACCGTGGGCACTGTCACCGTGGTCACTGCCACCACTGTCACTGTCATTTTGAGCACTGTCACCATGGGTATTGCAACCAGGAGCACTGTCACCATTGCGATTATCACCATGTGTACTGTCACCATGGGCACTATCACAATGAGAACTGTCAGCGTGGGCAATGTCACTGTTTTCAAGGGCACCGTGGGCACTTCCACCATGGGCAATGTCACCATGGGCACTATCACTGTGAGCACTGTCAACATGAGCACGTCACCATGGGCACTGTCAACATGGGTACTATCTCGAAGGTCAATGTCACCATGAGCATTGTCAGGATGGGCAACTTCACCATGAGCACTGTCACCAATGGCACTATCACCATGAGCAATGTCACTGTGGGCCGTGTCACCAGGGGCACTATCACCATGGTTAATGTTCTCATTGGCAGTTTCCCCGTGAGCACTGTCACCCTGGGCACTGTCATCATGGGCACGGTCACCGTGAGCACTATCTCCATGAGCACAGCCACTGTGAACACCATCACCATAATCACTGGCCTCATCGGTACTGTCACCATGAGCACTGCCACAATGAGCACTGTCAGCATGGGCACTTCCCCCATGAGCACTGTCACTATGAGAACTGCTAGCATGGGTATTTTCACCATGAGTACTGTCACCCTCTGTATTGTCACCATTTGCACTGTCACCATCAGGACTATTACCGTGAGTGCTATCACCGTGAGATCTCTCACCATGGTCACTGTCACCATGGCACCTTGCACAATGCGTGCTGTCAACATGAGTGCTGTCACCATTGGCACTATCACCGTGAGCATTCTCACTGTGGTCAGAGTCAACATGGGCTCTGTCACCATGAGCACTGTCACCATAGGCAATGTCACCATGGTCAGTGTCACCATGAGCAATGTCTCCATGGGCACTCCTACAGTGGGCACTGTCACTGTGCGAACTGTCACCATGGTTACTGCCACTATGAGCAGTGTCTCTGTGAGTACTGCCAGCATGGGTTTTTACCGTGAGCACTGTCACCATGAGCCCTGTCACCATTTTTCAGTGCCACCATGTGCACTACCACCATGTGCACTCTCACCATGGGCACTATCACCGATAACACTGTCACCATAAGTACTGTCTGCATGGGCACTGTCACCAAGGGCACGGCCAACATGTGACCTGTAACCATTGTCAGTGTCACTGTGAGAAGTGTCACCATGGGAATTAACAACATAGGCACTCTCATCATGAGCACTGTCACCATGAGCACTGACACCACGAGCACTGTCACCCAGGGCAGTGCCACCATGAGCACTGTCACCATAACTGTTGCTATGAGAATTGTAACCATGGGCAATTTCTCAATGAGTAATGTCACCATGTGTATTTTCACCTTGGGCACTCTCAAAGTAAACAGTATTACCATGAGCACTTTCACTGTGAACACTGTCACCATGGGCACTGGCACAATGTGGTGTGTCACCATGAGCCATGTCACCATGGGAAATGTCACCGTGAGAAGTGTCACCATAGGCAATGTCACCATGGGCAATGTCAGCATGGGAACTGCCATTTTGAGCACTGTCACCATGGGTACTGCAACCATGAGTACTGTCACCATGAGTAATATAACCATTGGCAGTATGACCATGTGCACTGTCACCATGGGCACTATCACCATGACAACTCTCAGCGTGAGCACTGTCACTGTTGGAAATGGCATTGTGTGCAATTCCACCATGGGCAATGTCACCATGGACATTATCGCTGTGAGCACTGTCAATATGAGCACGTCAGCATGAGCCCTGTCACCATGGGCAATGTCACTGTGAGAAGTGTCACTATAGGCAATGTCACCGTGGGCACTGTCACCATGGTCACTGCCACCACTGTCACTGTCATTTTGAGCACTGTCACCATGGGTACTACAACCGTGAGCGCTGTCACCATGAGCACTGTCACCATTGCAAGTATCACCATGGGCACTGTCACCATGGGCACTATCACAATGAGAAATGTCAGCATGGGCACTGTCACTCTTGGCAATGTCACCATGGGCACTATCACTGTGAGCACTGTCAACATGAGCACGTCACCATGGGCACTGTCAACATGGGTACTATCTCGAAGGTCAATGTCACCATGAGCATTGTCAGGATGGGCAATTTCACCATGAGCACTGTCACCAAAGGCACTATCACCATGAGCAATGTCACTGTGGGCCGTGTCACCAGGGGCACTATCACCATGGTTAATGTTATCATTGGCACTTTCCCCGTGAGCACTGTCACCCTGGGCACTGTCATCATGGGCACGGTCACCGTGAGCACTATCTCCATGAGCACAGCCACTGTGAACACCATCACCATAATCACTGGCCTCATCGGTACTGTCACCATGAGCACTGCCACAATGAGCACTGTCAGCATGGGCACTTCCCCCATGAGCACTGTCACTATGAGAACTGCTAGCATGGGTATTTTCACCATGAGTACTGTCACCCTCTGTATTGTCACCTTTTTCACTGTCACCATCAGGACTATTACCGTGAGTGCTATCACCGTGAGATCTCTCACCATGGTCACTGTCACCATGGCACCTTGCACAATGCGTGCTGTCAACATGAGTGCTGTCACCATTGGCACTATCACCGTGAGCATTCTCACTGTGGTCAGAGTCAACATGGGCTCTGTCACCATGAGCACTGTCACCATAGGCAATGTCACCGTGGTCAGTGTCACCATGAGCAATGTCTCCATGGGCACTCGTACAGTGGGCACTGTCACTGTGCGAACTGTCACCATGGTTACTGCCACTATGAGCAGTGTCTCTGTGAGTACTGTCAGCATGGGTTTTTACCGTGAGCACTGTCACCATGAGCCCTGTCACCATTTTTCAGTGCCACCATGTGCACTCTCACCATGTGCACTCTCACCATGGGCACTATCACCAATAACACTGTCACCATAAGTACTGTCTTCATGGGCACTGTCACCAAGGGCACGGCCAACATGTGACCTGTAACCATTGTCAGTGTCACTGTGAGAAGTGTCACCATGGGAATTAACAACATAGGCACTCTCATCATGAGCACTGTCACCATGAGCACTGACACCACGAGCACTGTCACCCAGGGCAGTTCCACCGTGAGCACTGTCACCATAACTGTTGCTATGAGAATTGTAACCATGGGCAATTTCTCAATGAGTAATGTCACCATGTGTATTTTCACCTTGGGCACTCTCAAAGTAAACAGTATTACCATGAGCACTTTCACTGTGAACACTGTCACCATGGGCACTGGCACAATGTGGTGTGTCACCATGAGCCATGTCACCATGGGAAATGTCACCGTGAGAAGTGTCACCATAGGCAATGTCACCATGGGCAATGTCACCATGGGAACTGCCATTTTGAGCACTGTCACCATGGGTACTGCAACCATGAGTACTGTCACCATGAGTAATTTAACCATTGGCAGTATGACCATGTGCACTGTCACCATGGGCACTATCACCATGACAACTCTCAGCGTGAGCACTGTCACTGTTGGAAATGGCATTGTGTGCAATTCCACCATGGGCAATGTCACCATGGACATTATCGCTGTGAGCACTGTCAATATGAGCACGTCAACATGAGCCCTGTCACCATGGGCAATGTCACTGTGAGAAGTGTCACTATAGGCAATGTCACCGTGGGCACTGTCACCATGGTCACTGCCACCACTGTCACTGTCATTTTGAGCACTGTCAACATGGGTACTGCAACCATGAGTGCTGTCACCATGAGCACTGTCACCATTGCAAGTATCACCATGTGCACTGTCACCATGGGCACTATCACAATGAGAACTGTCAGCATGGGCACTGTCACTCTTGGCAATGTCACCATGGGCACTATCACTGTGAGCACTGTCAACATGAGCACGTCACCATGGGCACTGTCAACATGGGTACTATCTCGAAGGGCAATGTCACCATGAGCATTGTCAGGAAGGGCAATTTCACCATGAACACTGTCACCAAAGGCACTATCACCATGAGCAATGTCACTGTGGGCCGTGTCACCAGGGGCACTATCACCATGGTTAATGTTCTCATTGGCACTTTCCCCGTGAGCACTGTCACCCTGGGCACTGTCATCATGGGCACGGTCACCGTGAGCACTATCTCCATGAGCACAGCCACTGTGAACACCATCACCATAATCACTGGCCTCATCGGTACTGTCACCATGAGCACTGCCACAATGAGCACTGTCAGCATGGGCACTTCCCCCATGAGCACTGTCACTATGAGAACTGCTAGCATGGGTATTTTCACCATGAGTACTGTCACCCTCTGTATTGTCACCTTTTTCACTGTCACCATCAGGACTATTACCGTGAGTGCTATCACCGTGAGATCTCTCACCATGGTCACTGTCACCATGGCACCTTGCACAATGCGTGCTGTCAACATGAGTGCTGTCACCATTGGCACTATCACTGTGAGCATTCTCACTGTGGTCAGAGTCAACATGGGCTCTGTCACCATGAGCACTGTCACCATAGGCAATGTCACCGTGGTCAGTGTCACCATGAGCAATGTCTCCATGGGCACTCCTACAGTGGGCACTGTCACTGTGCGAACTGTCACCATGGTTACTGCCACTATGAGCAGTGTCTCTGTGAGTACTGTCAGCATGGGTTTTTACCGTGAGCACTGTCACCATGAGCCCTGTCACCATTTTTCAGTGCCACCATGTGCACTACCACCATGTGCGCTCTCACCATGGGCACTATCACCGATAACACTGTCACCATAAGTACTGTCAGCATGGGCACTGTCACCAAGGTCACGGCCAACATGTGACCTGTAACCATTGTCAGTGTCACTGTGAGAAGTGTCACCATGGGAATTAACAACATAGGCACTCTCATCATGAGCACTGTCACCATGAGCACTGACACCACGAGCACTGTCACCCAGGGCAGTGCCACCGTGAGCACTGTCACCATAACTGTTGCTATGAGAATTGTAACCATGGGCAATTTCTCAATGAGTAATGTCACCATGTGTATTTTCACCTTGGGCACTCTCAAAGTAAACAGTATTACCATGAGCACTTTCACTGTGAACACTGTCACCATGGGCACTGGCACAATGTGGTGTGTCACCATGAGCCATGTCACCATGGGAAATGTCACCGTGAGAAGTGTCACCATAGGCAATGTCACCATGGGCAATGTCACCATGGGAACTGCCATTTTGAGCACTGTCACCATGGGTACTGCAACCATGAGTACTGTCACCATGAGTAATTTAACCATTGGCAGTATGACCATGTGCACTGTCACCATGGGCACTATCACCATGACAACTCTCAGCGTGAGCACTGTCACTGTTGGAAATGGCATTGTGTGCAATTCCACCATGGGCAATGTCACCATGGACATTATCGCTGTGAGCACTGTCAATATGAGCACGTCAACATGAGCCCTGTCACCATGGGCAATGTCACTGTGAGAAGTGTCACTATAGGCAATGTCACCGTGGGCACTGTCACCATGGTCACTGCCACCACTGTCACTGTCATTTTGAGCACTGTCACCATGGGTACTGCAACCGTGAGTGCTGTCACCATGAGCACTGTCACCATTGCAAGTATCACCATGTGCACTGTCACCATGGGCACTATCACAATGAGAACTGTCAGCATGGGCACTGTCACTCTTGGCAATGTCACCATGGGCACTATCACTGTGAGCACTGTCAACATGAGCACGTCACCATGGGCACTGTCAACATGGGTACTATCTCGAAGGTCAATGTCACCATGAGCATTGTCAGGATGGGCAACTTCACCATGAGCACTGTCACCAAAGGCACTATCACCATGAGCAATGTCACTGTGGGCCGTGTCACCAGGGGCACTATCACCATGGTTAATGTTATCATTGGCACTTTCCCCGTGAGCACTGTCACCCTGGGCACTGTCATCATGGGCACGGTCACCGTGAGCACTATCTCCATGAGCACAGCCACTGTGAACACCATCACCATAATCACTGGCCTCATCGGTACTGTCACCATGAGCACTGCCACAATGAGCACTGTCAGCATGGGCACTTCCCCCATGAGCACTGTCACTATGAGAACTGCTAGCATGGGTATTTTCACCATGAGTACTGTCACCCTCTGTATTGTCACCATTTGCACTGTCACCATCAGGACTATTACCGTGAGTGCTATCACCGTGAGATCTCTCACCATGGTCACTGTCACCATGGCACCTTGCACAATGCGTGCTGTCATCATGAGTGCTGTCACCATTGGCACTATCACCGTGAGCATTCTCACTGTGGTCAGAGTCAACATGGGCTCTGTCACCATGAGCACTGTCACCATAGGCAATGTCACCGTGGTCAGTGTCACCATGAGCAATGTCTCCATGGGCACTCCTACAGTGGGCACTGTCACTGTGCGAACTGTCACCATGGTTACTGCCACTATGAGCAGTGTCTCTGTGAGTACTGTCAGCATGGGTTTTTACCGTGAGCACTGTCACCATGAGCCCTGTCACCATTTTTCAGTGCCACCATGTGCACTACCACCATGTGCACTCTCACCATGGGCACTATCACCGATAACACTGTCACCATAAGTACTGTCTGCATGGGCACTGTCACCAAGGGCACGGCCAACATGTGACCTGTAACCATTGTCAGTGTCACTGTGAGAAGTGTCACCATGGGAATTAACAACATAGGCACTCTCATCATGAGCACTGTCACCATGAGCACTGACACCACGAGCACTGTCACCCAGGGCAGTGCCACCGTGAGCACTGTCACCATGACTGTTGCTATGAGAATTGTAACCATGGGCAATTTCTCAATGAGTAATGTCACCATGTGTATTTTCACCTTGGGCACTCTCAAAGTAAACAGTATTACCATGAGCACTTTCACTGTGAACACTGTCACCATGGGCACTGGCACAATGTGGTGTGTCACCATGAGCCATGTCACCATGGGAAATGTCACCGTGAGAAGTGTCACCATAGGCAATGTCACCATGGGCAATGTCACCATGGGAACTGCCATTTTGAGCACTGTCACCATGGGTACTACAACCATGAGTACTGTCACCATGAGTAATTTAACCATTGGCAGTATGACCATGTGCACTGTCACCATGGGCACTATCACCATGACAACTCTCAGCGTGAGCACTGTCACTGTTGGAAATGGCATTGTGTGCAATTCCACCATGGGCAATGTCACGATGGACATTATCGCTGTGAGCACTGTCAATATGAGCACATCAACATGAGCCCTGTCACCATGGGCAATGTCACTGTGAGAAGTGTCACTATAGGCAATGTCACCGTGGGCACTGTCACCATGGTCACTGCCACCACTGTCACTGTCATTTTGAGCACTGTCACCATGGGTACTGCAACCGTGAGCGCTGTCACCATGAGCACTGTCACCATTGCAAGTATCACCATGGGCACTGTCACCATGGGCACTATCACAATGAGAACTGTCAGCATGGGCACTGTCACTCTTGGCAATGTCACCATGGGCACTATCACTGTGAGCACTGTCAACATGAGCACGTCACCATGGGCACTGTCAACATGGGTACTATCTCGAAGGTCAATGTCACCATGAGCATTGTCAGGATGGGCAATTTCACCATGAGCACTGTCACCAAAGGCACTATCACCATGAGCAATGTCACTGTGGGCCGTGTCACCAGGGGCACTATCACCATGGTTAATGTTCTCATTGGCACTTTCCCCGTGAGCACTGTCACCCTGGGCACTGTCATCATGGGCACGGTCACCGTGAGCACTATCTCCATGAGCACAGCCACTGTGAACACCATCAACATAATCACTGGCCTCATCGGTACTGTCACCATGAGCACTGCCACAATGAGCACTGTCAGCATGGGCACTTCCCCCATGAGCACTGTCACTATGAGAACTGCTAGCATGGGTATTTTCACCATGAGTACTGTCACCCTCTCTATTGTCACCATTTGCACTGTCACCATCAGGACTATTACCGTGAGTGCTATCACCGTGAGATCTCTCACCATGGTCACTGTCACCATGGAACCTTGCACAATGCGTGCTGTCAACATGAGTGCTGTCACCATTGGCACTATCACTGTGAGCATTCTCACTGTGGTCAGAGTCAACATGGGCTCTGTCACCATGAGCACTGTCACCATAGGCAATGTCACCGTGGTCAGTGTCACCATGAGCAATGTCTCCATGGGCACTCCTACAGTGGGCACTGTCACTGTGCGAACTGTCACCATGGTTACTGCCACTATGAGCAGTGTCTCTGTGAGTACTGTCAGCATGGGTTTTTACCGTGAGCACTGTCACCATGAGCCCTGTCACCATTTTTCAGTGCCACCATGTGCACTACCACCATGTGCGCTCTCACCATGGGCACTATCACCGATAACACTGTCACCATAAGTACTGTCTGCATGGGCACTGTCACCAAGGTCACGGCCAACATGTGACCTGTAACCATTGTCAGTGTCACTGTGAGAAGTGTCACCATGGGAATTAACAACATAGGCACTCTCATCATGAGCACTGTCACCATGAGCACTGACACCATGAGCACTGTCACCCAGGGCAGTGCCACCGTGAGCACTGTCACCATAACTGTTGCTATGAGAATTGTAACCATGGGCAATTTCTCAATGAGTAATGTCACCATGTGTATTTTCACCTTGGGCACTCTCAAAGTAAACAGTATTACCATGAGCACTTTCACTGTGAACACTGTCACCATGGGCACTGGCACAATGTTCTGTGTCACCATGAGCCATGTCACCATGGGAAATGTCACCGTGAGAAGTGTCACCATAGGCAATGTCACCATGGGCAATGTCACCATGGGAACTGCCATTTTGAGCACTGTCACCATGGGTACTGCAACCATGAGTACTGTCACCATGAGTAATTTAACCATTGGCTGTATGACCATGTGCACTGTCACCATGGGCACTATCACCATGACAACTCTCAGCGTGAGCACTGTCACTGTTGGAAATGGCATTGTGTGCAATTCCACCATGGGCAATGTCACCATGGACATTATCGCTGTGAGCACTGTCAATATGAGCACGTCAACATGAGCCCTGTCACCATGGGCAATGTCACTGTGAGAAGTGTCACTATAGGCAATGTCACCGTGGGCACTGTCACCATGGTCACTGCCACCACTGTCACTGTCATTTTGAGCACTGTCACCACGGGTACTGCAACCGTGAGTGCTGTCACCATGAGCACTGTCACCATTGCAAGTATCACCATGTGCACTGTCACCATGGGCACTATCACAATGAGAACTGTCAGCATGGGCACTGTCACTCTTGGCAATGTCACCATGGGCACTATCACTGTGAGCACTGTCAACATGAGCACGTCACCATGGGCACTGTCAACATGGGTACTATCTCGAAGGTCAATGTCACCATGAGCATTGTCAGGATGGGCAACTTCACCATGAGCACTGTCACCAAAGGCACTATCACCATGAGCAATGTCACTGTGGGCCGTGTCACCAGGGGCACTATCACCATGGTTAATGTTCTCATTGGCACTTTCCCCGTGAGCACTGTCACCCTGGGCACTGTCATCATGGGCACGGTCACCGTGAGCACTATCTCCATGAGCACAGCCACTGTGAACACCATCACCATAATCACTGGCCTCATCGGTACTGTCACCATGAGCACTGCCACAATGAGCACTGTCAGCATGGGCACTTCCCCCATGAGCACTGTCACTATGAGAACTGCTAGCATGGGTATTTTCACCATGAGTACTGTCACCCTCTGTATTGTCACCATTTGCACTGTCACCATCAGGACTATTACCGTGAGTGCTATCACCGTGAGATCTCTCACCATGGTCACTGTCACCATGGCACCTTGCACAATGCGTGCTGTCATCATGAGTGCTGTCACCATTGGCACTATCACCGTGAGCATTCTCACTGTGGTCAGAGTCAACATGGGCTCTGTCACCATGAGCACTGTCACCATAGGCAATGTCACCGTGGTCAGTGTCACCATGAGCAATGTCTCCATGGGCACTCCTACAGTGGGCACTGTCACTGTGCGAACTGTCACCATGGTTACTGCCACTATGAGCAGTGTCTCTGTGAGTACTGTCAGCATGGGTTTTTACCGTGAGCACTGTCACCATGAGCCCTGTCACCATTTTTCAGTGCCACCATGTGCACTACCACCATGTGCACTCTCACCATGGGCACTATCACCGATAACACTGTCACCATAAGTACTGTCTGCATGGGCACTGTCACCAAGGGCACGGCCAACATGTGACCTGTAACCATTGTCAGTGTCACTGTGAGAAGTGTCACCATGGGAATTAACAACATAGGCACTCTCATCATGAGCACTGTCACCATGAGCACTGACACCACGAGCACTGTCACCCAGGGCAGTGCCACCGTGAGCACTGTCACCATGACTGTTGCTATGAGAATTGTAACCATGGGCAATTTCTCAATGAGTAATGTCACCATGTGTATTTTCACCTTGGGCACTCTCAAAGTAAACAGTATTACCATGAGCACTTTCACTGTGAACACTGTCACCATGGGCACTGGCACAATGTGGTGTGTCACCATGAGCCATGTCACCATGGGAAATGTCACCGTGAGAAGTGTCACCATAGGCAATGTCACCATGGGCAATGTCACCATGGGAACTGCCATTTTGAGCACTGTCACCATGGGTACTACAACCATGAGTACTGTCACCATGAGTAATTTAACCATTGGCAGTATGACCATGTGCACTGTCACCATGGGCACTATCACCATGACAACTCTCAGCGTGAGCACTGTCACTGTTGGAAATGGCATTGTGTGCAATTCCACCATGGGCAATGTCACGATGGACATTATCGCTGTGAGCACTGTCAATATGAGCACGTCAACATGAGCCCTGTCACCATGGGCAATGTCACTGTGAGAAGTGTCACTATAGGCAATGTCACCGTGGGCACTGTCACCATGGTCACTGCCACCACTGTCACTGTCATTTTGAGCACTGTCACCATGGGTACTGCAACCGTAGGCGCTGTCACCATGAGCACTGTCACCATTGCAAGTATCACCATGGGCACTGTCACCATGGGCACTATCACAATGAGAACTGTCAGCATGGGCACTGTCACTCTTGGCAATGTCACCATGGGCACTATCACTGTGAGCACTGTCAACATGAGCACGTCACCATGGGCACTGTCAACATGGGTACTATCTCGAAGGTCAATGTCACCATGAGCATTGTCAGAATGGGCAATTTCACCATGAACACTGTCACCAAAGGCACTATCACCATGAGCAATGTCACTGTGGGCCGTGTCACCAGGGGCACTATCACCATGGTTAATGTTATCATTGGCACTTTCCCCGTGAGCACTGTCACCCTGGGCACTGTCATCATGGGCACGGTCACCGTGAGCACTATCTCCATGAGCACAGCCACTGTGAACACCATCACCATAATCACTGGCCTCATCGGTACTGTCACCATGAGCACTGCCACAATGAGCACTGTCAGCATGGGCACTTCCCCCATGAGCACTGTCACTATGAGAACTGCTAGCATGGGTATTTTCACCATGAGTACTGTCACCCTCTGTATTGTCACCATTTGCACTGTCACCATCAGGACTATTACCGTGAGTGCTATCACCGTGAGATCTCTCACCATGTTCACTGTCACCGTGGCACCTTGCACAATGCGTGCTGTCAACATGAGTGCTGTCACCATTGGCACTATCACCGTGAGCATTCTCACTGTGGTCAGAGTCAACATGGGCTCTGTCACCATGAGCACTGTCACCATAGGCAATGTCACCGTAGTCAGTGTCACCATGAGCAATGTCTCCATGGGCACTCCTACAGTGGGCACTGTCACTGTGCGAACTGTCACCATGGTTACTGCCACTATGAGCAGTGTCTCTGTGAGTACTGTCAGCATGGGTTTTTACCGTGAGCACTGTCACCATGAGCCCTGTCACCATTTTTCAGTGCCACCATGTGCACTCTCACCATGGGCACTATCACCGATAACACTGTCACCATAAGTACTGCCTGCATGGGCACTGTCACCAAGGGCACGGCCAACATGTGACCTGTAACCATTGTCAGTGTCACTGTGAGAAGTGTCACCATGGGAATTAACAACATAGGCACTCTCATCATGAGCACTGTCACCACAACACTGACACCACGAGCACTGTCACCCAGGGCAGTGCCACCGTGAGCACTGTCACCATAACTGTTGCTATGAGAATTGTAACCATGGGCAATTTCTCAATGAGTAATGTCACCATGTGTATTTTCACCTTGGGCACTCTCAAAGTAAACAGTATTACCATGAGCACTTTCACTGTGAACACTGTCACCATGGGCACTGGCACAATGTGGTGTGTCACCATGAGCCATGTCACCATGGGAAATGTCACCGTGAGAAGTGTCACCATAGGCAATGTCACCATGGGCAATGTCACCATGGGCAATGTCACCATGGGAACTGCCATTTTGAGCACTGTCACCATGGGTACTACAACCATGAGTACTGTCACCATGAGTAATTTAACCATTGGCAGTATGACCATGTGCACTGTCACCATGGGCACTATCACCATGACAACTCTCAGCGTGAGCACTGTCACTGTTGGAAATGGCATTGTGTGCAATTCCACCATGGGCAATGTCAACATGGACATTATCGCTGTGAGCACTGTCAATATGAGCATGTCAACATGAGCCCTGTCACCATGGGCAATGTCACTGTGAGAAGTGTCACTATAGGCAATGTCACCGTGGGCACTGTCACCATGGTCACTGCCACCACTGTCACTGTCATTTTGAGCACTGTCACCATGGGTACTGCAACCGTGAGCGCTGTCACCATGAGCACTGTCACCATTGCAAGTATCACCATGTGCACTGTCACCATGGGCACTATCACAATGAGAACTGTCAGCATGGGCACTGTCACTCTTGGCAATGTCACCATGGGCACTATCACTTTGAGCACTGTCAACATGAGCACGTCACCATGGGCACTGTCAACATGGGTACTATCTCGAAGGTCAATGTCACCATGAGCATTGTCAGGATGGGCAACTTCACCATGAGCACTGTCACCAATGGCACTATCACCATGAGCAATGTCACTGTGGGCCGTGTCACCAGGGGCACTATCACCATGGTTTATGTTATCATTGGCAATTTCCCCGTGAGCACTGTCACCCTGGGCACTGTCATCATGGGCACGGTCACCGTGAGCACTATCTCCATGAGCACAGCCACTGTGAACACCATCACCATAATCACTGGCCTCATCGGTACTGTCACCATGAGCACTGCCACAATGAGCACTGTCAGCATGGGCACATCCCCCATGAGCACTGTCACTATGAGAACTGCTACCATGGGTATTTTCACCATGTGTACTGTCACCCTGTGTATTGTCACCATTTGCACTGTCACCATGAGGACTATTACCGTGAGCGCTATCACCGTGAGATCTCTCACCATGGTCACTGTCACCATGGCACCTTGCACAATGGGGGCTGTCAACATGAGTGCTGGCACCATTGGCACTATCACTGTGAGCATTCTCACTGTGGTCAGTGTCACCATGGGCACTGTCACCATGAGCACTGTCACCATAGGCAATGTCACCATGGTCAGTGGCACCATGAGCACTGTCAACATGGGCACTCATACAGTGGGCACTGTCACTGTGAGCACTGTCACCTTTGGTACTGCCACCATGAGCGCTGTCACCATGAGCACTGTCACCATTGCGAGTATCACAATGTGCACTGTCACCATGGGCACTGGCACAATGTTGTGTGTCACCTTGAGCAATGTCACCATGGGAAATGTCACCGTGAGATGTGTCACCATAGGCAATGTCACCATGGGCAATGTCACCATGGGAAATGCCATTTTGCACACTGTCACCATGGGTACTGCAACCATGAGTACTGTCACCATTGGCAGTATGACCATGTGCACTGTCACCATGGGCACTATCACCATGACAACTCTCAGCGTGGGCACTGTCACTGTGGGAACTGGCATTGTGTGCAATTCCACCATGGGCACTATCACTGTGAGCACTGTCAATATAAGCACGTCAAGATGAGCCCTGTCACCATTGGCAATGTCACCGTGAGAAGTGTCACTATAGGCAATGTCACCGTGGGCACTGTCACCGTGGTCACTGCCACCACTGTCACTGTCATTTTGAGCACTGTCACCATGGGTATTGCAACCAGGAGCACTGTCACCATTGCGATTATCACCATGTGTACTGTCACCATGGGCACTATCACAATGAGAACTGTCAGCGTGGGCAATGTCACTGTTTTCAAGGGCACCGTGGGCACTTCCACCATGGGCAATGTCACCATGGGCACTATCACTGTGAGCACTGTCAACATGAGCACGTCACCATGGGCACTGTCAACATGGGTACTATCTCGAAGGTCAATGTCACCATGAGCATTGTCAGGATGGGCAACTTCACCATGAGCACTGTCACCAATGGCACTATCACCATGAGCAATGTCACTGTGGGCCGTGTCACCAGGGGCACTATCACCATGGTTAATGTTCTCATTGGCAGTTTCCCCGTGAGCACTGTCACCCTGGGCACTGTCATCATGGGCACGGTCACCGTGAGCACTATCTCCATGAGCACAGCCACTGTGAACACCATCACCATAATCACTGGCCTCATCGGTACTGTCACCATGAGCACTGCCACAATGAGCACTGTCAGCATGGGCACTTCCCCCATGAGCACTGTCACTATGAGAACTGCTAGCATGGGTATTTTCACCATGAGTACTGTCACCCTCTGTATTGTCACCATTTGCACTGTCACCATCAGGACTATTACCGTGAGTGCTATCACCGTGAGATCTCTCACCATGGTCACTGTCACCATGGCACCTTGCACAATGCGTGCTGTCAACATGAGTGCTGTCACCATTGGCACTATCACCGTGAGCATTCTCACTGTGGTCAGAGTCAACATGGGCTCTGTCACCATGAGCACTGTCACCATAGGCAATGTCACCATGGTCAGTGTCACCATGAGCAATGTCTCCATGGGCACTCCTACAGTGGGCACTGTCACTGTGCGAACTGTCACCATGGTTACTGCCACTATGAGCAGTGTCTCTGTGAGTACTGCCAGCATGGGTTTTTACCGTGAGCACTGTCACCATGAGCCCTGTCACCATTTTTCAGTGCCACCATGTGCACTACCACCATGTGCACTCTCACCATGGGCACTATCACCGATAACACTGTCACCATAAGTACTGTCTGCATGGGCACTGTCACCAAGGGCACGGCCAACATGTGACCTGTAACCATTGTCAGTGTCACTGTGAGAAGTGTCACCATGGGAATTAACAACATAGGCACTCTCATCATGAGCACTGTCACCATGAGCACTGACACCACGAGCACTGTCACCCAGGGCAGTGCCACCATGAGCACTGTCACCATAACTGTTGCTATGAGAATTGTAACCATGGGCAATTTCTCAATGAGTAATGTCACCATGTGTATTTTCACCTTGGGCACTCTCAAAGTAAACAGTATTACCATGAGCACTTTCACTGTGAACACTGTCACCATGGGCACTGGCACAATGTGGTGTGTCACCATGAGCCATGTCACCATGGGAAATGTCACCGTGAGAAGTGTCACCATAGGCAATGTCACCATGGGCAATGTCACCATGGGAACTGCCATTTTGAGCACTGTCACCATGGGTACTGCAACCATGAGTACTGTCACCATGAGTAATATAACCATTGGCAGTATGACCATGTGCACTGTCACCATGGGCACTATCACCATGACAACTCTCAGCGTGAGCACTGTCACTGTTGGAAATGGCATTGTGTGCAATTCCACCATGGGCAATGTCACCATGGACATTATCGCTGTGAGCACTGTCAATATGAGCACGTCAGCATGAGCCCTGTCACCATGGGCAATGTCACTGTGAGAAGTGTCACTATAGGCAATGTCACCGTGGGCACTGTCACCATGGTCACTGCCACCACTGTCACTGTCATTTTGAGCACTGTCACCATGGGTACTGCAACCGTGAGCGCTGTCACCATGAGCACTGTCACCATTGCAAGTATCACCATGGGCACTGTCACCATGGGCACTATCACAATGAGAAATGTCAGCATGGGCACTGTCACTCTTGGCAATGTCACCATGGGCACTATCACTGTGAGCACTGTCAACATGAGCACGTCACCATGGGCACTGTCAACATGGGTACTATCTCGAAGGTCAATGTCACCATGAGCATTGTCAGGATGGGCAATTTCACCATGAGCACTGTCACCAAAGGCACTATCACCATGAGCAATGTCACTGTGGGCCGTGTCACCAGGGGCACTATCACCATGGTTAATGTTATCATTGGCACTTTCCCCGTGAGCACTGTCACCCTGGGCACTGTCATCATGGGCACGGTCACCGTGAGCACTATCTCCATGAGCACAGCCACTGTGAACACCATCACCATAATCACTGGCCTCATCGGTACTGTCACCATGAGCACTGCCACAATGAGCACTGTCAGCATGGGCACTTCCCCCATGAGCACTGTCACTATGAGAACTGCTAGCATGGGTATTTTCACCATGAGTACTGTCACCCTCTGTATTGTCACCATTTGCACTGTCACCATCAGGACTATTACCGTGAGTGCTATCACCGTGAGATCTCTCACCATGGTCACTGTCACCATGGCACCTTGCACAATGCGTGCTGTCAACATGAGTGCTGTCACCATTGGCACTATCACCGTGAGCATTCTCACTGTGGTCAGAGTCAACATGGGCTCTGTCACCATGAGCACTGTCACCATAGGCAATGTCACCGTGGTCAGTGTCACCATGAGCAATGTCTCCATGGGCACTCGTACAGTGGGCACTGTCACTGTGCGAACTGTCACCATGGTTACTGCCACTATGAGCAGTGTCTCTGTGAGTACTGTCAGCATGGGTTTTTACCGTGAGCACTGTCACCATGAGCCCTGTCACCATTTTTCAGTGCCACCATGTGCACTCTCACCATGTGCACTCTCACCATGGGCACTATCACCAATAACACTGTCACCATAAGTACTGTCTTCATGGGCACTGTCACCAAGGGCACGGCCAACATGTGACCTGTAACCATTGTCAGTGTCACTGTGAGAAGTGTCACCATGGGAATTAACAACATAGGCACTCTCATCATGAGCACTGTCACCATGAGCACTGACACCACGAGCACTGTCACCCAGGGCAGTTCCACCGTGAGCACTGTCACCATAACTGTTGCTATGAGAATTGTAACCATGGGCAATTTCTCAATGAGTAATGTCACCATGTGTATTTTCACCTTGGGCACTCTCAAAGTAAACAGTATTACCATGAGCACTTTCACTGTGAACACTGTCACCATGGGCACTGGCACAATGTGGTGTGTCACCATGAGCCATGTCACCATGGGAAATGTCACCGTGAGAAGTGTCACCATAGGCAATGTCACCATGGGCAATGTCACCATGGGAACTGCCATTTTGAGCACTGTCACCATGGGTACTGCAACCATGAGTACTGTCACCATGAGTAATTTAACCATTGGCAGTATGACCATGTGCACTGTCACCATGGGCACTATCACCATGACAACTCTCAGCGTGAGCACTGTCACTGTTGGAAATGGCATTGTGTGCAATTCCACCATGGGCAATGTCACCATGGACATTATCGCTGTGAGCACTGTCAATATGAGCACGTCAACATGAGCCCTGTCACCATGGGCAATGTCACTGTGAGAAGTGTCACTATAGGCAATGTCACCGTGGGCACTGTCACCATGGTCACTGCCACCACTGTCACTGTCATTTTGAGCACTGTCAACATGGGTACTGCAACCATGAGTGCTGTCACCATGAGCACTGTCACCATTGCAAGTATCACCATGTGCACTGTCACCATGGGCACTATCACAATGAGAACTGTCAGCATGGGCACTGTCACTCTTGGCAATGTCACCATGGGCACTATCACTGTGAGCACTGTCAACATGAGCACGTCACCATGGGCACTGTCAACATGGGTACTATCTCGAAGGGCAATGTCACCATGAGCATTGTCAGGAAGGGCAATTTCACCATGAACACTGTCACCAAAGGCACTATCACCATGAGCAATGTCACTGTGGGCCGTGTCACCAGGGGCACTATCACCATGGTTAATGTTCTCATTGGCACTTTCCCCGTGAGCACTGTCACCCTGGGCACTGTCATCATGGGCACGGTCACCGTGAGCACTATCTCCATGAGCACAGCCACTGTGAACACCATCACCATAATCACTGGCCTCATCGGTACTGTCACCATGAGCACTGCCACAATGAGCACTGTCAGCATGGGCACTTCCCCCATGAGCACTGTCACTATGAGAACTGCTAGCATGGGTATTTTCACCATGAGTACTGTCACCCTCTGTATTGTCACCTTTTTCACTGTCACCATCAGGACTATTACCGTGAGTGCTATCACCGTGAGATCTCTCACCATGGTCACTGTCACCATGGAACCTTGCACAATGCGTGCTGTCAACATGAGTGCTGTCACCATTGGCACTATCACTGTGAGCATTCTCACTGTGGTCAGAGTCAACATGGGCTCTGTCACCATGAGCACTGTCACCATAGGCAATGTCACCGTGGTCAGTGTCACCATGAGCAATGTCTCCATGGGCACTCCTACAGTGGGCACTGTCACTGTGCGAACTGTCACCATGGTTACTGCCACTATGAGCAGTGTCTCTGTGAGTACTGTCAGCATGGGTTTTTACCGTGAGCACTGTCACCATGAGCCCTGTCACCATTTTTCAGTGCCACCATGTGCACTACCACCATGTGCGCTCTCACCATGGGCACTATCACCGATAACACTGTCACCATAAGTACTGTCAGCATGGGCACTGTCACCAAGGTCACGGCCAACATGTGACCTGTAACCATTGTCAGTGTCACTGTGAGAAGTGTCACCATGGGAATTAACAACATAGGCACTCTCATCATGAGCACTGTCACCATGAGCACTGACACCACGAGCACTGTCACCCAGGGCAGTGCCACCGTGAGCACTGTCACCATAACTGTTGCTATGAGAATTGTAACCATGGGCAATTTCTCAATGAGTAATGTCACCATGTGTATTTTCACCTTGGGCACTCTCAAAGTAAACACTATTACCATGAGCACTTTCACTGTGAACACTGTCACCATGGGCACTGGCACAATGTGGTGTGTCACCATGAGCCATGTCACCATGGGAAATGTCACCGTGAGAAGTGTCACCATAGGCAATGTCACCATGGGCAATGTCACCATGGGAACTGCCATTTTGAGCACTGTCACCATGGGTACTGCAACCATGAGTACTGTCACCATGAGTAATTTAACCATTGGCAGTATGACCATGTGCACTGTCACCATGGGCACTATCACCATGACAACTCTCAGCGTGAGCACTGTCACTGTTGGAAATGGCATTGTGTGCAATTCCACCATGGGCAATGTCACCATGGACATTATCGCTGTGAGCACTGTCAATATGAGCACGTCAACATGAGCCCTGTCACCATGGGCAATGTCACTGTGAGAAGTGTCACTATAGGCAATGTCACCGTGGGCACTGTCACCATGGTCACTGCCACCACTGTCACTGTCATTTTGAGCACTGTCACCATGGGTACTGCAACCGTGAGTGCTGTCACCATGAGCACTGTCACCATTGCAAGTATCACCATGTGCACTGTCACCATGGGCACTATCACAATGAGAACTGTCAGCATGGGCACTGTCACTCTTGGCAATGTCACCATGGGCACTATCACTGTGAGCACTGTCAACATGAGCACGTCACCATGGGCACTGTCAACATGGGTACTATCTCGAAGGGCAATGTCACCATGAGCATTGTCAGGAAGGGCAATTTCACCATGAACACTGTCACCAAAGGCACTATCACCATGAGCAATGTCACTGTGGGCCGTGTCACCAGGGGCACTATCACCATGGTTAATGTTCTCATTGGCACTTTCCCCGTGAGCACTGTCACCCTGGGCACTGTCATCATGGGCACGGTCACCGTGAGCACTATCTCCATGAGCACAGCCACTGTGAACACCATCACCATAATCACTGGCCTCATCGGTACTGTCACCATGAGCACTGCCACAATGAGCACTGTCAGCATGGCACTTCCCCCATGAGCACTGTCACTATGAGAACTGCTAGCATGGGTATTTTCACCATGAGTACTGTCACCCTCTGTATTGTCACCATTTGCACTGTCACAATCAGGACTATTACCGTGAGTGCTATCACCGTGAGATCTCTCACCATGGTCACTGTCACCATGGAACCTTGCACAATGCGTGCTGTCAACATGAGTGCTGTCACCATTGGCACTATCACTGTGAGCATTCTCACTGTGGTCAGAGTCAACATGGGCTCTGTCACCATGAGCACTGTCACCATAGGCAATGTCACCGTGGTCAGTGTCACCATGAGCAATGTCTCCATGGGCACTCCTACAGTGGGCACTGTCACTGTGCGAACTGTCACCATGGTTACTGCCACTATGAGCAGTGTCTCTGTGAGTACTGTCAGCATGGGTTTTTACCGTGAGCACTGTCACCATGAGCCCTGTCACCATTTTTCAGTGCCACCATGTGCACTACCACCATGTGCGCTCTCACCATGGGCACTATCACCGATAACACTGTCACCATAAGTACTGTCTGCATGGGCACTGTCACCAAGGTCACGGCCAACATGTGACCTGTAACCATTGTCAGTGTCACTGTGAGAAGTGTCACCATGGGAATTAACAACATAGGCACTCTCATCATGAGCACTGTCACCATGAGCACTGACACCACGAGCACTGTCACCCAGGGCAGTGCCACCGTGAGCACTGTCACCATAACTGTTGCTATGAGAATTGTAACCATGGGCAATTTCTCAATGAGTAATGTCACCATGTGTATTTTCACCTTGGGCACTCTCAAAGTAAACAGTATTACCATGAGCACTTTCACTGTGAACACTGTCACCATGGGCACTGGCACAATGTGGTGTGTCACCATGAGCCATGTCACCATGGGAAATGTCACCGTGAGAAGTGTCACCATAGGCAATGTCACCATGGGCAATGTCACCATGGGAACTGCCATTTTGAGCACTGTCACCATGGGTACTGCAACCATGAGTACTGTCACCATGAGTAATTTAACCATTGGCAGTATGACCATGTGCACTGTCACCATGGGCACTATCACCATGACAACTCTCAGCGTGAGCACTGTCACTGTTGGAAATGGCATTGTGTGCAATTCCACCATGGGCAATGTCACCATGGACATTATCGCTGTGAGCACTGTCAATATGAGCACGTCAACATGAGCCCTGTCACCATGGGCAATGTCACTGTGAGAAGTGTCACTATAGGCAATGTCACCGTGGGCACTGTCACCATGGTCACTGCCACCACTGTCACTGTCATTTTGAGCACTGTCACCATGGGTACTGCAACCGTGAGTGCTGTCACCATGAGCACTGTCACCATTGCAAGTATCACCATGTGCACTGTCACCATGGGCACTATCACAATGAG
This sequence comes from Mesoplodon mirus, assembly GCF_964341445.2. Lineage (NCBI taxonomy): Eukaryota > Metazoa > Chordata > Mammalia > Artiodactyla > Ziphiidae > Mesoplodon > Mesoplodon mirus. Next base: position 103,802,003 of record NC_138976.1, on the reverse strand, counting down.
AACTGTCAGCATGGGCACTGTCACTCTTGGCAATGTCACCATGGGCACTATCACTGTGAGCACTGTCAACATGAGCACGTCACCATGGGCACTGTCAACATGGGTACTATCTCGAAGGTCAATGTCACCATGAGCATTGTCAGGATGGGCAACTTCACCATGAGCACTGTCACCAAAGGCACTATCACCATGAGCAATGTCACTGTGGGCCGTGTCACCAGGGGCACTATCACCATGGTTAATGTTCTCATTGGCACTTTCCCCGTGAGCACTGTCACCCTGGGCACTGTCATCATGGGCACGGTCACCGTGAGCACTATCTCCATGAGCACAGCCACTGTGAACACCATCACCATAATCACTGGCCTCATCGGTACTGTCACCATGAGCACTGCCACAATGAGCACTGTCAGCATGGGCACTTCCCCCATGAGCACTGTCACTATGAGAACTGCTAGCATGGGTATTTTCACCATGAGTACTGTCACCCTCTGTATTGTCACCATTTGCACTGTCACCATCAGGACTATTACCGTGAGTGCTATCACCGTGAGATCTCTCACCATGGTCACTGTCACCATGGCACCTTGCACAATGCGTGCTGTCATCATGAGTGCTGTCACCATTGGCACTATCACCGTGAGCATTCTCACTGTGGTCAGAGTCAACATGGGCTCTGTCACCATGAGCACTGTCACCATAGGCAATGTCACCGTGGTCAGTGTCACCATGAGCAATGTCTCCATGGGCACTCCTACAGTGGGCACTGTCACTGTGCGAACTGTCACCATGGTTACTGCCACTATGAGCAGTGTCTCTGTGAGTACTGTCAGCATGGGTTTTTACCGTGAGCACTGTCACCATGAGCCCTGTCACCATTTTTCAGTGCCACCATGTGCACTACCACCATGTGCACTCTCACCATGGGCACTATCACCGATAACACTGTCACCATAAGTACTGTCTGCATGGGCACTGTCACCAAGGGCACGGCCAACATGTGACCTGTAACCATTGTCAGTGTCACTGTGAGAAGTGTCACCATGGGAATTAACAACATAGGCACTCTCATCATGAGCACTGTCACCATGAGCACTGACACCACGAGCACTGTCACCCAGGGCAGTGCCACCGTGAGCACTGTCACCATGACTGTTGCTATGAGAATTGTAACCATGGGCAATTTCTCAATGAGTAATGTCACCATGTGTATTTTCACCTTGGGCACTCTCAAAGTAAACAGTATTACCATGAGCACTTTCACTGTGAACACTGTCACCATGGGCACTGGCACAATGTGGTGTGTCACCATGAGCCATGTCACCATGGGAAATGTCACCGTGAGAAGTGTCACCATAGGCAATGTCACCATGGGCAATGTCACCATGGGAACTGCCATTTTGAGCACTGTCACCATGGGTACTACAACCATGAGTACTGTCACCATGAGTAATTTAACCATTGGCAGTATGACCATGTGCACTGTCACCATGGGCACTATCACCATGACAACTCTCAGCGTGAGCACTGTCACTGTTGGAAATGGCATTGTGTGCAATTCCACCATGGGCAATGTCACGATGGACATTATCGCTGTGAGCACTGTCAATATGAGCACATCAACATGAGCCCTGTCACCATGGGCAATGTCACTGTGAGAAGTGTCACTATAGGCAATGTCACCGTGGGCACTGTCACCATGGTCACTGCCACCACTGTCACTGTCATTTTGAGCACTGTCACCATGGGTACTGCAACCGTGAGCGCTGTCACCATGAGCACTGTCACCATTGCAAGTATCACCATGGGCACTGTCACCATGGGCACTATCACAATGAGAACTGTCAGCATGGGCACTGTCACTCTTGGCAATGTCACCATGGGCACTATCACTGTGAGCACTGTCAACATGAGCACGTCACCATGGGCACTGTCAACATGGGTACTATCTCGAAGGTCAATGTCACCATGAGCATTGTCAGGAAGGGCAATTTCACCATGAGCACTGTCACCAAAGGCACTATCACCATGAGCAATGTCACTGTGGGCCGTGTCACCAGGGGCACTATCACCATGGTTAATGTTATCATTGGCACTTTCCCCGTGAGCACTGTCACCCTGGGCACTGTCATCATGGGCACGGTCACCGTGAGCACTATCTCCATGAGCACAGCCACTGTGAACACCATCACCATAATCACTGGCCTCATCGGTACTGTCACCATGAGCACTGCCACAATGAGCACTGTCAGCATGGGCACTTCCCCCATGAGCACTGTCACTATGAGAACTGCTAGCATGGGTATTTTCACCATGAGTACTGTCACCCTCTGTATTGTCACCATTTGCACTGTCACCATCAGGACTATTACCGTGAGTGCTATCACCGTGAGATCTCTCACCATTGTCACTGTCACTGTGGCACCTTGCACAATGCGTGCTGTGAACATGAGTGCTGTCACCATTGGCACTATCACCGTGAGCATTCTCACTGTGGTCAGAGTCAACATGGGCTCTGTCACCATGAGCAATGTCACCATAGGCAATGTCACAGTAGTCAGTGTCACCATGAGCAATGTCTCCATGGGCACTCCTACAGTGGGCACTGTCACTGTGCGAACTGTCACCATGGTTACTGCCACTATGAGCAGTGTCTCTGTGAGTACTGTCAGCATGGGTTTTTACCGTGAGCACTGTCACCATGAGCCCTGTCACCATTTTTCAGTGCCACCATGTGCACTCTCACCATGGGCACTATCACCGATAACACTGTCACCATAAGTACTGTCTGCATGGGCACTGTCACCAAGGGCACGGCCAACATGTGACCTGTAACCATTGTCAGTGTCACTGTGAGAAGTGTCACCATGGGAATTAACAACATAGGCACTCTCATCATGAGCACTGTCACCACAACACTGACACCACGAGCACTGTCACCCAGGGCAGTGCCACCGTGAGCACTGTCACCATAACTGTTGCTATGAGAATTGTAACCATGGGCAATTTCTCAATGAGTAATGTCACCATGTGTATTTTCACCTTGGGCACTCTCAAAGTAAACAGTATTACCATGAGCACTTTCACTGTGAACACTGTCACCATGGGCACTGGCACAATGTGGTGTGTCACCATGAGCCATGTCACCATGGGAAATGTCACCGTGAGAAGTGTCACCATAGGCAATGTCACCATGGGCAATGTCACCATGGGCAATGTCACCATGGGAACTGCCATTTTGAGCACTGTCACCATGGGTACTACAACCATGAGTACTGTCACCATGAGTAATTTAACCATTGGCAGTATGACCATGTGCACTGTCACCATGGGCACTATCACCATGACAACTCTCAGCGTGAGCACTGTCACTGTTGGAAATGGCATTGTGTGCAATTCCACCATGGGCAATGTCAACATGGACATTATCGCTGTGAGCACTGTCAATATGAGCATGTCAACATGAGCCCTGTCACCATGGTCAATGTCACTGTGAGAAGTGTCACTATAGGCAATGTCACCGTGGGCACTGTCACCATGGTCACTGCCACCACTGTCACTGTCATTTTGAGCACTGTCACCATGGGTACTGCAACCGTGAGCGCTGTCACCATGAGCACTGTCACCATTGCAAGTATCACCATGTGCACTGTCACCATGGGCACTATCACAATGAGAACTGTCAGCATGGGCACTGTCACTCTTGGCAATGTCACCATGGGCACTATCACTTTGAGCACTGTCAACATGAGCACGTCACCATGGGCACTGTCAACATGGGTACTATCTCGAAGGTCAATGTCACCATGAGCATTGTCAGGATGGGCAACTTCACCATGAGCACTGTCACCAATGGCACTATCACCATGAGCAATGTCACTGTGGGCCGTGTCACCAGGGGCACTATCACCATGGTTTATGTTATCATTGGCAATTTCCCCGTGAGCACTGTCACCCTGGGCACTGTCATCATGGGCACGGTCACCGTGAGCACTATCTCCATGAGCACAGCCACTGTGAACACCATCACCATAATCACTGGCCTCATCGGTACTGTCACCATGAGCACTGCCACAATGAGCACTGTCAGCATGGGCACATCCCCCATGAGCACTGTCACTATGAGAACTGCTACCATGGGTATTTTCACCATGTGTACTGTCACCCTGTGTATTGTCACCATTTGCACTGTCACCATGAGGACTATTACCGTGAGCGCTATCACCGTGAGATCTCTCACCATGGTCACTGTCACCATGGCACCTTGCACAATGGGGGCTGTCAACATGAGTGCTGGCACCATTGGCACTATCACTGTGAGCATTCTCACTGTGGTCAGTGTCACCATGGGCACTGTCACCATGAGCACTGTCACCATAGGCAATGTCACCATGGTCAGTGTCACCATGAGCACTGTCAACATGGGCACTCATACAGTGGGCACTGTCACTGGGAGCACTGTCACCTTGGCTACTGCCACCATGAGCGCTGTCACCATGAGCACTGTCACCATTGCGAGTATCACAATGTGCACTGTCACCATGGGCACTGGCACAATGTCGTGTGTCACCTTGAGCAATGTCACCATGGGAAATGTCACCATGAGATGTGTCACCATAGGCAATGTCACCATGGGCAATGTCACCATGGGAAATGCCATTTTGCACACTGTCACCATGGGTACTGCAACCATGAGTACTGTCACCATTGGCAGTATGACCATGTGCACTGTCACCATGGGCACTATCACCATGACAACTCTCAGCGTGAGCACTGTCACTGTGGGAACTGGCATTGTGTGCAATTCCACCATGGGCACTATCACTGTGAGCACTGTCAAGATAAGCACGTCAAGATGAGCCCTGTCACCATTGGCAATGTCACCGTGAGAAGTGTCACTATAGGCAATGTCACCGTGGGCACTGTCACCGTGGTCACTGCCACCACTGTCACTGTCATTTTGAGCACTGTCACCATGGGTATTGCAACCAGGAGCACTGTCACCATTGCGATTATCACCATGTGTACTGTCACCATGGGCACTATCACAATGAGAACTGTCAGCGTGGGCACTGTCACTGTTGGCAAGGGCACCGTGGGCACTTCCACCATGGGCAATGTCACCATGGGCACTATCACTGTGAGCACTGTCAACATGAGCACGTCACCATGGGCACTGTCAACATGGGTACTATCTCGAAGGGCAATGTCACCATGAGCATTGTCAGGAAGGGCAATTTCACCATGAGCACTGTCACCAAAGGCACTATCACCATGAGCAATGTCACTGTGGGCCGTGTCACCGGGGGCACTATCACCATGGTTAATGTTATCATTGGCACTTTCCCCGTGAGCACTGTCACCCTGGGCACTGTCATCATGGGCATGGTCACCGTGAGCACTATCTCCATGAGCACAGCCACTGTGAACACCATCACCATAATCACTGGCCTCATCGGTACTGTCACCATGAGCACTGCCACAATGAGCACTGTCAGCATGGGCACTTCCCCCATGAGCACTGTCACTATGAGAACTGCTAGCATGGGTATTTTCACCATGAGTACTGTCACCCTCTGTATTGTCACCATTTGCACTGTCACCATCAGGACTATTACCGTGAGTGCTATCACCGTGAGATCTCTCACCATGGTCACTGTCACCATGGCACCTTGCACAATGCGTGCTATCAACATGAGTGCTGTCACCATTGGCACTATCACCGTGAGCATTCTCACTGTGGTCAGAGTCAACATGGGCTCTGTCACCATGAGCACTGTCACCATAGGCAATGTCACCGTGGTCAGTGTCACCATGAGCAATGTCTCCATGGGCACTCCTACAGTGGGCACTGTCACTGTGCGAACTGTCACCATGTTTACTGCCACTATGAGCAGTGTCTCTGTGAGTACTGTCAGCATGGGTTTTTACCGTGAGCACTGTCACCATGAGCCCTGTCACCATTTTTCAGTGCCACCATGTGCACTACCACCATGTGCACTCTCACCATGGGCACTATCACCGATAACACTGTCACCATAAGTACTGTCTGCATGGGCACTGTCACCAAGGGCACGGCCAACATGTGACCTGTAACCATTGTCAGTGTCACTGTGAGAAGTGTCACCATGGGAATTAACAACATAGGCACTCTCATCATGAGCACTGTCACCATGAGCACTGACACCACGAGCACTGTCACCCAGGGCAGTGCCACCATGAGCACTGTCACCATAACTGTTGCTATGAGAATTGTAACCATGGGCAATTTCTCAATGAGTAATGTCACCATGTGTATTTTCACCTTGGGCACTCTCAAAGTAAACATTATTACCATGAGCACTTTCACTGTGAAAACTGTCACCATGGGCACTGGCACAATGTGGTGTGTTACCATGAGCCATGTCACCATGGGAAATGTCACCGTGAGAAGTGTCACCATAGGCAATGTCACCATGGGCAATGTCACCATGGGAACTGCCATTTTGAGCACTGTCACCATGGGTACTGCAACCATGAGTACTGTCACCATGAGTAATTTAACCATTGGCAGTATGACCATGTGCACTGTCACCATGGGCACTATCACCATGACAACTCTCAGCGTGAGCACTGTCACTGTTGGAAATGGCATTGTGTGCAATTCCACCATGGGCAATGTCACCATGGACATTATCACTGTGAGCACTGTCAATATGAGCACGTCAGCATGAGCCCTGTCTCCATGGGCAATGTCACTGTGAGAAGTGTCACTATAGGCAATGTCACCGTGGGCACTGTCACCATGGTCACTGCCACCACTGTCACTGTCATTTTGAGCACTGTCACCATGGGTACTGCAACCATGAGCGCTGTCACCATGAGCACTGTCACCATTGCAAGTATCACCATGTGCACTGTCACCATGGGCACTATCACAATGAGAACTGTCAGCATGGGCACTGTCACTCTTGGCAATGTCACCATGGGCACTATCACTTTGAGCACTGTCAACATGAGCACGTCACCATGGGCACTGTCAACATGGGTACTATCTCGATGGTCAATGTCACCATGAGCATTGTCAGGATGGCCAACGTCACCGTGAGCAGTGTCACCAATGGCACTATCACCATGAGCAATGTCACTGTGGGCCGTGTCACCAGGGGCACTATCACCATGGTTAATGTTATCATTGGCACTTTCCCCGTGAGCACTGTCACCCTGGGCACTGTCATCATGGGCACGGTCACCGTGATCACTATCTCCATGAGCACAGTCACTGTGAACACCATCACCATAATCAATGGCCTCATCGGTACTGTCACCATGAGCACTGCCACAATGAGCACTGTCAGCATGGGCACTTCCCCCATGAGCACTGTCACTATGAGAACTGCTAGCATGGGTATTTTCACCATGAGTACTGTCACCCTCTGTATTGTCACCATTTGCACTGTCACCATCAGGACTACTACCGTGAGTGCTATCACCGTGAGATCTCTCACCATGGTCACTGTCACCATGGCACCTTGCACAATGCGTGCTGTCAACATGAGTGCTGTCACCATTGGCACTATCACCGTGAGCATTCTCACTGTGGTCAGAGTCAACATGGGCTCTGTCACCATGAGCACTGTCACCATAGGCAATGTCACCGTGGTCAGTGTCACCATGAGCAATGTCTCCATGGGCACTCCTACAGTGGGCACTGTCACTGTGCGAACTGTCACCATGGTTACTGCCACTATGAGCAGTGTCTCTGTGAGTACTGTCAGCATGGGTTTTTACCGTGAGCACTGTCACCATGAGCCCTGTCACCATTTTTCAGTGCCACCATGTGCACTACCACCATGTGCACTCTCACCATGGGCACTATCAACGATAACACTGTCACCATAAGTACTGTCTGCATGGGCACTGTCACCAAGGGCACGGCCAACATGTGACCTGTAACCATTGTCAGTGTCACTGTGAGAAGTGTCACCATGGGAATTAACAACATAGGCACTCTCATCATGAGCACTGTCACCATGAGCACTGACACCACGAGCACTGTCACCCAGGGCAGTGCCACCATGAGCACTGTCACCATAACTGTTGCTATGAGAATTGTAACCATGGGCAATTTCTCAATGAGTAATGTCACCATGTGTATTTTCACCTTGGGCACTCTCAAAGTAAACAGTATTACCATGAGCACTTTCACTGTGAACACTGTCACCATGGGCACTGGCACAATGTGGTGTGTCACCATGAGCCATGTCACCATGGGAAATGTCACCGTGAGAAGTGTCACCATAGGCAATGTCACCATGGGCAATGTCACCATGGGAACTGCCATTTTGAGCACTGTCACCATGGGTACTGCAACCATGAGTACTGTCACCATGAGTAATTTAACCATTGGCAGTATGACCATGTGCACTGTCACCATGGGCACTATCACCATGACAACTCTCAGCGTGAGCACTGTCACTGTTGGAAATGGCATTGTGTGCAATTGACCATGGGCAATGTCACCATGGACATTATCACTGTGAGCACTGTCAATATGAGCACGTCAGCATGAGCCCTGTCACCATGGGCAATGTCACTGTGAGAAGTGTCACTATAGGCAATGTCACCGTGGGCACTGTCACCATGGTCACTGCCACCACTGTCACTGTCATTTTGAGCACTGTCACCATGGGTACTGCAACCATGAGCGCTGTCACCATGAGCACTGTCACCATTGCAAGTATCACCATGTGCCCTGTCACCATGGGCACTATCACAATGAGAACTGTCAGCATGGGCACTGTCACTCTTGGCAATGTCACCATGGGCACTATCACTTTGAGCACTGTCAACATGAGCACGTCACCATGGGCACTGTCAACATGGGTACTATCTCGAAGGTCAATGTCACCATGAGCATTGTCAGGATGGGCAACTTCACCATGAGCACTGTCACCAATGGCACTATCACCATGAGCAATGTCACTGTGGGCCGTGTCACCAGGGGCACTATCACCATGGTTAATGTTATCATTGGCACTTTCCCCGTGAGCACTGTCACCCTGGGCACTGTCATCATGGGCACGGTCACCGTGAGCACTATCTCCATGAGCACAGCCACTGTGAACACCATCACCATAATCACTGGCCTCATCGGTACTGTCACCATGAGCACTGCCACAATGAGCACTGTCAGCATGGGCACTTCCCCCATGAGCACTGTCACTATGAGAACTGCTAGCATGGGTATTTTCACCATGAGTACTGTCACCCTCTGTATTGTCACCATTTGCACTGTCACCATCAGGACTATTACCGTGAGCGCTATCACCGTGAGATCTCTCACCATGGTCACTGTCACCATGGCACCTTGCACAATGCGTGCTGTCAACATGAGTGCTGTCACCATTGGCACTATCACCGTGAGCATTCTCACTGTGGTCAGAGTCAACATGGGCTCTGTCACCATGAGCACTGTCACCATAGGCAATGTCACCGTGGTCAGTGTCACCATGAGCAATGTCTCCATGGGCACTCCTACAGTGGGCACTGTCACTGTGCGAACTGTCACCATGGTTACTGCCACTATGAGCAGTGTCTCTGTGAGTACTGTCAGCATGGGTTTTTACCGTGAGCACTGTCACCATGAGCCCTGTCACCATTTTTCAGTGCCACCATGTGCACTACCACCATGTGCACTCTCACCATGGGCACTATCACCGATAACACTGTCACCATAAGTACTGTCTTCATGGGCAATGTCACCAAGGGCACGGCCAACATGTGACCTGTAACCATTGTCAGTGTCACTGTGAGAAGTGTCACCATGGGAATTAACAACATAGGCACTCTCATCATGAGCACTGTCACCATGAGCACTGACACCACGAGCACTGTCACCCAGGGCAGTGCCACCGTGAGCACTCTCACCATAACTGTTGCTATGAGAATTGTAACCATGGGCAATTTCTCAATGAGTAATGTCACCATGTGTATTTTCACCTTGGGCACTCTCAAAGTAAACAGTATTACCATGAGCCCTTTCACTGTGAACACTGTCACCATGGGCACTGGCACAATGTGGTGTGTCACCATGAGCCATGTCACCATGGGAAATGTCACCGTGAGAAGTGTCACCATAGGCAATGTCACCATGGGCAATGTCACCATGGGAACTGCCATTTTGAGCACTGTCACCATGGGTACTGCAACCATGAGTACTGTCACCATGAGTAATTTAACCATTGGCAGTATGACCATGTGCACTGTCACCATGGGCACTATCACCATGACAACTCTCAGCGTGAGCACTGTCACTGTTGGAAATGGCATTGTGTGCAATTCCACCATGGGCAATGTCACCATGGACATTATCGCTGTGAGCACTGTCAATATGAGCACGTCAGCATGAGCCCTGTCACCATGGGCAATGTCACTGTGAGAAGTGTCACTATAGGCAATGTCACCGTGGGCACTGTCACCATGGTCACTGCCACCACTGTCACTCTCATTTTGAGCACTGTCACCATGGGTACTGCAACCATGAGCGCTGTCACCATGAGCACTGTCACCATTGCAAGTATCACCATGTGCACTGTCACCATGGGCACTATCACAATGAGAACTGTCAGCATGGGCACTGTCACTCTTGGCAATGTCACCATGGGCACTATCACTTTGAGCACTGTCAACATGAGAACGTTACCATGGGCACTGTCAACATGGGTACTATCTCGAAGGTCAATGTCACCATGAGCATTGTCAGGATGGGCAACTTCACCATGAGCACTGTCACCAATGGCACTATCACCATGAGCAATGTCACTGTGGGCCGTGTCACCAGGGGCACTATCACCATGGTTAATGTTATCATTGGCACTTTCCCCGTGAGCACTGTCACCCTGGGCACTGTCATCATGGTCACAGTCACCGTGAGCACTATCTCTATGAGCACAGCCACTGTGAACACCATCACCATAATCACTGGCCTCATCGGTACTGTCACCATGAGCACTGCCACAATGAGCACTGTCAGCATGGGCACTTCCCCCATGAGCACTGTCACTATGAGAACTGCTAGCATGGGTATTTTCACCATGAGTACTGTCACCCTCTGTATTGTCACCATTTGCACTGTCACCATCAGGACTATTACCGTGAGTGCTATCACCGTGAGATCTCTCACCATGGTCACTGTCACCATGGCACCTTGCACAATGCGTGCTGTCAACATGAGTGCTGTCACCATTGGCAATATCACCGTGAGCATTCTCACTGTGGTCAGAGTCAACATGGGCTCTGTCACCATGAGCACTGTCACCATAGGCAATGTCACCGTGGTCAGTGTCACCATGAGCAATGTCTCCATGGGCACTCCTACAGTGGGCACTGTCACTGTGCGAACTGTCACCATGGTTACTGCCACTATGAGCAGTGTCTCTGTACTGTCAGCATGGGTTTTTACCATGAGCACTGTCACCATGAGCCCTGTCACCATTTTTCAGTGCCACCATGTGCACTACCACCATGTGCACTCTCACCATGGGCACTATCACCGATAACACTGTCACCATAAGTACTGTCTTCATGGGCACTGTCACCAAGGGCACGGCCAACATGTGACCTGTAACCATTGTCAGTGTCACTGTGAGAAGTGTCACCATGGGAATTAACAACATAGGCACTCTCATCATGAGCACTGTCACCATGAGCACTGACACCACGAGCACTGTCACCCAGGGCAGTGCCAACATAAGCACTGTCACCATAACTGTTGCTATGAGAATTGTAACCATGGGCAATTTCTCAATGAGTAATGTCACCATGTGTATTTTCACCTTGGGCACTCTCAAAGTAAACATTATTACCATGAGCACTTTCACTGTGAACACTGTCACCATGGGCACTGGCACAATGTGGTGTGTCACCATGAGCCATGTCACCATGGGAAATGTCACCGTGAGAAGTGTCACCATAGGCAATGTCACCATGGACAATGTCACCATGGGAACTGCCATTTTGAGCACTGTCACCATGGGTACTACAACCATGAGTACTGTCACCATGAGTAATTTAACCATTGGCAGTATGATCATGTGCACTGTCACCATGGGCACTATCACCATGACAACTCTCAGCGTGAGCACTGTCACTGTTGGAAATGGCATTGTGTGCAATTCCACCATGGGCAATGTCACCATGGACATTATCGCTGTGAGCACTGTCAATATGAGCACGTCAGCATGAGCCCTGTCACCATGGGCAATGTCACTGTGAGAAGTGTCACTATAGGCAATGTCACCGTGGGCACTGTCACCATGGTCACTGCCACCACTGTCACTGTCATTTTGAGCACTGTCACCATGGGTACTGCAACCATGAGCGCTGTCACCATGAGCACTGTCACCATTGCAAGTATCACCATGTGCACTGTCACCATGGGCACTATCACAACGAGAACTGTCAGCATGGGCACTGTCACTCTTGGCAATGTCACCATGGGCACTATCACTTTGAGCACTGTCAACATGAGCACGTCACCATGGGCACTGTCAACATGGGTACTATCTCGAAGGTCAATGTCACCATGAGCATTGTCAGGATGGCCAACGTCACCGTGAGCAGTGTCACTAATGGCACTATCACCATGAGCAATGTCACTGTGGGCCGTGTCACCAGGGGCACTATCACCATGGTTAATGTTCTCATTGGCACTTTCCCCGTGAGCACTGTCACCCTGGGCACTGTCATCATGGGCACGGTCACCGTGATCACTATCTCCATGAGCACAGTCACTGTGAACACCATCACCATAATCAATGGCCTCATCGGTACTGTCACCATGAGCACTGCCACAATGAGCACTGTCAGCATGGGCACTTCCCCCATGAGCACTGTCACTATGAGAACTGCTAGCATGGGTATTTTCACCATGAGTACTGTCACCCTCTGTATTGTCACCATTTGCACTGTCACCATCAGGACTATTACCGTGAGTGCTATCACCGTGAGATCTCTCACCATGGTCACTGTCACCATGGCACCTTGCACAATGCGTGCTGTCAACATGAGTGCTGTCACCATTGGCACTATCACCGTGAGCATTCTCACTGTGGTCAGAGTCAACATGGGCTCTGTCACCATGAGCACTGTCACCATAGGCAATGTCACCGTGGTCAGTGTCACCATGAGCAATGTCTCCATGGGCACTCCTACAGTGGGCACTGTCACTGTGCGAACTGTCACCATGGTTACTGCCACTATGAGCAGTGTCTCTGTGAGTACTGTCAGCATGGGTTTTTACCGTGAGCACTCTCACCATGAGCCCTGTCACCATTTTTCAGTGCCACCATGTGCACTACCACCATGTGCACTTTCACCATGGGCACTATCACCGATAACACTGTCACCATAAGTACTGTCTTCATGGGCACTGTCACCAAGGGCACGGCCAACATGTGACCTGTAACCATTGTCAGTGTCACTGTGAGAAGTGTCACCATGGGAATTAACAACATAGGCACTCTCATCATGAGCACTGTCACCATGAGCACTGACACCACGAGCACTGTCACCCAGGGCAGTGCCACCGTGAGCACTGTCACCATAACTGTTGCTATGAGAATTGTAACCATGGGCAATTTCTCAATGAGTAATGTCACCATGTGTATTTTCACCTTGGGCACTCTCAAAGTAAACAGTATTACCATGAGCACTTTCACTGTGAACACTGTCACCATGGGCACTGGCACAATGTGGTGTGTCACCATGAGCCATGTCACCATGGGAAATGTCACCGTGAGAAGTGTCACCATAGGCAATGTCACCATGGACAATGTCACCATGGGAACTGCCATTTTGAGCACTGTCACCATGGGTACTACAACCATGAGTACTGTCACCATGAGTAATTTAACCATTGGCAGTATGATCATGTGCACTGTCACCATGGGCACTATCACCATGACAACTCTCAGCGTGAGCACTGTCACTGTTGGAAATGGCATTGTGTGCAATTCCACCATGGGCAATGTCACCATGGACATTATCGCTGTGAGCACTGTCAATATGAGCACGTCAGCATGAGCCCTGTCACCATGGGCAATGTCACTGTGAGAAGTGTCACTATAGGCAATGTCACCGTGGGCACTGTCACCATGGTCACAGCCACCACTGTCACTGTCATTTTGAGCACTGTCACCATGGGTACTGCAACCATGAGCGCTGTCACCATGAGCACTGTCACCATTGCAAGTATCACCATGTGCACTGTCACCATGGGCACTATCACAACGAGAACTGTCAGCATGGGCACTGTCACTCTTGGCAATGTCACCATGGGCACTATCACTTTGAGCACTGTCAACATGAGCACGTCACCATGGGCACTGTCAACATGGGTACTATCTCGAAGGTCAATGTCACCATGAGCATTGTCACGAAGGGCAATTTCACCATGAACACTGTCACCAAAGGCACTATCACCATGAGCAATGTCACTGTGGGCCGTGTCACCAGGGGCACTATCACCATGGTTAATGTTATCATTGGCACTTTCCCCGTGAGCACTGTCACCCTGGGCACTGTCATCATGGGCACGGTCACCGTGAGCACTATCTCCATGAGCACAGCCACTGTGAACACCATCACCATAATCACTGGCCTCATCGGTACTGTCACCATGAGCACTGCCACAATGAGCACTGTCAGCATGGGCACTTCCCCCATGAGCACTGTCACTATGAGAACTGCTACCATGGGTATTTTCACCATGAGTACTGTCACCCTGTGTATTGTCACCATTTGCACTGTCACCATGAGGACTATTACCGTGAGCGCTATCACCGTGAGATCTCTCACAATGGTCCCTGTCACCATGACACCTTGCACAAAGGGGGCTCTCAACATGAGTGCTGGCACCATTGGCACTATCACTGTGAGCATTCTCACTGTGGTCAGTGTCACCATGGGCACTGTCACCATGAGCACTGTCACCATAGGCAATGTCACCATGGTCAGTGTCACCATGAGCACTGTCAACATGGGCACTCATACAGTGGGCACTGTCACTGTGAGCACTGTCACCTTGGGTACTGCCACCATGAGCGCTGTCACCATGAGCACTGTCACCATTGCGAGTATCACAATGTGCACTGTCACCATGGGCACTGGCACAATGTCGTGTGTCACCTTGAGCAATGTCACCATGGGAAATGTCACCGTGAGATGTGTCACCATAGGCAATGTCACCATGGGCAATGTCACCATGGGAAATGCCATTTTGCACACTGTCACCATGGGTACTGCAACCATGAGTACTGTCACCATTGGCAGTATGACCATGTGCACTGTCACCATGGGCAGTATCACCATGACAACTCTCAGCGTGAGCACTGTCACTGTGGGAACAGGCATTGTGTGCAATTCCACCATGGGCAATGTCACCATGGGCACTATCACTGTGAGCACTGTCAATATAAGCACGTCAACATGAGCCCAGTCACCATTGGCAATGTCACCGTGAGAAGTGTCACTATAGGCGATGTCACCGTGGGCACTGTCACCATGGTCACTGCCACCACTGTCACTGTCATTTTGAGCACTGTCACCATGGGTATTGCAACCATGAGCACTGTCACCATTGCGATTATCACCATGTGTACTGTCACCATGGGCACTATCACAATGAGAACTGTCAGCGTGGGCACTGTCACTGTTGGCAAGGGCACCGTGGGCACTTCCACCATGGGCAATGTCACCATGGGCACTATCACTGTGAGCACTGTCAACATGAGCACGTCACCATGGGCACTGTCAACATGGGTACTATCTCGAAGGGCAATGTCACCATGAGCATTGTCAGGAAGGGCAATTTCACCATGAGCACTGTCACCAAAGGCACTATCACCATGAGCAATGTCACTGTGGGCCGTGTCACCAGGGGCACTATCACCATGGTTAATGTTCTCATTGGCACTTTCCCCGTGAGCACTGTCACCCTGGGCACTCTCATCATGGGCACTGTCACCGTGAGCACTATCTCCATGAGCACAGCCACTGTGAACACCATCACCATAATCACTGGCCTCATCGGTACTGTCACCATGAGCACTGCCACAATGAGCACTGTCAGCATGGGCACTTCCCCCATGAGCACTGTCACTATGAGAACTGCTAGCATGGGTATTTTCACCATGAGTACTCTCACCCTCTGTATTGTCACCATTTGCACTGTCACCATCAGGACTATTACCGTGAGTGCTATCACCGTGAGATCTCTCACCATGGTCACTGTCACCATGGCACCTTGCACAATGCGTGCTGTCAACATGAGTGCTGTCACCATTGGCACTATCACCGTGAGCATTCTCACTGTGGTCAGAGTCAACATGGGCTCTGTCACCATGAGCACTGTCACCATAGGCAATGTCACCGTGGTCAGTGTCACCATGAGCAATGTCTCCATGGGCACTCCTACAGTGGGCACTGTCACTGTGCGAACTGTCACCATGGTTACTGCCACTATGAGCAGTGTCTCTGTGAGTACTGTCAGCATGGGTTTTTACCGTGAGCACTGTCACCATGAGCCCTGTCACCATTTTTCAGTGCCACCATGTGCACTACCACCATGTGCGCTCTCACCATGGGCACTATCACCGATAACACTGTCACCATAAGTACTGTCTGCATGGGCACTCTCACCAAGGGCACGGCCAACATGTGACCTGTAACCATTGTCAGTGTCACTGTGAGAAGTGTCACCATGGGAATTAACAACATAGGCACTCTCATCATGAGCACTGTCACCATGAGCACTGACACCACGAGCACTGTCACCCAGGGCAGTGCCACCATGAGCACTGTCACCATAACTGTTGCTATGAGAATTGTAACCATGGGCAATTTCTCAATGAGTAATGTCACCATGTGTATTTTCACCTTGGGCACTCTCAAAGTAAACAGTATTACCATGAGCACTTTCACTGTGAACACTGTCACCATGGGCACTGGCACAATGTGGTGTGTCACCATGAGCCATGTCACCATGGGAAATGTCACCGTGAGAAGTGTCACCATAGGCAATGTCACCATGGGCAATGTCACCATGGGAACTGCCATTTTGAGCACTGTCACCATGGGTACTACAACCATGAGTACTGTCACAATGAGTAATTTAACCATTGGCAGTATGACCATGTGCACTGTCACCATGGGCCCTATCACCATGACAACTCTCAGCGTGGGCACTGTCACTGTTGGAAATGGCATTGTGTGCAATTCCACCATGGGCAATGTCACCATGGACATTATCGCTGTGAGCACTGTCAATATGAGCACGTCAACATGAACCCTGTCACAATGGGCAATGTCACTGTGAGAAGTGTCACTATAGGCAATGTCACCGTGGGCACTGTCACCATGCTCACTGCCACCACTGTCACTGTCATTTTGAGCACTGTCACCATGGGTACTGCAACCATGAGCGCTGTCACCATGAGCACTGTCACCATTGCAAGTATCACCATGTGCACTGTCACCATGGGCACTATCACAATGAGAACTGTCAGCATGGGCACTGTCACTCTTGGCAATGTCACCATGGGCACTATCACTGTGAGCACTGTCAACATGAGCACGTCACCATAGGCACTCTCAACATGGGTACTATCTCGAAGGGCAATGTCACCATGAGCATTGTCAGGAAGGGCAATTTCACCGTGAACACTGTCACCAAAGGCACTATCACCATGAGCAATGTCACTGTGGGCCGTGTCACCACGGGCACTATCACCATGGTTAATGTTATCATTGGCACTTTCCCCGTGAGCACTGTCACCCTGGGCACTGTCATCATAGGCACGGTCACCGTGAGCACTATCTCCATGAGCACAGCATCTGTGAACACCATCACCATAATCACTGGCCTCATCGGTACTGTCACCATGAGCAATGCCACAATGAGCACTGTCAGCATGGGCACATCCCCCATGAGCACTGTCACTATGAGAACTGCTACCATGGGTATTTTCACCATGTGTACTGTCACCATGTGTATTGTCACCTTTTGCACTGTCACCATGAGGACTATTACCGTGAGCGCTATCACCGTGAGATCTCTCACAATGGTCCCTGTCACCATGACACCTTGCACAAAGGGGGCTGTCAACATGAGTGCTGGCACCATTGGCACTATCACTGTGAGCATTCTCACTGTGGTCAGTGTCACCATGGGCACTGTCACCATGAGCACTGTCACCATAGGCAATGTCACCATGGTCAGTGGCACCATGAGCACTGTCAACATGGGAACTCATACAGTGGGCACTGTCACTGTGAGCACTGTCACCTTGGGTACTGCCACCATGAGCGCTGTCACCATGAGCACTGTCACCATTGCGAGTATCACAATGTGCACTGTCACCATGGGCACTGGCACAATTTCGTGTGTCACCTTGAGCAATGTCACCATGGGAAATGTCACTGTGAGATGTGTCACCATAGGCAATGTCACCATGGGCAATGTCACCATGGGAAATGCCATTTTGCACACTGTCACCATGGGTACTGCAACCATGAGTACTGTCACCATTGGCAGTATGACCATATGCAATGTCACCATGGGCACTATCACCATGACAACTCTCAGCGTGAGCACTGTCACTGTGGGAAAAGGCATTGTGTGCAATTTCACCATGGGCAATGTCACGATGGGCACTATCACTGTGAGCACTGTCAATATAAGCACGTCAACATGAGCCCTGTCACCATTGGCAATGTCACCGTGAGAAGTGTCACTATAGGCGATGTCACCGTGGGCACTGTCACCATGGTCACTGCCACCACTGTCACTGTCATTTTGAGCACTGTCACCATGGGTATTGCAACCATGAGCACTGTCACCATTGCGATTATGACCATGTGTACTGTCACCATGGGCACTATCACAATGAGAACTGTCAGCGTGGGCACTGTCACTGTTGGCAAGGGCACCGTGGGCACTTCCACCATGGGCAATGTCACCATGGGCACTATCACTTTGAGCACTGTCAACATGAGCACGTCACCATGGGCACTGTCAACATGGGTACTATCTCGAAGGGCAATGTCACAATGAGCATTGTCAGGAAGGGCAATTTCACCATGAACACTGTCACCAAAGGCACTATCACCATGAGCAATGTCACTGTGGGCCGTGTCACCAGGGGCACTATCACCATGGTTAATGTTATCATTGGCACTTTCCCCGTGAGCACTGTCACCCTGGGCACTGTCATCATAGGTACGGTCACCGTGAGCACTATCTCCATGAGCACAGCAACTGTGAACACCATCACCATAATCACTGGCCTCATCGGTACTGTCACCATGAGAACTGCCACAATGAGCACTGTCAGCATGGGCACTTCCCCCATGAGCACTGTCACTATGAGAACTGCTAGCATGGGTATTTTCACCATGAGTACTGTCACCCTCTGTATTGTCACCATTTGCACTGTCACCATCAGGACTATTACCGTGAGTGCTATCACCGTGAGATCTCTCACCATGGTCACTGTCACCATGGCACCTTGCACAATGCGTGCTGTCAACATGAGTGCTGTCACCATTGGCACTATCACCGTGAGCATTCTCACTGTGGTCAGAGTCAACATGGGCTCTGTCACCATGAGCACTGTCACCATAGGCAATGTCACCGTGGTCAGTGTCACCATGAGCAATGTCTCCATGGGCACTCCTACAGTGGGCACTGTCACTGTGCGAACTGTCACCATGGTTACTGCCACTATGAGCAGTGTCTCTGTGAGTACTGTCAGCATGGGTTTTTACCGTGAGCACTGTCACCATGAGCCCTGTCACCATTTTTCAGTGCCACCATGTGCACTACCACCATGTGCACTCTCACCATGGGCACTATCACCGATAACACTGTCACCATAAGTACTGTCTGCATGGGCACTGTCACCAAGGGCACGGCCAACATGTGACCTGTAACCATTGTCAGTGTCACTGTGAGAAGTGTCACCATGGGAATTAACAACATAGGCACTCTCATCATGAGCACTGCCACCATGAGCACTGACATCACGAGCACTGTCACCCAGGGCAGTGCCACCATGAGCACTGTCACCATAACTGTTGCTATGAGAATTGTAACCATGGGCAATTTCTCAATGAGTAATGTCACCATGTGTATTTTCACCTTGGGCACTCTCAAAGTAAACAGTATTACCATGAGCACTTTCACTGTGAACACTGTCACCATGGGCACTGGCACAATGTGGTGTGTCACCATGAGCCATGTCACCATGGGAAATGTCACCGTGAGAAGTGTCACCATAGGCAATGTCACCATGGGCAATGTCACCATGGGAACTGCCATTTTGAGCACTGTCACCATGGGTACTACAACCATGAGTACTGTCACCATGAGTAATTTAACCATTGGCAGTATGACCATGTGCACTGTCACCATGGGCACTATCACCATGACAACTCTCAGCGTGAGCACTGTCACTGTTGGAAATGGCATTGTGTGCAATTCCACCATGGGCAATGTCACCATGGACATTATCGCTGTGAGCACTGTCAATATGAGCACGTCAACATGAGCCCTGTCACCATGGGCAATGTCACTGTGAGAAGTGTCACTATAGGCAATGTCACCGTGGGCACCGTCACCATGGTCACTGCCACCACTGTCACTGTCATTTTGAGCACTGTCACCATGGGTACTGCAACCATGAGCGCTGTCACCATGAGCACTGTCACCATTGCAAGTATCACCATGTGCACTGTCACCATGGGCACTATCACAATGAGAACTGTCAGCATGGGCACTGTCACTCTTGGCAATGTCACCATGGGCACTATCACTGTGAGCACTGTCAACATGAGCACGTCACCATGGGCACTGTCAACATGGGTACTATCTCGAAGGGCAATGTCACCATGAGCATTGTCAGGAAGGGCAATTTCACCATGAACACTGTCACCAAAGGCACTATCACCATGATCAATGTCACTGTGGGCCGTGTCACCAGGGGCACTATCACCATGGTTAATGTTATCATTGGCACTTTCCCCGTGAGCACTGTCACCATGGGCACTGTCACCATGAGCACTGTCACCATAGGCAATGTCACCATGGTCAGTGTCACCATGAGCACTGTCAACATGGGCACTCATACAGTGGGCACTGTCACTGTGAGCACTGTCACCTTGGGTACTGCCACCATGAGCGCTGTCACCATGAGCACTCTCACCATTGCGAGTATCACAATGTGCACTGTCACCATGGGCACTGGCACAATTTCGTGTGTCACCTTGCACAATGTCACCATGGGAAATGTCACCGTGAGATGTGTCACCATAGGCAATGTCACCATGGGCAATGTCACCATGGAAAATGCCATTTTGCACACTGTCACCATGGGTACTGCAACCATGAGTACTGTCACCATTGGCAGTATGACCATGTGCACTGTCACCATGGGCACTATCACCATGACAACTCTCAGCGTGAGCACTGTCACTGTGGGAACAGGCATTGTGTGCAATTCCACCATGGGCAATGTCACCATGGGCACTATCACTGTGAGCACTGTCAATATAAGCACGTCAACATGAGCCCTGTCACCATTGGCAATGTCACCGTGAGAAGTGTCACTATAGGCGATGTCACCGTGGGCACTGTCACCATGGTCACTGCCACCACTGTCACTGTCATTTTGAGCACTGTCACCATGGGTATTGCAACCATGAGCACTGTCACCATTGCGATTATCACCATGTGTACTGTCACCATGGGCACTATCACAATGAGAACTGTCAGCGTGGGCACTGTCACTGTTGGCAAGGGCACCGTGGGCACTTCCACCATGGGCAATGTCACCATGGGCACTATCACTGTGAGCACTGTCAACATGAGCACGTCACCATGGGCACTGTCAACATGGGTACTATCTCGAAGGGCAATGTCACCATGAGCATTGTCAGGAAGGGCAATTTCACCATGAACACTGTCACCAAAGGCACTATCACCATGAGCAATGTCACTGTGGGCCGTGTCACCAGGGGCACTATCACCATGGTTAATGTTCTCATTGGCACTTTCCCCGTGAGCACTGTCACCCTGGGCACTGTCATCATGGGCACGGTCACCGTGAGCACTATCTCCATGAGCACAGCCACTGTGAACACCATCACCATAATCACTGGCCTCATCGGTACTGTCACCATGAGCACTGCCACAATGAGCACTGTCAGCATGGGCACTTCCCCCATGAGCACTGTCACTATGAGAACTGCTAGCATGGGTATTTTCACCATGAGTACTGTCACCCTCTGTATTGTCACCATTTGCACTGTCACCATCAGGACTATTACCGTGAGTGCTATCACCGTGAGATCTCTCACCATGGTCACTGTCACCATGGCACCTTGCACAATGCGTGCTGTCAACATGAGTGCTGTCACCATTGGCACTATCACCGTGAGCATTCTCATTGTGGTCAGAGTCAACATGGGCTCTGTCACCATGAGCACTGTCACCATAGGCAATGTCACCGTGGTCAGTGTCACCATGAGCAATGTCTCCATGGGCACTCCTACAGTGGGCACTGTCACTGTGCGAACTGTCACCATGGTTACTGCCACTATGAGCAGTGTCTCTGTGAGTACTGTCAGCATGGGTTTTTACCGTGAGCACTGTCACCATGAGCCCTGTCACCATTTTTCAGTGCCACCATGTGCACTACCACCACGTGCACTCTCACCATGGGCACTATCACCGATAACACTGTCACCATAAGTACTGTCCGCATGGGCACTGTCACCAAGGGCACGGCCAACATGTGACCTGTAACCATTGTCAGTGTCACTGTGAGAAGTGTCACCATGGGAATTAACAACATAGGCACTCTCATCATGAGCACTGTCACCATGAGCACTGACATCACGAGCACTGTCACCCAGGGCAGTGCCACCGTGAGCACTGTCACCATAACTGTTGCTATGAGAATTGTAACCATGGGCAATTTCTCAATGAGTAATGTCACCATGTGTATTTTCACCTTGGGCACTCTCAAAGTAAACAGTATTACCATGAGCACTTTCACTGTGAACACTGTCACCATGGGCACTGGCACAATGTGGTGTGTCACCATGAGCCATGTCACCATGGGAAATGTCACCGTGAGAAGTGTCACCATAGGCAATGTCACCATGGGCAATGTCACCATGGGAACTGCCATTTTGAGCACTGTCACCATGGGTACTACAACCATGAGTACTGTCACCATGAGTAATTTAACCATTGGCAGTATGACCATGTGCACTGTCACCATGGGCACTATCACCATGACAACTCTCAGCGTGAGCACTGTGACTGTTGGAAATGGCATTGTGTGCAATTCCACCATGGGCAATGTCACCATGGACATTATCGCTGTGAGCACTGTCAATATGAGCACGTCAACATGAGCCCTGTCACCATGGGCAATGTCACTGTGAGAAGTTTCACTATAGGCAATGTCACCGTGGGCACTGTCACCATGGTCACTGCCACCACTGTCACTGTCATTTTGAGCACTGTCACCATGGGTACTGCAACCATGAGCGCTGTCACCATGAGCACTGTCACCATTGCAAGTATCACCATGTGCACTGTCACCATGGGCACTATCACAATGAGAACTGTCAGCATGGGCACTGTCACTCTTGGCAATGTCACCATTGGCACTATCACTGTGAGCACTGTCAACATGAGCACGTCACCATGGGCACTGTCAACATGGGTACTATCTCGAAGGTCAATGTCACCATGAGCATTGTCAGGAAGGGCAATTTCACCATGAACACTGTCACCAAAGGCACTATCACCATGACCAATGTCACTGTGGGCCGTGTCACCAGGGGCACTATCACCATGGTTAATGTTATCATTGGCACTTTCCCCGTGAGCACTGTCACCCTGGGCACTGTCATCATAGGCACGGTCACCGTGAGCACTATCTCCATGAGCACAGCCACTGTGAACACCATCACCATAATCACTGGCCTCATCGGTACTGTCACCATGAGCACTGCCACAATGAGCACTGTCAGCATGGGCACATCCCCCATGAGCACTGTCACTATGAGAACTGCTAGCATGGGTATTTTCACCATGTGTACTGTCACCCTGTGTATTGTCACCATTTGCACTGTCACCATGAGGACTATTACCGTGAGCGCTATCACCGTGAGAACTCTCACAATGGGCCATGTCACCATGACACCTTGCACAAAGGGGGCTGTCAACATGAGTGCTGGCACCATTGGCACTATCACTGTGAGCATTCTCACTGTGGTCAGTGTCACCATGGGCACTGTCACCATGAGCACTGTCACCTTAGGCAATGTCACCATGGTCAGTGTCACCATGAGCACTGTCAACATGGGCACTCATACAGTGGGCACTGTCACTGTGAGCACTGTCACCTTGGGTACTGCCACCATGAGCGCTGTCACCATGAGCACTGTCACCATTGCGAGTATCACAATGTGCACTGTCACCATGGGCACTGGCACAATTTCGTGTGTCACCTTGAACAATGTCACCATGGGAAATGTCACCGTGAGATGTGTCACCATAGGCAATGTCACCATGGGCAATGTCACCATGGGAAATGCCATTTTGCACACTGTCACCATGGGTACTGCAACCATGAGTACTGTCACCATTGGGAGTATGACCATGTGCACTGTCACCATGGGCACTATCACCATGACAACTCTCAGCGTGAGCACTGTCACTGTGGGAACAGGCATTGTGTGCAATTCCACCATGGGCAATGTCACCATGGGCACTATCACTGTGAGCACTGTCAATATAAGCACGTCAACATGAGCCCTGTCACCATTGGCAATGTCACCGTGAGAAGTGTCACTATAGGCGATGTCACCGTGGGCACTGTCACCATGGTCACTGCCACCACTGTCACTGTCATTTTGAGCACTGTCACCATGGGTACTGCAAACATGAGCACTGTCACCATTGCGATTATCACCATGTGTACTGTCACCATGGGCACTATCACAATGAGAACTGTCAGCGTGGGCACTGTCACTGTTGGCAAGGGCACCGTGGGCACTTCCACCATGGGCAATGTCACCATGGGCACTATCACTGTGAGCACTGTCAACATGAGCACGTCACCATGGGCACTGTCAACATGGGTACTATCTCGAAGGGCAATGTCACCATGAGCATTGTCAGGAAGGGCAATTTCACCATGAGCACTGTCACCAAAGGCACTATCACCATGAGCAATGTCACTGTGGGCCGTGTCACCAGGGGCACTATCACCATGGTTAATGTTCTCATTGGCACTTTCCCCGTGAGCACTGTCACCCTGGGCACTGTCATCATGGGCACGGTCACCGTGAGCACTATCTCCATGAGCACAGCCACTGTGAACACCATCACCATAATCACTGGCCTCATCGGTACTGTCACCATGAGCACTGCCACAATGAGCACTGTCAGCATGGGCACTTCCCCAATGAGCACTGTCACTAGGAGAACTGCTAGCATGGGTATTTTCACCATGAGTACTGTCACCCTCTGTATTGTCACCATTTGCACTGTCACCATCAGGACTATTACCGTGAGTGCTATCACCGTGAGATCTCTCACCATGGTCACTGTCACCATGGCACCTTGCACAATGCGTGCTGTCAACATGAGTGCTGTCACCATTGGCACTATCACCGTGAGCATTCTCACTGTGGTCAGAGTCAACATGGGCTCTGTCACCATGAGCACTGTCACCATAGGCAATGTCACCGTGGTCAGTGTCACCATGAGCAATGTCTCCATGGGCACTCCTACAGTGGGCACTGTCACTGTGCGAACTGTCACCATGGTTACTGCCACTATGAGCAGTGTCTCTGTGAGTACTGTCAGCATGGGTTTTTACCGTGAGCACTGTCACCATGAGCCCTGTCATCATTTTTCTGTGCCACCATGTGCACTACCACCATGTGCACTCTCACCATGGGCACTATCACCGATAACACTGTCACCATAAGTACTGTCTGCATGGGCACTGTCACCAAGGGCACAGCCAACATGTGACCCGTAACCATTGTCAGTGTCACTGTGAGAAGTGTCACTATGGGCATTAACAACATAGGCACTCTCATCATGAGCACTGTCACCATGAGCACTGACATCACGAGCACTGTCACCCAGGGCAGTGCCACCGTGAGCCCTGTCACCATAACTGTTGCTATGAGAATTGTAACCATGGGCAATTTCTCAATGAGTAATGTCACCATGTGTATTTTCACCTTGGGCACTCTCAAAGTAAACAGTATTACCATGAGCACTTTCACTGTGAACACTCTCACCATGGGCACTGGCACAATGTGGTGTGTCACCATGAGCCATGTCACCATGGGAAATGTCACCGTGAGAAGTGTCACCATAGGCAATGTCACCATGGGCAATGTCACCATGGGAACTGCCATTTTGAGCACTGTCACCATGGGTACTACAACCATGAGTACTGTCACCATGAGTAATTTAACCATTGGCAGTATGACCATGTGCACTGTCACCATGGGCCCTATCACCATGACAACTCTCAGCGTGAGCACTGTCACTGTTGGAAATGGCATTGTGTGCAATTCCACCATGGGCAATGTCACCATGGACATTATCGCTGTGAGCACTGTCAATATGAGCACGTCAACATGAGCCTTGTCACCATGGGCAATGTCACTGTGAGAAGTGTCACTATAGGCAATGTCACCGTGGGCACTGTCACCATGGTCACTGCCACCACTGTCACTGTCATTTTGAGCACTGTCACCATGGGTACTGCAACCATGAGCGCTGTCACCATGAGCACTGTCACCATTGCAAGTATCACCATGTGCACTGTCACCATGGGCCCTATCACAATGAGAACTGTCAGCATGGGCACTGTCACTCTTGGCAATGTCACCTTGGGCACTATCACTTTGAGCACTGTCAACATGAGCACGTCACCATGGGCACTGTCAACATGGGTACTATCTCGAAGGGCAATGTCACCATGAGCGTTGTCAGGATGGGCAACTTCACCGTGAGCACTGTCACCAATGGCACTATCACCATGAGCAATGTCACTGTGGGCCGTGTCACCAGGGGCACTATCACCATGGTTAATGTTATCATTGGCAGTTTCCCCGTGAGCACTGTCACCCTGGGCACTGTCATCATGGGCACGGTCACCGTGAGCACTATCTCCATGAGCACAGCCACTGTGAACACCATCACCATAATCACTGGCCTCATCGGTACTGTCACCATGAGCACTGCCACAATGAGCACTGTCAGCATGGGCACTTCCCCCATGAGCACTGTCACTATGAGAACTGCTAGCATGGGTATTTTCACCATGAGTACTGTCACCCTCTGTATTGTCACCATTTGCACTGTCACCATCAGGACTATTACCGTGAGTGCTATCACCGTGAGATCTCTCACCATGGTCACTGTCACCATGGCACCTTGCACAATGCGTGCTGTCAACATGAGTGCTGTCATCATTGGCACTATCACCGTGAGCATTCTCACTGTGGTCAGAGTCAACATGGGCTCTGTCACCATGAGCACTGTCACCATAGGCAATGTCACCGTGGTCAGTGTCACCATGAGCAATGTCTCCATGGGCACTCCTACAGTGGGCACTGTCACTGTGCGAACTGTCACCATGTTTACTGCCACTATGAGCAGTGTCTCTGTGAGTACTGTCAGCATGGGTTTTTACCGTGAGCACTGTCACCATGAGCCCTGTCACCATTTTTCAGTGCCACCATGTGCACTACCACCATGTGCACTCTCACCATGGGCACTATCACCGATAACACTGTCACCATATGTACTGTCTGCATGGGCACTGTCACCAAGGGCACGGCCAACATGTGACCTGTAACCATTGTCAGTGTCACTGTGAGAAGTGTCACCATGGGAATTAACAACATAGGCACTCTCATCATGAGCACTGTCACCATGAGCACTGACACCACGAGCACTGTCACCCAGGGCAGTGCCACCGTGAGCACTGTCACCATAACTGTTGCTATGAGAATTGTAACCATGGGCAATTTCTCAATGAGTAATGTCACCATGTGTATTTTCACCTTGGGCACTCTCAAAGTAAACAGTATTACCATGAGCACTTTCACTGTGAACACTGTCACCATGGGCACTGGCACAATGTGGTGTGTCACCATGAGCCATGTCACCATGGGAAATGTCACCGTGAGAAGTGTCACCATAGGCAATGTCACCATGGGCAATGTCACCATGGGAACTGCCATTTTGAGCACTGTCACCATGGGTACTGCAACCATGAGTACTGTCACCATGAGTAATTTAACCATTGGCAGTATGACCATGTGCACTGTCACCATGGGCCCTATCACCATGACAACTCTCAGCGTGAGCACTGTCACTGTTGGAAATGGCATTGTGTGCAATTCCACCATGGGCAATGTCACCATGGACATTATCGCTGTGAGCACTGTCAATATGAGCACGTCAACATGAGCCCTGTCACCATGGGCAATGTCACTGTGAGAAGTGTCACTATAGGCAATGTCACCGTGGGCACTGTCACCATGGTCACTGCCACCACTGTCACTGTCATTTTGAGCACTGTCACCATGGGTACTGCAACCATGAGCGCTGTCACCATGAGAACTGTCACCATTGCAAGTATCACCATGTGCACTGTCACCATGGGCACTATCACAATGAGAACTGTCAGCATGGGCACTGTCACTCTTGGCAATGTCACCATGGGCACTATCACTTTGAGCACTGTCAGCATGAGCACGTCACCATGGGCACTGTCAACATGGGTACTATCTCGAAGGGCAATGTCACCATGAGCATTGTCAGGATGAGCAACCTCACCGTGAGCACTGTCACCAATGGCACTATCACCATGAGCAATGTCACTGTGGGCCGTGTCACCAGGGGCACTATCACCATGGTTAATGTTATCATTGGCAATTTCCCCGTGAGCACTGTCACCCTGGGCACTGTCATCATGGGCACGGTCACCGTGAGCACTATCTCTATGAGCACAGCCACTGTGAACACCATCACCATAATCACTGGCCTCATCGGTACTGTCACCATGAGCACTGCCACAATGAGCACTGTCAGCATGGGCACATCCCCCATGAGCACTGTCACTATGAGAACTGCTACCATGGGTATTTTCACCATGTGTACTGTCACCCTGTGTATTGTCACCATTTGCACTGTCACCATGAGGACTATTACCGTGAGCGCTATCACTGTGAGATCTCTCACCATGGTCACTGTCACCATGGCACCTTGCACAATGGGGGCTGTCAACATGAGTGCTGGCACCATTGGCACTATCACTGTGAGCATTCTCACTGTGGTCAGTGTCACCATGGGCACTGTCACCATGAGCACTGTCACCATAGGCAATGTAACCATGGTCAGTGTCACCATGAGCACTCTCAACATGGGCACTCATACAGTGGGCACTGTCACTGTGAGCACTGTCACCTTGGGTACTGCCACCATGAGCGCTGTCACCATGAGCACTGTCACCATTGCGAGTATCACAATGTGCACTGTCACCATGGGAACTGGCACAATGTCGTGTGTCACCTTGAGCAATGTCACCATGGGAAATGTCACCGTGAGATGTGTCACCATAGGCAATGTCACCATGGGCAATGTCACCATGGGAAATGCCATTTTGCACACTGTCACCATGGGTACTGCAACCATGAGTACTGTCACCATTGGCAGTATGACCATGTGCACTGTCACCATGGGCACTATCACCATGAAAACTCTCAGCGTGAGCACTGTCACTGTGGGAACTGGCATTGTGTGCAATTCCACCATGGGCAATGTCACCATGGGCACTATCACTGTGAGCACTGTCAATATAAGCACGTCAACATGAGCCCTGTCACCATTGGCAATGTCACCGTGAGAAGTGTCACTATAGGCGATGTCACCGTGGGCACTGTCACCATGGTCACTGCCACCACTGTCACTGTCATTTTGAGCACTGTCACCATGGGTATTGCAACCATGAGCACTGTCACCATTGTGATTATCACCATGTGTACTGTCACCATGGGCACTATCACAATGAGAACTGTCAGCGTGGGCACTGTCACTGTTGGCAAGGGCACCGTGGGCACTTCCACCATGGGCAATGTCACCATGGGCACTATCACTTTGAGCACTGTCAACATGAGCACGTCACCATGGGCACTGTCAACATGGGTACTATCTCGAAGGGCAATGTCACCATGAGCATTGTCAGGAAGGGCAATTTCACCATGAACACTGTCACCAAAGGCACTATAACCATGAGCAATGTCACTGTGGGCCGTGTCACCAGGGGCACTATCACCATGGTTAATGTTCTCATTGGCACTTTCCCCGTGAGCACTGTCACCCTGGGCAATGTCATCATAGGCACGGTCACCGTGAGCACTATCTCCATGAGCACAGCCACCGTGAACACCATCACCATAATCACTGGCCTCATCGGTACTGTCACCATGAGCACTGCCACAATGAGCACTGTCAGCATGGGCACTTCCCCCATGAGCACTGTCACTATGAGAACTGCTACCATGGGTATTTTCACCATGAGTACTGTCACCCTCTGTATTGTCACCATTTGCACTGTCACCATCAGGACTATTACCGTGAGTGCTATCACCGTGAGATCTCTCACCATGGTCACTGTCACCATGGCACCTTGCACAATGCGTGCTGTCAACATGAGTGCTGTCACCATTGGCACTATCACCGTGAGCATTCTCACAGTGGTCAGAGTCAACTTGGGCTCTGTCACCATGAGCACTGTCACCATAGGCAATGTCACCGTGGTCAGTGTCACCAAGAGCAATGTCTCCATGGGCACTCCTACAGTGGGCACTGTCACTGTGCGAACTGTCACCATGGTTACTGCCACTATGAGCAGTGTCTCTGTGAGTACTGTCAGCATGGGTTTTTAACGTGAGCACTGTCACCATGAGCCCTGTCACCATTTTTCAGTGCCACCATGTGCACTACCACCATGTGCACTCTCACCATGGGCACTATCACCGATAACACTGTCACCATAAGTACTGTCTGCATGGGCACTGTCACCAAGGGCACGGCCAACATGTGACCTGTAACCATTGTCAGTGTCACTGTGAGAAGTGTCACCATGGGAATTAACAACATAGGCACTCTCATCATGAGCACTGTCACCATGAGCACTGACATCACGAGCACTGTCACCCAGGGCAGTGCCACCATGAGCACTGTCACCATAACTGTTGCTATGAGAATTGTAACCATGGGCAATTTCTCAATGAGTAATGTCACCATGTGTATTTTTACCTTGGGCACTCTCAAAGTAAACAGTATTACCATGAGCCCTTTCACTGTGAACACTGTCACCATGGGCACTGGCACAATGTGGTGTGTCACCATGAGCCATGTCACCATGGGAAATGTCACCGTGAGAAGTGTCACCATAGGCAATGTCACCATGGGCAATGTCACCATGGGAACTGCCATTTTGAGCAATGTCACCATGGGTACTACAACCATGAGTACTGTCACCATGAGTAATTTAACCATTGGCAGTATGACCATGTGCACTGTCACCATGGGCACTATCACCATGAGAACTCTCAGCGTGAGCACTGTCACTGTTGGAAATGGCATTGTGTGCAATTCCACCATGGGCAATGTCACCATGGACATTATCGCTGTGAGCACTGTCAATATGAGCACGTCAACATGAGCCCTGTCACCATGGGCAATGTCACTGTGAGAAGTGTCACTATAGGCAATGTCACCGTGGGCACTGTCACCATGGTCACTGCCACCACTGTCACTGTCATTTTGAGCACTGTCACCATGGGTACTGCAACCATGAGCGCTGTCACCATGAGCACTGTCACCATTGCAAGTATCACCATGTGCACTGTCACCATGGGCACTATCACAATGAGAACTGTCAGCATGGGCACTGTCACTCTTGGCAATGTCACCATGGGCACTATCACTGTGAGCACTGTCAACATGAGCACGTCACCATGGGCACTGTCAACATGGGTACTATCTCGAAGGGCAATGTCACCATGAGCATTGTCAGGAAGGGCAATTTCACCATGAACACTGTCACCAAAGGCACTATCGCCATGAGCAATGTCACTGTGGGCCGTGTCACCAGGGGCACTATCACCATGGTTAATGTTATCATTGGCACTTTCCCCGTGAGCACTGTCACCCTGGGCACTGTCATCATAGGCACGGTCACCGTGAGCACTATCTCCATGAGCACAGCCACTGTGAACACCATCACCATAATCACTGGCCTCATCGGTACTGTCACCATGAGCACTGCCACAATGAGCACTGTCAGCATGGGCACATCCCCCATGAGCACTGTCACTATGAGAACTGCTAGCATGGGTATTTTCACCATGTGTACTGTCACCCTGTGTATTGTCACCATTTGCACTGTCACCATGAGGACTATTACCGTGAGCGCTATCACCGTGAGAACTCTCAAAATGGTCCCTGTCACCATGACACCTTGCACAAAGGGGGCTGTCAACATGAGTGCTGGCACCATTGGCACTATCACTGTGAGCATTCTCACTGTGGTCAGTGTCACCATGGGCACTGTCACCATGAGCACTGTCACCATAGGCAATGTCACCATGGTCAGTGTCACCATGAGCACTGTCAACATGGGCACTCATACAGTGGGCACTGTCACTGTGAGCACTGTCACCTTGGGTACTGCCACTATGAGCGCTGTCACCATGAGCACTGTCACCATTGCGAGTATCACAATGTGCACTGTCACCATGGGCACTGGCACAATGTCGTGTGTCACCTTGAGCAATG
This sequence comes from Mesoplodon mirus, assembly GCF_964341445.2. Lineage (NCBI taxonomy): Eukaryota > Metazoa > Chordata > Mammalia > Artiodactyla > Ziphiidae > Mesoplodon > Mesoplodon mirus. The sequence goes on along the minus strand of NC_138976.1, from coordinate 103,769,065 downwards.
TCACCACGGGAAATGTCACCGTGAGATGTGTCACCATAGGCAATGTCACCATGGGCAATGTCACCATGGGAAATGCCATTTTGCACACTGTCACCATGGGTACTGCAACCATGAGTACTGTCACCATTGGCAGTATGACCATGTGCACTGTCACCATGGGCACTATCACCATGACAACTCTCAGCGTGAGCACTGTCACTGTGGGAACAGGAATTGTGTGCAATTCCACCATGGGCAATGTCACCATGGGCACTATCACTGTGAGCACTGTCAATATAAGCACGTCAACATGAGCCCTGTCACCATTGGCAATGTCACCGTGAGAAGTGTCACTATAGGCGATGTCACCGTGGGCACTGTCACCATGGTCACTGCCACCACTGTCACTGTCATTTTGAGCACTGTCACCATGGGTATTGCAACCATGAGCACTATCACCATTGCGATTATCACCATGTGTACTGTCACCATGGGCACTATCACAATGAGAACTGTCAGCGTGGGCACTGTCACTGTTGGCAAGGGCAACGTGGGCACTTCCACCATGGGCAATGTCACCATGGGAACTATCACTGTGAGCACTGTCAACATGAGCACGTCACCATGGGCACTGTCAACATGGGTACTATCTCGAAGGGCAATGTCACCATGAGCATTGTCAGGAAGGGCAATTTCACCATGAACACTGTCACCAAAGGCACTATCACCATGAGCAATGTCACTGTGGGCCGTGTCACCAGGGGCACTATCACCATGGTTAATGTTCTCATTGGCACTTTCCCCGTGAGCACTGTCACCCTGGGCACTGTCATCATGGGCACGGTCACCGTGAGCACTATCTCCATGAGCACAGCCACTGTGAACACCATCACCATAATCACTGGCCTCATCGGTACTGTCACCATGAGCACTGCCACAATGAGCACTGTCAGCATGGGCACTTCCCCCATGAGCACTGTCACTATGAGAACTGCTAGCATGGGTATTTTCACCATGAGTACTGTCACCCTCTGTATTGTCACCATTTGCACTGTCACCATCAGGACTATTACCGTGAGTGCTATCACCGTGAGATCTCTCACCATGGTCACTGTCACCATGGCACCTTGCACAATGCGTGCTGTCAACATGAGTGCTGTCACCATTGGCACTATCACCGTGAGCATTCTCACTGTGGTCAGAGTCAACATGGGCTCTGTCACCATGAGCACTGTCACCATAGGCAATGTCACCGTGGTCAGTGTCACCATGAGCAATGTCTCCATGGGCACTCCTACAGTGGGCACTGTCACTGTGCGAACTGTCACCATGGTTACTGCCACTATGAGCAGTGTCTCTGTGAGTACTGTCAGCATGGGTTTTTACCGTGAGCACTGTCACCATGAGCCCTGTCACCATTTTTCAGTGCCACCATGTGCACTACCACCATGTGCACTCTCACCATGGGCACTATCACCGATAACACTGTCACCATATGTACTGTCTGCATGGGCACTGTCACCAAGGGCACGGCCAACATGTGACCTGTAACCATTGTCAGTGTCACTGTGAGAAGTGTCACCATGGGAATTAACAACATAGGCACTCTCATCATGAGCACTGTCACCATGAGCACTGACACCACGAGCACTGTCACCCAGGGCAGTGCCACCGTGAGCACTGTCACCATAACTGTTGCTATGAGAATTGTAACCATGGGCAATTTCTCAATGAGTAATGTCACCATGTGTATTTTCACCTTGGGCACTCTCAAAGTAAACAGTATTACCATGAGCACTTTCACTGTGAACACTGTCACCATGGGCACTGGCACAATGTGGTGTGTCACGATGAGCCATGTCACCATGGGAAATGTCACCGTGAGAAGTGTCACCATAGGCAATGTCACCATGGGCAATGTCACCATGGGAACTGCCATTTTGAGCACTGTCACCATGGGTACTGCAACCATGAGTACTGTCACCATGAGTAATTTAACCATTGGCAGTATGACCATGTGCACTGTCACCATGGGCACTATCACCATGACAACTCTCAGCGTGAGCACTGTCACTGTTGGAAATGGCATTGTGTGCAATTCCACCATGGGCAATGTCACCATGGACATTATCGCTGTGAGCACTGTCAATATGAGCACGTCAACATGAGCCCTGTCACCATGGGCAATGTCACTGTGAGAAGTGTCACTATAGGCAATGTCACCGTGGGCACTGTCACCATGGTCACTGCCACCACTGTCACTGTCATTTTTAGCACTGTCACCATGGGTACTGCAACCATGAGCGCTGTCACCATGAGCACTGTCACTATGAGAACTGCTAGCATGGGTATTTTCACCATGAGTACTGTCACCCTCTGTATTGTCACCATTTGCACTCTCACCATCAGGACTATTACCGTGAGTGCTATCACCGTGAGATCTCTCACCATGGTCACTGTCACCATGGCACCTTGCACAATGCGTGCTGTCAACATGAGTGCTGTCACCATTGGCACTATCACCGTGAGCATTCTCACTGTGGTCAGAGTCAGCTTGGGCTCTGTCACCATGAGCACTGTCACCATAGGCAATGTCACCGTGGTCAGTGTCACCATGAGCAATGTCTCCATGGGCACTCCTACAGTGGGCACTGTCACTGTGCGAACTGTCACCATGGTTACTTCCACTATGAGCAGTGTCTCTGTGAGTACTGTCAGCATGGGTTTTTACCGTGAACACTGTCACCATGAGCCCTGTCACCATTTTTCAGTGCCACCATGTGCACTACCACCATGTGCACTCTCACCATGGGCACTATCACCGATAACACTGTCACCATAAGTACTGTCTGCATGGGCACTGTCACCAAGGGCACGGCCAACATGTGACCTGTAACCATTGTCAGTGTCACTGTGAGAAGTGTCACCATGGGAATTAACAACATAGGCACTCTCATCATGAGCACTGTCACCATGAGCACTGACACCACGAGCACTGTCACCCAGGGCAGTGCCACCATGAGCACTGTCACCATAACTGTTGCTATGAGAATTGTAACCATGGGCAATTTCTCAATGAGTAATGTCACCATGTGTATTTTCACCTTGGGCACTCTCAAAGTAAACAGTATTACCATGAGCACTTTCACTGTGAACACTGTCACCATGGGCACTGGCACAATGTGGTGTGTCACCATGAGCCATGTCACCATGGGAAATGTCACCGTGAGAAGTGTCACCATAGGCAATGTCACCATGGGCAATGTCAGCATGGGAACTGCCATTTTGAGCACTGTCACCATGGGTACTGCAACCATGAGTACTGTCACCATGAGTAATTTAACCATTGGCAGTATGACCATGTGCACTGTCACCATGGGCACTATCACCATGACAACTCTCAGCGTGAGCACTGTCACTGTTGGAAATGGCATTGTGTGCAATTCCACCATGGGCAATGTCACCATGGACATTATCGCTGTGAGCACTGTCAATATGAGCACGTCAACATGAGCCCTGTCACCATGGGCAATGTCACTGTGAGAAGTGTCACTATAGGCAATGTCACCGTGGGCACTGTCACCATGGTCACTGCCACCACTGTCACTGTCATTTTGAGCACTGTCACCATGGGTACTGCAACCATGAGCGCTGTCACCATGAGCACTGTCACCATTGCAAGTATCACCATGTGCACTGTCACCATGGGCACTATCACAATGAGAACTGTCAGCATGGGCACTGTCACTCTTGGCAATGTCACAAGGGGCACTATCACTGTGAGCACTGTCAACATGAGCACGTCACCATGGGCACTGTCAACATGGGTACTATCTCGAAGGTCAATGTCACCATGAGCATTGTCAGGATGGGCAACTTCACCGTGAGCACTGTCACCAATGGCACTATCACCATGAGCAATGTCACTGTGGGCCGTGTCACCAGGGGCACTATCACCATGGTTAATGTTATCATTGGCAATTTCCCCGTGAGCACTGTCACCCTGGGCACTGTCATCATGGGCACGGTCACCGTGAGCACTATCTCCATGAGCACAGCCACTGTGAACACCATCACCATAATCACTGGCCTCATCGGTACTGTCACCATGAGCACTGCCACAATGAGCACTGTCAGCATGGGCACATCCCCCATGAGCACTGTCACTATGAGAACTGCTAGCATGGGTATTTTCACCATTTGTATTGTCACCCTGTGTATTGTCACCATTTGCACTGTCACCATGAGGACTATTACCGTGAGCGCTATCACCGTGAGATCTCTCACCATGGTCACTGTCACCATGGCTCCTTGCACAATGGGGGCTGTCAACATGAGTGCTGGCACCATTGGCACTATCACTGTGAGCAATCTCACTGTGGTCAGTGTCACCATGGGCACTGTCACCATGAGCACTGTCACCATAGGCAATGTCACCATGGTCAGTGTCACCATGAGCACTGTCAACATGGGCCCTCATACAGTGGGCACTGTCACTGTGAGCACTGTCACCTTGGGTACTGCCACCATGAGCGGTGTCACCATGAGCACTGTCACCATTGCGAGTATCACAATGTGCACTGTCACCATGGGCACTGGCACAATGTCGTGTGTCACCTTGAGCAATGTCACCATGGGAAATGTCACCGTGAGATGTGTCACCATAGGCAATGTCACCATGGGCAATGTCACCATGGGAAATGCCATTTTGCACACTGTCACCATGGGTACTGCAACCATGAGTACTGTCACCATTGGCAGTATGACCATGTGCACTGTCACCATGGGCACTATCACCATGACAACTCTCAGCGTGAGCACTGTCACTGTGGGAACTGGCATTGTGTGCAATTCCACCATGGGCAATGTCACCATGGGCACTATCACTGTGAGCACTGTCAATATAAGCACGTCAACATGAGCCCTGTCACCATTGGCAATGTCACCGTGAGAAGTGTCACTATAGGCGATGTCACCATGGGCACTGTCACCATGGTCACTGCCACCACTGTCACTGTCATTTTGAGCACTGTCACCATGGGTATTGCAACCATGAGCACTGTCACCATGAGCATTGTCACCATTGCGATTATCACCATGTGTACTGTCACCATGGGCACTATCACAATGAGAACTGTCAGCGTGGGCACTGTCACTGTTGGCAAGGGCACCGTGGGCACTTCCACCATGGGCAATGTCACCATGGGCACTATCAATGTGAGCACTGTCAACATGAGCACGTCACCATGGGCACTGTCAACATGGGTACTATCTCGAAGGGCAATGTCACCATGAGCATTGTCAGGAAGGGCAATTTCACCATGAGCACTGTCTCCAAAGGCACTATCACCATGAGCAATGTCACTGTGGGCCGTGTCACCAGGGGCACTATCACCATGGTTAATGTTCTCATTGGCACTTTCCCCGTGAGCACTGTCACCCTGGGCACTGTCATCATGGGCACGGTCACCGTGAGCAATATCTCCATGAGCACAGCCACTGTGAACACCATCACCATAATCACTGGCCTCATCGGTACTGTCACCATGAGCACTGCCACCATGAGCACTGTCAGCATGGGCACTTCCCCCATGAGCACTGTCACTATGAGAACTGCTAGCATGGGTATTTTCACCATGAGTACTGTCACCCTCTGTATTGTCACCATTTGCACTGTCACCATCAGGACTATTACCGTGAGTGTTATCACCGTGAGATCTCTCACCATGGTCACTGTCACCATGGCACCTTGCACAATGCGTGCTGTCAACATGAGTGCTGTCACCATTTGCACTATCACCGTGAGCATTCTCACTGTGGTCAGAGTCAACATGGGCTCTGTCACAATGAGCACTGTCACCATAGGCAATGTCACCGTGGTCAGTGTCACCATGAGCAATGTCTCCATGGGCACTCCTACAGTGGGCACTGTCACTGTGTGAACTGTCACCATGGTTACTGCCACTATGAGCAGTGTCTCTGTGAGTACTGTCAGCATGGGTTTTTACCTTGAGCACTGTCACCATGAGCCCTGTCACCATTCTTCAGTGCCACCATGTGCACTACCACCATGTGCACTCTCACCATGGGCACTATCACCGATAACACTGTCACCATAAGTACTGTCTGCATGGGCACTGTCACCAAGGGCACGGCCAACATGTGACCTGTAACCATTGTCAGTGTCACTGTGAGAAGTGTCACCATGGGAATTAACAACATAGGCACTCTCATCATGAGCACTGTCACCATGAGCACTGACACCACGAGCACTGTCACCCAGGGCAGTGCCACCATGAGCACTGTCACCATAACTGTTGCTATGAGAATTGTAACCATGGGCAATTTCTCAATGAGTAATGTCACCATGTGTATTTTCACCTTGGGCACTCTCAAAGTAAACAGTATTACCATGAGCACTTTCACTGTGAACACTGTCACCATGGGCACTGGCACAATGTGGTGTGTCACCATGAGCCATGTCACCATGGGAAATGTCACCGTGAGAAGTGTCACCATAGGCAATGTCACCATGGGCAATGTCAGCATGGGAACTGCCATTTTGAGCACTGTCACCATGGGTACTGCAACCATGAGTACTGTCACCATGAGTAATTTAACCATTGGCAGTATGACCATGTGCACTGTCACCATGGGCACTATCACCATGACAACTCTCAGCGTGAGCACTGTTACTGTTGGAAATGGCATTGTGTGCAATTCCACCATGGGCAATGTCACCATGGACATTATCGCTGTGAGCACTGTCAATATGAGCACGTCAACATGAGCCCTGTCACCATGGGCAATGTCACTGTGAGAAGTGTCACTATAGGCAATGTCACCGTGGGCACTGTCACCATGGTCACTGCCACCACTGTCACTGTCATTTTGAGCACTGTCACCATGGGTACTGCAACCATGAGCGCTGTCACCATGAGCACTGTCACCATTGCAAGTATCACCATGTGCACTGTCACCATGGGCACTATCACAATGAGAACTGTCAGCATGGGCACTGTCACTCTTGGCAATATCACCATGGGCACTATCACTTTGAGCACTGTCAACATGAGCACGTCACCATGGGCACTGTCAACATGGGTACTATCTCGAAGGTCAATGTCACCATGAGCATTGCCAGGATGGGCAACTTCACCGTGAGCACTGTCACCAATGGCACTATCACCATGAGCAATGTCACTATGGGCCGTGTCACCAGGGGCACTATCACCATGGTTAATGTTCTCATTGGCACTTTCCCCGTGAGCACTGTCACCCTGGGCACTGTCATCATGGGCACGGTCACCGTGAGCACTATCTCCATGAGCACAGCCACTGTGAACACCATCACCATAATCACTGGCCTCATCGGTACTGTCACCATGAGCACTGCCACAATGAGCACTGTCATCATGGGCACATCCCCCATGAGCACTGTCACTATGAGAACTGCTACCATGGGTATTTTCACCATGTGTACTGTCACCCTGAGTATTGTCACCATTTGCACTGTCACAATGAGGACTATTACCGTGAGCACTATCACCGTGAGATCTCTCACCATGGTCACTGTCACCATGGCACCTTGCACAATGGGGGCTGTCAACATGAGTGCTGGCACCATTGGCACTATCACTGTGAGCATTCTCACTGTAGTCAGTGTCACCATGGCCACTGTCACCATGAGCACTGTCACCATAGGCAATGTCACCATGGTCAGTGGCACCATGAGCACTGTCAGCATGGGCACTCATACAGTGGGCACTGTCACTGTGAGCACTGTCACCTTGGGTACTGCCACCATGAGCGCTGTCACCATGAGCACTGTCACCATTGCGAGTATCACAATGTGCACTGTCACCATGGGCACTGGCACAATGTCGTGTGTCACCTTGAGCAATGTCACCATGGGAAATGTCACCATGTGATGTATAACCATAGGCAATGTCACCATGGGCAATGTCACCATGGGAAATGCCATTTTGCACACTGTCACCATGGGTACTGCAACCATGAGTACTGTCACCATTGGCAGTATGACCATGTGCACTGTCACCATGGGCACTATCACCATGACAACTCTCAGCGTGAGCACTGTCACTGTGGGAACTGGCATTGTGTGCAATTCCACCATGGGCAATGTCACCATGGGCACTATCACTGTGAGCACTGTCAATATAAGCACGTCAACATGAGCCCTGTCACCATTGGCAATGTCACCGTGAGAAGTGTCACTATAGGCGATGTCACCGTGGGCACTGTCACCATGGTCACTGCCACCACTGTCACTGTCATTTTGAGCACTGTCACCATGGGTATTGCAACCATGAGCACTGTCACCATGAGCACTGTCACCATTGCGATTATCACCATGTGTACTGACACCATGGGCACTATCACAATGAGAACTGTCAGCGTGGGCAATGTCACTGTTGGCAAGGGCACCGTGGGCACTTCCACCATGGGCAATGTCACCATGGGCACTATCACTGTGATCACTGTCAACATGAGCACGTCAGCATGGGCACTGTCAACATGGGTACTATCTCGAAGGGCAATGTCACCATGAGCATTGTCAGGAAGGGCAATTTCACCATGAACACTGTCACCAAAGGCACTATCACCATGAGCAATGTCACTGTGGGCCGTGTCACCAGGGGCACTATCACCATGGTTAATGGTCTCATTGGCACTTTCCCCGTGAGCACTGTCACCCTGGGCACTGTCATCATGGGCACGGTCACCGTGAGCACTATCTCCATGAGCACAGACACTGTGAACACCATCACCATAATCACTGGCCTCATCGGTACTGTCACCATGAGCACTGCCACAATGAGCACTGTCAGCATGGGCACTTCCCCCATGAGCACTGTCACTATGAGAACTGCTAGCATGGGTATTTTCACCATGAGTACTGTCACCCTCTGTATTGTCACCATTTGCACTGTCACCATCAGGACTATTACCGTGAGTGCTATCACCGTGAGATCTCTCACCATGGTCACTGTCACCATGGCACCTTGCACAATGCGTGCTGTCAACATGAGTGCTGTCACCATTGGCACAATCACCGTGAGCATTCTCACTGTGGTCAGAGTCAACATGGGCTCTGTCACCATGAGCACTGTCACCATAGGCAATGTCACCGTGGTCAGTGTCACCATGAGCAATGTCTCCATGGGCACTCCTACAGTGGGCACTGTCACTGTGCGAACTGTCACCATGGTTACTGCCACTATGAGCAGTGTCTCTGTGAGTACTGTCAGCATGGGTTTTTACCGTGAGCACTGTCACCATGAGCCCTGTCACCATTTTTCAGTGCCACCATGTGCACTACCACCATGTGCACTCTCACCATGGGCACTATCACCAATAACACTGTCACCATAAGTACTGTCTGCATGGGCACTGTCACCAAGGGCACGGCCAACATGTGACCTGTAACCATTGTCAGTGTCACTGTGAGAAGTGTCACCATGGGAATTAACAACATAGGCACTCTCATCATGAGCACTGTCACCATGAGCACTGACACCACGAGCACTGTCACCCAGGGCAGTGCCACCATGAGCACTGTCACCATAACTGTTGCTATGAGAATTGTAACCATGGGCAATTTCTCAATGAGTAATGTCACCATGTGTATTTTCACCTTGGGCACTCTCAAAGTAAACAGTATTACCATGAGCACTTTCACTGTGAACACTGTCACCATGGGCACTGGCACAATGTGGTGTGTCACCATGAGCCATGTCACCATGGGAAATGTCACCGTGAGAAGTGTCACCATAGGCAATGTCACCATGGGCAATGTCACCATGGGAACTGCCATTTTGAGCACTGTCACCATGGGTACTGCAACCATGAGTACTGTCACCATGAGTAATTTAACCATTGGCAGTATGACCATGTGCACTGTCACCATGGGCACTATCACCATGACAACTCTCAGCGTGAGCACTGTCACTGTTGGAAATGGCATTGTGTGCAATTCCACCATGGGCAATGTCACCATGGACATTATCGCTGTGAGCACTGTCAATATGAGCACGTCAACATGAGCCCTGTCACCATGGGCAATGTCACTGTGAGAAGTGTCACTATAGGCAATGTCACCGTGGGCACTGTCACCATGGTCACTGCCACCACTGTCACTGTCATTTTGAGCACTGTCACCATGGGTACTGCAACCATGAGCGCTGTCACAATGAGCACTGTCACCATTGCAAGTATCACCATGTGCACTGTCACCATGGGCACTATCACAATGAGAACTGTCAGCATGGGCACTGTCACTCTTGGCAATGTCACCATGGGCACTATCACTTTGAGCACTGTCAACATGAGCACGTCAACATGGGCGCTGTCAACATGGGTACTATCTCGAAGGTCAATGTCACCATGAGCATTGTCAGGATGGGCAACTTCACCATGAGCACTGTCACCAATGGCACTATCACCATGAGCAATGTCACTGTGGGCCGTGTCACCAGGGGCACTATCACCATGGTTAATGGTCTCATTGGCACTTTCCCCGTGAGCACTGTCACCCTGGGCACTGTCATCATGGGCACGGTCACCGTGAGCACTATCTCCATGAGCACAGCCACTGTGAACACCATCACCATAATCACTGGCCTCATCGGTACTGTCACCATGAGCACTGCCACAATGAGCACTGTCAGCATGGGCACTTCCCCCATGAGCACTGTCACTATGAGAACTGCTAGCATGGGTATTTTCACCATGAGTACTGTCACCCTCTGTATTGTCACCATTTGCACTGTCACCATCAGGACTATTACCTTGAGTGCTATCACCGTGAGATCTCTCACCATGGTCACTGTCACCATGGCACCTTGCACAATGCGTGCTGTCAACATGAGTGCTGTCACCATTGGCACAATCACCGTGAGCATTCTCACTGTGGTCAGCGTCAACATGGGCTCTGTCACCATGAGCACTGTCACCATAGGCAATGTCACCGTGGTCAGTGTCACCATGAGCAATGTCTCCATGGGCACTCCTACAGTGGGCACTGTCACTGTGCGAACTGTCACCATGGTTACTGCCACTATGAGCAGTGTCTCTGTGAGTACTGTCAGCATGGGTTTTTACCGTGAGCACTGTCACCATGAGCCCTGTCACCATTTTTCAGTGCCACCATGTGCACTACCACCATGTGCGCTCTCACCATGGGCACTATCACTGATAACACTGTCACCATAAGTACTGTCTGCATGGGCACTGTCACCAAGGGCACGGCCAACATGTGACCTGTAACCATTGTCAGTGTCACTGTGAGAAGTGTCACCATGGGAATTAACAACATAGGCACTCTCATCATGAGCACTGTCACCATGAGCACTGACACCACGAGCACTGTCACCCAGGGCAGTGCCACCATGAGCACTGTCACCATAACTGTTGCTATGAGAATTGTAACCATGGGCAATTTCTCAATGAGTAATGTCACCATGTGTATTTTCACCTTGGGCACTCTCAAAGTAAACAGTATTACCATGAGCACTTTCACTGTGAACACTGTCACCATGGGCACTGGCACAATGTGGTGTGTCACCATGAGCCATGTCACCATGGGAAATGTCACCGTGAGAAGTGCCACCATAGGCAATGTCACCATGGGCAATGTCACCATGGGAACTGCCATTTTGAGCACTGTCACCATGGGTACTGCAACCATGAGTACTGTCACCATGAGTAATTTAACCATTGGCAGTATGACCATGTGCACTGTCACCATGGGCACTATCACCATGACAACTCTCAGCGTGAGCACTGTCACTGTTGGAAATGGCATTGTGTGCAATTCCACCATGGGCAATGTCACCATGGACATTATTGCTGTGAGCACTGTCAATATGAGCACGTCAACATGAGCCCTGTCACCATGGGCAATGTCACTGTGAGAAGTGCAACTATAGGCAATGTCACCGTGGGCACTGTCACCATGGTCACTGCCACCACTGTCACTGTCATTTTGAGCACTGTCACCATGGGTACTGCAACCATGAGTGCTGTCACCATGAGCACTGTCACCATTGCAAGTATCACCATGTGCACTGTCACCATGGGCACTATCACAATGAGAACTGTCAGCATGGGCACTGTCACTCTTGGCAATGTCACCATGGGCACTATCACTTTGAGCACTGTCAACATGAGCACGTCACCATGGGCACTGTCAACATGGGTACTATCTCGAAGGTCAATGTCACCATGAGCATTGTCAGGATGGGCAACTTCACCATGAGCACTGTCACCAATGGCACTATCACCATGAGCAATGTCACTGTGGGCCGTGTCACCAGGGGCACTATCACCATGGTTAATGTTATCATTGGCACTTTCCCCGTGAGCACTGTCACCCTGGGCACTGTCATCATGGGCACGGTCACCGTGAGCACTATCTCCATGAGCACAGCCACTGTGAACACCATCACCATAATCACTGGCCTCATCGGTACTGTCACCATGAGCACTGCCACAATGAGCACTGTCAGCATGGGCACTTCCCCCATGAGCACTGTCACTATGAGAACTGCTAGCATGGGTATTTTCACCATGTGTACTGTCACCCTCTGTATTGTCACCATTTGCACTGTCACCATCAGGACTATTACCGTGAGTGCTATCACCGTGAGATCTCTCACCATGGTCACTGTCACCATGGCACCTTGCACAATGGGGGCTGTCAACATGAGTGCTGTCACCATTGGCACTATCACCGTGAGCATTCTCACTGTGGTCAGAGTCATCATGGGCTCTGTCACCATGAGCACTGTCACCATAGGCAATGTCACCGTGGTCAGTGTCACCATGAGCAATGTCTCCATGGGCACTCCTACAGTGGGCACTGTCACTGTGCGAAATGTCACCATGGTTACTGCCACTATGAGCAGTGTCTCTGTGAGTACTGTCAGCATGGGTTTTTACCGTGAGCACTGTCACCATGAGCCCTGTCACCATTTTGCAGTGCCACCATGTGCACTACCACCATGTGCACTCTCACCATGGGCACTATCACCAATAACACTGTCACCATAAGTACTGTCTGCATGGGCACTGTCACCAAGGGCACGGCCAACATGTGACCTGTAACCATTGTCAGTGTCACTGTGAGAAGTGTCACCATGGGAATTAACAACATAGGCACTCTCATCATGAGCACTGTCACCATGAGCACTGACACCACGAGCACTGTCACCCAGGGCAGTGCCACCATGAGCACTGTCACCATAACTGTTGCTATGAGAATTGTAACCATGGGCAATTTCTCAATGAGTAATGTCACCATGTGTATTTTCACCTTGGGCACTCTCAAAGTAAACAGTATTACCATGAGCACTTTCACTGTGAACACTGTCACCATGGGCACTGGCACAATGTGGTGTGTCACCATGAGCCATGTCACCATGCGAAATGTCACCGTGAGAAGTGTCACCATAGGCAATGTCACCATGGGCAATGTCAGCATGGGAACTGCCATTTTGAGCACTGTCACCATGGGTACTGCAACCATGAGTACTGTCACCATGAGTAATTTAACCATTGGCAGTATGACCATGTGCACTGTCACCATGGGCACTATCACCATGACAACTCTCAGCGTGAGCACTGTCACTGTTGGAAATGGCATTGTGTGCAATTCCACCATGGGCAATGTCACCATGGACATTATCGCTGTGAGCACTGTCAATATGAGCACGTCAACATGAGCCCTGTCACCATGGGCAATGTCACTGTGAGAAGTGTCACTATAGGCAATGTCACCGTGGGCACTGTCACCATGGTCACTGCCACCACTGTCACTGTCATTTTGAGCACTGTCACCATGGGTACTGCAACCATGAGCGCTGTCACCATGAGCACTGTCACCATTGCAAGTATCACCATGTGCACTGTCACCATGGGCACTATCACAATGAGAACTGTCAGCATGGGCACTGTCACTCTTGGCAATGTCACCATGGGCACTATCACTTTGAGCACTGTCAACATGAGCACGTCACCATGGGCACTGTCAACATGGGTACTATCTCGAAGGGCAATGTCACCATGAGCATTGTCAGGATGGGAAACTTCACCGTGAGCACTGTCACCAATGGCACTATCACCATGAGCAATGTCACTGTGGGCCGTGTCACCAGGGGCACTATCACCATGGTTAATGGTCTCATTGGCACATTCCCCGTGAGCACTGTCACCCTGGGCACTGTCATCATGGGCACGGTCACCGTGAGCACTATCTCCATGAGCACAGCCACTGTGAACACCATCACCATAATCACTGGCCTCATCGGTACTGTCACCATGAGCACTGCCACAATGAGCACTGTCAGCATGGGCACATCCCCCATGAGCACTGTCACTATGAGAACTGCTACCATGGGTATTTTCACCATGTGTACTGTCACCCTGTGTATTGTCACCATTTGCACTGTCACCATGAGGACTATTACCGTGAGCGCTATCACCGTGAGATCTCTCACCATGGTCACTGTCACCATGGCACCTTGCACAATGGGGGCTGTCAACATGAGTGCTTTCACCATTTGCACTATCACTGTGAGCATTCTCACTGTGGTCAGTGTCACCATGGGCACTGTCACCATGAGCACTGTCACCATAGGCAATGTCACCATGGTCAGTGGCACCATGAGCACTGTCAACATGGGCACTCATACAGTGGGCACTGTCACTGTGAGCACTGTCACCTTGGGTACTGCCACCATGAGCGCTGTCACCATGAGCACTGTCACCATTGCGAGTATCACAATGTGCACTGTCACCATGGGCACTGGGACAATGTCGTGTGTCACCTTGAGCAATGTCACCATGGGAAATGTCACCGTGAGATGTGTCACCATAGGCAATGTCACCATGGGCAATGTCACCATGGGAAATGCCATTTTGCACACTGTCACCATGGGTACTGCAACCATGAGTACTGTCACCATTGGCAGTATGACCATGTGCACTGTCACCATGGGCACTATCACCATGACAACTCTCAGCGTGAGCACTGTCACTGTGGGAACTGGCATTGTGTGCAATTCCACCATGGGCAATGTCACCATGGGCACTATCACTGTGAGCACTGTCAATATTAGCACGTCAACATGAGCCCTGTCACCATTGGCAATGTCACCGTGAGAAGTGTCACTATAGGCGATGTCACCGTGGGCACTGTCACCATGGTCACTGCCACCACTGTCACTGTCATTTTGAGCACTGTCACCATGGGTATTGCAACCATGAGCACTGTCACCATGAGCACTGTCACCATTGCGATTATCACCATGTGTACTGTCACCATGGGCACTATCACAATGAGAACTGTCAGCGTGGGCACTGTCACTGTTGGCAAGGGCACCGTGGGCACTTCCACCATGGGCAATGTCACCATGGGCACTGTCACTGTGAGCACTGTCAACATGAGCACGTCACCATGGGCACTGTCAGCATGGGTACTATCACGAAGGGCAATGTCACCATGAGGATTGTCAGGAAGGGCAATTTCACCATGAGCACTGTCACCAAAGGCACTATCACCATGAGCAATGTCACTGTGGGCCGTGTCACCAGGGGCACTATCACCATGGTTAATGTTCTCATTGGCACTTTCCCCTAGAGCACTGTCACCCTGGGCACTGTCATCATGGGCACGGTCACCGTGAGCACTATGTCCATGAGCACAGCCACTGTGAACACCATCACCATAATCACTGGCCTCATCGGTACTCTCACCATGAGCACTGCCACAATGAGCACTGTCAGCATGGGCACTTCCCCCATGAGCACTGTCACTATGAGAACTGCTAGCATGGGTATTTTCACCATGAGTACTGTCACCCTCTCTATTGTCACCATTTGCACTGTCACCATCAGGACTATTACCGTGAGTGCTATCACCGTGAGATCTCTCACCATGGTCACTGTCACCATGGCACCTTGCACAATGCGTGCTGTCAACATGAGTGCTGTCACCATTGGCACTATCACCGTGAGCATTCTCACTGTGGTCAGAGTCAACATGGGCTCTGTCACCATGAGCACTGTCACCATAGGCAATGTCACCGTGGTCAGTGTCACCATGAGCAATGTCTCCATGGGCACTCCTACAGTGGGCACTGTCACTGTGCGAACTGTCACCATGGTTACTGCCACTATGAGCAGTGTCTCTGTGAGTACTGTCAGCATGGGTTTTTACCTTGAGCACTGTCACCATGAGCCCTGTCACCATTCTTCAGTGCCACCATGTGCACTACCACCATGTGCACTCTCACCATGGGCACTATCACCGATAACACTGTCACCATAAGTACTGTCTGCATGGGCACTGTCACCAAGGGCACGGCCAACATGTGACCTGTAACCATTGTCAGTGTCACTGTGAGAAGTGTCACCATGGGAATTAACAACATAGGCACTCTCATCATGAGCACTGTCACCATGAGCACTGACACCACGAGCACTGTCACCCAGGGCAGTGCCACCATGAGCACTGTCACCATAACTGTTGCTATGAGAATTGTAACCATGGGCAATTTCTCAATGAGTAATGTCACCATGTGTATTTTCACCTTGGGCACTCTCAAAGTAAACAGTATTACCATGAGCACTTTCACTGTGAACACTGTCACCATGGGCACTGGCACAATGTGGTGTGTCACCATGAGCCATGTCACCATGCGAAATGTCACCGTGAGAAGTGTCACCATAGGCAATGTCACCATGGGCAATGTCAGCATGGGAACTGCCATTTTGAGCACTGTCACCATGGGTACTGCAACCATGAGTACTGTCACCATGAGTAATTTAACCATTGGCAGTATGACCATGTGCACTGTCACCATGGGCACTATCACCATGACAACTCTCAGCGTGAGCACTGTCACTGTTGGAAATGGCATTGTGTGCAATTCCACCATGGGCAATGTCACCATGGACATTATCGCTGTGAGCACTGTCAATATGAGCACGTCAACATGAGCCCTGTCACCATGGGCAATGTCACTGTGAGAAGTGTCACTATAGGCAATGTCACCGTGGGCACTGTCACCATGGTCACTGCCACCACTGTCACTGTCATTTTGAGCACTGTCACCATGGGTACTGCAACCATGAGCGCTGTCACCATGAGCACTGTCACCATTGCAAGTATCACCATGTGCACTGTCACCATGGGCACTATCACAATGAGAACTGTCAGCATGGGCACTGTCACTCTTGGCAATGTCACCATGGGCACTATCACTTTGAGCACTGTCAACATGAGCACGTCACCATGGGCACTGTCAACATGGGTACTATCTCGAAGGGCAATGTCACCATGAGCATTGTCAGGATGGGAAACTTCACCGTGAGCACTGTCACCAATGGCACTATCACCATGAGCAATGTCACTGTGGGCCGTGTCACCAGGGGCACTATCACCATGGTTAATGGTCTCATTGGCACATTCCCCGTGAGCACTGTCACCCTGGGCACTGTCATCATGGGCACGGTCACCGTGAGCACTATCTCCATGAGCACAGCCACTGTGAACACCATCACCATAATCACTGGCCTCATCGGTACTGTCACCATGAGCACTGCCACAATGAGCACTGTCAGCATGGGCACATCCCCCATGAGCACTGTCACTATGAGAACTGCTACCATGGGTATTTTCACCATGTGTACTGTCACCCTGTGTATTGTCACCATTTGCACTGTCACCATGAGGACTATTACCGTGAGCGCTATCACCGTGAGATCTCTCACCATGGTCACTGTCACCATGGCACCTTGCACAATGGGGGCTGTCAACATGAGTGCTTTCACCATTTGCACTATCACTGTGAGCATTCTCACTGTGGTCAGTGTCACCATGGGCACTGTCACCATGAGCACTGTCACCATAGGCAATGTCACCATGGTCAGTGGCACCATGAGCACTGTCAACATGGGCACTCATACAGTGGGCACTGTCACTGTGAGCACTGTCACCTTGGGTACTGCCACCATGAGCGCTGTCACCATGAGCACTGTCACCATTGCGAGTATCACAATGTGCACTGTCACCATGGGCACTGGGACAATGTCGTGTGTCACCTTGAGCAATGTCACCATGGGAAATGTCACCGTGAGATGTGTCACCATAGGCAATGTCACCATGGGCAATGTCACCATGGGAAATGCCATTTTGCACACTGTCACCATGGGTACTGCAACCATGAGTACTGTCACCATTGGCAGTATGACCATGTGCACTGTCACCATGGGCACTATCACCATGACAACTCTCAGCGTGAGCACTGTCACTGTGGGAACTGGCATTGTGTGCAATTCCACCATGGGCAATGTCACCATGGGCACTATCACTGTGAGCACTGTCAATATTAGCACGTCAACATGAGCCCTGTCACCATTGGCAATGTCACCGTGAGAAGTGTCACTATAGGCGATGTCACCGTGGGCACTGTCACCATGGTCACTGCCACCACTGTCACTGTCATTTTGAGCACTGTCACCATGGGTATTGCAACCATGAGCACTGTCACCATGAGCACTGTCACCATTGCGATTATCACCATGTGTACTGTCACCATGGGCACTATCACAATGAGAACTGTCAGCGTGGGCACTGTCACTGTTGGCAAGGGCACCGTGGGCACTTCCACCATGGGCAATGTCACCATGGGCACTGTCACTGTGAGCACTGTCAACATGAGCACGTCACCATGGGCACTGTCAGCATGGGTACTATCACGAAGGGCAATGTCACCATGAGGATTGTCAGGAAGGGCAATTTCACCATGAGCACTGTCACCAAAGGCACTATCACCATGAGCAATGTCACTGTGGGCCGTGTCACCAGGGGCACTATCACCATGGTTAATGTTCTCATTGGCACTTTCCCCTAGAGCACTGTCACCCTGGGCACTGTCATCATGGGCACGGTCACCGTGAGCACTATGTCCATGAGCACAGCCACTGTGAACACCATCACCATAATCACTGGCCTCATCGGTACTCTCACCATGAGCACTGCCACAATGAGCACTGTCAGCATGGGCACTTCCCCCATGAGCACTTTCACTATGAGAACTGCTAGCATGGGTATTTTCACCATGAGTACTGTCACCCTCTGTATTGTCACCATTTGCACTGTCACCATCAGGACTATTACCGTGAGTGCTATCACCGTGAGATCTCTCACCATGGTCACTGTCACCATGGCACCTTGCACAATGCGTGCTGTCAACATGAGTGCTGTCACCATTGGCACTATCACCGTGAGCATTCTCACTGTGGTCAGAGTCAACATGGGCTCTGTCACCATGAGCACTGTCACCATAGGCAATGTCACCGTGGTCAGTGTCACCATGAGCAATGTCTCCATGGGCACTCCTACAGTGGGCACTGTCACTGTGCGAACTGTCACCATGGTTACTGCCACTATGAGCAGTGTCTCTGTGAGTACTGTCAGCATGGGTTTTTACCGTGAGCACTGTCACCATGAGCCCTGTCACCATTCTTCAGTGCCACCATGTGCACTACCACCATGTGCACTCTCACCATGGGCACTATCACCGATAACACTGTCACCATAAGTACTGTCTTCATGGGCACTGTCACCAAGGGCACGGCCAACATGTGACCTGTAACCATTGTCAGTGTCACTGTGAGAAGTGTCACCATGGGAATTAACAACATAGGCACTCTCATCATGAGCACTGTCACCATGAGCACTGACACCACGAGCACTGTCACCCAGGGCAGTGCCACCATGAGCACTGTCACCATAACTGTTGCTATGAGAATTGTATCCATGGGCAATTTCTCAATGAGTAATGTCACCATGTGTAATTTCACCTTGGGCACTCTCAAAGTAAACAGTATTACCATGAGCACTTTCACTGTGAACACTGTCACCATGGGCACTGGCACAATGTGGTGTGTCACCATGAGCCATGTCACCATGGGAAATGTCACCGTGAGAAGTGTCACCATAGGCAATGTCACCATGGGCAATGTCAGCATGGGAACTGCCATTTTGAGCACTGTCACCATGGGTACTGCAACCATGAGTACTGTCACCATGAGTAATTTAACCATTGGCAGTATGACCATGTGCACTGTCACCATGGGCACTATCACCATGACAACTCTCAGCGTGAGCACTGTCACTGTTGGAAATGGCATTGTGTGCAATTCCACCATGGGCAATGTCACCATGGACATTATCGCTGTGAGCACTGTCAATATGAGCACGTCAACATGAGCCCTGTCACCATGGGCAATGTCACTGTGAGAAGTGTCACTATAGGCAATGTCACCGTGGGCACTGTCACCATGGTCACTGCCACCACTGTCACTGTCATTTTGAGCACTGTCACCATGGGTACTGCAACCATGAGCGCTGTCACCATGAGCACTGTCACCATTGCAAGTATCACCATGTGCACTGTCACCATGGGCACTATCACAATGAGAACTGTCAGCATGGGCACTGTCACTCTTGGCAATGTCACCATGGGCACTATCACTTTGAGCACTGTCAACATGAGCACGTCACCATGGGCACTGTCAACATGGGTACTATCTCGAAGGGCAATGTCACCATGAGCATTGTCAGGATGGGAAACTTCACCGTGAGCACTGTCACCAATGGCACTATCACCATGAGCAATGTCACTGTGGGCCGTGTCACCAGGGGCACTATCACCATGGTTAATGGTCTCATTGGCACATTCCCCGTGAGCACTGTCACCCTGGGCACTGTCATCATGGGCACGGTCACCGTGAGCACTATCTCCATGAGCACAGCCACTGTGAACACCATCACCATAATCACTGGCCTCATCGGTACTGTCACCATGAGCACTGCCACAATGAGCACTGTCAGCATGGGCACATCCCCCATGAGCACTGTCACTATGAGAACTGCTACCATGGGTATTTTCACCATGTGTACTGTCACCCTGTGTATTGTCACCATTTGCACTGTCACCATGAGGACTATTACCGTGAGCGCTATCACCGTGAGATCTCTCACCATGGTCACTGTCACCATGGCACCTTGCACAATGGGGGCTGTCAACATGAGTGCTTTCACCATTGGCACTATCACTGTGAGCATTCTCACTGTGGTCAGTGTCACCATGGGCACTGTCACCATGAGCACTGTCACCATAGGCAATGTCACCATGGTCAGTGGCACCATGAGCACTGTCAACATGGGCACTCATACAGTGGGCACTGTCACTGTGAGCACTGTCACCTTGGGTACTGCCACCATGAGCGCTGTCACCATGAGCACTGTCACCATTGCGAGTATCACAATGTGCACTGTCACCATGGGCACTGGGACAATGTCGTGTGTCACCTTGAGCAATGTCACCATGGGAAATGTCACCGTGAGATGTGTCACCATAGGCAATGTCACCATGGGCAATGTCACCATGGGAAATGCCATTTTGCACACTGTCACCATGGGTACTGCAACCATGAGTACTGTCACCATTGGCAGTATGACCATGTGCACTGTCACCATGGGCACTATCACCATGACAACTCTCAGCGTGAGCACTGTCACTGTGGGAACTGGCATTGTGTGCAATTCCACCATGGGCAATGTCACCATGGGCACTATCACTGTGAGCACTGTCAATATTAGCACGTCAACATGAGCCCTGTCACCATTGGCAATGTCACCGTGAGAAGTGTCACTATAGGCGATGTCACCGTGGGCACTGTCACCATGGTCACTGCCACCACTGTCACTGTCATTTTGAGCACTGTCACCATGGGTATTGCAACCATGAGCACTGTCACCATGAGCACTGTCACCATTGCGATTATCACCATGTGTACTGTCACCATGGGCACTATCACAATGAGAACTGTCAGCGTGGGCACTGTCACTGTTGGCAAGGGCACCGTGGGCACTTCCACCATGGGCAATGTCACCATGGGCACTGTCACTGTGAGCACTGTCAACATGAGCACGTCACCATGGGCACTGTCAGCATGGGTACTATCACGAAGGGCAATGTCACCATGAGGATTGTCAGGAAGGGCAATTTCACCATGAGCACTGTCACCAAAGGCACTATCACCATGAGCAATGTCACTGTGGGCCGTGTCACCAGGGGCACTATCACCATGGTTAATGTTCTCATTGGCACTTTCCCCTAGAGCACTGTCACCCTGGGCACTGTCATCATGGGCACGGTCACCGTGAGCACTATGTCCATGAGCACAGCCACTGTGAACACCATCACCATAATCACTGGCCTCATCGGTACTCTCACCATGAGCACTGCCACAATGAGCACTGTCAGCATGGGCACTTCCCCCATGAGCACTTTCACTATGAGAACTGCTAGCATGGGTATTTTCACCATGAGTACTGTCACCCTCTGTATTGTCACCATTTGCACTGTCACCATCAGGACTATTACCGTGAGTGCTATCACCGTGAGATCTCTCACCATGGTCACTGTCACCATGGCACCTTGCACAATGCGTGCTGTCAACATGAGTGCTGTCACCATTGGCACTATCACCGTGAGCATTCTCACTGTGGTCAGAGTCAACATGGGCTCTGTCACCATGAGCACTGTCACCATAGGCAATGTCACCGTGGTCAGTGTCACCATGAGCAATGTCTCCATGGGCACTCCTACAGTGGGCACTGTCACTGTGCGAACTGTCACCATGGTTACTGCCACTATGAGCAGTGTCTCTGTGAGTACTGTCAGCATGGGTTTTTACCGTGAGCACTGTCACCATGAGCCCTGTCACCATTCTTCAGTGCCACCATGTGCACTACCACCATGTGCACTCTCACCATGGGCACTATCACCGATAACACTGTCACCATAAGTACTGTCTTCATGGGCACTGTCACCAAGGGCACGGCCAACATGTGACCTGTAACCATTGTCAGTGTCACTGTGAGAAGTGTCACCATGGGAATTAACAACATAGGCACTCTCATCATGAGCACTGTCACCATGAGCACTGACACCACGAGCACTGTCACCCAGGGCAGTGCCACCATGAGCACTGTCACCATAACTGTTGCTATGAGAATTGTATCCATGGGCAATTTCTCAATGAGTAATGTCACCATGTGTAATTTCACCTTGGGCACTCTCAAAGTAAACAGTATTACCATGAGCACTTTCACTGTGAACACTGTCACCATGGGCACTGGCACAATGTGGTGTGTCACCATGAGCCATGTCACCATGGGAAATGTCACCGTGAGAAGTGTCACCATAGGCAATGTCACCATGGGCAATGTCAGCATGGGAACTGCCATTTTGAGCACTGTCACCATGGGTACTGCAACCATGAGTACTGTCACCATGAGTAATTTAACCATTGGCAGTATGACCATGTGCACTGTCACCATGGGCACTATCACCATGACAACTCTCAGCGTGAGCACTGTCACTGTTGGAAATGGCATTGTGTGCAATTCCACCATGGGCAATGTCACCATGGACATTATCGCTGTGAGCACTGTCAATATGAGCACGTCAACATGAGCCCTGTCACCATGGGCAATGTCACTGTGAGAAGTGTCACTATAGGCAATGTCACCGTGGGCACTGTCACCATGGTCACTGCCACCACTGTCACTGTCATTTTGAGCACTGTCACCATGGGTACTGCAACCATGAGCGCTGTCACCATGAGCACTGTCACCATTGCAAGTATCACCATGTGCACTGTCACCATGGGCACTATCACAATGAGAACTGTCAGCATGGGCACTGTCACTCTTGGCAATGTCACCATGGGCACTATCACTTTGAGCACTGTCAACATGAGCACGTCACCATGGGCACTGTCAACATGGGTACTATCTCGAAGGGCAATGTCACCATGAGCATTGTCAGGATGGGAAACTTCACCGTGAGCACTGTCACCAATGGCACTATCACCATGAGCAATGTCACTGTGGGCCGTGTCACCAGGGGCACTATCACCATGGTTAATGGTCTCATTGGCACATTCCCCGTGAGCACTGTCACCCTGGGCACTGTCATCATGGGCACGGTCACCGTGAGCACTATCTCCATGAGCACAGCCACTGTGAACACCATCACCATAATCACTGGCCTCATCGGTACTGTCACCATGAGCACTGCCACAATGAGCACTGTCAGCATGGGCACATCCCCCATGAGCACTGTCACTATGAGAACTGCTACCATGGGTATTTTCACCATGTGTACTGTCACCCTGTGTATTGTCACCATTTGCACTGTCACCATGAGGACTATTACCGTGAGCGCTATCACCGTGAGATCTCTCACCATGGTCACTGTCACCATGGCACCTTGCACAATGGGGGCTGTCAACATGAGTGCTTTCACCATTGGCACTATCACTGTGAGCATTCTCACTGTGGTCAGTGTCACCATGGGCACTGTCACCATGAGCACTGTCACCATAGGCAATGTCACCATGGTCAGTGGCACCATGAGCACTGTCAACATGGGCACTCATACAGTGGGCACTGTCACTGTGAGCACTGTCACCTTGGGTACTGCCACCATGAGCGCTGTCACCATGAGCACTGTCACCATTGCGAGTATCACAATGTGCACTGTCACCATGGGCACTGGGACAATGTCGTGTGTCACCTTGAGCAATGTCACCATGGGAAATGTCACCGTGAGATGTGTCACCATAGGCAATGTCACCATGGGCAATGTCACCATGGGAAATGCCATTTTGCACACTGTCACCATGGGTACTGCAACCATGAGTACTGTCACCATTGGCAGTATGACCATGTGCACTGTCACCATGGGCACTATCACCATGACAACTCTCAGCGTGAGCACTGTCACTGTGGGAACTGGCATTGTGTGCAATTCCACCATGGGCAATGTCACCATGGGCACTATCACTGTGAGCACTGTCAATATTAGCACGTCAACATGAGCCCTGTCACCATTGGCAATGTCACCGTGAGAAGTGTCACTATAGGCGATGTCACCGTGGGCACTGTCACCATGGTCACTGCCACCACTGTCACTGTCATTTTGAGCACTGTCACCATGGGTATTGCAACCATGAGCACTGTCACCATGAGCACTGTCACCATTGCGATTATCACCATGTGTACTGTCACCATGGGCACTATCACAATGAGAACTGTCAGCGTGGGCACTGTCACTGTTGGCAAGGGCACCGTGGGCACTTCCACCATGGGCAATGTCACCATGGGCACTGTCACTGTGAGCACTGTCAACATGAGCACGTCACCATGGGCACTGTCAGCATGGGTACTATCACGAAGGGCAATGTCACCATGAGGATTGTCAGGAAGGGCAATTTCACCATGAGCACTGTCACCAAAGGCACTATCACCATGAGCAATGTCACTGTGGGCCGTGTCACCAGGGGCACTATCACCATGGTTAATGTTCTCATTGGCACTTTCCCCTAGAGCACTGTCACCCTGGGCACTGTCATCATGGGCACGGTCACCGTGAGCACTATGTCCATGAGCACAGCCACTGTGAACACCATCACCATAATCACTGGCCTCATCGGTACTCTCACCATGAGCACTGCCACAATGAGCACTGTCAGCATGGGCACTTCCCCCATGAGCACTTTCACTATGAGAACTGCTAGCATGGGTATTTTCACCATGAGTACTGTCACCCTCTGTATTGTCACCATTTGCACTGTCACCATCAGGACTATTACCGTGAGTGCTATCACCGTGAGATCTCTCACCATGGTCACTGTCACCATGGCACCTTGCACAATGCGTGCTGTCAACATGAGTGCTGTCACCATTGGCACTATCACCGTGAGCATTCTCACTGTGGTCAGAGTCAACATGGGCTCTGTCACCATGAGCACTGTCACCATAGGCAATGTCACCGTGGTCAGTGTCACCATGAGCAATGTCTCCATGGGCACTCCTACAGTGGGCACTGTCACTGTGCGAACTGTCACCATGGTTACTGCCACTATGAGCAGTGTCTCTGTGAGTACTGTCAGCATGGGTTTTTACCGTGAGCACTGTCACCATGAGCCCTGTCACCATTCTTCAGTGCCACCATGTGCACTACCACCATGTGCACTCTCACCATGGGCACTATCACCGATAACACTGTCACCATAAGTACTGTCTTCATGGGCACTGTCACCAAGGGCACGGCCAACATGTGACCTGTAACCATTGTCAGTGTCACTGTGAGAAGTGTCACCATGGGAATTAACAACATAGGCACTCTCATCATGAGCACTGTCACCATGAGCACTGACACCACGAGCACTGTCACCCAGGGCAGTGCCACCATGAGCACTGTCACCATAACTGTTGCTATGAGAATTGTATCCATGGGCAATTTCTCAATGAGTAATGTCACCATGTGTAATTTCACCTTGGGCACTCTCAAAGTAAACAGTATTACCATGAGCACTTTCACTGTGAACACTGTCACCATGGGCACTGGCACAATGTGGTGTGTCACCATGAGCCATGTCACCATGGGAAATGTCACCGTGAGAAGTGTCACCATAGGCAATGTCACCATGGGCAATGTCAGCATGGGAACTGCCATTTTGAGCACTGTCACCATGGGTACTGCAACCATGAGTACTGTCACCATGAGTAATTTAACCATTGGCAGTATGACCATGTGCACTGTCACCATGGGCACTATCACCATGACAACTCTCAGCGTGAGCACTGTCACTGTTGGAAATGGCATTGTGTGCAATTCCACCATGGGCAATGTCACCATGGACATTATCGCTGTGAGCACTGTCAATATGAGCACGTCAACATGAGCCCTGTCACCATGGGCAATGTCACTGTGAGAAGTGTCACTATAGGCAATGTCACCGTGGGCACTGTCACCATGGTCACTGCCACCACTGTCACTGTCATTTTGAGCACTGTCACCATGGGTACTGCAACCATGAGCGCTGTCACCATGAGCACTGTCACCATTGCAAGTATCACCATGTGCACTGTCACCATGGGCACTATCACAATGAGAACTGTCAGCATGGGCACTGTCACTCTTGGCAATGTCACCATGGGCACTATCACTTTGAGCACTGTCAACATGAGCACGTCACCATGGGCACTGTCAACATGGGTACTATCTCGAAGGGCAATGTCACCATGAGCATTGTCAGGATGGGAAACTTCACCGTGAGCACTGTCACCAATGGCACTATCACCATGAGCAATGTCACTGTGGGCCGTGTCACCAGGGGCACTATCACCATGGTTAATGGTCTCATTGGCACATTCCCCGTGAGCACTGTCACCCTGGGCACTGTCATCATGGGCACGGTCACCGTGAGCACTATCTCCATGAGCACAGCCACTGTGAACACCATCACCATAATCACTGGCCTCATCGGTACTGTCACCATGAGCACTGCCACAATGAGCACTGTCAGCATGGGCACATCCCCCATGAGCACTGTCACTTTGAGAACTGCTACCATGGGTATTTTCACCATGTGTACTGTCACCCTGTGTATTGTCACCATTTGCACTGTCACCATGAGGACTATTACCGTGAGCGCTATCACCGTGAGATCTCTCACCATGGTCACTGTCACCATGGCACCTTGCACAATGGGGGCTGTCAACATGAGTGCTTTCACCATTGGCACTATCACTGTGAGCATTCTCACTGTGGTCAGTGTCACCATGGGCACTGTCACCATGAGCACTGTCACCATAGGCAATGTCACCATGGTCAGTGGCACCATGAGCACTGTCAACATGGGCACTCATACAGTGGGCACTGTCACTGTGAGCACTGTCACCTTGGGTACTGCCACCATGAGCGCTGTCACCATGAGCACTGTCACCATTGCGAGTATCACAATGTGCACTGTCACCATGGGCACTGGGACAATGTCGTGTGTCACCTTGAGCAATGTCACCATGGGAAATGTCACCGTGAGATGTGTCACCATAGGCAATGTCACCATGGGCAATGTCACCATGGGAAATGCCATTTTGCACACTGTCACCATGGGTACTGCAACCATGAGTACTGTCACCATTGGCAGTATGACCATGTGCACTGTCACCATGGGCACTATCACCATGACAACTCTCAGCGTGAGCACTGTCACTGTGGGAACTGGCATTGTGTGCAATTCCACCATGGGCAATGTCACCATGGGCACTATCACTGTGAGCACTGTCAATATTAGCACGTCAACATGAGCCCTGTCACCATTGGCAATGTCACCGTGAGAAGTGTCACTATAGGCGATGTCACCGTGGGCACTGTCACCATGGTCACTGCCACCACTGTCACTGTCATTTTGAGCACTGTCACCATGGGTATTGCAACCATGAGCACTGTCACCATGAGCACTGTCACCATTGCGATTATCACCATGTGTACTGTCACCATGGGCACTATCACAATGAGAACTGTCAGCGTGGGCACTGTCACTGTTGGCAAGGGCACCGTGGGCACTTCCACCATGGGCAATGTCACCATGGGCACTGTCACTGTGAGCACTGTCAACATGAGCACGTCACCATGGGCACTGTCAGCATGGGTACTATCACGAAGGGCAATGTCACCATGAGGATTGTCAGGAAGGGCAATTTCACCATGAGCACTGTCACCAAAGGCACTATCACCATGAGCAATGTCACTGTGGGCCGTGTCACCAGGGGCACTATCACCATGGTTAATGTTCTCATTGGCACTTTCCCCTAGAGCACTGTCACCCTGGGCACTGTCATCATGGGCACGGTCACCGTGAGCACTATGTCCATGAGCACAGCCACTGTGAACACCATCACCATAATCACTGGCCTCATCGGTACTCTCACCATGAGCACTGCCACAATGAGCACTGTCAGCATGGGCACTTCCCCCATGAGCACTTTCACTATGAGAACTGCTAGCATGGGTATTTTCACCATGAGTACTGTCACCCTCTGTATTGTCACCATTTGCACTGTCACCATCAGGACTATTACCGTGAGTGCTATCACCGTGAGATCTCTCACCATGGTCACTGTCACCATGGCACCTTGCACAATGCGTGCTGTCAACATGAGTGCTGTCACCATTGGCACTATCACCGTGAGCATTCTCACTGTGGTCAGAGTCAACATGGGCTCTGTCACCATGAGCACTGTCACCATAGGCAATGTCACCGTGGTCAGTGTCACCATGAGCAATGTCTCCATGGGCACTCCTACAGTGGGCACTGTCACTGTGCGAACTGTCACCATGGTTACTGCCACTATGAGCAGTGTCTCTGTGAGTACTGTCAGCATGGGTTTTTACCTTGAGCACTGTCACCATGAGCCCTGTCACCATTTTTCAGTGCCACCATGTGCACTACCACCATGTGCACTCTCACCATGGGCACTATCACCGATAACACTGTCACCATAAGTACTGTCTGCATGGGCACTGTCACCAAGGGCACGGCCAACATGTGACCTGTAACCATTGTCAGTGTCACTGTGAGAAGTGTCACCATGGGAATTAACAACATAGGCACTCTCATCATGAGCACTGTCACCATGAGCACTGACACCACGAGCACTGTCACCCAGGGCAGTGCCACCATGAGCACTGTCACCATAACTGTTGCTATGAGAATTGTAACCATGGGCAATTTCTCAATGAGTAATGTCACCATGTGTATTTTCACCTTGGGCACTCTCAAAGTAAACAGTATTACCATGAGCACTTTCACTGTGAACACTGTCACCATGGGCACTGGCACAATGTGGTGTGTCACCATGAGCCATGTCACCATGGGAAATGTCACCGTGAGAAGTGTCACCATAGGCAATGTCACCATGGGCAATGTCACCATGGGAACTGCCATTTTGAGCACTCTCACCATGGGTACAGCAACCATGAGTACTGTCACCATGAGTAATTTAACCATTGGCAGTATGACCATGTGCACTGTCACCATGGGCACTATCACCATGACAACTCTCAGCGTGAGCACTGTCACTGTTGGAAATGGCATTGTGTGCAATTCCACCATGGGCAATGTCACCATGGACATTATCGCTGTGAGCACTGTCAATATGAGCACGTCAACATGAGCCCTGTCACCATGGGCAATGTCACTGTGAGAAGTGTCACTATAGGCAATGTCACGGTGGGCACTGTCACCATGGTCACTGCCACCACTGTCACTGTCATTTTGAGCACTGTCACCATGGGTACTGCAACCATGAGCGCTGTCACCATGAGCACTGTCACCATTGCAAGTATCACCATGTGCACTGTCACCATGGGCACTATCACAATGAGAACTGTCAGCATGGGCACTGTCACTCTTGGCAATGTCACCATGGGCACTATCACTTTGAGCACTGTCAACATGAGCACGTCACCATGGGCACTGTCAACATGGGTACTATCTCGAAGGTCAATGTCACCATGAGCATTGTCAGGATGGGCAACTTCACCATGAGCACTGTCACCAATGGCACTATCACCATGAGCAATGTCACTGTGGGCCGTGTCACCAGGGGCACTATCACCATGGTTAATGGTCTCATTGGCACTTTCCCCGTGAGCACTGTCACCCTGGGCACTGTCATCATGGGCACGGTCACCGTGAGCACTATCTCCATGAGCACAGCCACTGTGAACACCATCACCATAATCACTGGCCTCATCGGTACTGTCACCATGAGCACTGCCACAATGAGCACTGTCAGCATGGGCTCTTCCCCCATGAGCACTGTCACTATGAGAACTGCTAGCATGGGTATTTTCACCATGAGTACTGTCACCCTCTGTATTGTCACCATTTGCACTGTCACCATCAGGACTATTACCGTGAGTGCTATCACCGTGAGATCTCTCACCATGGTCACTGTCACCATGGCACCTTGCACAATGCGTGCTGTCAACATGAGTGCTGTCACCATTGGCACTATCACCGTGAGCATTCTCACTGTGGTCAGAGTCAACATGGGCTCTGTCACCATGAGCACTGTCACCATAGGCAATGTCACCGTGGTCAGTGTCACCATGAGCAATGTCTCCATGGGCACTCCTACAGTGGGCACTGTCACTGTGCGAACTGTCACCATGGTTACTGCCACTATGAGCAGTGTCTCTGTGAGTACTGTCAGCATGGGTTTTTACCGTGAGCACTGTCACCATGAGCCCTGTCACCATTTTTCAGTGCCACCATGTGCACTACCACCATGTGCACTCTCACCATGGGCACTATCACCGATAACACTGTCACCATAAGTACTGTCTGCATGGGCACTGTCACCAAGGGCACGGCCAACATGTGACCTGTAACCATTGTCAGTGTCACTGTGAGAAGTGTCACCATGGGAATTAACAACATAGGCACTCTCATCATGAGCACTGTCACCATGAGCACTGACACCACGAGCACTGTCACCCAGGGCAGTGCCACCATGAGCACTGTCACCATAACTGTTGCTATGAGAATTGTAACCATGGGCAATTTCTCAATGAGTAATGTCACCATGTGTATTTTCACCTTGGGCACTCTCAAAGTAAACAGTATTACCATGAGCACTTTCACTGTGAACACTGTCACCATGGGCACTGGCACAATGTGGTGTGTCACCATGAGCCATGTCACCATGGGAAATGTCACCGTGAGAAGTGTCACCATAGGCAATGTCACCATGGGCAATGTCACCATGGGAGCTGCCATTTTGAGCACTGTCACCATGGGTACTGCAACCATGAGTACTGTCACCATGAGTAATTTAACCATTGGCAGTATGACCATGTGCACTGTCACCATGGGCACTATCACCATGACAACTCTCAGCGTGAGCACTGTCACTGTTGGAAATGGCATTGTGTGCAATTCCACCATGGGCAATGTCACCATGGACATTATCGCTGTGAGCACTGTCAATATGAGCACGTCAACATGAGCCCTGTCACCATGGGCAATGTCACTGTGAGAAGTGTCACTATAGGCAATGTCACCGTGGGCACTGTCCCCATGGTCACTGCCACCACTGTCACTGTCATTTTGAGCACTGTCACCATGGGTACTGCAACCATGAGCGCTGTCACCATGAGCACTGTCACCATTGCAAGTATCACCATGTGCACTGTCACCATGGGCACTATCACAATGAGAACTGTCAGCATGGGCACTGTCACTCTTGGCAATATCACCATGGGCACTATCACTTTGAGCACTGTCAACATGAGCACGTCACCATGGGCACTGTCAACATGGGTACTATCTCGAAGGTCAATGTCACCATGAGCATTGCCAGGATGGGCAACTTCACCGTGAGCACTGTCACAAATGGCACTATCACCATGAGCAATGTCACTATGGGCCGTGTCACCAGGGGCACTATCACCATGGTTAATGTTCTCATTGGCACTTTCCCCGTGAGCACTGTCACCCTGGGCACTGTCATCATGGGCACGGTCACCGTGAGCACTATCTCCATGAGCACAGCCACTGTGAACACCATCACCATAATCACTGGCCTCATCGGTACTGTCACCATGAGCACTGCCACAATGAGCACTGTCATCATGGGCACATCCCCCATGAGCACTGTCACTATGAGAACTGCTACCATGGGTATTTTCACCATGTGTACTGTCACCCTGAGTATTGTCACCATTTGCACTGTCACAATGAGGACTATTACCGTGAGCACTATCACCGTGAGATCTCTCACCATGGTCACTGTCACCATGGCACCTTGCACAATGGGGGCTGTCAACATGAGTGCTGGCACCATTGGCACTATCACTGTGAGCATTCTCACTGTAGTCAGTGTCACCATGGCCACTGTCACCATGAGCACTGTCACCATAGGCAATGTCACCATGGTCAGTGGCACCATGAGCACTGTCAGCATGGGCACTCATACAGTGGGCACTGTCACTGTGAGCACTGTCACCTTGGGTACTGCCACCATGAGCGCTGTCACCATGAGCACTGTCACCATTGCGAGTATCACAATGTGCACTGTCACCATGGGCACTGGCACAATGTCGTGTGTCACCTTGAGCAATGTCACCATGGGAAATGTCACCATGTGATGTATAACCATAGGCAATGTCACCATGGGCAATGTCACCATGGGAAATGCCATTTTGCACACTGTCACCATGGGTACTGCAACCATGAGTACTGTCACCATTGGCAGTATGACCATGTGCACTGTCACCATGGGCACTATCACCATGACAACTCTCAGCGTGAGCACTGTCACTGTGGGAACTGGCATTGTGTGCAATTCCACCATGGGCAATGTCACCATGGGCACTATCACTGTGAGCACTGTCAATATAAGCACGTCAACATGAGCCCTGTCACCATTGGCAATGTCACCGTGAGAAGTGTCACTATAGGCGATGTCACCGTGGGCACTGTCACCATGGTCACTGCCAC
This sequence comes from Mesoplodon mirus, assembly GCF_964341445.2. Taxonomy (NCBI): domain Eukaryota; kingdom Metazoa; phylum Chordata; class Mammalia; order Artiodactyla; family Ziphiidae; genus Mesoplodon; species Mesoplodon mirus. The sequence goes on along the minus strand of NC_138976.1, from coordinate 103,735,624 downwards.
CACTGTCACTGTCATTTTGAGCACTGTCACCATGGGTATTGCAACCATGAGCACTGTCACCATGAGCACTGTCACCATTGCGATTATCACCATGTGTACTGACACCATGGGCACTATCACAATGAGAACTGTCAGCGTGGGCACTGTCACTGTTGGCAAGGGCACCGTGGGCACTTCCACCATGGGCAATGTCACCATGGGCACTATCACTGTGATCACTGTCAACATGAGCACGTCAGCATGGGCACTGTCAACATGGGTACTATCTCGAAGGGCAATGTCACCATGAGCATTGTCAGGAAGGGCAATTTCACCATGAACACTGTCACCAAAGGCACTATCACCATGAGCAATGTCACTGTGGGCCGTGTCACCAGGGGCACTATCACCATGGTTAATGGTCTCATTGGCACTTTCCCCGTGAGCACTGTCACCCTGGGCACTGTCATCATGGGCACGGTCACCGTGAGCACTATCTCCATGAGCACAGCCACTGTGAACACCATCACCATAATCACTGGCCTCATCGGTACTGTCACCATGAGCACTGCCACAATGAGCACTGTCAGCATGGGCACTTCCCCCATGAGCACTGTCACTATGAGAACTGCTAGCATGGGTATTTTCACCATGAGTACTGTCACCCTCTGTATTGTCACCATTTGCACTGTCACCATCAGGACTATTACCGTGAGTGCTATCACCGTGAGATCTCTCACCATGGTCACTGTCACCATGGCACCTTGCACAATGCGTGCTGTCAACATGAGTGCTGTCACCATTGGCACAATCACCGTGAGCATTCTCACTGTGGTCAGAGTCAACATGGGCTCTGTCACCATGAGCACTGTCACCATAGGCAATGTCACCGTGGTCAGTGTCACCATGAGCAATGTCTCCATGGGCACTCCTACAGTGGGCACTGTCACTGTGCGAACTGTCACCATGGTTACTGCCACTATGAGCAGTGTCTCTGTGAGTACTGTCAGCATGGGTTTTTACCGTGAGCACTGTCACCATGAGCCCTGTCACCATTTTTCAGTGCCACCATGTGCACTACCACCATGTGCACTCTCACCATGGGCACTATCACCAATAACACTGTCACCATAAGTACTGTCTGCATGGGCACTGTCACCAAGGGCACGGCCAACATGTGACCTGTAACCATTGTCAGTGTCACTGTGAGAAGTGTCACCATGGGAATTAACAACATAGGCACTCTCATCATGAGCACTGTCACCATGAGCACTGACACCACGAGCACTGTCACCCAGGGCAGTGCCACCATGAGCACTGTCACCATAACTGTTGCTATGAGAATTGTAACCATGGGCAATTTCTCAATGAGTAATGTCACCATGTGTATTTTCACCTTGGGCACTCTCAAAGTAAACAGTATTACCATGAGCACTTTCACTGTGAACACTGTCACCATGGGCACTGGCACAATGTGGTGTGTCACCATGAGCCATGTCACCATGGGAAATGTCACCGTGAGAAGTGTCACCATAGGCAATGTCACCATGGGCAATGTCACCATGGGAACTGCCATTTTGAGCACTGTCACCATGGGTACTGCAACCATGAGTACTGTCACCATGAGTAATTTAACCATTGGCAGTATGACCATGTGCACTGTCACCATGGGCACTATCACCATGACAACTCTCAGCGTGAGCACTGTCACTGTTGGAAATGGCATTGTGTGCAATTCCACCATGGGCAATGTCACCATGGACATTATCGCTGTGAGCACTGTCAATATGAGCACGTCAACATGAGCCCTGTCACCATGGGCAATGTCACTGTGAGAAGTGTCACTATAGGCAATGTCACCGTGGGCACTGTCACCATGGTCACTGCCACCACTGTCACTGTCATTTTGAGCACTGTCACCATGGGTACTGCAACCATGAGCGCTGTCACAATGAGCACTGTCACCATTGCAAGTATCACCATGTGCACTGTCACCATGGGCACTATCACAATGAGAACTGTCAGCATGGGCACTGTCACTCTTGGCAATGTCACCATGGGCACTATCACTTTGAGCACTGTCAACATGAGCACGTCAACATGGGCGCTGTCAACATGGGTACTATCTCGAAGGTCAATGTCACCATGAGCATTGTCAGGATGGGCAACTTCACCATGAGCACTGTCACCAATGGCACTATCACCATGAGCAATGTCACTGTGGGCCGTGTCACCAGGGGCACTATCACCATGGTTAATGGTCTCATTGGCACTTTCCCCGTGAGCACTGTCACCCTGGGCACTGTCATCATGGGCACGGTCACCGTGAGCACTATCTCCATGAGCACAGCCACTGTGAACACCATCACCATAATCACTGGCCTCATCGGTACTGTCACCATGAGCACTGCCACAATGAGCACTGTCAGCATGGGCACTTCCCCCATGAGCACTGTCACTATGAGAACTGCTAGCATGGGTATTTTCACCATGAGTACTGTCACCCTCTGTATTGTCACCATTTGCACTGTCACCATCAGGACTATTACCTTGAGTGCTATCACCGTGAGATCTCTCACCATGGTCACTGTCACCATGGCACCTTGCACAATGCGTGCTGTCAACATGAGTGCTGTCACCATTGGCACAATCACCGTGAGCATTCTCACTGTGGTCAGCGTCAACATGGGCTCTGTCACCATGAGCACTGTCACCATAGGCAATGTCACCGTGGTCAGTGTCACCATGAGCAATGTCTCCATGGGCACTCCTACAGTGGGCACTGTCACTGTGCGAACTGTCACCATGGTTACTGCCACTATGAGCAGTGTCTCTGTGAGTACTGTCAGCATGGGTTTTTACCGTGAGCACTGTCACCATGAGCCCTGTCACCATTTTTCAGTGCCACCATGTGCACTACCACCATGTGCGCTCTCACCATGGGCACTATCACCGATAACACTGTCACCATAAGTACTGTCTGCATGGGCACTGTCACCAAGGGCACGGCCAACATGTGACCTGTAACCATTGTCAGTGTCACTGTGAGAAGTGTCACCATGGGAATTAACAACATAGGCACTCTCATCATGAGCACTGTCACCATGAGCACTGACACCACGAGCACTGTCACCCAGGGCAGTGCCACCAGGAGCACTGTCACCATAACTGTTGCTATGAGAATTGTAACCATGGGCAATTTCTCAATGAATAATGTCACCATGTGTATTTTCACCTTGGGCACTCTCAAAGTAAACAGTATTACCATGAGCACTTTCACTGTGAACACTGTCACCATGGGCACTGGCACAATGTGGTGTGTCACCATGAGCCATGTCACCATGGGAAATGTCACCGTGAGAAGTGCCACCATAGGCAATGTCACCATGGGCAATGTCACCATGGGAACTGCCATTTTGAGCACTGTCACCATGGGTACTGCAACCATGAGTACTGTCACCATGAGTAATTTAACCATTGGCAGTATGACCATGTGCACTGTCACCATGGGCACTATCACCATGACAACTCTCAGCGTGAGCACTGTCACTGTTGGAAATGGCATTGTGTGCAATTCCACCATGGGCAATGTCACCATGGACATTATCGCTGTGAGCACTGTCAATATGAGCACGTCAACATGAGCCCTGTCACCATGGGCAATGTCACTGTGAGAAGTGTCACTATAGGCAATGTCACCGTGGGCACTGTCACCATGGTCACTGCCACCACTGTCACTGTCATTTTGAGCACTGTCACCATGGGTACTGCAACCATGAGTGCTGTCACCATGAGCACTGTCACCATTGCAAGTATCACCATGTGCACTGTCACCATGGGCACTATCACAATGAGAACTGTCAGCATGGGCACTGTCACTCTTGGCAATGTCACCATGGGCACTATCACTTTGAGCACTGTCAACATGAGCACGTCACCATGGGCACTGTCAACATGGGTACTATCTCGAAGGTCAATGTCACCATGAGCATTGTCAGGATGGGCAACTTCACCATGAGCACTGTCACCAATGGCACTATCACCATGAGCAATGTCACTGTGGGCCGTGTCACCAGGGGCACTATCACCATGGTTAATGTTATCATTGGCACTTTCCCCGTGAGCACTGTCACCCTGGGCACTGTCATCATGGGCACGGTCACCGTGAGCACTATCTCCATGAGCACAGCCACTGTGAACACCATCACCATAATCACTGGCCTCATCGGTACTGTCACCATGAGCACTGCCACAATGAGCACTGTCAGCATGGGCACTTCCCCCATGAGCACTGTCACTATGAGAACTGCTAGCATGGGTATTTTCACCATGTATACTGTCACCCTCTGTATTGTCACCATTTGCACTGTCACCATCAGGACTATTACCGTGAGTGCTATCACCGTGAGATCTCTCACCATGGTCACTGTCACCATGGCACCTTGCACAATGGGG